>NC_064851.1:118139349-118739349 GCF_024139225.1 Suncus etruscus
CTGAAGTGCTACTTTTTATTAATATTTATTTTCAATTTCTCTAAAATGGGCAATATCAACCTATATAGTCACATAATCTAAAAGTCTTTATTAAATTTTCAATAAATGTTTGTTTAAGAAAAATGAAAAAACTTGAGAATCACTGCATGTGAACAATAATTTTATGCTTGTGCCTTATTATAATGTTTTACAATAGATATGTTTTTTGTTTTTGTTTTTTTGGAGGAGTTGACTTGGCCAAATCCAGTGATGTTCAGATGTTACTTCTGGCTCTGATTCAGCACTGATTCAACATTCCTGGCTGTATTTGAGAGCCATATTGAATGCATAGGATCAAGCCCAGGTTGGCCATGTGCCAACTATACTATCTCTCCAACGCCTACAATGTTTATATGAGCATTAAGTTGCACAAGCAATTATTTGTTGTTACAAGTGAATTTCAAAGTTATAAAGGGTCTTTGAGAATTTTTAATTTTGTTTCACATCTTTTTTCTTAAAAAATTATTGGATTGGAGCCAGAGAGATTGTACAGAGGGTTGCCTTGCTCACAAGCTAAAACAAGTCTACATACATGGAGGAAACAATATGTATATATAAAATATAGAATATTACTTAAAATGTACTTTAATGTTACATACTTTGGTAGCCTTCAATCACTACTAGAAATATATTTTTGACTGGGGATGGAGATGAGTTTGAAGGGTCACAATCAGTAGTGCTCAGGGCTTACTCCTAGCTCTATGCTCAGGGATCACTCCAGGTGGGGTGGTTGGCCCTGTACAAGTTATTGGCCCTTAGCTCCGCTACTAACTCTCTTTCCACTTTCTGAAATATTATGAAGTAATCTAAATATACATGACATTTAAAAGATACTTACCCGTCTATGCCTTTCTCTGTCTTTACATTTCTCTCTCACCCAGTCGATAGTATGAAAATCATCATAGGTACCAACTCCTGGAATTGGCTCATCTAAAAGATCCAGTAAGTGTGTAGAACTATTAATGCTGCCTCCATTTGTCATTGTGTAATGTGTTCCTACAAAGCAAAAAGGAAACAAGTGAGATTGTTTTACAAGAGTGGTAACTATGTAACCTACTCGGAAGTTCATTACTAATTCATAAGTAAATACCACCATTTGAAATCATTACAATAGAGGATAATATTATGAAAAGTATACCTGAAACTCAGAAACGGAGTATAAAACTTAAAGCAGGACCTTTCAAAATAACAAAAGTTAGTCTGCCTAATTAGTCATTGTTGAGGCATTGGAAATATAACTTTTATTGACAGGCCATAGACTCTGCAAAAGTACAGAATGACTTGACAGTGTTTCTCAACCTCTGTTCAAATGTGGCCTCCATCCAAACTTGTTTCCTTCCTAAGGCCCGTTGTCCTATCAGTTAGCTACAAAATTTAATGGCCCCTATTTATAAGATTTTCACTAATGGCTCCTGTGGAATACCTAGGGGGGCCACAGGTGGTCATGATGGCCCACATTGAACAGTTATAGTAGAAGAAAGATATATTAAAATTTTTAATTTTCATCTTACAAAGACAAACTTTGCAGCTAGAGCAATAGAACAATAGGTAGAAAGAGCTTGTCTTGCTTGTCTAGCTTGCCTCGCACTAAGCCAACCAGTTCCATCCCAGACAGTCCAAAATCCACCAGGATCCCTGAGTCCAGAGCCAGAAATAAATCTTGAGCACTGCTGGGTATGGCCCAAAAACCAAATAAATAAATAAAAACAAAATGCATGTAATAAAAAAATATATATATGGGGCCAGAGAGATAGCACAGCAAGGGCATTTGCCTTGCATGCAGCCAACCTGGGACAGACCCATGTTTGATCCCTGGTATCCCATATGGTCCCCCAAGCCTGCCAGGAGCAATTTCTGAGAGCAGAGCCAAGAGTAATAACCCCTGAGCACCACTGGGTGTGGCCTATATATATAATATATATATATATTATATATATATATACACACAATATATATATACATATACATGTATATTACATGCTTTAGAAATGTTGTTTTTGCCATATAATAAAATTGGATAAGAGGAAGGAGACAACCAAGATCTCTAATTCCAGGGGCCTGACTGAGACAACTGCAACTCAGCAGAACTTCTGGAAACATAATGAAAGACTCTATCCTAGGCTTCGCCCTAGGATCAGTAAAAAAACCAAGATCACCACCAACAAAAGATTGATTAAAACAACAGTGATGGAACAGAACTTCTAGAACCATAAAGAAAGACTCTACCCTAGGCTCCATCAATCTCTAGTTACAGAGGCCTGATTTTATCATCCATGACTGAGTAGAAAGATCCCAGACATCACAAAAGGACCTAGGAAAAAGAGTAAGAGCATGTATGGAGCCGGTGGTTATTCCCATGACAGTATACTTCAAGGGTGAAGAAAACTTGTATCTCTTCGGCAAGGAAACTCCTTTTCTTTTTTTTTTTTTTTCCTTCTTTATTTGAACATCTTGATTACATAAATGATCATGATTAGGTTTCAGTCATGTAAAGAACACCCCCTTCACCAATGCAACATTCCCACCTACCAATGTCCCAAATCTCCTTCCATCCCACCCCACCCCGACCTGTACTCCAGACAGGCTTTCCAGTTCCCTCATTCATTCACATGATTATGGTAGTTCTCTGTGTAGTTATTTCTATAGCTGTACTCACCACTCTTTGTGGTGAGCTTCATGGAGTGAGCTAGTGTTCCAGCCCTCCTCTCATTGTCTCTGAGGATTGTTACAAAAATTACTTTTATTTTTCTTAAAACCCATAAATGAGTGAGTTTATTCTGCATCTCTCTCTCTCTCTCTCTCTCTCTCTCTCTCTCTCTCTCTCTCTCTCTCTCCCTCTGACTTATTTCACTCAGCATGATAGATTCCATGTATATCCATGTATAGGAAAATTTCATGACTTCATCTCTCCTGACAGCTGCATAATATTCCATTGTGTATATGTACCACAGTTTCTTTAGCCATTCGTCTGTGGAAGGGCATCTTGGTTGTTTCCAGAGCCTGGCTATTGTGAATAGTGCTGCAATAAATATAGGTGTGAGGAAGGGGTTTTTGTATTGTATTCTTGTGTTCTTAGGGTATATCCCTAGGAGTGGAATAGCTGGGTCGCATGGGAGCTCAATTTCCAGATTTTGAAGGAATCTCCATATCGCTTTCCATAGAGGCTGTACTAGACGGCATTCCCACCAGCAGTGGATAAAAGTTCCTTTCTCCCCTCATCCCCAGGAAACTCCCTTTCTAATTTTCCCTGTGCCTATGAAAAAAAAGCACAAATTAATTTTTTTTTTTTTTTTTTTGTATTTGGGCTACACCTGGCAGCACTAAGGGCCTACTTCTGGCTCTACATTCAGAAATCACTCCCGGCTGGCTCAGGGGACCATATGGGATGCCGGGATTCGAACCACCACCCTTCTGCATGCAAGGTAAATGCCCTACCTCCATGCTATCTCTCCGGCCCCCACAAATTAATTTTTTTTGTTATTGTTGCTTGTTTACTTTTTTTGATGTTGTTGTTTGTTTTGAGCTTTGTCTTTTTATCTCAGGTCCATGATTATTATTTGGTTGTTCTCTTTATTGCTGTGGTGCTTTTTGAATTGGTTTTTTTTTCCTTTTTTGTATTCTTGTTATGTTTTTCTTCCTTTTCCCCTTTCTTCTCTTAAATTGATACTTATAGCCTCTAGAAGGACTCCTTCCGTTTTTTGCTTGTTTGATCCCCCCCTTTTTTCTTCTTTCCTTCTAACAGAACCATATAACTTGAACCATCTGTTCTACCTCACAAATTGGAGGAGAAATAAGTCATATGAACATCAAGTAGAAATAAAAAATGATCAGACTTAAACACCAAATCCAAAACCAATGACAACAGAATAGATACCCAGTCTACAGCAGGCTAGATACAGAGGGGACCACTTATACTAGCAGCCCGGGGGGCAGAGGAGGGGGATATGGGATGCATGCTGGGAACGTGAGTGGAGGGAGGACAACATCGGTAGTGGGAATGCCCCTGATTCAATGTCACTATGTACCTAAAATATTACTGTGAAAGACTTTTAATCCACTGTGGTAAAAATAAAAATTTCTCAAAAAGAAAAAAAAGGAAGGAGAAAAGAAAAGAAAACTCTTACTGACTGTATGAATATATGTCAGTCTCATACATAATCTCTGACATCAGCTTTCATATCCAGCTGGATCACTCCATAGAATTAATTTTGACACATGTTTATCATGTATATTATATGGATGTAATAGGCTTGTGGATGTCAGGAAAGGAAATGGAAAGGAACTGAAATTAAAACCAATGAAACACATCTCTTAAATTTGAGAGCAAGTAAGTCTAACATACAAATAGAAACATAAATCAAAGCTTACTAATGCTCCAAACTGACAAAAATTATGGTGAAAGAGGTACTGCCACAAACATATTCATTTAAGCAAAAAAATGGAGTAATCTTAAGCAAAATTTTGTTCACAAACCTTAAAGTATCCAGCAAGTCTACCTCTAGATAATTTTCTTGCAATTTATAAGCTTATTAGCACCATGTGGGTAGAACCTAACAGAAAGAAAGCAACAACAAAGCAATGACAAACTACTTAGAATCTAAAGAGGAGCCAGCAAGAGTAACAAGGTAAATAGTTTAGTCTTTGGAAGTAACTCACTTTTTGTTTGTTTGTTTGTTTGTTTGTTTGTTGGTTTTTGGTTTTTGGGTCACAGCTGGCAGTGCTCAGGAGAAACTCTTGGCTCCATGCTCAAAATTGCTCCCGGCAGGCACGGGGGACCATATGGGAAGCCAGATTCAAACTGCTGACCTTCTGCATGAAAGGCAAACGCCTTACCTCCATGCTATCTCTCCGGCCCCGAAGTAACTCACTTTTAACTAATCAGTTCTGCCTTTACAGCACCAAAGATGTCACAGACATACAAATGAAGTGGGATTGGCTGTGTTCCAACAATCCTTTGCCCAACAAGGAAAAGGCAAACTTTTAAATTTATTCTTTTTTTTTTTTTTTTGGTGGTTTTTGGGTCACACCCGGCAGTGCTCAGGGGTTACTCCTGGCTCCATGCTCAGAAATTGCTCCTGGCAGGCATGGGGGACCATATGGGACGCCGAGATTCAAACCGATGACCTGCATGAAAGGCAAATGCCTTACTTCCATGCTATCTCTCCAGCCCCTGAATTTATTCTTAATCTATCATTTTTAACAACACATACATGAAGATGTAAATTATGCATTTTCTTTATAAATGTATATTCTTCCAACTACAGGATACAATACAAAAAATGTTGTTCCACACTTCAAAAGCAAAATGTGAGGCACCTTGGGGCCAGAGCACTAGTACAGTGGGTAGGACACTTGGTTTCAACCCAGATTCGATCACAGGAATCCATTTGATCCTCTGGTTCTGTCAGGACTGATCCCTGAGGGCAGAGCCAGGGGTAAGCCCTGCACAGAGCAAGGTGAGGACAAAAAAATAATAAAAGGGAGGGAGAAGAATTGTGGGGAAGGGAAAGAGAGAGAAAAAGAGAGAAGAAAAATATCTGCCATAGAGGCAAACAGGGAGGAGGGCAGGAGGGAAACTGGGGACATTGTGGTGGGAATGTGGACTGGTGAAGGGAATGGGTATAAGACACTGTATGACAGAGTCTCAACTTTGTAATTGTATCTCAGAGTGATTCAATTAAAAAGAAATAAAAGGCCAAAGGCAATGACTAGCAGATACTGGGGGAGAGTGTGGTATTGTATGCATGACTCTATAGATAACAATATTTATTGTAAATGACAGTGCTTCAAATAAAGTTGGTGTTTTTTACTTCAATATTATAATGGGTAACTGAATTTTTTAAAGAAAAAGCAACTGTATGGGCTGGAGAGATAATATAGTAGTAGGGTGTTTGCCTTAGAGGCAGAAAGATGGTGGTTCGAATCCTGGCACCCCATATGACCCCCCAAAGCCTGCCAGGAGCAGTTTCTGAGCGTAGAGCCAGGAGTGACCCCTGAGCGCTGCCAGGTGTGACTCAAAACCAAAAACAAACAAACAAAAAAACAACTGGAGGATAAACATAATAGGAGTACTTATGGTTTGGGGGGCAACCACTGAATGGCAGGGTATACATTAGCAGAGCAATTTGTGTCTCCCAACAGATTGTTGGATGATTGCTCCATCTCCTCAGGCCCATTTACTTCTACCTTACACAGCCACTGTTCTTGGAAAAAGTATGAGGAGCCCAAATTAACAATGATTTACAGTTGCCACCTAAATTATTTCTTTGGGGGGGGGGGGGTTGGGTCACACCCGGTGGTACTCAGGGTTTACTCCTGGCTTTGCACTCTGAAGTTGCTCCTGGCAGGCTCAGAGGACCATATGGGATGCAGGGATTTAAACCACCATCCATTCTGGGTTGGCTGTATGCAAGGCAAAAACCCTACCACTGTGTTATCTCTCTGGCCCCATGCCCTCTAAAGTATCTCGAGGAGGAGACTTTGTGCTTCTTTAGCTATTGCTTGCAAACTGATTTAGGTGATAAACCAAAATAAATTCTGATACAAAACTAAAATTAAAAACTGAGCTGAAGAATCAGCATAATAGTAGGATATTTGTCTGGCACAAGGTCAACCCGAGTTTGATCACTAGAGATTCATCTGTCCCCCAAGCCCACCAGGACTAATACCCTAGCGTAGAGCCCTGAGCACCACCTGAGCACAAAAGAGAAGATATGTAACTATTTATTAGAAAATAAGTTTTTATTGAAAAATATTTACTTAAGAGATGTGTGAGGAGAGACTGGAAGAATATATATTCAACAGAGAGCAGACTTCTTTCTCCAGAGTGGAAAAAGCCCAAGAAAGACATTTTCATCTGAGTTGAAACTCTTTTCATCCTATTTGTTGCTCATTATATGAGTTATTTCATACAAAGTTAACTGAAAAGTATTTTGAATTTCAAATTAACAAACTTTTAAAATTCATGTCTGAAAAAGAAATGCTAAATAAATTTCAAAAAATAGTTGGCTGGAAAAAAATGATTTCAAAGTTTTACTGTATATGCGTGTGACATCTAACAAATTTTCTTTTATAGTTTGTTTTTTCAGATAGAAATATGAGTAATATAAAGAAAGTGAAAGTATATTTAACCTACTTTACACAGGATACAGAACATTTATTTTACAGATATGTCTACTGACATGAGATTTTAAATTAGATGTAATTTTAAAGGTACAATGTTTCCTAAAAAATAACTTATTTTAAATATTTCAATTGTACTATCTATAGATAGGTTCCACAATCTCAATGTGTATAACTTAACTTACATGTTTTAAAATGAGACAAACAAAATGGGTTAATATTATTTTTGTTATAAACTATTAATTACTTAACTATAATTTTCAACTTTATAATGCACAAGAATGAAACATATGTCTTATAGGAAACCTTGCCAGAAATATAAATTAAAGTTCTAATACATAGAACGTATCTATTTCCTAAACCAGTATTTCAAGGGTTGATCAATTTGAACATTCAAATAGCTTTCCTAAAGTAGGCATCTAAAAATAAGCAGTAAAAGACAAAAGTTTATGGAATGAATTAAGGGTAATGATAATGCCTTTATCATCAATGGATCTTAATAGCAAAAAAAAAAAAAAGACATGAAATATTCAAATTTTCCAAGTCTCAAAACTGAGATGTAATTCTAAATTATCAATCAGCACCAGTTGTGTACCAGAATACCTTTTGGAACTATTAATCACAATCTTGACCCAACATGAACCCTATTTTGTTTTGCATACCCACACGTTGCTGTTACAAGTTCAGAACCAATTATTGCCACGGGAAAACAACTGCACAGCAGAACACAGAGCATGATTCAGTGTAGTGCCTTCTATCACAAGTGGCCTTCTAAAACCCAAGGAAAGGTAAAAATATTAAACACCAACACTTCTGAGTTATAAATTCAGGCTTCTGGCTTTCAAAGGCTCACAGTTTTGCAACAAGTCAGGACACGAAATAAGAACAGATGCCAAACCAATTCTATGAAGCTACAAAGACTTACTGGGAAAGGAAGGAGAGAAGATTGAGTAAACAAGTGAGTTGTAACAGTTAAAGTGGAAACTGGCTTCAGCTTTTAACACTTGCTAGAAGCAAAAATTACAGATGACATTATTCCTGTAACTTTTTTACAAGTTTTTATTTAGCTAAAACCCAACTTTTCTTTAAATGCATGTCATTTTCATGTACTTCCAATTACAAGGGCTGGAGCAATAGAATAGCAGTTGGGCATTTGCCTTGCACACAGCCAACCTAGGATGGTTCAATTCCTGACATCCCTTATGGTCCCGGAGACTGCGGGGATGATTTCTGAATGCAGAGCCAGTAGTAATCAGAGCACCACCTGGTGTGGTCCCAAAACCCAACCCCCCAATCCCGAAAAAAGATTACTTAGCTGGAACATACAATTTTTATTTGGGGCGTGGGATTTTGGTTTTTGGGTCACACCCGGCGGCGCTCAGGGGTTACTCCTGGCTTTATGCTCAGAAATCGCTCCTGGCAAGCATCACTCCTGGCAGGCTCAGAGGACAATATGAAATGCTGGGATTCGAACCACCGTCCTTTTGCATGAAAGGCAAACACCCAACTTCCATGCTATTTCTCCGGCCCCTGGAACATACAATTTAAACAAATCTTTAGGTTAGTTTTGTGTCATAAGCACATGCGGGTCCAGAAAGATGGCATGGTGGTAGAGCATTTGCCTTGCATGCAGAAGAATGGTGGTTCACATCCCGACATCCCATATAGTTCCCCGAGCCTGCCAGGAGCGATTTCTGAGCGTAGATCCAGGAGTAACCCCTGAGTGCCACCAGGTGTGACCAAAACAAAACAAAACAAAAAAAGTACATGCAATATAAATGTGTAACTTCTTAGACATCCACTTTTCCCAAATGATTCACATATTTAACGTTTTCCTTGTTTGTTTTATTTTTGTTTTCCCAACCTTATAACCAGAGAGTCAGGATTAGTAAAAAGGCATATCTACAAATATATAATAACCAGATTATCCTATAAGGATCTTCATATTGACACCACTGTGTAATGACCCTAATTGTTTCTGTCCAGAAGGCAGCTCGCTTTCCTTTTCCCTCCTTTATGTAACAGTCCCAACTATTTTTAGGCGATTTAGTTCCCTCACTGCCTGCAGCCTTGGTGAGAGTTTCACCATATCCTCACCTTCACAGCTCTGAGAGCATTTGATTCATACAACTAATCAAATTCTATTCTGTAGAAAAGTAAACCATGACCAGAATTATACTAGAAATCTATTCATATTATTTTTGTTTTGCTTTTGTCTGGAGGCCATACCTGACAAGGCTCAGAAGTTATTCCTGGCTCTGCACAAGGAATCACTCCTGATGGTACTCAAGGGACCAGAGGAAATGACAAGGATCAAACCCAGGACTATCACGAGCAAGGCAGGCTTACACAATTTACTAATGCTCCAGCTCAAAGTTAACTCATTTTAATAAGTGAATCTATTACCTAGATAATGATGCCTATTATTTGAAAGCAGAGCTCCCAAGTATAAAGGGGGAGGGGGAATACTCGCATACTATGCTTTTACTAAGATCACTTTCCCTTTAAAACGGCCAGGAGAAATTCCATGCCTTTAATGCACTGTGAGGTCAGAAAGTACGAGTCAAATTCCAGCTCTGTCACTTATTAGCTATATGATCCAGCACATGTTATTTAATAAGCTCTGGGGGTTACCTGGGCTGAGTTTGAGTTTTAGTTGTTTTTAATTCTTGAACTTTTAATAGTATGGTGTGTGGATCTAAAATGAGAAAAGTAGAATACTCACTACTATGTATGAACCAGACAATTAGGAAGAAATCAATAAACAGAAAAAGCTTTCGTTTCTGCTGAAATATTTTGGTGTTAAAAACTTCATCAAGTAGGAGTCGGAGAGATGGCATGGAGGTAAGGCATTTGCCTTGCATGCAGAAGGACAGTGGTTTGAATCCTGGCATCCTATATGGTCCCCTGAGCCTGCCAAGAGCGATTTCTGAGTGTAGAGCCAGAGTGGCCCCTGAGCACTGACGGGTGTGACCCAAAAAAAAAAAAAAAAACCCACACACACAACTTCATCAAGTTGCATTATATTACCATATAGTATTAATCTTATTCAACAGTGACATGACAAAGATCAAGAAAAAAACTTATAAATTTGAGGAATTAATTCTTTAACTCTATATTCTTTAACTGTAAAGCAAAAGCCTTTCAGATATTTTAAATATATTGTTAGTATTAAAAAATAAAAAAGAGGAGCCGGAGAGATAGCACAGCGGTGTTTGCCTTGCAAGCAGTCGATCCAGGACCTAAGGTGTTTGGTTCGAATCCCGGCATCCCATATGATCCCCCGTGGCTGCCAGGAGTGATTTCTGAGCAGATAGCCAGGAGTAACCCCTGAGCACCGCCGGGTGTGGCCCAAAAACCAAAAAAAGAAAAAAAAAAGCATAAAAAAAAAAAGAACAGGGCCAGAATAATATAATGTGTAGGGAGCTTGCTTTGCATAAAGCTAACACAGAATGGATCATGAGTATCCCATATGGTCCCCTGAGTATTCTAGAAGTAATTCCTGAGTGCTGAGCTAGGATTAATCCTGAACATAGTAGGTGTGGTCCAACAATCAAAAAAGTAAAAACAAAGAACAAATGTAGATCAAAGTTATAGTAAATGTAATGAAATTAATGCAATAAAAACTATACCAAGGTTTACCAATAAAAAATTTTAAAACATTTCAGAATAAGACCTAAATATATAAACATATATGACATCTTAACTGATGTCAAGTCTCAGATTTACATGAAAATGCATTACATGCATTACAGGGGGCTGGAAAGATGGTACAGCTGTAGGGCACTTGCTTTGCATGCAGTCAACCAGGGGTCAATCCAAGGCATTTCATATGGTCCCATAGCACCAGAAGTAATTTCTGAGTACAGAGCCAGAAGAAAGAAGTAATCCATGAGCATCGCCAGGTATAACCCGAAACCAAAATAATAATTATGATGATGATGACGATGATGACAGCAATAATGCATTTTGCCTAATATAAAGAAAAAAGTTCGGGGCCGGGAAGGTGGCGCTAGAGGTAAGGTGTCTGCCTTGCAAGCGCTAGTGTAGGACGGACCCGCGGTTCGATCCCCCAGCGTCCCATATGGTCCCCCCAAGCCAGGGGCGATTTCTGAGCGCATAGCCAGAAGTAACCCCTGAGCATCAAACGGGTGTGGCCCAAAAAAAAAGTTCTAAAATATATGGTCAATGACCAGCCATGTTTCATAAAATGAATATTTCATAATTCAAGTATTACCAGCAATATATCTTACTTCAACTATCACCAACATTAAAACACCTCAGTGGCAGAAAATTTTATCCAATTAGCTGAAACTGAGCTCACAGGTTCTTATTAACAATATTAACCGGTGGGCTGAAGTGTGAGTACAGGAGGTACAGTGTTTGCCTTGATAGGGCCAACCCTGGTGAGAACTCCCTGCACCATATATGATGCTTCAGGCACCACTAGGAGTCCCTCCTCATCACAAAACCAGGAATAGCCACTGAGGAACACCAAGGGTGGCAAAAAAAAAAAAAAAAAAAATCACTAAATTCAAAAGAAGTTAATGTTATTGCTGTTATTATTTCTGGTATGCAAGCACACTTCAAGTGTTTCTTTTCTCTGAATAGGTTAAGTACTGTAAGGTGGTACCTTCTTACAAAACATTAGGACACGTGAACTTAGCTATTCCAAATTCTTAAAACCCTATTCCACTACCATCAAGTCCTTCTTTGCTCTGGTTCCAAACTACTTGCCTCTACTGTGCACAAATGTTGCGAAAGTAGCCTTGGGCACTGTGCTGCTGCCAGTACTCACTGAGCATTCCTATGCTTCAGCAAACACCAAGCCAACCAGCCAACTCTCTTCCTTCAGTTACTCCAGACTCAAATCAGGCAGCCAGAAGCCCACCTTCATACCAGATAGAGTTAACTGTCCTTCAAGTACATCACAGAAGTAGTTTTGAAACATTTGTTTACAAGATGGAATGTGTTTTCAGAGTATAACTTCACACCTTTTCAAAGTGTATGTTACCATACCAGAACCACCAAGGAAGTATAAATATTCCCTCCCCCACAGTCCACTGACTCCCTAGGCTTTGATCTATCTCTTCCCACCAAAAACCACAACTCCATAGTTTGAAACCATGAGTTTATTTCTGTGGGTTTTCAAATATTATGACTATGGCCCATACCAAGAAAAATTTCTCACTAACATCGTATTCAAATATGTCCTTAAGTAAATCAAATTTCAATACATTATTTAGCTCTTTGGCATAGGCTCTATTTACTTTCTTTCATTTTTAAAACTATTAGTCCCAACTAAATTGATTTCATGACCAACATACTAAAAATTACAGCTTGATAATGAACTGAAGAAATAGATATTAATGAGTATGTTTCCCTATTTAAAAAATTCCCAATATAAGTCTTTAATATCTTTATTAACTAAATTCTTTTTTTTTTTTTTTTAAGAATTAATTGGGGGCCGGGCGGTGGCGCTGGAGCTAAGGTGCCTGCCTTGCCTGCGCACGGACCGCGGTTCGATCCCCCGGCGTCCCATATGGTCCCCCAAGAAGCCAGGAGCAACTTCTGAGCGCATAGCCAGGAGTAACCCCTGAGCGTCACAGGGTGTGGCCCAAAAACAAAAAAAAAAAAAAAAAAAAAGAATTAATTGGGCCGGAAAGATGATACAATGGTTAAGGTACTTTGCCTTGCATGCAGCTGACCCAGGGTTTTTTGTTTGGTTTTTTTTTTGGGGGGGTCACACCCGGCGCTCTGGGGTTACTCCTGGCTCTGTGCTCAGAAATCGCTCTTGGCAGGCATGGGGGGACCATATGGGATGCCCGGATTCAAATCACAAACACCCTACCACTGGGCTATTTCTCTGGCCCCTCCAGGTTTGATCTCCGGCAACTTATATGATCCCTGAGCACTGTCAGGAGTGATTGCTGTATACAAAACAAGGAATAACCCCTTAGCAACACTGGGTGTGGCCAAAAAGGGGGGGGGGGTAATTTGTTGTACCTTACACTGAAGTTGATACTAGTAAATGCATT
Source organism: Suncus etruscus (assembly GCF_024139225.1). Classification (NCBI taxonomy): domain Eukaryota; kingdom Metazoa; phylum Chordata; class Mammalia; order Eulipotyphla; family Soricidae; genus Suncus; species Suncus etruscus. The sequence continues at coordinate 118,152,549 of NC_064851.1, forward strand.
CTTAGCAGCCTGAATCTTTTCTAAAATGAGAATATCTAAAAAATTGGTTTGGTTTTTTTTTTTTTTTCAATGCTGAAAATAGAGCCTGTGTGAGGCATGATAAGCCACATTCTAAGCTCCAAATAATAGTTTTACATGAAATATCAAGCATATATTTATCAATAAGACATACTTATTGCCTCTTCACACTTAAAAGATGTGCAATACCCATGCTCACATTTAAAGCTCATAAAGCAGATCACTTTCCGGAAACACAAACATAAGCATGTATGCTTTAAATATGAAAGGTTGGCTGGTTAAAAAATACAGAAATTCTTAAACTGTATTTCCTGACTACCAATTTCTCTCTATATTAAGAACAGGAAATTAAGCACCCAGTGTAATTTTTCCCTCTCTCTGTGACCTTACTGATAAGAAATGATGAACAGTATGGGAGGGGTAATTAGTGTTGTAAATTGATAATAGAAGTTCAGAATCCTAGCAGACTTCCAAGTAAATGACTAAAATCTAATGTGCAAGAATAGGCCTTGTTTAATAGTACTTAGTAAGTAGGTGGTCACCAAAATGTATGCTAGTAAATAAATGATAAAGGAGTGTTCTTTAAGTGTGCTCTGTCTTCTACATTCATACTGAAATACCATCTGTTTATATTGCAACTGGATAAGCTAATGAGATAGGACAGGGATTAAAGCTCTTGCCTGGTAAAGGCTGACCAGTTTCACTACCCAACTACTGCCAGGAGTATTTTCTGATTCCTCGATGCTTGTATGAGTACTGCCAGCAGTGTAATCCCCAGCACCAAGCCTGGAAGAGCCACTGGAACTGGTGGGCATGGCCCAAAACCCAAAATAAAAATGAAAAAAAAAATTTTCTAATTGGATTGCAAATGCTTGGAAATTAAAACTAAATCACAAACAAGTTTATGAAAGATAACAGTCATTCGCAATGCTGAATATTGTCCAATTGACTGCTCATTTCTCTTTCATATCACCACAACAAAATAAAAAGCCATACATTTAAATACAGAGATATGATAAAGTGAATTTTAGACTAGATATTTCTTTGGCTTTTTTTGTTTACTTTTGGGGGAGCATTACTTCAGGGATTACTTCTGGCTCTGCACTCAGGACATACAGGGTTCTGGGCTCAAACCCATGTAAGCTGTGAACAAGGCAAACACCCATCCCACTGTATTATCATTCCAGTCCTGAAGACATATAACATTGGAAATAACTTCCATTTTAATTATTATCAGCATGTAAGATGCTTTGTGTATATGCTACCTGAAAAAAAAAAGATGTATAAAATTTGCTTCCTAAACTGAACACATTAGGAACAAATTGGCAAGCATCACCAACAATAACCCTTCTTTTTAAACCTAATTAAGATGGCAAAGTACAAGGGTCAAAAAGATAGTATGGTAAGTGACCTGCCCTGCATGTGGCCAACCCAGGTTGAATTCACTGCACCACATGTGTTCCCAAGCACCTCAAGAATCCCTGAGCATTGAGTCTGGAGTAAGCCCTAAACACTGCCAAGTGCTGCACAAACCCTTAAGCCTGTAAAAATATTTTTTTAAATACAAAGAGACTAAAGCAATAGTACAGTGGGTAGGGCACTTGGCCTTACACACAGCTGATCCAGGTTTTATTTCTGGCATCCCATATGGTCCCCCAAGTCCACCAGAGTGATTCTTGAATGTAGAGCCAGGAATAAGCCTGAGCACGGCTGGATGTGGCTTCAAAACAAAACAAAAATTAAAAAGATTTGGTCTGAATACCAGACATGTTCTTACCTTGAACTCAGCCAACCAAGTTTGATTCTCGGTGCCACATATGGTCACCTAAGGTCCACCCACAAGGAGTGATTCCTGAGAACAAAGCCAGGCCGCAAAACCAAAAATAAATTATTAAAGTAAATTAAAGTAAAATTATTGTAAAGCACCACCAAAATCGACAAAACAACAAAACTTCAAAAATATAAGCCATGGCGTGGGGGGAAGAAATATATATAAGCCATGAGACTTGTGACTTTTGTGTAGAGACCTGAGGACAAAATTGGACATTTATGTGGCAAAAGATCTGCTCACATTTTAAAACTCTGAATGTACGAATTATTTCTGATGAGCAAAAAGTATATGAGGAGGTAAAATATTAGATACAGTAAAGTACCAGTTATTTATAGAAACTAATAATAGAGATTTTATTGAAGATTTTAAATTCAGATACTGTGGAGGAAATAAACTTAAAGGCAGGCTCTGTTTCATACTATTGTTTTAGAACACAAAGAGTTTCTGACAACAAATAAAGAATCTTTGTTTTCTTTTTAATTTAAAGACACTTTGATGAATTTTTAAAAGATGAGTTTTCTAGTTGGCTCAGAGATTACTAGGAACCAGAACTGCAGTAAGAACCTGGATCCTAAAATCCTTTTACAAAGAGACTATAGAATATTACTAGGCAACTATCGCCATTTAACAATTGAATTTGTAAAGAACATGCCAAAATTGTTACTGATCTTTTAAAAAGCAACTGAAAATCAGTACAATTGTTATAGCAGGAACACCCCCCACAAAAGCTTTGAATATACCTCTGAGTTAATAAATATCAAGAAATCTTAAACAGAATATTAGAAAAATTAACACCCCTAAATTTTTTCTGTGAGACCATTACTTGTCTGACATGCACATGTCCCTAAGATCTGGTACATTTTACCTTCATCTATACTCACCTTTAAGGACTCACTGATATAACAAGTTACCAAAGACAGCAATAACAGAGGGTAGGATATTTGCCTTCCACTTCCTGGCCAGAGTTCAATTCCCAGTACCCCATATGGTCTCAAAAGTCCCACCAGGAGTGATCCCTGAGCACAGAGCCAGAAGTAAGCCCTAAGAACAACCGGGAGTGAATTCCCACCTCCCAAAGAAAAGAGGGAGAGGAATCCACTATGGAGACACAGTACAGTATCAATTCCTCGTGTATATGAAGGTCCATCAACTTCAACACTTGTAAAAGGAGGCTAATCTTTTCATTCCTAAAGTGCTGTTTCATGCAGTCTGTATCATTCACTAGAAATGTAATAACCTCTTTGGAGTATTATCTTTTTTTAAACATAAGACACTTTCTTAAATTCTATTAGATTCAAAAAGCCAAGTTTTATACACATATATGTATACATATGTACAAATACCTAACAGGATCAGAGGATAGGCAGAGTCTCTTGATAGAACCTTTTTAAACATTTCAAAGTTTTGTAAACTTGAAAATGAGTATTATAATAGTATCTACTTTGCAAGTCTGTGATGAGGATTAAAATTACTTTTGAGGCCATAGAAATAGATCAATAGGTATGCCAGAGGCCTAGATTCAAACCCTGGCGCTAGCAGCAGTGATCCATGAGCACTTTCAGGAGTAGCCAAAAAAATAATAATAAAATTAATAACAACATACTAAAATTCATCAACAAATTAAAGAAGTTAAAGTATAAAATTAATCTAAATAAACCAAATTTTTAGGGACAGCAAGACAATTCAAAACTGGAGTGCATGCCTGGCATGTGTGAGGTCCCAAGTTCAATCCCTTGCTTTGCATGATCCCCTGAACATACCCAGTTATTACCCTAGTCACCCTCAGTACCACCAAGTCCAAGCAGAATGTCAACCTCATATCCATGCAGGAAAGAACCACTTCCCCCAAAAGAGGAAAAACATGAGTTTTTTCCCTGATTAAAAACAGAACACACTGAATCTAAGAATTTGATGGCTTCTATATAAGATTTACTCCTGAAGATGGCTATTTCTAAAATGCCATCAGTTTCTAATCTTTCGGCATTATATTAACTAATTATTTTTATTTACTTATACTTTCAGTCTTTATGTTATTTAAGTAATGAGCTTCGCCCTTTACCATCTCAGAGCCTTGAAAAATGGTATTACATTTAATATATCCCACAAAGGTAATCCTCAGCTCAAGGGTTTAGTAAACAGATTCATTTTTACTTTATTGATATCTTTACAATGTCATATTTGATTATCTGTCTCTTTGCCCTTTCTCCAGTTGAAAAGTTATTTCTAGTCATTGCAACTTCTCTTCTGGGGAAAGTTGGCTCGATTTTCATGACTTGTCAGTTGTTTATCTCCTGAGAAACTCCAGTTCCTTAGTGCTGGATTATGGCTAATCAAGTACAGAAAACCATATTTTACCCAGTTATTAGGATATGACAAGTGACAATCATGTCTAATGAGAAACTACAAAGATACAAATATGAACTTTCAAGTAACTGACTTGTATATTAAGTCTCATCAAGGAATACCAAACCCTTGTGGGAAGTCAAGAGAAGGTCTTATATCTTCATGTTAGACCTGTAGCATGATTTCTAGATATCAATAAACATAGACAAGAATAAAAAGCTTATGTTTGGTAATAACCATATCGGTTATATATCGGTCATACTTAACACTACAGTATGCTTTGCTTTATTTTGTATAACGTGTATAGCTTATACTAAGAGGAACTCTTAAACTCTGTCAGCAATCATCAATCAAGCTTAACCAGAAAAATTTTGAATTCTCAGTCCAAGTCTTCTGGTTTATAATAACCAGCAAACAGATGTTGTAATAGGTCAGAGAAACCAATATGTCTTGTTTTACAGTTTAATTAGTTATTAGCAAACACGGTGACTCCTGAATAGTCACCATTCATTCACACTGCTTCCTGCTTACAGGAACTCAGGTGAACGGAGCAGTGGAAACAAGGGAAAGTTTATGATCACAGTAGAGATTGAAAAATGAAACAAAAGCAAGCACAAAATAGTAACCAAGGAATTGAGATTGTGAGAATATTTTATTTTCTTCTTTATGCCTATTTTTAGGTATTTCCCCAAATATTAAAATATTCAACCAATAAACATTTGTTGAACACTTTAATGTTTTTATTTCAAATGAAATTTAATATGTTTAAAAAGTATATCAGGATACAAACTATATGTACAATGAAATAGTCTAAATATGTCTCAGGACAACCCTGACTTCATTATTTATGAAAAAAAGTTTGGATCAAACCAGAAAATGAGTTTATAATATCAGGCAGTAGTTCAAATTATGTGGCTCAGCAATGAAGTAATCTAAAATTTTTCTGAGGGCTTAATTTTTTTCTAGAACATTGTCAATCAATTTAATTGCACAATAAAAATTTTAAGAGGATCAAAGAGTAGTTAAGTAACATGTGTTAAATTTTAAAGATTATGGCTACACCCACCTAAAGATTTACAGGCATGATGATGGTCATACTTCCTGGATGTTGACAAACAACTATTTTTTGATATGTAAAAAATTACCTTTTATGCTTTTATTGTATCAGTTTTTATAAGTTACCTGTAAAACCCTTTATTGTATTTAATGTTAATCAGCTGAAATGCCTATTAAATGAAAACAACATAAAATTGTACTCAGCTTTACTGACATTTGAAAATGTCTTGAAATGCAGGCTACGCTTTTTTACCATAAATTTACTTTGTGGTGAAAGTCACGCTGTAACTGGCAGCAGCTGGAATATAAAGGTACAGAGACAGAGGAGATTGCCTTTGGTTAGTGCATTCAAGGAAACAAGTTTTTTGAAAGAAGAAAAACATTACTTTTTAGGTGCCAACCAACAAGACGTTAGTAGTCGGTCATAAAAGCAGATGATTTCGTTCTTGCGGTTGAAAAGAAAAGAGGATTTTCACACGGAAGATGGAGTCAGCGTTCAATGGGATCGGGAAGCAGTACTAATCTGCATGGAGAAAACAATCAGGGAGGACTACAGTCCTTCGCAAGGCTGCACTTGCTCTTTGCTAAGCTCACAGGGTGACCAGCCCACGCACTGCATGCAGCACTGAAAGAACCACCAAGAACCTGGTTAAACACGCGAACCACCCAGCTGCATGCAAAACATACCAACAGAGGATTCAGAGCAAGGGAATGGCATTACCTCTTTTATGTAATTCTCTCAGGGGAATATTGTCTCCTCCCCCGTCATAAGGCAAATAGGGATCAGAAGCAGCATCCATGATTAGAATGTTTAAAAAGAAGAAGGAGAAAAAGAAAAGCTTGCTACGCTTAAAAAGAGAGTGGCGTTTCTTCCATCCCTGCCGCAGCAGGAAGGGGAGCTGCCATATTTGCTGAGGGTTAGAACTGTATGTAGTTCGACTCGCTCAAGCCACTGGGTCCTTCCACAGCCGATGATGTCATCAAAGGGAAATTATTGCGGCCTGGTTGCTACTGGCTACAATCGAGCCCAGCTTAGTTCAGCGGCGGAACTGCCTACTTAATCAGGTCCTGCTACGTAGGATGATGACTAAGCTCCAAGTCTAACAGACAAAACTGGTTTGGGAATTGTAAAGCTCCGTGTACAACAGACAAAACTGGTCTGGGATTTTGAAGGCTCTCTTCACAATGTATTTCCAAAAGATAGCATCGGTTAAGCAAATCACAGTAAGACAAGGAAAGGAAACACTGCTTCTTTGCATTTTATATTTTATAACATATATAAATATTTCCTTTATATTTATTTCTAAATAAATATACTTATTTATTTTTAAAAAAATATAAAGGAAATAAAGTAGTTAAATGCAGTAAGAGATATGAGAAGGAAATCCTGGACTTTGACAATGACCTCTTTATTTCTCCTATAGAAATATGGAAACAATGTGTGTGGGATTTTATAATCGCAACTACTAATTTTATATAGGACAGCCATATGAGCCAGGAAGATTGAAGGACTGGAACATATTAAAGACTTCAAAAGATTTTGATTTTTAAAGTCTTCTTAATGATCTAAAATCTACTGCAGACATCTTGAGGATTAAAAACAATTCCTAGCTGAAACAGCTGAATAGTTTTTTAGCTCACTGATCCTTTCACTGGCCTCTTGTTTCCTTCAAGGAACTAGCTGGTAAGGAAACTCTGGCTTTTGATAAGCAAGAGAGCCGATTAAAGCCTTAACTTAGCTACTGAATAGCCTAGTATGTTAAACGAGGCAAAAGAAATTGCCCAATAAGAGATTTTCTTTCTTTATAGCTTCACACTTTTCCTACAAAGATTGAGCTAAATAAAAGGGGGATTGTGGGGGTAGTTCAGTGAAATGTGTCCTGAGCTGTCTCTTAGGACTCAAATGCTAGAAATATGATATTCAGGGGGGGAAAAAAACTAATGCTTTATTTCAAATTGCCATTTAAAAAAATGCTTATTTATGCTCAAGAGTACAAAATTTTACAGCTCTCATTGTAGGGATCCCACAGACTAGGAGGTTCTCCTGAAATTACTGTTGCTGGAGTACCACTTAAAAAAACTATTATTCCGGGCCGGAGAGATAGCACAGCGGCGTTTGCCTTGCAAGCAGCCGATCCAGGACCTAAGGTGGTTGGTTCGAATCCCGGTGTCCCATATGGTCCCCTGTGCCGGCCAGGAGCTATTTCTGAGCAGATAGCCAAGAGTAACCCCTGAGCACTGCCGGGTGTGGCCCAAAACAACAACAACAACAACAAAAAACTATTATTCCTTAGAAGCAAAAGATGCAGGGGTCAGTAACATTTTTTTCTAACTATTACATGAGTCAACCTCTAAGATTCACTTTAATTCAATGCACATACTGAGAGGTCTGATAGCAATAAAAAGAAATATTATTTAATTTGTCTAGTATATTTCAGTTATTTGCAGTCTCTCTCCCCTAAATTGTATAGGTTCAAGTTTTCTACATTTCACTGTGAAGTTTGAACTTCAAAAAAACCTTTAAAAACTTCACCTGGGGGGCCGGAGAGATAGCATGGAGGTAAGGCGTTTGCCTTTCATGCAGAAGGTCATCAGTTCGAATCCAGCTTCCCATATAGTCCCTGTGCCTGCCAGAAGCAATTTCTGAGCATGGAGCCAGGAGTTTCCCCTGAGCCTACCGGCTGTGACCCAAAAACCACAAAAAAAAAAAAAAAAACCTTCACCTGGGGGTGAGGCTGGAGCAATTGTGCAGCAGGTTGACAAGATTTGATCCCCAGCAAACCATTAGATCCGAGGCCACCAACAGTGATATCAATCATCCTGAGAGCAATCCGGGGTAAACCAGGTGTGGTCCAAACCACACACCTCTAAAGGGGGTTGGGGAACCTGGGGCTGAAAAGGTAGCATAGGGGGTAGATCACAGAGGTTTTGATCCCTGACATTCCACATGGATCCCACTAGGAGTAAATCCTGAGTATAACTGTGTGTGGTCCCAAAACCTGAAAATAATAAAATTAAATAATAAAAATTCCACATGGAGGTTGTGCATATGGTAAGTGGCAAAGTACATTTCCTGTGTGCAGGAGAACTGGGTTATAGCCAGACACCCAAAATTAAAAAAAAAAAAAAAAAAAAAACTGAATCACCCCCATGTCACCATAGTTGTCAGTGTAATTATTTCTCTAACTGCACTCACTACTCTTTGTAGTGAGCTTCATATCATGAGGAAGAAAATGTGAAAAAATGTATTTCACAAATTTATTATACCCTTGTGGTATAGGAGGCTACTGGTAGGTCATTTGCCTTGCACGTGGCCAACCCAGGACCAACCCTGGTTCGATTCCTGGCATTCCACATGATCCCCTGAGCCTGTCAGGAGCTATTTCTGAGCATAAAGCCAGGAGTAACCCCTGCGCACCCGCTGAATATGGCCCCAAAAACCAAATAAATAAATAAATAAATAAATAAATAAATAAATAAATGTTTTCAAAAGATTAAATAAAATTGGTCAGGAATTGATATATTTAAGAAGATAAGAAGGAATTATGTATTTAAACAGATCTCTTTCCTACATGGCATATATTTCCAAAACAGCAAACAAGAGAAAAAGAGAGCAAAGCATTTCCAGCTATATTCAGCAAACACTGCAACACAACAGAAGGAAGTAGTTTCTCAGAAATGACAAGCCATAAATTGAGCAACAAGTTTTATAAAATTCATATCTCACAAACAAGTTTTCACTCTCAACATAGCTGTTGACCTAAATCACCAGATTTGTAATATAAAAAAGGGTTTGTTTTTTTTCTTTTTTTCTTTTTTTTTTTTTTTTTTTTTTGGTTTTTGGGTCTCAAGGGCGCTTGAGAGCCCCAGTGGAGCTCAAGGGTTACTCCTGGCTCTGTGCTCAGAAATCACTCCTGGAAGGCTCGGGGGACCATACCAGAGATCCAACCACCATCCATCCTGGGTTGGCTGCGTGCAAGGCAAATGCCCTACATGCTATGCTATCTCTCCAGCCAAGAGGTTTTTTTCTTATTATTTCTTTAAAATTAGGGTCAAACAAGTCAATGTCGTTAGTACCTATGCAATTCCTATCCAAAGATTTTGTCAACTAAACATATATAAAACCACAAAAAAGGGCAGAGTACAGTGGGGAGGGTGCTTACCTTGCATTGGTGGACCCAGGTTCAATCCCTGGCACCCCAATTGGCCTCCTAAGCACTACCAAGAGTGACTCCTGAGCACAGAGCCAAGAGTAATAAGCCCTGAGCACTGCCGGATGTGGCCCAAAACCAAATATAAATATATAAATACAAAATTCAAGGACCGAGAAAAAGACTATTTTAAGAATTCTAAAATTTTTAAATACTAAAGTAAAAACAGATTATATTTCAACATGTATAAATATACTAAATGCCCCAATTTAAAAAAATAAACTGGAATCTTAAAACTCAACTATATAAGTCTTTTTTTTTTTCCTGATTTTGAGTCATACCTGGTGACGGTCAGGGGTTACTCCTGGCTATGTGCTCAGAAATCTCTCCTAGCTTGGGGGACCATATGGGACACCAGGGGATGGAACCGCTATCCATCCGGGGTCAGCCACATGCAAGGCAAACGCCTTACCAATGCACCATTGATCTGGCCCCTCAACTATAGAAGCCTTAATTAAAACAAGTTTGTCTATATGGGCAAAAAAGGATAAAATAGGGGTTTGCATGTGGCCAACTTTGGTTCAATCCCCAGTACCATGTATGGTTACCCTACCAGTGATACTCAAACTATGGCCCGTGGGCCACATATTGTATTTGTATCTGTTTTGTTTCTTCATTGCAAAATAAGATATATGCAGTGTGCATAAGAATTCGTTCATAAGTTTTGTTTTTACTATAGTCAGACACTCCAATGGTCTGAGGGACAGTGAACTGGCCCCCTGTTTAAAAAGTTTGAGGACCCCTGCGACCTACCACCAGGAGTGACCTCTAAGCAGTAGTGCTCTGAGCACTAGCCAGGTGTAGTTCACTACCCACCCCAATGCAACACCAGTATACAGAATACAGAAAAGGCTGAAAGTAAAGAATGTTTTTAAAAGCACAGCATGACATATTTTGTAATGTGCCAATTTGGAATAATTGTTCTCTCTCTCTTCTTTTTTTTCTCATTTTTGGTTACACCCAGCAGTACTCAGGGGTTACTCCTGGCTCTACGCTCAGAAATCGCTCCTGCAGGCTCAGGGGACCACGTGGGATGCCAGAATTCGAACCACCTTCTGCATGCAAGGCAAATGCCTTACTTCCATGCTATTTCTCCCGCCCCAGTTTTATCTCTTAATGGTTTACAAAAGTCATTGTCTCATGATTTACTGAGCTGGCTGATGTTAGCGGAATGCTGTGTTACTGTGTTTAGGCTCACTGAACTCGGTCTTTGTAACTTTCCCACCAGATTTCCTGTGATCTGCTGGGCTGACAGTACTACAAGGAATGTGTAAGGAACACAAAAGTTGTGGACAAACAAACATGTAACTACTTGCCAGTTATATGACATTTCTTAAGGGAAATCACAAACATCTTTAGAATTAAGAGTCAAAAAAATTGATGAATGTTTTTGGTTTGGTTTTCTAATAATATATTTAAGCACCAAGGTTACAAACATGTTTGTAGCTGAATTTCAGTCATAAAAGTACACCCCCCTTCACCCATCACCTCTATACCACCACTAATGCCTCTGATCTCCCTACTCCCCATATCCAGCCTGTTTTTGGTTTTGTTTTGGGGCCATACCCAACAGTTCTGTGGATCACTCCTAGCAAGGCAGAAGGACCATATATGATATCTGGGAGAGAACTGGGTGTGCCACATGCTAGATAACAACCTTACCCACTGGACTATCACTCAGCTCCAAGTTGATGAATTTTATTAAAAAAAATAATCATAATAATTAAGAAAATTTCAAACAACAAAGAAAATATAAAGTTTAAATTTAAAAATCGCCTTAAATAGAACTGGAAAAAAATAAAAAGCAAAGCTAGAAAAAGAACAAAAAGAAAAATCAATAAAAATAAAAAAAAAGGACAGGGAATGTAGCATCCCTCAAGTGTCTATGACCAATGAGCTTAATCCTTGCCAACACCCACTAACAATTCACACTAATAAGAACATGTCTAAAAGTGCACTGGGAGACATCTAAAAAGAATCCCCCAACAGGACCCAAATGTATAAAGAAGTTATGCCATATTTTTAAATTGAAAAACTATAAATTATGTCTCGATCTGGGAGATTCTAAGAAAACCCTAATAACAGCTTTTCAAAAGGGGATTTAGAATTTAATGGAAATAAAAGGCCCAGGAATAGTGAAGACACTTTTGGAGGCAGCTGGCTGGAAAGGTTATTGGAGTCACAATTGCTACTACTCGCCTCCTCCTAGGTTAGTGTTCCAGGAAGCTATACTGCCTTGTCTGCCTGGGCATCAAAACAATGCAGTACAGCCCTCAGAGACAGCTCCCTAGCCTCAGGGAAAGCCAGAACAAGGCAGGAGCTTTATGGAGATAACAGATAGGGAAGAGATGGTCAGGAAGTTTCAAGGCCCAAAATATAAATAAATAAATAAATAAATAAATAAATAAATAAATAAATAAATAAATAAATAGACAGACAGATGATAGATAGATAGATAGATAGATAGATAGATAGATAGATAGATAGATAGATAGATAGATAAAGCCCAGGCCTGAGCAACACCAGGTGTGGAGGGAGGGAGGGATGGAGAGAGAGAAAAAGGGAATGAAAAAGGAAGAGAGGAAAAATGAGAAAAGTGCACAAACCACAGCACAGTTATTCTTAGACACTGACTTAACACTATGAAAAGTTATAGCAATCATTTCAAATTGACCCTTGTGGATCTAAATCTTGGTAAATCCATTGTCTTTGTGTTGTAATAAGCAATATGAAATAATTTGTTTGTGCCTGCTTGGAAGAAGCCTATGGGGTGGGTGGGGACATTGGTGAAGGTAAGGTCATACATGCTGGTGGTGGGATTGGTGTTTAAACATTTCAGACCTGGAATGACTGTATTATGAACAACTTGGTGCTATAAATCAGAGTGCTATAAAAATAATTTAAAAAGATAAGGCGAGGGGCTAGAGCAATAGTACAGTGGGTAGGACATTTGCCTTGCACATGGCCTACCTGGGTTCGATTCCTGGCATCCCATATGGCCCTCCAGGTCTGCCAGAATAATTTTTGAGCAGAGTCAGGAGTACCCTGAGCGTCACCGGGTATAGCCCAAAAACAAACAAAAAAGATAAGGTGAGAGGACTTTCCAGACTATTAATAAAGAGATATAGTTATTAGTTTTTGCCAGATTTAGATAATCAATCACTAATACAGAATAGGTAATCAGAAATAAATGCTCCTATATATGGGCTCTTACCAAATATCAGCAGTGGCATAATATCAGAGTGGTTTTCTCAGCAACTGGAACTGAGACAACTGGCTTTCTTACAGGGGTAAAATGTAAATAAGACCTAATTCATATACACAATCACTCAGATGACAAGAGACCTAAGGACAAGCAAATAAAAAACTCTTACTGAATAAAGGGATGCTTATAGTGGCCAAGTGCATTACTGGCACATATCAGACCTGAATTTGAACCCTAGTGCCACAAAAATATAAATTAATTCATAAAACAAAAAGCTCTTATGAAATAATACAGAAAAATATTTTCATAACCTGAGGGTAAGTACATTTTTCTTAATCAAGACACAAAAGCATTAATCATAGAGCAAATGACAAACACATAGGACCACATTATAATTAAGAAAATCTGTTCAAAATATGCCCAGCAGGAGAGTGCTATAATCTAAAAGTACCCCACAAACTCATATATTGAAACCTGACTGCCAACATTAGAACTGGGGAGAGATTTAGCCATGGGTCCTCAGAAATGGGATTCAGACTCTTCTAAGGAAGACACATCCAGGCATCTCTCTTTGTAGACTATGAATCACAAAACAAACCATTACCACATATCAAATCTAACCTTTATTTTTTGACTTCCCAGTTTCCAGAATTATAATTAATGTATATTCAAACCACCTAGTCAACGGTATTTTTACTACAGTAATCCAAATAGACTAAAACAGAATTCCACACAACCCACAAAACATTTGACATTTACAACATATTATACAATCTGCCAAACAGAGTGTCTGAGTAGCAAATAAGGAGCTATAAATCTCTAAGACAGACATGTCAATAGAAAAACGGACAAACTACTTGAATAGGTACTTCAAAACAATTTTTCAAACAGGTAATTAGCATGATAAAATGTTTAACCTCTTTGGAGTATGAATGTTCTGTGGGAACCAATCGAAGTCTATTACATAGCAAGCAGACAGAAAAATTTTACAATCAAGTGGTTGGAGAATATGGAGGACAAATTGCTACTCTAGGTATAAACTGGAACACCAATATGAAAATTACAACCTCTCAAGCTCTCCAATCCCAATTCAAACCAAATAAACACATATCCATCAAGATAAAATGCAAAACATGGACCAAAAGCAATTGTACTGTGGAAAAGGCATTTATTTACCTGGCATGTGGCTGACCAGGGCTAAATTCCCAGCACCACCAGAAATGAACCCTGAGCTAAGCATAAAGCCAGAAGTAAACCCTGAGAACAGCTGAGTGTGGCCCCAAAACAAAGTATTTTTGAAAAACGCAAAACAAAATAGCACTGTTTGCAACCATTAAAGATTGTTTATAAATAGAAAATCTCAAACATCCATAGCAGTAAAATGAATAGGTAATCTGTGCTCTGTGCATCAAGAATGACAGTTCACAGCATCACAAGAGCTATATATAAAATAAAATAGTTTTGAAATCACTGTGTAAAGGCAAAGGAAAAAAACAAGAATATATAGTGAGGCCAGAGTGATAGCACAGTAGTAAGGTGTTTGCCTTGCATGCAGCTGACCTGGACGGACCCAGGTTCAATCATGGGCATCCCATATGGTCCCCCGGGGTGCCAGGTACAGTTTCTGAGTGCAGAGCCAGGAGTAATGTGAGTGCTGCTGGTTGTGACCCAACCCCCCAAAAAAAGAAAAGAATATATACTATATGTTTCCATGCTATTCACTTTGAAACATAGGTAATGCAAAATTAAATTCTTAAGAATCGACACAGATAATCAAATAAGAAGTGACCTAAAGAAAACTAGCCCTAAGAAGAGAAAGGGCTGAGATGAGGAATGTTTTACTATAGTGCTGCTGGTAGATGGTGATTGTCTTAACTGAGATGAGTTGTAGGGATGATTGCTTGGGGCTTTTTGTTTGGTTTTGGATTCTGGATCACACCCAATTTGGATTACAACCAATTACTACTATTTCTGCACTCAAGACTCTCCTAGTGGTCTTTGGGGAACCATATGGAATACTGGGAACTGAACCCAGTTCGGGCACATGCAAAGCAAGCACTCTACTTACTACTATCTTTCCAACTCAGATAACTGTTTTGAAATAGCCCTTGAAACTGCTCTTTAGACATGGGCTTGTGGGACTCCAGGCCACATTCAGCGGCCCCCAGGGATCACTCAGAGACACAAGAAGACCATGTGGTGCCAGAGAACAAATCAAATCCAAAACAAAACAAATCCAAAAACAGCAATTTATTTAGATGTCAACATGGATTCAAAGCCATGTTTGGAAACCAAACATATAAGAGAAAATCAACAAGCAACAAATCACTTAGCAAACCTTCTAACAATGATTTAATGACCTTACTGAAAAATACATTATTTTATCAAATTTTCCATTGAACTACTTAAAAAATTATTATCAATTATCTGTAAACAAGCAAAATAAAGTATTATTTTGTATCTGCTAGGGGATAGGCTTGAGCATGGATGGAAATCTGGGGTCAATGGTGAAGGAAATTTTACATTGGCGGTAGGATTGGTCTTGGAACAAATGTATTATAAACAACTATATAATACATGGTCTTTAAATAAAGTAATTTATTTTCATTTTTATAATATATTTAAGCACCATAATTACAACCATATTTGCAGTTGGATTTCACTTCTAGAAATAAAGTAGGGCCAGAGAGATAGCATGGAGGTAGGGCATTTGCCTTGCATGTAGAAGGACGTGGTTTGAATCCTGGCATCCCATATGGTCCACCAAGCCTGCCAGGAGTGATTTCAGAGTGCAGAGCCAGAAGTAACCCCTGAGCGCTGCTGGGTGTGAGGGGAGGAGAGGAGAGGGAAGGAGAGGAATGGGGAGGGGAGGAGAAGAGAGGGGAGGGAAGGGGAGAGGAGGTGAGGTGAGTGGAGGGGAGAGGAGAGAGGAAGAAAGAAAGAAAAAGAAAGAAGAGAGAAGGAGGGAGGGAGGGAGGGAGGAAGAGAGGAAGGGAGGAAGGTAGAGAGGGAGGGAGGGAGAAAGAGAAAAAGAGAAAGAGAGAAAGAGAGAGAAAGAAAGAAAGAAAGAAAGAAAGAAAGAAAGAAAGAAAGAAAGAAAGAAAGAAAGAAAGAAAGAAAGAAAGAAAGAAAGAAAGAGAGAGAGAGAGAGAGAGGGAGGGAGGGAGGGAGGGAGGGAGGGAGGGAGGGAGGGAGGGAGGGAGGGAGGGAGGGAGGAAGGAAAGAAAGAAAGAAAGAAAGAGAAGAAAGAAAGAAAGAAAGAAAGAAGAGAAAGAAAAGAAAGAGAAAGAAAGAAAGAAAGAAAGAAGAAAGAAAGAAAGAGAAGAAAAGAAGAAAGAAAGAAAGAAGGAAGGAAGGAAGGAAGGAAGAGGAAGGAAGGAAGGAAGGAAGGAAGGAAGGAAGGAAGGAAGGAAGGAAGGAAGGAAGGAAGGAGGGAGGGAGTGAGGGAGGGAAGGAGTGAGGGAGGGAGAGAGGGAGGGAGGGAGGGAAGGAAGGAGGGAGGGTGGGAGGGAGGAAGGAAGGAAGGAAGGAAGGAAGGAAGGAAGGAAGAAAGAAAGAAAGAAAGAAAGAAAGAAAGAAAGAAGAAAAAGAAAGAAAAGAAAGAAAGAAGAAAAAAAAAAAAAAAGAAAGATAAGAAAGAAAAGAAAGAAAGAAAGAAAGAGAGTGAGGAGAGAGAGAGATGAGAGTAAGATAAAAAAGAGAAGAAAGAGAGAGAAGAGAGAGAGAGAGACAGAGAGAGAAAAAGAAAGAAACAAAGAAAGAAGAAAGAAAGAAAAAAGAAAAAGAAAGAAAGAAAGAAAGAGAAAAAAAGAAAGAAAGAGAGAAAAAGAAAGAAAGAAAGAAAGATAGAAAAGAAAGAAAGAAAGAAAGAAAGAAAGAAAGAAACAAACAAAGAAAGAAAGAAAGAAAGAAAAAGAAAGAGAACGAGAGAGAGAAAGAATGAATTTTAAAAAAGATTCACAGACTCCTTATTTTTGTTTCTATTTTGGGGAAGAGTAATTGCACCCAACTGTGTTTAGAGACTACTCCCAGCTCAGTGTTCAAGGGGCCACACAGTGCTGGGACAGAACCTGAGGATTCCACAGCAAAGCATATGCTCCAGAATTATTTGCCATCTCCTTGGTCCTCATCAATTTTCTCTATTTACTTCAGCTGTTCAGATGTTGTAGACTTAACACATTTATCCCAATAGACTTTCCAAATGGAAATTCTTAATTGGAAACATCACAAAATATGATTTAATCACTTTCTTATTTCTCCTTAGCATGACTCATAGGCAATATTCTAAAACACGGACTTAATCATTACATCATGGCATCAGGGTGTGGGAGAATAGAATGGACATACGAAAAATGCATTCATCAACTTAATAATTTTAGTTAACTTTCTGTGAACTTTCTTAAAAGTAACTTAATGGAGGTGATAATTTATACAAATGATCAAATTCTCTGTTATAATAGAACATTTTTTTCCAATGACTTTTCTATCTAATACTTTCTTTCCATTAGTGTTTTTAAAACTATACCAAAGTACCACTTGATAATTCAAGTTCTTTTTCTTAGTTCTACCCCACTCTCAAACTAACAAAGTAGATTTCCCTATTACGTTATCTTACCCTTGCACAAACACAAAAATTTGAGAAGTTTTATTCTTCACACATACTAAGTAAGATGAAGTAAGTTACTCTAAAGGTGCTGTTGTGAAGGAGGTATGAAAGATGTTTACCAGGTAGCAGACAACAGAAAGTACAAAGTTATTCAAATGTATAAAGAACATGACACTGGCTTAGGTTCAGATGAACCTTAAAAAGAATTATTTCTAAAAATAATTAGAGCTGTTAATTTGAAAGAGGGCTGTCCTTTTCCAATGATAGCCACTAAGTAGTATCTTAATTTTTCTAATTTCTTTTATATTATTCACTAAAAATTCACTATATAGTCATTTTATGCTTTGGAAGCTTTAGGATTTATGTTGCCCAAACTTAACTTTAGAGACAAATTCTCTTCATCCATATTATGGATAGATACTAAATATAAAACAGTAAGACTAAAATTCTACTCTTACTGAAGACAACATGTATAAGCAAAACCCTTGACACGCTATAGACAAAGTGACATTATCCTCTCAGAACTCATTCCTTTATTACTGAAATTTATCACAACTTCAAACTATGAAAATCTTTTGCTTATTGTCAGAGAACCTCATTGTCCTTATTCATAGAAAGTAATCAACAGTACACACATTTACACGCTAAAATCTATATTAATCTAAATTTAAAAACAAAATACTGACAAAAAGGTACATTAGTAATAAAGTAACAGTAAATACAACCTGCTTTAGGTTCTACAAATGTTCCTATATATGTTTTCTTTCTATTCCAGAATTCCAATAAAGTTACAACAATGCATAGTCCAACTTATCTCTTCTAAAACCATTTGGGCCTAAGATGTTTTCTCACTCTTGCCATAATTCTCGTGGTCTTCACTAGTTAAGGGAGCTGTAAAATATTCTCTGCTCTAGGTTTGTCTATTGGCTTTTTTATTATTGTTGTTTGTTGTTATTTGGTTTTGTGGTTGGACTAGGAGAAAGGGTCTTAGGGAAAACTATCACAAAGATGGGGCCAGAGTGGTAGTACAGCGGGGGTGGGTTGTTTGGCCTGTACATGGCCAAACTGGGTTTCATCCCCAGCATCCCATACAGTCCCCAAGCAACACCAGGAAACATTCCTGTGCGGAGTCCATGAGTAGTAACCTCTGACTACTGCTGTAGGTGATCCAAACCACTGCCCCTTCCCCAGGAAGAATATCACAAAGGTCTATGAAGATTACTTCTTGTCACTGTTAAGAATGATAACCCAATGGCACTACTGGTAATATTTGTCTTCATCTCTTTGCTATGACAATGTTTACCACTTTTCTCCACCGTACAATTATTATCTTTCCCCATGTATCTTTGAAAGACAATTGTTGAGTCTTGCCTTCCCTGAAGGGAGCAGCCACCGAGAGCAGAATAGAAATTATTCTGAACTCTTCTAAATGGAAAACTTTTCTCTTTCTCCATATTTATCCTATCACATATATAGAAATATACATTTATAGATATATAGCGATACAGCTAAACTGGGGGAGGGGGAGGATTGGGGCCAAACCCAGTGCTGCTCAGGACTTACTCCTGGCTTCTTCTCCAGGCCCCACTCCTAGTAGGACTCAGAGATCATGTGAGGTCCTGGGGAATCGAACCTGGATTAACTGCGTGCAAAGCCAAGTACTTCCCACTCTGTCTATCTTGATAGCCCCTATATACTCATCTTAAACTCTAGTTGTAATCAAAGTCTACATTATTTATTTTGTTGCTCAACTCATTTCAATTTGAGTCATTCAAAGAAAGCTTCTTCAGACTAATTCTATGCTTGGAGAGTGGTGAGGGAAGCCTTCCTGGTGGTGCTCAGAGGCTCTAACTGGGCACTACCCTGCGGTATCTGAGGGTTCAACGTAGAGTACGGTCATTACACTAAGGCCTCACTGAGCTTTTTACACTTTCACTTCTCCAGCCCAGTCCCAGTTTTCATTTGACATGCTCTTATGATCTTGATATTTTTTTGTAATTTTAACAAGTTTTCTCTTTTGGGGTAAAGGTTGTTTTTAATATAGTATTAATAAAGGCCCCACTTTTTATTTGATCTCTTTAAAAAGTTATGGTATTCTTTAAGTGATAGTTCTGAGAATTAAGTGTCCATGTGGGGAGACCTAAATATCCACCATATGAGTAATAAGCACAAGAAACTGACTCCATGGTATAGGACTCAAAAGTATGCCCTGAGTTTCTGTTGCTGTTTTTATTTTTCTGTGTTGCATTATTCTTACCTTGAAAAAATTAACTTAAAGAGATGGACTAACTAATCTCAAAAAAAAAATGGAATCAGTTTTTATTTTTATTTTAGAGTGAATACAAAATTAATCAAGAACTTGGTGCAATTAAACAGGATAAAACCCTTCTAGTGATGAATTAGTATAAATTAAAGATTCAAGTTAAAAACCTGAAAAATAAAACTGATATGTTTTGGAGCCAGAAACTATAGCATAGTGGGAGAGCCTTTGCCTCGCATGCAGCTGGCCCAGGATGGGACCTGGTGTTCAATCCCCCGAGCCAGGACTGATTTCTGAGTACATAGCCAAGAGTAACCCTCTGAGTGTCACCATGTATTCCCCCCCCCAAAAAAAAAAACTTATATGTTTTTATAGTACAATGACTCAGTTTATTTTACATTATTTTATTTGAATGGGGGCTACACATAATAATATTCAGGGTCAGATTCTGTCTCCATATTCAGGGGGTCACTACTTGTGATGCTCAGGGGACTATTTGTGGTGCTGGTGACTTAAACAAGGTGAGTCATATGTAAGGCAAGTGCCTAAACCCCCATACTCTCTCTGACTCTGAGTGAGTCATTGGCTAAATGAAGTTTAGCCAATAAATCAAATTCTGTGGAAAATATAAAATTTTACCATATGAAAAAAGCCAAGATTTTGTCATCAGAGTTGTATTCATTAAAGAAAAACCATATGGCTCCTTCTTTACTAAAACTGAAATGAGTATTCATCTTATCATCATAGATATTATTAGTTAAGAATATTCTTCAGTTCAGATCCAGAGTGACAGCAACAGCAGGTAGGGTGCTTGCCCTTGCATGCAGACAACCTGGGTTCTCTGGCACACCATGTCTCCAACCGCCCTGGCCAAGAGTGACTCCCTAGGCTAAGAGCCAGGACTAAGCCCTAGAGCACCCGCTGGGTGTGGCCAAAGCAAGCAAAACAAACAAACAAACAAAACAGAAAAAGAAAAAATTACTTCAGCTAAGGCAAGAAAATATGCTGAAATGGATTCCTCACTTTGTTTCATATGCCTTGGTGGTTTTTTTTTTTTTTTTTTTTTTTTTTTGGTTTTGTGCTTTGTTTCTTTTCTGCATTGGCTTCCCTAAGAGGCACCTAAGGAATGATCCCAAGAATAGTCAACTAAGCAAATTGGACATCTCCAAGGAGGTTGTGTTGCTCGGTCTGTTGTTGTACAGAGGCTACTGTGGCAATACTACTGATGGTTCAGAGGGACAGTAGTAGGCACACAGGTGTGGGATGGCTAGGAAGAGAGAGCTTTCTGCTAGTTCACTTAAATAAGGTAAATTTACAAAGAGGAGTAAGGCCTTAAATAAATTTGGGAACCTATGCTCTTGACTCACATAGAGAATTGAATCTATTTGTAAAATACCAATAGCCACTCACACCACATTGGTTCCAACTTCTTCCTTGCTGAGACCTTGATTTGGTCAGGTCAATCGATGAGCCCAAATTCCAGGGTGATTCATGATTATTCTGACCAACCAATAAGCCCGTTGCTCTGTACTAGTAATCTCTATTTATGGTCCTGTGATCTGATTTTGGCAAGTAACATTATGGGTAGTCTAAGGCTGGGAGAGAGCACAAAGGAGTGAAGTACATGCTTTGAATTTGTGAAACCTAGACTAAATAAATCTCCAGCATCAGAAGATCCACTGAGCCCCACTAGAAGCAAACCCATGAGTACAGAGCTAGTAGTAGCCCCCTCAAGAGGGAGTCAACTAATAAGAAAAGGAGCCTCCCTGACCAAATTTTAAAAATCTACAAAAGATGATACTTTGGGGTGTAACTTGTACACTCCTTCCTACTTGAGTTTTTCTTCTTTTGAAGAACATGAATGAAGACAACACTAATACTTACTGGCAACATGAAAAAATGGAAAGAGCTACAACCTCCCACACAGGCCCCAAGTTTGATTCTGAGCTCCCAAGTGCGGCCTTAGTGTCCACAGCACAATGCTCAATCAGAGCTGTCCAGAGGGTCTGCACACAAAGCCTTCAGGCGCACATGGCCCACAACAAATCTGGCAAAGAGTAGCCCCTAGCCAGTGGCCCACTAGGGAGGCCCCTCCAAAATAACAAATAAATATGAAATAAGTGAGTTAGGTCCTATGTCTTTCATCAGATTAAAGTTAATTCTCCTCCTTGACACAAAGGGTCAAGTATCTACAGGAAAATAGGTATGCTGTCAAGGTTCACCATTTCCAAGTTATGTAAAAAAAAGTGAATATATGTGTTTATCTGGTTTATTATAACTTTCTCATTAACACTAGGAAAATCCAACAGTGATGAAGAAAGAAGAAGACTAAAAGACATCACAGGCTCCTGTATGACTGGTAAGGTCAGGTTCCCCATCTAGGGACAAAGACTAACCTCCCACCTACTCCTTTTCCCAGAGACTCACATCCCACAGTTGCTGCCATGTGAAGAACAATGGCTCAACTTCAGAGTGTCACAACAAATTTTAAAAGAGAGGCAAGCCAAGAAGCTGAAACTCACAGGTATACCACTCTTCAGGCTTAAACTCTGAGGCTCCCTCAGGATAGAAGTGGGTCAAGAATTATCCCAGTTCAGAGATCCTGGAGCTCCTGGAGCAAACAACCACATATGCAGGTAAATGGACCTCCAAACTCCACAATAATGACAGGTCAGTAGGGAGAACAGCAAATTAGATGGGAAAGTAGCACAGAAGCCAACTAATCTCAGTAAACAAAACAATAATACAGAAGGCTCAATTAGCTATAAACAGCTCTGAAACCCTCTTTGACTTTTTCTTTAACCACCCCCAATGTGAGATACAACAATTTTCACTGTAGTATTTTTCAATAATTCCATTAGCCATTTTGTTGCAACAAAAAACATAAAATCAATTATTCTGTGCCTACTAAGGAGGCAGGCTTGTGGGGTGGGTGGGAACGGGGAACAATGGTGTAGGGAAGGTCACACTGGTGGTATTGGTATTAGACCAAGTGAATGTCTTAAAACAAATTTATTATGAACAACTTTGTAAACCATATTGTTTAAATAAAAATTGTTTAAAGACTAATAAGATCACAATGCCATATTGTTTTTAAGCAAAGAACAACCAAAGCAGCCAAAGGATATATAGAAGCAGAAAGAACTTAGTGCCAAGATTCTGCAAAGCAATGAAACATAAAGAAGCAAACATAGCAGTCTCAACCACTTTTCTCCCACCTCACAAATACAGAAAGTCCAAAGTTTTTTGTTTTTTTTGGGGGGGGGAGCTTTTTTTGGTTTTTGGGTCACACCCGACAGTGCTCAGGGGTTACTCCTGGATCTATGCTCAGAAATCGCTCCTGGCAGGCTTGGGGGACCATATGGGATGCTGGGATTCAAACCACCAACCTTCTGCATGCAAGGCAAATGCCTTACCTCCATACTATTTCTCCAGCCCCGAGAAAGGCCAAGTTTTAAAACTTCTGACAGTCTCACGGAATCAAGAAGTCAAGTAAGGTGCCTGCCTTGCATGTGGCTGACCCAGATTCAATCCCCAGCACCACCAAGAGTTATACCTGAGTGCAGAGCCAGGTATAACTAAGCCCTGAGCATCATTGTGTATAGCCAAATTAAAAACAAAAATAACAACAACAAAAAGTTCCGAAGTCAGAAACACTAATTGGACTGTCAACTTGAATATGCCAACATCCTGGAGAAAAGACAGAACCATTCATTCTATGATTACTTGCTCCCGCAGCCACCAAAATGTGATTTCTAACCTTGAAGCAGCTGAAAATCTAGGCAAAAATGTAGCAGTTAAGACATTAAAAAGCTAAAACAACACTCTCAACAGTCTCAAAATGCCCAGAAGACAAAAACTGGACTATAGTGCCTGTCAAAGAAGAAATAGTTTTGGTAAACACACCTAATTCTCTCCTAAAATTTCTTAAAAATGGCTTGAGACCAAAACAGACAAACTCTTGGAAGATCTAAAACTATGACTCAAAATACTCTCAATTTAAAAAGAAAAGAAAGAAAAAAAGAAAAAAATTCTGTATTTTAGGGGCGGAGTGGGTGGCGCAAGTGGCAGGGTGTTTGCCTTGCACACATTAACCTAGGAGAGACCACTGTTAGGATCCCCCCAGCATTCCATATGGTCCTCCTAGTCAGAGCAATTTCTGAATGCATAGCCAGGAGTAACCCCTAAGCGTCACCAGGTGTTGGCCCAGAAACAAAACAAACAAAAAAATCTGTAGTTAGGGATGATTTACAATATTGCTAATGGTAGGGTTTTCAGGCATAATCATGTCATCAGCAAACCATAGTGCCCTCTTCCTACCACTGCTGTCCCAGTGTCTTCCTCACAACCTAGTCCTATTCCCTCCACTCCTAGCCCTTCGCCCATCCCCGCCAATAAGCTTCCTATTAAAGACCAGGCCTCAGTTTCTCCTGGGCATCAGTCATTATATTAATAGATATAACAAGTATACTGAGATCTTAAAAGAAGAGAAAGAAACGTGAAAGAAACAATATTTGGAGGATATGCTGGTCCAAAATTATCCAAAGATTTAAAACAAAATCAAACAGTTCATGAAATTCTAAAAACTAGGCAAATTTAGTGGAAAAACTATACTTAATTATACTTAAGCTTCTGAAAAACAAAGCAAAAGAAAAAGTGTCTTAGAAGCAAATGACTGGTAGTGGTGCAGATGTGGGGTGGAAGGGGACACAAGTATTATCTGAGTTTTTACCAGAAAGCTTGAAAGCAAAGAAAATCAGAATCACAACTTTAATGTTAAAGGAAGGTTAAGTGCTAATGTGAAATACAATCTGACAAATATCATCCTTCCAATATGGTGTGAAACAAAAATTTCTATGTGGAATAGAATAAAATTATCACTGGCAGATCGTAACCTGCAAATGTTCTTTGGGAAAAAACCTTAACTATCAAAATAGAAATACAAAAATATATAGTATGAATGAATACCAAAGGAAAAAATTAAGAATCAGAAAGACACTGACAAAAGCAGAGAGGGAATGGAGAGAGGTAGAGTGTTGTAGGATCTTCATACTGTCCATGAAGCCTGGAAGCGTGCTACATATTAGGACTCAGTGAACAACAGACCACGTCTGTCAGGGATCCATACATGAAACTCTGCTGAGCAGCAGGCCCAGTTGGGTAAGAGCATGCTATGAAGGATGAAAACAACATGCACATAATGACACCTCCTGAACTACATTCAAGCCCTGTATTCCTGCTGCTAGGGCTGTATGGACTGTCATTTATAGAGCTAGTAAGTCAAGACTATATGTTATAACTTCTAAAACAGAGGTTTCTAAAATTACTTGGCCTACTATCCCTTTTCGAAATATAAAGGAAAAACCCAAAATAGCACAAACCACCACTTAGGGAATTAGTCCCTTCTTTAAGAAAAAAAAAAAAAAGTACCCTACATGTTACTTGACACTACGACTACCCTCCTATTTTCCCAGTACTCCCCAAGAGACAGTACCACCCACTTCGGGAAAGAAGTAGCTTACCCATCTAAATATGTGAGAATATTTAATGAGATTCTTGTGGAATAGAAAAGAGAATAAAAAAGAAATATACATAGGAGTCCTCCCCCAAAAAACCTAAAGAGAGTAGATTATTAGAAACTAAATTAATCAATGATTACATTAAATGGAAGCAGAGGGCTGAGAAGATAGCTCAAGTGGCAGAGCACATACCTTGGATGTACAATGCCCTGGACTGGGCTCAAGACCTAGCACTTCATGGTCCCCAGAACCGTTGAGTGTGTCTGAGCCCCAAGTACCAAACAAAGTGACAGTGATGGTCCCTGAGAACTGCCAGGTGTGACCCCATGACTAACAATAACTCTCCATAAATGAGTAGTGTACAAGCCAAAAGATGATCAATATTTAAAAATCACACAGTGCTGAGTTTTGGTATAAGACAGATAATCCAACATTAAATAGTGAAAAAGTTCAGAAACATACGAACAGAAACACTTCCATTTGATAAATGAACGAAGATTCACTGCAGTCCACTGCAGAATAAAAACCTCCTCCAATAAATGGTGCGAGGTCAATTGGATATCCATACATAAAAAAATTAATAAGCCTTTCAGACATCACAAAACTTATAAAAAAATAAGTAGAAGTATACTTTATATCTGTTTCTAAAAACACAAAATCATGGGCCAGAGCAATTAACAGAGCGGTTAGGGTATTTGCCTTGTACAAGGTCAACCCCCGGAAAGATCCAAGTTCGATTCCTGGTATCCCATATGGGATCCTGAGGCCTGCCAGGAGCAATTTTTTTTTTCTTTTGGGCCACACCCTGTGACACTCAGGGATTACTTCTGGATATATGCTCAGAAATTGCTCCTGGTTGGGACACTAGGGGATTGAACCAAAGTCCATTCTAGATAGGCCACGTGGCAAGGCAATGCTCTACCGCTGTGCTATGGCTCTGCCCCTTTTCTCATTTTTTTTTCTTTGTGTTTTTTTTTTTTTCAGGAGTGATTTCTGAACACAGGAGCCAGGAGTAATTCCTGAGCACTGCTGGGTGTGACCCAAAAAAATAAAATAAAATAAATAAATAATAACACAAAATCAAACCAAGATGAAAATAAGAGAATGAATATCTCTTGAAACACAAAAATATTTCTTAAAAGACAGAATTAGGCCCAGAGATAGTACACTGGGTAGGGTGTTTGTCTTGCATGAGACTGATCAGGGTTCAATCTTCAGCACCACAGAGGCCTTCCAAGCCCTGACAGGAGTGATTCCTGAACAGAGTCAAGAAGTAGGTCCTTGAACATAGCCTTGAACATGGGGTTAATACGCCCCCATCCCCATAAAATGGGAGAAATAAGGGGCCAGAAAGATAGCCTGAGAGAGATAGGCCCCTTGCCTTGCATGCTGCTGACCCCAGTTCTCTTCCTAGCATCAGATATGGTCCCCAGGATTGATCCCTGAGCAAAGCCAAAAGAAAGCCCTGAGCACTGTAGAGTACAGCTTAACACTCTCCTATCCCTCAAGAAAAGCAGAACAGGGGCCAGAGTGATAGCACACCGTAGGGCGTTAACCTTGCAAGCAGCTGATCAGGTTCAATCCCTGACACCCCATAAACTCCCCGAGCCTGTCAGGAGCTATTCCTGAGTGCAGAGCCAGAAGTAATCCTGAGTGCCACCGGGTGTGGCCCAAAAACAAAAAACAAACAAAAAAAAGCAGAACAAATAAAGGAAATACTAACTAAATTTCATTAGAACCAATCACATTTTTATCAAATGATCCTATGAAGAGAGTAAAAGGGGACCCAGAAACATAAATTCTTAAAGAAAATTGTTGGTTTGTGAATTTCATCTCAATTTTTTAAGTCACCCCAAAAACCAAACTCAAAGAAACAACATATTAGCAGATATTCGAGACTACAAATATGAAGAGTGATCATGCCAACTTACCAACAACTGTGTCACCATCTAACAAATTGTCATCCTCAGAAGTCTGAAAGTCCATAATAACACCAGCTCCATCTAACAGCTCCTCATCACTACTCGCACTTGTGATGCTGTTGTAGCTGTTTCTATAGTAGCCTCTATGGAACAGCTGCTCAGACTCCATTGAGCTGTCTGATTATCTGAAAGAAGGGGGAACTGTTTCAACATTTTCCCACACACACAAAAATTTACCTAGCTTAACATGACAAAGGAAACTTCTGATCTCTATATTAAAAAAAAATACTGATAAGGGCCGGGGATAAGGGAGACACACCACAATTGGTGGAAGGAAGTAAACAGTGGTAAAGGGATAGGGGGATTGGTAGTGAAACACTGTATTTCTGAAACGCATAACTTTGTAATTCACAGTGAAGTGATAAAAATATAGATAAATAAAAATAATTAAAGTACTGAGTTCATTCACTGTACAATAGCAATTATTTTTAGTCTTTCATGGATGAATTAATTCTAAGTATGCAGCTATAAAAAGAATCAAACTGTTGTTGTTTTTCAGGTACTGATCTACAAAAACAGCCCTTTAAGGGCCTAGGAGTTGAAATATCAGATCAGAAATCTCCAGAGTATAAGGCCCTGAGCAAGATCCCAGCACTGCAGGGCCTTCAAGCACACAGTAGGTAGAGGAGGCCTCCACCCACAGATAAACTGTCAGCCCCACCAGGCTCACCTGGTTGGTTCTGGGCCTTCTGAACCCCAGGACCCCCTTCTGACCTCCACAACCCGCTAGTTGTGGCCCTTATGCCCCATCACCACATATGGTTCATCAAACACCACCATGAGTGATTCTTGAGCACAGAGCCAAGATTAATAACTGAGCACTATCAGGTATGGCCTGAAAAACCAAACTAAAATAAAATAAATACAAGGGAGGCTAGAAATAGTACAGCAAGTAGAGGCACCTGCCTAAGCATGCAGTCAGCCCAATTTACTCCCCTGATATCCCATATGGTCCCAAACCCCACCATAAGTGATCCCTGAGCACAGAGTCAGGGGTAACACCAGAGTACTACCAGGTGTGGCTCCAAAACAAAACTTAATTAAAATAAAAACATAAAGAACAGGGGCCAGGAGATAGTACATTAGGTAAGTCACTCGCTGTGCACACAGCAGACCCAGGTTTCATCCCTGGCATCATCCATGGTCCCCCTAAGGCATCACCAAAAGTGATCACTGAGCACAGAGCCAGAAACAAGATGGCAATACTGGTGGATGTAGCCCCACAACAAACAAATAAACAAACAAAAATGGAAGCAGGGTACTGTAGAGATTGTATATGGACTAAAGCACATACTTTGCAAATGACCACATTTGATCCCCAGTACCCTAAGAATCCCCCCTGCCTGGGTACATCCAACACCACAGGGTCAAAGCAGCGCCACATCTTTGGCCAATGGTTTGAGCTGGCAGAATTGCCAGAAGTACCAGACCTCCTGGGCACCACAAGGAAGACATCTCTCATCTCCACAAAAAAATAAACACACACACAAAGGGGGCGCGAATGACAGTACAGTGGGTAGGAAGTTTGTCTTGCAAGTCACTGGCCCAAGTGGATCCCCAGCATCCCATATGGTCCCCAGAGCCAGCCAGGAGTAATCTGAGTACAGTCAGGTGTGGCCCAAAAACAGAAAACACAAACACACACACACACAATACCAACAATTTTTGTAAGATAAGATAGCTCATAGGCTTGACCCCTGGCATTGCATGATACAACAAGCATTACTGGATATAGCTCCAAAACAAAAATAAGCATAAATTTTAAAGAGAACTTTTACTAAGGGTGCCTAGTAAAGGGGTATGAGGTCTGGTTGAAGAGAGAATGAGGCAAAAGACAGAAGATGAATAAGGACATTGGTCGAGGCTCCTGGACACTGTGGTGGTGAGGTGAGGTAACAGCACATGTCAAAGCCATAAGCTTTGAGACTGGAGAACCAGCACAGCATAAAGGGCACTGGCCTTGCATGCAGCAGACCTTGATTCAATCCCTTATTCCTTAGCAAATTTCAATTTTTTTTTTTTTTTGGTTTTTGGGTCATACCCAGCAGCGCTCAGGGATTACTCCTGGCTCTACACTCAAAAATCGCTCCTGGCAGGATTGGGGAACCATATGGGATGCTGGAATTCAAACCACCATCATTCTGCATGCAAAGCAAACACTCTACCTCCATGTTATCTCTCCAGCCCACAATTTCAATTCTAATTAATATTTTGCATTGATTTTCTTCAAGCTTAAGGCATTCCTTTATTTTAGATAACACGAAGACTATTGTTCTGAGGTCATCCATAGGCAGTGTTAGAGTTTTGATAAACTTGAAGGTTTAACTGGACTTCTGCTCCCATCTTTTAGAGCTGCTGACTTCTTTTGTTTTCTCATTATTCCCAAAGATCTGTAGGTGCCAAGGGTGGAACTTCAAATCCCAGATGGTCTGAGCAATGATCCATTATTCTGTTCACTAAATCAATCTACTATTTATGCCTCTATTGAGTTATGCTGCCTGGTGAGGAATTTTCAGCAGAAGAGGAGGGGTGGAAGAGAATTACAAAATCTCCCCATGAGGATGTTTTATTGGCAGAGACCGCTGGATATACAGTGAGGCCCTGTGGGTTCATAACAGGAGATTCAAGTGTGAGGTGAAAGTGCAGAAAACTGGCAGAAGTTGATAAAGAAGGACCCAGGTGAGTCTCGTTTCTTTGCCTTTCCACAAAAATTATATTGATTATATTGGCAGGAGGGGAGGGCCTGACTGGGCCCACACCAACTGTGTGCAGGGCCTACTCCTGACTGTGCTCAGGGATCAGTCCTGGTGGTGCTGGGGGTCAGGAACATGCAATGCAGGGATGGAACCAGAGTTGGCTGTGTGCAAAGTAAACATGCAAACCCTGCAAGGATTATCTCCCTAGCCCTCCACATGAATTTTAAAATGATTTTTTCATTGTCTACAAATCATGATGGATCAATTAATATTCACAGCATGAATGAACAACTGTAAAACAAATGGATAACATGTATGTCCTGGATGTTAAATACAAACACAAATTCAACAAGACCTAAACTAAATACAATTTACTCCAATCTTGCTGGTCCCCGACTATCCCTAGCTCACTTCACAGGATCACCAGTAACCTAAGTTACTTGTTTAGTCATTCAACACCATTCAACAGCCAGTTTGGAATTTTCAGCCCCACCCTTCCATTCTCCTGGGAGAAGAGAAAGGAGTTAATAATCAATCATGCCTCTAGCAGATCCAGAAGTACAGGGTCCAAAGACCTTGTCAAGCACAGGAAGCAAAGAAGGGTGAGACATCCCAAATCCATGGGACTGAAGTTTTGTTTGTCACTCAGCACCCTCCCTCCTCCAATCTCCCTCTGTAGCTCTTTATCTTGCTGTTCATCTGTAACCTTCATCCTGTCATTTTCTAATAAACTGACACTGTTCAACTCCAGAGTTCTGGTGACTCACTCTAGCAAATTCAGTGAAATTGAGGAAGAGGTTTTGAAGCCTCTGATTTGTAATCAAGTCAGAGAGAAGTGGAAGGTCATCTGGGGACCTACTATTTGTGTCTGGCACCTCAAGTAAAGTAGGAACAGTCTGTGCAGAAAACTATCTCTGTACTAGCCCCGGGGAAGAGAACGTCAGAACTGACTTACACAGCAGGGCACACACTGCTGGTGCCATAGAGAACTACTTGTGTTGGACAATCGCTTTACTACATTAGGAGACCAGAATTATCAGAAGCAAGGACCTCTAAGAGAAAGAGAAAACGCACAAAGAAAGATAGTAGGAAAAAACATGGAGTTTTCTTTTGGGGTCAGGAAAATCTTTTAAGTTTGTTCAGGAAGTCAGGGGGTGTCCCCAGGTCTGATTCTCAATCAAATGGACCATCTGTTCAACACAAGGGCTTGGGAATATGGTGCTGCTTGGATTCTGCATGGCCCCAGATACCCAGGTCACCTTGGCAGTGCTAGACCACATCCAGGGGTGCTTGAAGCCTCCAAGCTGCGAGCAGAGGTTGCTTGCTGGTGACCAAGTGGTGCCAAGAATCAAGCCTGGGGGCCGGCGCTAGAGGGTAAGGTGTCTGCCTTGCAAGCGCTAGCCAAGGAAGAACGCGATTTGATCCCCCAGTGTCCCATATGGTCCCCCCCAAGCCAGGGGCAATTTCTGAGTGCTTAGCCCAGGAGTAACCCCTGAGCATGAAACGGGTGTGGCCCGAAAAAACAAAACAAAACAAAACAACACAAAAAAAAGAAACAAGCCTGGATTCATGTGCATGCTGGGTCTGTGCCTTTAACATTGTTCTTTGTCTCCTGGCCCCTAGAAGAACGTGTGTGTGTGTGTGTGTTGTGTGTGTGTGTGTGTGTTGTGTGTGTGTGTGTGTGTGTATGTGTGGTGTGTGTTTGATGGGGGAAAATATATACAAAATAAGTACAGTATGATACGATTAGCTACAGTATGATACAATTAGCAAAACAAAGAGGGTGTACATACAAGGAAGCTGATAAGACTGGAAAAGTAATAAGCATGCTGCCTGTTTATTCAAGTCTGCCAAATATCTAATAGAGGAAATGTTTTAGTTGTAATCTGAAGGATTATGTGTCAACTACACTATGAGATGAAAAGTCAATACTAGAATGAACAAGCATGTGCAAAAATAAAAGCATAAGAACAATCTCTTTAAGTAGATTACATAAAGTGGAGGACAGAAGAGTAACAGGAGAGAAATATGGGCCAGGTCAAATCAAGGGAAGGACCCCTGAGTTTCTTCTAAAGAACTTTCACACTTCCCATCTGTATATAAATAAACCATTGTGAGTTTTAAAAGAGAAACCACATGACCAAAATATGCATTTCAGCTGACCTACACTGCCAGCAGTGTGGAAAACAGAAGGACAAGTGACAGAAGTGACTATGCATGAGAGGAGCTCATAACCTTTTTACATGAGGGCAGAAAAAAACTTAAGAGACAGTGACAGAGTGTAAACCATTTTGAGAAGTACTTAGTAAGACTCAATCATGGATAAAACGTTGCAGAATGATGAAGAAAAATATCTAAGGTATCTGCTATGTTTTTGAGTTTACTGATTAAAAATGTGGGCCCAGATTGTCAGTAAAGCATATCCCTTGATGCTTGAGACCTGGGTTAGATAGCTGGCAACATCCAAACAAAAAACCTGTTGGAAGAAACGAAGTTCAAACCTTATATAGATTAGGAAAGTCAAAACAAGAGTCTCTCAGGAACAGAACTGGGTGCTGAAAGGAGATAGTAAAGTGATATGCATGATACTCCTTCAGTAACAATACTGCAAACTACAATAACTAAAAGGAAAAACGTAGGGAGGAGAAAAAGAAAAAATATGTCTTCCATAAAGATAGGCGGGGTGGAGGGCAAGGAGGAAACCAGGGGCATTGGTGGGAAGAAATGCACATTGGTGAAGAGTATAGTACAAACATTGGATGAACTAAAACTCAATCATGAACAATTATGTAACTGTGAAAAAAAAAACCTGCACAGTGGTAGGATGTTTGCCTTGCACACAGCCAACCCAGGACAAACAGTGGTTCGAATCCTGGCATTCCATATGGTTCACCCTGCCTGCCAGGGAGCGATTTCTGAACAGAGCCAGGAGTAACCCCTGAGGTGCTGCCATGTGTGACACCCCCCCCAAAAAAAAAAAAACTGTATTATGAACAATTTTGTAAAACCATGGTGTTTTAATAATCAGGGCCGGAAGCAATAGCACAGCAGTAAGGCGTTTTGCCTTGCATGCAGCCAACACTGGATGGATCCTAGTTCGATTTCCTCGCAGCCCATATGGTCCCCTAATTCTTCCAAGAGCGATTTCTGAATGCAGAGCCAGGAGTGACCCACACCCTGCTGGGTGTGACCCAAAAATAACTAAATAAAGTAAATAAATAAAGAGTTTCTCTGCCCAGCAGTAGGATTAGAACTTACCATGCACTGATCCTTCAGGGTCATCACATCACCAAAATGGGGAAGTATATCACTATGAAAGTATGTCACTAAAGGATCCCAGAGTAAGGTATGTTTACTGATTTCCACAGCTTCAATGAAAGCTTTGCCTTTTCTCAAAAGGAAACTGGTAAGGCAAAGGCTAAAGTTTGTGGCTAGTCATCAAAAGTGTGCCAGTTACCTAATTAACTAACTGGGAAGCAATTAGAAAAGCAGGTACACTCTAGGTGAAAAAAAAAAAAACCTGAAAAAATCCCAAATGTCAGCAACTAAAAAGATAGCCAAAAGTCTCTAAAGCTGAAACTATGAGTCATTAGATAATTGCATGTAAGAAAGATTTTCAAGGCAAGAATGATAGCATAGCAAGTAAGGTATTTACTTGACCTTGCACCTAGCTAATGGAGTTCAGTTCCAGGCATCTCATATGGTTCCCTGAGCACTGACAGAAGAAAATTCCTGGCAGAATCAGAAGTAACCCCTATGTATAGCCCAAAAACAATCACCCACCACCACCAACAAAAATTAATTGCAACTAAAATTTTATATACTGATATAGAATGAGAATACAAATGTTTTACAGCAGTAAGATAAGGTGTTTCTGAGACCCATGATTTTCTAGGTTCTAAAGTTGAGTAAACTTTGCAAATTTAAGAATAATAAACCTAGGGCAGGAGCACAGCAATAGGGTGTTTGCCTTGCACGCGGCTGACCCAGGATGAACCTGAGTTTGATCCTCGTTGTCCCATATGGTCCTCAGAGCAGGAGCGATTTCTGAGCACATAGCCAGGAGTAAGCCTGAGGCGTCATCAGGTGTGGGCCAAAATAAAAAAAAAATAATAATAATAATTTTCTTTCTCTCTTCTCTCCCTTCCCCTCCCCCCTTCTCCCTCTCCCTCCTTTTAAAGGTACCTACAGTGATCTCTCTCATCCTTTCTGCACCCAGCATTTTGACATATCCTAACTGTAATACAGCGCAATCACTGAAAGCAAGAGATCTAAAATAATATTGTCAGCTTTGCTTTCAATTCTGACATTTTCTGAGAGCACGGGCAAGTACATTAAATCCGTTATGCCTCAGTTTCTACAATGGTTTAAATAGAATATTCAAAGTACCTATTTTTAAGGGGCGAGCGTTTAAAATAGTCATGATGCTCACAAATAACTTACAAAAAGATCCTGAACCACAGAATCTACTCAATGATTATTCATATGTATGCCATAGACTTCATTGTAGATCACAGCTGACGTCTGACTACATAGTCAGCTGAATCATTCTACCCAAGCAAACATGTGGTCAAAAGCCCACCGGATAACTGTTTGACAGCTGAGCCACCACAGCGATCAAATCTGACTTCCTCAGCCAGTCTGACAATGATGGTCCACACGGTTAGGGCAGGAAAATGGAAAGACCAGCATCTCAGATGACCTGGACAACAGCCAATTTACTGACATAAAACCAGAAACCTCAGTCAATCTCTGCCCTCTGATCCTGAGACATATCCCAAACCAGGTAAATATTTACAGAGCTAATGAGGCAATGTATGGTTGACAATATGCTGCTGAGTACAACCAAGCCAAGTTAAAAATGAAAGAAGTACAGATTCATGTTGACCTCTTCACATAATCTGATCACCAGCTTTCAGTTACAAACTTTAAAGATTCCAGTTGTAAAGAGAGTGGAAAAAGGAGTACTACCAGAGGCTCTGCCAAAGATAAGCAGAGGTCGCCAAAGCTAATCGGTTGTGAAACATCTGCAGGTCACAACACATGACTGTCATGCTGTGCCATGTAAGAAGACCAAAAGCAGCATCTCTGAAAATTGAAAATCAAAACAACAGCTCACATTACCACTTTAATTCCTAACAGGTACTCCTGAATTACAAGAGACTATTTTCTGGGAACTCACCATGGTCCATGTCATAAAAGTTGACAAAGAAGTTAAAGTATTTCTATACCCAAAACTCAAGGGGAAAAAATAAATAAATAACCTAACTCCTTGGAGAGGCAAATAAAAGATATTTGATAAAGATTCAAAAATAATACTGCAAATGCTAATGCCTCGCTTGAAAAGTGTTAGTTCTGGGGAACATTCTAAATCACACGCCACAAAACAGATATAGATACACGCACAACAGGATATGGTCGGTGTCGATTCAATTCTCAAAAGAGATTCTTCCTGTCCCACAAATAAAACATAACATGTGTAACATGCATAATATGTAATGACCTTCTATATTTTTTTTCCAAAGTATATCCTATACAAGATTAATTTCTGGGATTTTAGAGGAGTTTCTGGTCCACATTTTTTTTTTTTTTGGTTTTTGGGCCACAACCGGCAATGCTCAGGGGGTTACTCCTGGCTTTCTGCTCAGAAATAGCTCCTGGCAGGCACCGGGGGACCATATGGGACACCGGGATTCGAACCAACCCACCTTTGGTCCTGGATCTGTTGCTTGCAAGGCAAACACCGCTGTGCTATCTCTCCGGGCTCTCTGGTCCACATTCTTGAATATACAACAGACATATACCACACACACACACACACACACACAACACACACAACACACACACACACACACACACACAAACAATATGTCTTGTTAAAAGCATAAATCTAAGTTAAAGACTGGGGGTGGGGTGGAGATTTGGATCAAATTCGGGCCAATGGAGTGACAGGAAACCCCATTCCAGGTTGGTTGGTTGGTTTTTTTGGTTGTTTTTTTTTTTTTTTTTTTTTTTTTTTCCTGGAACCAGCCTACCCTTCCTTTCCAAGGCCCCTGCCTTCAGAAAATTAGTTGCGATCTACCACAAGCCTGTCCAAGGGGGAGGCGGCACCTGATCACACAGTGGTCAGGTTGAAGATCATCATGTTGCTCTATTTGATGATACGAGAAACCGAGCCTTGGGAATGCCGGCCCTCAAAAACACGCCCAAACTCGGGGGATGAGGGGATGGATGGGGGGACAGGACAACTTCACGAAAATCTTCATACGAAGCAACTCACCTTGCAGCTCAGAGGCATAGCAAAATCGGACGCTGATGTTTGCGCTGCCTTTGGATTCTGCATCTGTGGCAACCACCCTGAGCCTTTTTGGAGCTTACCAGGGGACTGGGGGGGGGGGGGAATCCCCCTGAAAGCAAAAAGCTGGACACACTAAGGTAAGTCTTAAAAAAAAAAAATACCTGGTGTTTCCTACTGACGAGTTTCAGGCTAAATTATGCCAGGTGGCACTTTTATTTTTTTTTAGGGGGGTGGCGGGCGCACCCCGTCCTTCAAACACGGGAGCAGCATTCATTCAATGAACTCCGAGGTGGCCGGGCCCTCCAGGAAGTCAGTCTTACACCCGGCTAGCTGTCAATCAAGAGGCGATTGCGCTCAGCCTCATTCAGCCTATTCTATTCCACCATGACAACTGGACCCCATTCTTCTCCCAAGTCGGGACGGGAGGGAGGGAGGGAGAAATGGCTTTTCAGCTCACCACACCCGCCTCCCTCATGGATGCAACCCGATGCCAGGCCGCAAGAGAAAATATGGGGGACGTGGAGAGAGAAAGAGAGAGGTTGTGAGGGCCGGACCGGAGAACGGCCCCGACCCACCGAAGGGGCAGATGAGCAGCAGCAAGCAGAGTCGCGAGCCACACAGGTTACGTCGCCGGCGTCGACGCGGAGTGACGTTAGCGCGTCGACGTGGACGTGAACGTGAACGGCCGTTCCGCCGCTCTAAGCCCGCCCCCCTCCCGCGGCTGCATTCGGAGCTGCGTCGGCGTTGATTGGT
Organism: Suncus etruscus; assembly: GCF_024139225.1. NCBI lineage: Eukaryota > Metazoa > Chordata > Mammalia > Eulipotyphla > Soricidae > Suncus > Suncus etruscus. The sequence continues at coordinate 118,189,327 of NC_064851.1, forward strand.
CCGTGTGAGCTAGGTGGGCGGGTCTTGGTTTCCGAAAGTGGGAGCGTAAAGTGAGCTGGCGTGGGCTGTGGACTTAGATCCGTGGCTGGGTGGGAACTTTTCTCGGCTTGTCACGTCACTCACGCTTCGCTGTCTGACCCTGCGGTGACCTCGCGGAAGGGAAGACTGGGAACAGTGGTCTTGGGAGGCTGCGCTTGCAGCCTGCTGCCTGCGCGGGGCGCTGCAAATCTTGGATCGCGAATTGACGAGGAAAAAAAGCCTAGGGAGAATGGGAGTGCGCTGGCTCCTTTCTGGCCTTGTGTCCTTTTTTGGGTTTTTTTTTTTTTTATTTAAACACCTTGATTACATACATGATTGTGTTTGGGTTTCAGTAATAAAAGGAACACCACCCATCACCAGTGCAACATTCCCATCACCCATGTCACCTTTTTTGTTTTTTTAATTAATTTAAAGAAAATGCATCACATAGGTTTTTTTTCCTCCATCAAATCCACATTTATTTTCTTTTTTTATATCTTTATTTAAACACCTTGATTGCAAACATGATTGTAGTTGGGTTCAGTTTCAGTCATGCAAAGAGCACCCCCTTCTCCAGTGCAATATTTCCATCACCGATGTCTCAAATCTCCCTCCTCCCCACCCCACTCCCACCTGTACTTCTAGACAGGCTTTCGATTTTCCTCATTCATTCATGATATGTTATGATAGTTCTCAGTGTAGTTATTTCTCTAACTGCACTCACCACTCTTTGTGGTGAGCTTCATTTAGTGAGCTGGAACTTCCTTCCAGCCTTCCTCTCTTTTGTCTCTGAAAATTATTGCACGAATGTCTTTTATTTTTCTTAAAACCCATAGGTGAGGCATCACATAGTTGATATAACTGATCATAATCCCTCTATGTTTTAGGAAGACCAAAGGCAACATGATTAAAAAAAAAAAAATAGAAGGGCCCGGAGAGATAGCACAGTGACGTTTGCCTTGCAAGCAGCCGATCCAGGACCAAAGGTGGTTGGTTCGAATCCCGGTGTCCCATATGGTCCCCCGTGCCTGCCAGGAGCTATTTCTGAGCAGACAGCCAGGAGTAACCCCTGAGCATTGCCGGGTGTGGCCCAAAAACCAAAAAATAAAAAATAAAAAAAAAATAGAAGATTGAAAGAAAAACTATAAGAGATGGAAGAAAAAGGAAAGAAGAAAAAGTATTCAGGAGCAAGTAGATTTTTGAAAATTAATTGAATCACCAATGAACTCATTCAAGCAGTTGCAGAAAGTTTAGTAGCAAGCTCTTCTTTTTTTGATCCAGGGTCTTAGGTCCTGGCTGGTGTGGACCTAATGCAGGTTTTGAGGGACACCTCTTAGCAATCTGAGCTGTATTTTGCAGATTACGGGTCATTCTCTCTTGCCTTAGCTTGTCCCTGGTGAAGTGCCTTAACAATACATGTAAGAGGAAAATTTAATTTGAAGGAAGGCGCTTGCTCTGCACAGGGTTCGATCCGAGTTCAATCACCAGCATCCCATACGCTCACCATCTCCACCACCACCACTCCTGAGCATAGCCAAATGTGGCCATAAAACAAGAAAAGAAAAAAATATTTATAAGGCATTTTCACCCATTATACTTGGAAAGTATGTCTACTGTATAGAAGGTGTGAGGGAAAGAGTTCTACATGGTCTAAACAAGGAGCAGTGGAGCAAGTGGTAGGGCTTTTGCCTTGCATGTGCTAACCTAGACCTAGGACGAACCATGGTTCGAGCCCCCAGCATACTATATGGTCCCTCAAGCCAGGAGTAACCCTGAACGCCACCAGATGTGGCCCCAAAAAGCAAACCAAAAAAAAAAAGAAAGAAAGAAAGAAACTTTCATTGGCCCCCATTATTAATCATCGGCTATTTGGTATTCCCAAGCAAATCTGTTTTATTTGCTTCTGCTTTGCCTTATCTGCTATTGAGACAGACTCCCAATATTTTAGCGTATCTCTCCCTCCAAGTTTAGAACAGTATAATGCAAACAATGACATGTTCTACACACTTTGATAGTGCATTTTTATGAAAACCTTTAGTGCAGTTACAGTGCCATTATTACAGGTCAAATAAAAATAGTAAAATTAGCACAGCGGGAGGGAGTTTGCCTTGCACACAGCCAATCCAAGATGGACAGTGGTTCAAATCTTGGTTTCCCATATGGTCTCCCAAGCCAAGGTAACCCCTGAGCATCACCAGGTGTGCCCCCCCCAAAAAAGAATAGTAAATTGTCCCTAATATTTCATAACCATTTCTTTGAATTTCATCAATGTTAACATTTTCTCAAAACCGAGAGCTAATCAAGTTTCAGAACTACATTTAATTTCAGTCTTTGACAGCTACCAAGATTTTCATGATGCTAATGTTTCAAAGAGTCTAGGTAAGTATTCTTAAAGAATTGTACACATTAAGAATTCATTTTTAGAGCCGAGCCGGGGGGTCCTGCAAGCATGGCGTTTGGCAGCCCTCCGCCAGGCCAAAGGCCTCTGTAACCAGGCCTAGGAAGGGGTGCGGGACATGGGTCACCCCAGCACCTCTCTACCTCCTTCCTCCGGTACTCCAGGGCTTTGCCTGGCCACATGGCTGGCAAGGCAGCGAGGTGGGTCCCTTGGAGGAAATAATTGGTTTTCCTAGGCTTTCCCCATTTCCCTCCTGGCTCCAAAGGGAGGGTCTGGGGTGGGAGCTCTGACCTCTGGCCTTCTGGCTCCGGAAGGATCTCTTTTCTTCCTGGGAGCTGAGCTGGGAGGTCCTGCCAGCATGGTGTTTGGCAGCCCTCTGCCATGCCGAAGGCCTCTGTAACCAGGCCTAGGAAGGGGTGCGGGACATGGGTCACCCCAGCACCTCTCTACCTCCTTCCTCCGGTACTCCAGGGCTTTGCCTGGCCACACGGCTGGGCAAGGCATCGAGATGGGTCCCTTGAAGGAATTAATTGGTTTTCCTAGGCTTTCCCCATTTCCCTCCTGGCTCCAAAGGAAGGGTCTGGGGAGGGGGCTCTAACCTTCTGGCCTTCTGGCTCCGGAACCGAGCAGGAACGTCCTGCCACCATGGCGTTTGGCAGCCCTCTGCCATGCCAAAGGCCTCTGTAACCAGGCCTAGGAAGGGGTGCGGGACATGGGTCACCCCAGCACCTCTCTACCACCTTCTTCTGGTACTCCAGGGCTTTGCCTGGCCACATGGATGGGCAAGGCAGCGCGGTGGGTCCCTTGGAGGACTGGCATTAGGACTTACCACGGTATTTTTCCTATTAAACCTGTTCAATGAAACCGCGTGGTTTCATTATGAGAAATATATTGATATTATTGTTTTTCATCTGCTTGTCATTATCTGAACGCCATGCAGGTGCTCGTTTTATTCCTTTACTCCGTCACTCCCAGCTCCTGTTACCCCACATTTAACCATTTTCTGTACTAAGGATTTTTGTTTTGGCCAAGGTGGATTACATATCTTTCACAGTAATTTTTTTGGTGGAGTCTGAAGCTTCAGCAGGCAACGCGTCACGGCAAGGTTCCATGCTGTAGGCTTTTTGGCCAAAATAAGGTGAAAATGCAGCCTCAGCTTCCCCGCACAGCTTTTTCTCTCCTTCCTCCACGTCCCCAGGGTTATTCTTGGACAACTGCTCAGTGTCCCAGCAAGTGGGTTCTGGTGAGGTGCAATTTAAAAGAGACCCCAGGCTTCCTTCTCCCTGCAAGGGGCTGGGAAGGGACTGCTGAACTTTCAACTTCCAGCAATTAGGAAGCAAACACCTCTCGGAGAGTCAGAAGCTTCAGCAGGCAACAAGGGGAGGACATGGGTCCATGCTCTCTTCGCTTGTCCAAATCACAGATCAAAGTGGTGTCTGGAAAACACCCCTCTCCCTCTTGACTATTTTTAAAACAAAAAGGTCACGTGTGTCCTTTGTATATCTCAGATGTATTCCCTTAACATCTATAACTCTTTTCAAATATCCTCATATAGTGACAATTTTGCCTACTGGATTTGTTATTTGATTGTTTGATTTTCCCCCTTTGAGATCTGTTTTATAAGCAATACTGGTAGAAGAGTATCTCTGTATAAATTTCATGTATGTACCAAGTTACGGGGAATGTTGGACTTTCTTCGTCAGCTCCCAGATGCACCAACAATATCTTGTGGCATTGCTTCTCTTTTGCATAGGCACATTAAAATGGAAAAATAATACATATGCAAACAAGTTCTTATCTAATAGAGATGGGAACACAAATTTGGTAATGTAATTAGGCCTTTTACCCTGAACATTGGCATAATGATTTGGCTCAGGCCTCAGAAGAATGGGCATCGCCCACACACAACTGAACAATGGATACCATCTATGGAAACAACCAAAATTGTCTATAACATTACCAGGATCCAAGTCTCTACCAGGGAAGACCTACCACTGCTTTGGCATTGACTTACTCCAAAGAGTGCTCCCAACACCCAGACGACTCAGCAACAGTCTGCATGCAGGGCAGATCGCTCCGCATTGAATGGTATGCTGAAACTAGAGGATGCTTCACATCAGCCTGACATCGATGATAGAAATGCACAGAATCCAGAGTCTTTAAATATAAGAATCTGACACCAACAATAGCTAAAGTGTGAAAAAGTTTCACTGGGACCACGGAGAATGACTTGAGTTGGACGGACTGGTATGCCTGGAACCCAGAGTCGTTCATATGCCAATAAACTTCTGTGGTGAGGCCTTTTTGTAATCAGGTCAAGGATTTTTTTTCCATTTTCCCCATTTTTCTGGACCTATGCAAACAAAGGCGATTGCTACTATCACACCTTTATTATTATTCTTTTACTCTTATCCTTTAAGGAAAAAAATACAACTTACTGAACTTAAAAACAAATAACTGTAGTAGAATGCCTGTCTTGAATACAGGCAGGGGAAGGGGGGAGGGGGTAATGTTACACCGGTGAAGGTGAAGGGGGGGGTGTTTTGGTTATGACTGTAACCCAACAATGATCACGTTAAATAAAAAACATATTTAAAAATTCATTTTTAGGGGCCAGAGCAGTAATATAGGTGTAGCGTGTTTGCCACACACCTAGCCAAATGCGTTGATTAGTCACATCCATAGGTTCTCCTGAGCCCCAACAGCCAATAGTAAGCCCTGAGCACCTTTAGTGCTGGTGGCCCAGCAAATAAAAATTTTGCTTTACTTTAAGAATAATTTATAAGGGGCCAGAGCAGTAGAACAGCAACTAGGACATTTGCGTTGCTCGTGTTTATCCAGGTTTGATCCCTGGCATCCCATATGGCTCCCTGAGCACCACTAGAATGACCTCAAGTGTGGTCCAGAAACAAAAGTAATTAATAAATTTTATTGGTAGACTATGTCCCCTGGAAAAAAATTCCTACCCAAACCCCAACTATACCCTAGAAAGGGTGACTTTATTTGGAAATAGGGTGTTTAGAGATGTGATTGAGGTCAGGTTATTGGATGGGCCCTGATTAATCCAATATGACTGGTGTCCTTAATAAAAGACAAAGATATCCATGTCAGGATGGAGGCAGGCATTGGCATTTCATTCTCAAAAGCCAAGGAACACCCTGTTCCAAAGGTGGAAGAAGCAAAGAATTGTCCCAAGAGCCTTTAAACAGAACATAATTTTACTGACATTGCTTTTCAGGTGTCTAGCCTCTGGACTTGTGACAGATTAAATCACTGTCTGTTTTTTAGGGGTCACCCCAAAGCTACTGTTTTAAGCTTCTCAACATTGATCTATATTTGCTATCGCCATCTTAGAAACTAATATAATGGCTTAAAGCAGTCTTGAAACAATGAAGTATAAAATGAAAAGTTAATGTCCTAAAGGTCTAAATTTATCACCTTAATACAGATAAGCCTATCTTGGTGACTTTTCCAAGAGCCCTTTAGGCATATACAGAGAGTATAATGTAAAATGATGAAATAAACTTTTTTTATACAGTCTTATTTAGAGATTTCGACCCTCAGTCCCTACCTTTGGGAATGGAGACATACCTCTTTGGGATGTGGTGAAATATTTTGACAGGTGTTTATAGAGTAGAATATCCTGGATTTATATCAGGTTACTAGAATTTGGAAAATCACAAAGAAGATTCTTCAATTCTTCCACCTCTGAATAAGGAAAGTTTGTTTTTCTTCTTTTAAGTCTACAGGGAAGCCCACTGCTCCAGGGCACAGGTAAAATGTTGGAAACCAGTTTGTCAAGTGGTTTGCAATGGAGTATGAAACAGAGCCTTTCTTTTGCAACTATCAAATTTTTATAAACTGTTACACACTAATTCTAATATGACCATTTTGGGGGGGATCCCTCTTATAAGAACATGATAGTGATGAATATCTGAATTCTATACACTTTGTACAATCAAAGAACATAAAAATTTCTGAGCACAAATATCCTAGACTCAGCTCTTTTTTGGAGAGATGCATATAACACAAAGGATCTCTGTCAGGATGACATGACATCATTATGCTTGTGGCTGTAGAGTGAGGTCTCTTCAGTCTTGCTGCTGCTGCTGACCAGGAGGGTATTCTCAGGGCCAAGAGGAAGACATGCCCCAGTCCTAAACATATAGCCCACTCACACAGCTTTAATTTGTTTGTTTGTTTTTTAAATCCATGGCTTCTTAAAGAGGTTGCCTAATTGAGCCAAGACCACCCATCATAATCTCATTTTTTTTCACCCATGTAAAACTGCCTGTTAAAATTTACTTGGGGGGCCCGGAGAGATAGCACAGTGGCGTTTGCCTTGCAAGCAGCCGATCCAGGACCAAAGGTGTTTGGTTCAAATCCCGGTGTCCCATATGGTCCCCCGTGCCTGCCAGGAGCTACTTCTGAGCAGACAGCCAGGAGTAACCCCTGAGCACTGCCGGATGTGGCCCAAAAATCAAAAAAAGAAAAAAAATTACTTGGAAAGAAGTCAACCATATATGGGGCCAGAATGATAGCACAGTGAATAGGGCGTATGCTTTGCACTGCACGCAGCTAACCCAGGTTCAATTCCTGGCATCCCATATGGTTCCTGCCAGGAGTATTTCTTTTTCTTTTTTTTTTTTTTTTTTGGCTTTTGAATCACACCCGGCAGTGCTCAGGGGTTACTCCTGGCTCTACACCCAGAAATTGCTCCTGGCAGGGTTGGGGGACCATATGGGATGCTGGGATTCGAACCACCATCTTTCTGTATACAAGGCAAACGCCTTACCTCCATGCTATCTCTCCAGCCCCCAGGAGTATTTCTTTTTTCTTTTTTCTTTCTTTCTTTTTTTTTTTTTTTTGGTTTTTGGGCCACAGCCGGCAATGCTCAGGGGTGACTCCTGGCTGTCTGCTCAGAAATAGCTCCTGGCAGGCACGGGGGACCATATGGGACACCAGGATTCGAACCAACCACCTTTGGTCCTGGATCGGTTTCTTGCAAGGCAAACACCACTGTGCTATCTCTCCGGGCCCTCCTCAGGAGTATTTCTGAAAGCAGAGCCAGGAGTAATTCCTGAGTGCCACTGGGTATGCCCAAAAATCAAATAAACAAAAAAAGACAACCATACTCATTGCCCAGCTCACATTCAGACAGAGAGAGTTGTTTAGGACATGAAATCAAACAGCAGGCCTCGAATCTAGCCCCTAATGATCACCTGGTAAATGAGCTGCCCTCTTCCCACGTAAAGTCATTTACCCTTCTGCAGTGAATGTCAAGGGTCTTACTTCAGAACGAAGGCAGCTTGAAATACAAAACCTCATCTTGGACTGCAAAGATAGTACACAGAGGTAGAGTTAATTAAGATGTTTGCCTTGCAAGAAGGCAACACAGGTTTGTGCCCTGAAACCTCATATGGTTTCCTGAGCACTGTCAGGTGTAACTCCTGAGCAAAGAGCCAGGAATAATCCCTAATCTCTGCCAGATAAGGCCTCCAAAACAAACCTTATCTACATAAACTATCTCACGTTGTTTCATCAACTCAAAGCCATAGCTCTTCTAAATTCAGTAAAGAATTACCTTTCATCTGTGAACCTGAAGAAATGAAGAATTATCTTCTCCCAACACTTCCAACACTGGACAGTGGGACAAGCATAAGTTATAGACATTTTGTTCAAAAAGAAGCATAGAAAAGAGTCACTGATTTAAAAAATGAGCCAGGGAGATAGTACAGGAGGTAAATAAGGTGATTGCCTTATATGCAGTTGACCCCAGTTTAATCCCTGACTCCATAGAGGGTCTTCTGAGCATTCTAAGAACTGGCTTCTGAGCACAGTACTAGGAGTAACTCCTGAATACCACTGGATGTTCTCTTCCACAACAAAAGCAGAGTCAGATACCATGGATGATCAAAGAATACCTCTTACTTTCCTGTTTTCAGTAATTGGTTTATTATTGATTAAAAAAAAGGGAAATTTCCTTCTATTTTCAAACACCAAGAGAGTTCCTTGGTTAAGAGTATTCCTTAACAGGGACTGGAGAAATAGCATGGAGGTAAGGCACTTGCCTTGCATGCAGAAGTACCGTGGTTCAAATCCCGGCATCCCACATGGTCCCTGAGCCTGCCAGGAGGTGTATTTCTGAGCGTAGAGCCAATAGTAACTCCTGAGTGCTGCTGGGTGTGACCCCCCAAAAAAAGAGTATTCCTTGAACCCCCAGACTTTTCAACTGATGTGTTTATTTCTAACAACAATTTATTTCAATCTGGACAACCTCCCAGATTGAAAGCACCATCCACATTTACTTCCTGATCCAATGCTGGCATCCATCAGAAAAACAGATTTCTGTATGCAGAACTTTATTATTTTGAAAACCCCTTTGCCCTTCCCTGTCATTGGGTTTTGAAAAGTATAGGAGTTATGCAATAGTTTTTTTTTTTTTTTAACTTTGAATCAGCCAGGCCACTTAGGGTAAACCATCAAAGTTACTGCTTTCTAATCCTGGAATAATAAGGTCTAGATCAGGGGTCTCAAACTTGCAGCCTGTGGGCCGATTGCAGCCTCAGTTTTGTTTTGTTTTAGTTGTTTGGGTCACACCCCCCCAATGTTCAAGGCTTACTACTGACTTTGCACTCAAGGATCATCCCGACTTTGCCTCCTGCGGCCCCCAGGTAAATTGAGTTTGAGACCCCTGATGCACCACATGAGCAGTATTTAAAGGCCATTTCAAGTGACCTTTTCAGACACAAACTAGAACCTATTCTAACCAACATTTCAAAATGTATTAAGCTGGTTTATTTGAAAAACCCAAAGATTAAAATATGTTCTAAGGACATATTTTACGACCTTCCAAAATTAGGAATTCTTTTTCTTATTGCCAAGAAAGTTTAAACCAATATGATGGGGAGGGGGGCAAAAAATTAAAAATTGCAATACTTAGCAAAAAGAGTCCCCTTTTTTTTTTTTTTTTTTTTTGGTTTTTGGGCCACACCTGGTGACACTAAATGTCACTCCTGGCTCTGCTCTCAGAAATCACTCCTGATAAGTTACCTGAAATCGAACCTGGGTCTGTCCTGGATCAGCAGCTAGCAAGGCAGATGCCCTACTGCTGTGCTATCGCTCAACCCCTCCATCTCTTTTAATTACTCTGTAGTACCAAGTAACATTACATATCATCTTCTTAGTTTGTGGGAAATTATCTTGATGATTTTAACTATATAACCAAACAAGTTATCCCAGAGATTAAACAATTATTGAGGAGCAAGAAAATTAACACACTGAGCATAGGATACAGTGGGATGGAAAGACCTATAATTTAAAATTATATGTCTTGTTCTTTCTTTCTCTTTGTATGTTTCTGGCTTTGTCTCTATCTCCCTCTCCTTTTCTTTTCTCTTCTCTATTTTCTCTATCTGCACCTTAGCCTTTCTGTTAAAGAAGTAGTAATATGAACAAAGAAGATGTATAACCACTGGTCCAGAGACAGTAAATTACCTAAAACAATGACAAACCCAACTTTATTAGAGAGATGCAATGGCAAGAAAGACTGACCTCAGGTGCTGGAGCCGTAATATAGGGTTTTGAGCATTTCAGTGCATGTTACTCCCTTATACATCAGGAGTAAACATCCCTGAGTGCAGTCAGGAGTAAACACTGAGTTTCCCTGCACCCCCCCCCAAAAAAAAAGAGAATGCTGGGTCAATGTCAGAGTTTATCACGTAAACTCAGGAAGATATTCAGAGTTTGCTAGCCCTAGAAGTGTGCAGCCTCACTAACTCTAATGGGTTATGTTTTTTTTGGTTGCTTATCTCACTGGCATTTTCCCCCCTATTTTGGGTTTTCCCCAAAGTTTCTTTCTTGTTGTTGTTCTTCTTTTGGTTATCAAAGTTATGGCACCAGCTGAGCTTATCTCCCTCTGGTCCTCTGGAAGGAACTATCTGTAGAATCCTGTGTTTTACATTATTGGACTCAATAATGGAGGACACAGCCCCCCATCTCAGGGTTAATTGGTTCTGCTCTGTTTCCTCATTTGTGTAAATGTTCTGGCAGCCGAAATAACTGATTCCCTTTGAGTAAGATTCCTCCTCCTGCTTACACAAACACAGTATGAGCCTAGCAGAACTTTATTTTCTTTTGCTTGGGATATGGTTGGACAATTTCCTAGATTTTATTTCAGAAATGTTGAAAAGCAAGCAAAATTTTTTTAATGTTTTTGGACTGTGGTGTTTGAACCATGCCTGGTGGTACTCAGGACTTACTCCTGACCTGGCTTTGTGCTCAGAAAGCATCTGGTGGTGTTTGGGGACTATAGGTGGTACCAGTGATGGAACTCAAATTGCCTGCACATAAGGCTGACCCGGGTTCAATCTCCAGCTTCCCTTATGGTCCCTTGAGCCCTACCAGGAGTGATCCTGAGTACAGAGATAGGAGTAAATCCTGAGCAATGTTGGGTGTGGTCCCAACATCATAACAACAACAACAACAACCATTTTTAAGAAATGAAATTATTTGGTTAACTTTGGACTTGAAAGAATATTTGTTTAATAAGAGGATAAACCGAAATGCCAAAAAAAAATCAACAAAAGACCATTTTGTTTCACAAAAAATTTATATAGGTTAAAGACATACACAGAGAAATTAAAAGCATTTTTGAAAGATTAAGAATGTAGTTCTATACCACTTTAATTTAATATGTCCAATTTGTCTAATCTCAGAGGCTACATAGAGTCAGGTCTAGTTAGTACTTGGTATCAGAAAGGTCATACAATGAATAAGGCATTTGCTTTGAACATGGCCGAGCTGATTTTATCCCCAGAACAACATATGGTGCCCAGAGCCCTGCCAGGAGTGATCCTGAACACAGTTAAGAATAAGCTCTGACAGGGCCGAAGAGATAGAACAGCAGTAGGGCTTTTGCCTTGCACACAGCCAATTCAGAACGGTGGTTCGAATTTCGGTATCCCATATGATCTCCCCCCACAGCACCCCCATGCCTGCCAAGAGCGATTTCTGAGTGCAGAGCCAGAAGTAACTCATGTGATACCCCCCCTTCCCAAAAATGAATAAGCCCTGAGGGCTGGAGTAAGAGCAGAGTGAGGAGGGCATTCGCCTTACACATGGCCAGGGTTTGATCCCCAGCATTCCATATGGTCTCACGAGCCAGGAATGACCCCTGAGTAACACCTGAGCACTGCTAGGTGTGCCCCTTTCTCCCCAAAAAGAATAAACCCTGAGCACAGCAGCATGGTGTGACTTTAAAACAGAGAGAAGGGCATGAGGTAGGGAGACAGATCTAATGGTGATACAATTAAAAACATTTGACATACATCTTATTAGAATTCTGAGAAAGAATACAGGATGTGATAGTTTTAATATGTTCCCACCTTTGATTCTTTCCCTTCTTCTTGTAATCCTTGAAGAAAAATTAATTTTGTTTGCTTTTTTTAGATGACATCTGGTGATACTCAGGTATAATTTCTGACTCTACACAGTAATCACTCCTGGTAGGCTTGGAACTATATGGAATGGCAGGGATCAAAAGTGGTTCAGTCGCATGCTAAGAAAGTGTTCTACTCATTGTGCTCACTCTGGCCCCGAGCCTTAAAATTTTATTTCATCTTAAATCTTGTATTAACCAAAAACGTGATAGAAGTGGCATGACATAACTGTTCAGTAAGTTATGAATGACACAATGGTGGTCTCCTAAGCTGTACTGTATAGCATAGCAATCAGTAGTAGATAAACCATCTAGGTCTGCATAGATGCTGTGATTTTACACATGAAATTGTCTTGTAACTCACTTATCAGGACATTTTTTTTTAATTTTTAATTTTTAATTATGAGAACAAAGATGCAAAGAAAGAGGACAAGGTAAAGTAATAGTGGAAAGACAATCACCCATAACATAATTCTCAGAAGAAGTCCCCTTGCTGATATCTTAACTTTGAACTTTCAGCCAAAGAACATTAAGATAAATAAAACAGAATCCATGTACAATTACTTTGTCCCTCAAGTCCCCAGATTGTAACACCTTATAATATTTCTTAACAGCACACAAGGCAATCTAAAGCCATAAAACTTACATAACTCCTTAAACATTAGAGGCATAGTATTTTTTACATTTCCATGTACATGCATATTAGCTTAAGTTAACCTCAAATTTTAAGTGGGTTTTTGTTTTAAGGATTAGAGTCAAATGAGCACAGTAAAAACAGTGTTAGAGTGGCAATTGTTGTTTGCATAGGCCCACCAAAATATGAGGGGCATGGAAAGGAATAACCTTGGTCTAAATACAAAGAGACCCTACCCCTGAAGTTTCCTGGCATAAGACCAACTCTAGGCTCCAGGCAAGTTAGATCGTCCAATCCAAGACATTGTCCATAGTGCCAACACACTTTTCACACAGTCTCTGTTGTTGGTATCATGTTTCTGTATTAAAGATCCTGGAATCTGCATATCCTACATTGAAGTCAGGATGTGGAGCGTTTCACCTCACCATTAAAGGGCAATGCAGGAAGCCCTGATCAGGACATTTTCTATAGTGATGCATGATCAAATACCCTTTCTTCTTTTAGCCCGTGAAAAGACTGGCAGTTTCTATTTATTTGAAGTCAGTCATTATGGAAGGGGTATGACTGTTGTGAGAACATTGAGATACTTCTGGGCAGCCAGAATTAGTCATGTGGAGAGAAGGGACTATGGAGGGAACAGCTAGGTACTAGTATGTGACCATCTGATCATCCTGTCTTACCCAGTGGCCAAGTATATAAAACAAGAGTGATGTCAACTACAGTTATGTAGAGCAAAAGAAACCATCCAGCTAAACCTTGACTGATTTCCTGACTACAAAACTGTGAGAAATAATAGATCAATGTAATTTTAGGTTACTGATTTTTAATTTGTTTTGCTACAGAGTAATATACAGCCAAAACACAGACATATCAACATGCAAAAATGCATACCTTTGTCCCTAAAAATCTACTTTTAGAAGTATATTCTTCAAAAATAACATTGAAAGGGACCAGAGAGACAGCATGGAGGTAGTGATTTTGCCTGCATGCAAAGGATGTTGGTTCGAATCCTGGCATCCATATGGTCCTCCGAGCCTGCCAGGAGCGATTTCTGAGCATAGAGTCAGAAGTAACTCCTGAGAGCTGCTGGGTGTGACCCACCCCCCCAAATAACATTGGAAATCACTTACATATCTAGTGAGTGATAAATGGTATTTTCATATGGTGGAATATTGATGTCATTAACAGAGTTACTTGATATCTTATGAGTGTTTATGATATTTTGTAACATTTTTAAAATGCAAGTGGAAAATGTACATAATAATTTCATTTTCAAAGAATAAGATTTAATGCATGCTAATTAGTGTATATAACAGGGCAGTTTTGGGATTTGAAATACACTTGGAGGTGCTCAAGTGTTATCCTGGAAATCTTCCTTGGAGGTCACTCATGGTGATGCTCCAGGGTCCATGTGATGCCAGGGATCAAACCCTGGCCTCCCATATGCAAAGTATGTGCTCCAACCCTTTGAACTAGCTCTTGCTTATGAATTAGATTTTTTTTTTTTGGTTTTTGGGTCACACTCGGCAGTATTCAGGGGTTACTCCTGGCTCTGCACTCAGAAATCGCTCCTGGCAGGTTCTGGAGACCATGTGGGATGCTGGGAATTGAACCAGAGTCTGTCCGGTTTGGTTGCTTGCAAGACAAACAGCCTACTGCTATGCTATTGCTTTGGCTCCTGAATTAATTTTTATGAACTTGTAGAAATATATATATATTGACAGCTGTAAATTAATTAGTATGAGTTTCCTATAGGAGTTAGCAGGTGATAAATTCTGGAAATGGAGATTGGGGGTCTTATCTTGGTAAATTTGTATGTTACTAGGTTTTCTAGAGAATCAAAGATTGTTGTTTGAAAGAAAAATCAAATAAAATATTTACTTAAAAAACAATAATCAAGGGGGCTGGAGCGGTTGTGTGGTGGTAGGGCACTTGCTTTGCATGCGGCTGACCCAGGACAGACCTCAGTTCAATCCCCACCATCCCATATGGCCACCCAAACCAGGAGCAATTTCTGAGTGCATAGCCAGGAGTAACCACTGAGTATCACCGGGTATGGCCCAAAAAACCAAAAATTAAAAAAGAAAATCAGGGATGGAGAGATAGTTGAGCTGCCAAGGTACTTGTCATGGTGCAGTTGAGTGGGGTTTAATCCCTGGTACCAATTTTCGTTCCTGAGCATGGCTATTAGTGAGCCTTGGGGGTGGGGGTGGGGTTGAATCACATCCGCGGTGCTCAGGGGTTACTCCTGGCTCTGGGCTCAGAAATTGCCCTTAGCAGGTTGGGGGACCATGTGGGATATTGGGAATTGAACCAGGATCTGTCTGGGGTTGGCCGCGTGCAAGGCAAATGCCCTACCACTGTGCTATCACTTTAGCTCGCATTAGTGAGTCTTGAGCACAGAGCCAGTAGTTGGCCCTGAGCACAATTGGGTATTGCCCTCCCCACCTTTTTTTTTAAATAAAAATAATTAAAGAAACCCAAGTTAGCTCTTGCTATAAAAAGAAAAATCTTTAAATATACAAATGTAAATCTCTTAAACCAAGCTAACCTAATTTAAAAGGGCATCATTTAGCTTGAGCAAGCATAGCACAGAGCATGCTAGACATGCACTAGACTGGGCTTCCATTCCTGGCACCACATGATACCTAGAGTTTTGCAGCCCTGGAGGTCCTTTTAGTTTCATTGGCTGAAGTTCAGACCTCTACCTAACCCCAGCATAGAGTATGACTCGAAGTAACAACTAACACCAATGCGCCCTTGCAATGAATAGCGGGTTAGGTTGGTTCGTATTGTTAAAATACTCCATTGAAAAAATAATACTCGGGCCCGGAGAGATAGCACAGCGGCGTTTGCCTGGCAAACGGCTGATCCAGGACCAAAGGTGGAAAGGTGGTTGGTTCGAATCCCGGTGTCCCATATGGTCCCCCGTGCCTGCAGGGAGCTGTTTCTGAGCAGACAGCCAGGAGTAACCACTGAGCAATGCCGGGTGTGACCCAAAAAAAAAACCAAAAAAAAAAAAAAAAAAAGAAAAAAATAATACTCTATTGTTAGAATATGATTTATTTATTTATTTATTTATTTTTCGGTTTTTGGGACACACCTGGCGTTGCTCAGGGGTGACTCCTGGCTGTCTGCTCAGAAATAGCTCCTGGCAGGCACAGGGGACCATATGGGACACCGGGATTCGAACCAACCACCTTTGGTCCTGGATCGGCTGCTTGCAAGGCAAACACCGCTGTGCTATCTCTCCGGGCCCAGAATATGATTTATTTTAAAATTTGTTGTTGTTTTGGGGGCATACCCAGCAGCGCTCAGGGGATAATCCTGGCTCTGCACTAAAAAATTACTTCTGTCAGGCTAGGGAAATCATATGGCATGGTGGGGATCAAGCCCGGGTCAGCCGAATACATGGCAAATGTCTTACCCGTTGTGCTATCGCTCTGGTCTCGATTTTATGAATTCTTTATTGTTAGACATTTACAATGTTTATAGTTATTTTGGTAAAAACCAACAATGGTCGTCCATTTGTCTTAAAAGGGATCTAGCTTTCAAAGGACATGGATATTGCAAGCATGCTTTCTCTGGATTGTAGCAGTTTTTATTTTTACCAGTAGTTTGTCAGGAATATAAAATACTCTCTGATCATGCTTTATGCAAGTATGAAAAAGAATTTTCTGAGATTAGTGATTGGAAAACTTTTCATGTTGCTTGCTGTACAGAGGGACCGTGGAAGAAATAGAGTTATTGTTTCTTCAGAGAAAAATTCCTACTATTCAACTGTGGGTGGAACGGGTGACAGGAGGTTAGTGCAGAAGTGGGGAAACTAAGGAAACCAAATTCTTTGCTCTGTTGATAAAGAGCTAAGTCTGCCCTCCTGTCCTCGGTTGGATGACTTGCAGTGCCATCTCCTGGCAAAGAAGCAAAGACGTTTCGATTTACTTGCTTGTAACAAAAGCACTTACAAATAAAAGCAAAGCCCAAACTGTCGAAAACACAGAGGTCTCGGCTGTTGCTGATGTGTGTTCTAATTATATATGCTTTCATCGTTTGGGTTTTATTGGGGGGGGGCGAGGCCCAGATTGGGATGGAAGGTCCCTCACATACTCGATGCACTATTTTCTGTTTTGCTTTTGTCTTAATCACCCAAAATATACTAGAAAAAATTGCTTTTTAGGATAGAACTACAACCTGCGGTAAAAATCCTTTGTTCTTTTTTGTTTGTTTGTTTTGTTTTGGGCCACACCCGATGACGCTCAGGGGTTCTTCCTAGCTTTGCGCTCAGAAATCGCTCCTGGCCTCCGTATCTGCACAGATCCTGAGGTGGGACTTATGATGAAGTCAGTCTTTGTGGTTCTAGAGGTTCTGTTGCCTCAGTGTCGTTTTAATCCATCTTCTGTGGTTGGTGATCTTGGTCTCTTCATCATAAGTCCCACCTCAGGATCTGTGCAGATACGGAGACCTCTACACACAGAGCTCTGATTGTATCACCCTGGACAGAGCAGAAGTCTTCCACACACACACACAAAAAAAAAAAAACACCACCGGGAGAATAAATGATCCTGAGCAAAGTCTAGAGCTGATCCCATGACAGTATACTCCAAGGACGGAGAAACCCCATATTTCTTAAGCCAAGTGAATTCCTTTTAGAATGACCCCAATATTTACTGTGCCAGGGCAGGAGGGAAAAAAAAACAAAAATACAAAAACCACAAAACCTTGGTTATTTCATATACATATATTTTTCCCTTCATTTATTATTGTTATTATTATTTTTATATACCTATCTATTTTGGTCGATTTCTCTGTTTGGGTGTGACTACTGAAATCGTGGTCCCCAATTATACTTATTTTTTTTTCTCTCTTCTTTTCTCTTCTTTCGTTATGTGCTATGCCATGTTTCTTATTTCAAGACCATGGCGTGTTTTTGGTTTGTTTGTTTGGTTTTTGGTTGTTTGTTTTGCTTTGTTTTTCATCTGTTTTTTTTTTTTTTTTTTTTTTTTTTTTTGTTTTTTTTTTGGTGCTTACCGATATAGATGGAGTCCCCACTGGATAATTGACTCTTTTTTTTTTGGTACTGGTGGAGTGTTTCAACTTCTTTTTCTCCTTCATCTCCCAAATCGATGATGAGAGCCTCTAGAAGGATTCCATCCATTTTTGGAGTATTAGACTCTTACCCCAGTTTTTTATCTTCTCTTTTTCAGGCAAAATCATGCAACTTGAATTAGCTAGTCCTGCCTACAATTAGAGGGGGAGATAAGGGAGGCATTAAGACCAAACATGGGCAAGACTACTAAGTAGTGGGTTGGATACAGAGGGGACCACATATTCTAGCCGCCCTGGGGTGAGGGAAGAGGAAATGGGAGGTAGGACAAAAACGGAGGTGTAGGGAGGACAAATTGGTGATGGGAATCCCCCCTGATTTTATGTAAATATGTACCTAAAATGTTATTGTCAACAATATGTAAGACACTATGATCAAAATAAAAATTATATATATTAAAAAAAAAAAAAAAAAAAAAAAAAAAAAAAAGAAATCGCTCCTGGCTTGGAACCATATGGACGCCGGTGGGGAATCGAACCGCGGCCCGTCCTAGGCTAGGGCGGACAAGGCAGACGCCTTACCATTCTGCGCCACCTCTTCAGCCCCGGCCCTGCGTCAAAATTCTTGAAGAAACTTACATC
The DNA here is from genome assembly GCF_024139225.1 of Suncus etruscus. NCBI lineage: Eukaryota > Metazoa > Chordata > Mammalia > Eulipotyphla > Soricidae > Suncus > Suncus etruscus. The sequence goes on from NC_064851.1 coordinate 118,207,501, forward strand.
TTCCCACTGTGTATTCATCGCGGGGCGCGCTTCCAACATTAAGGCTTGACCTGGAACCCAGCTTGTTATTAACAAGCACGTGAGACTCCTTCTTCCCTTTCGATTGGCCCAGAAACTAGAGGCTCCGCCCCAGACACGCCCCTACCCACAGACACGCCCTCTTTCCTTCCCAGCCGCCCACACGGCGCGCTAACTTCCGCGTCTGACGTCACACGCCCGCGCCAGCGACTCCGTGGCCCTGCCCTACCCCGCCCCTTTCTCTCCGGCGCGCGCTCGCTCCAGGGTTTCCAGGACGCTGAGCTGTGTCCGGGAGCGTGTGCGTGTGTGTGTGTGTATGGAGTCGCGAGTCTCGGGTTCTCCGGAGCCTGGGCTTGAAGTCTAGGACTGGCCTTGGCAGGCAGAGAGCCAACTCCACTCAGGTGGCCTCTCAATCTCGCCACCGCCGTCCTCCGCCCCGCCGGGTCCATTGGCAGTCACTCCCCCCTGCCGTCTCCCAGGGCTCTGGGACCAGAGCGCTTGCTGCACCGGGTGCTGTGGACCAGCCTCGCGGGGCGTTGCCCGGGTTGGGATCGAGTCAATCTTGAGGGTTTCTTCTAAGCCTAAGGCTGGTGTCGGGTGTCTCTCTGCCCTGCTTTCCCAATGCTCCGTGAGCTGCTGCTGCTTCTGCAGCAGCATACCTGGCTTTTCTTTTAGGGTGTCTTTGGTGACCTGCAGGAAGGTGCTTCTGCCTTAAGTCAGTCCCCAGGGGAAGACTGCTCCACTGCTTCTTCCCCTAGGGCGTAGGCTGATTGATGCTTATCGACCGCCACCGTTATTTCTACTCAAGTTCCTGGGCCCTGGAGGTGAGTTGCATTCGAGGGAAGCAATGACAGGCAAGAGTCGAGATGGAGCGTGGCAACGAGGAACCGTTGCTTAGATCTACTTAGGTGGTGATTGCACGCCCTAACTCGCCCACACTGGGGAAGATCGGATCTTCAACTCACTCTTGTTTAATTCCCAAAATGAGCAATAGATGTTACTGGAAAAAAAAAATCCATCTTCGGGCCCGGAGAGATGGCACAGCGGCGTTTGCCTTGCAAGCAGCCGATCCAGGACCAAGGGTGGTTGGTTCGAATCCCGGTGTCCCATATGGTCCTCCGTGCCTGCCAGGAGCTATTTCTGAGTAGACAGCTAGGAGTAACCCCTGAGCACCGCCGGGTGTGGCCCAAAAACTAAAAAAAAAAAAAAAAAAAAAAAAAAAAAATTCATCTTTGAACATTAAGCAGAGATGGCAAGAGTGGAATTTAAAATACTCCTCTGGGTGTGGAGAAGCCATCCTTTACCATGGTTTGCACGCTGACTGCTCTTAAATTCTTTCATTTTCTTTGATGAGAAACCGAGAACCAGTTCACTGGGACGTTTGCTAGCTTGTCGTTTTTCCATCGTTTAAATAACTGTTTTCATGGCAGGCATTAAAAGTTCTTTTAGAGTTCATTGTTGGCTTTTATTTTTAGTGATCGAATGCTTATTTCCTAATGTAAGGAGGAGAAACACTTTTATTGCCATGGTTACGTTAGAACTGTTTGTGAAGGATTGAAGTAGCCAATATAGGTTGATTGCATACAGCCTTTTCATATGATGCAGCACTATTGTGGAGGTGATGGAGGGAGGCCAAATCGGGGAGTAGTCGGTTCTTTGCTTTTACTTTAGATTTGTTGGTGATAGAGGAGCTACTCTGTTCCATTTAAAGTTGCTTATTATTATCTCTACTGAAAGGTAAGTAGCCTGTTTTGTGATAAAAACCGGTTTGGGAACTGAGAGAGATTGGGTTGTAAAGCCTTGCTTGCTAAATCGGTTTTGATCCCCAGCACTGGATGTGGTCTTCTGAGCACAGAGCCAGAAGTTGTCCAAGTTGTCCCTCAGCAGCCCTCTGTGTGGCTCATCCTCCATCCCTACATCCTAAAAAAAGAAAAAGACCAAAGAGGTTTTGCACAGTAAGTCACCACTGGGAATTTTAGTAGGGATTATGGAACTTGACCACAGGAGCTTTTAAATTTAGATTATTTAAAATTGCATTGTGAGTGTCTGAGAGTACATACAGCTGGGAGGCTGATCTTGGTTTAAACCCCAAGCACTGCCAGGAGTCAGTCATTTCTGAGATCAGAGTCTGTAGTAAGCCTGTGCATCACCAGTGTGGCCCAAAAACAAAACAAAAAAACTTAACTGCTTAGACATTGTATTTCAAGTAAATGATTTTTAAAATCCTTCTCTCTAATGCTTCTACTTACATATTGTTAGTTCTACATCAGAAGCAGTTGATGGTTATCCAAATAGAATTGCAAGCAAGAAAATTATTTTGATAATAAGTTCATAGGAAGCCTTTCCTTTCTCCCCCCCCCCCTCGCTTCCCTCCCCCTCTCTCCTCCATAATGAGAAATAAGATAGGGACTCTACCCTCTGAGAAGCAAATTGAAGCCCTGATGATACAGCTCCAGAGGTAGAGCACACACCCAGCGTACTGGGGGCCCTTCAGCATTGCAGGGCGTAGCCAGTGTGACCTTGTTTGTCCCTGTTTACAACCTATTGTGGCCTCTGTAAGGCAGGGCAGGGTGATAGAAAATGATAAATTGAAATTTCACCTCAATTAAAAAATGATTATTGAGAGGTCTGTGCATCCCTATTGCTGGTACCATAAAGATGGACTGCATTGGGATCTGTTGTTGATTTATTTTCACCAGAACCACTTGTCCATCAAATCACCAAAACATCTGATTAGAGTTCAGTGCCTATCAACAACATTTATTCCAGATTTGTGGGGATACAGGTTTTACCCTCAGACTCTCAACTTTTTTTCATATGTAGTGCAAAACATTTTATATTTAGCATTGTTTGCTTGTGACTTATAGAGAAGTTCTTAATGAAATGTGTGGAATGATGTTTGAGAAAGTCTTAAGATCTGTGGGTGAGGGGATGGGTTTGGTCTACACCCTGGAGCTCAGATGTTCATAGCTCTGGTCTCTGCAGTGAACCTTGGTGGTACTTGGGCTTGGGGAACACACCATATGAGATGCGGGAATTGATTTGTTATTGCTTGGGGGCCATACCCTGTTGTGTTCAGAGCTTCTGGCTCAAGTTCAGGGATCACTCCTTGTAGGGCTCAGGGGACCGACTATATGATGTTCCAGGGATTGAACCCTGGTTGACTGCATGCAAGGCAAGTAGCCCTATCCACTGTATTATCGCTCTGGCCCTCTTCATGATTTTGGGGTGAGTATAGTTGATAAATCTACTTGACTTTACCAGTGATGATATATAAGGAAACTGTGAGAGTGGAAATATGGTTGGGAAGACGATTCATAGAACTGAAGAACATTACATCCAGGAGTCCTGGGTTGGTTCCCTGGCTCTTTGGTTCCTTATGCATAATTGGGTATGGCTCTTACTCAAAATTATTGAAAGGGGAAACTTATTTTAGTGGTAAAAGTTGATTTAGCTTTCAGGGCCACACCCAGCGGTGCTCAGGAATCTTGAGATGCTGGGGAGGGGTGCCTGGCATTGAACCCAGGTTAGCCACATCTGTTGTGCTCTAGCCCTGATTTAGCTTTTGTTGTTGTTCTTGGGGTAGCTTACTCTTGGCTTTGTGTCAAGTAAAGGGGCCACTTTTTTTTTGTTTGTTTTTGTTTCTGGGCCAAACTAGGTAGCGCTCAGGCATTACTTTTGTCTCTCCACTCAGAAATGACTCCTAACAGGCTTGGGGATAGTGGGGATTGAATCCAGGTCAGCAATGTATAAAGAAAAGTCCTACTCTGTGCTATGGCTTCAGTCCCCCAAGGGACCATGTTCAGTGCTGTGGATTAAACCCTGGTTGGCTGTATGCAAGGAAAGTGCTTTCCTTATCTGCCATATGATCTTTTATGGTCCCAACTTATTCTACCAGTTTTTATTATTGGCTTTTAAGTTTATTGTTCTGAATAAATAATGCATTCATATGATTTAAAATTCAGAAGGCATGAAAGATTGAAAAACTTTTTCTTAACTGCTCAGTTCTCTTTCCTGATGTCACTGTTACCAGTTTATATTTTACTTTTTTTAGATGGGGTGGTGGTCACACCCAATGATGCTCAGGGGTTATTCCTTGCTCTGCACTCAGGAATTACTCCTGGTTATGCTTGGTGACCATATGGGATGCCAGGGATGGAACCCAGGTTGGCAACATGCAAGGCAAATGCCCTACCTGCTGTGCTTTTTCCTCATTCTCAATTTATTATGTATCTTTCCAGAGATATATATGAGCAGTTATATGTGTATAATGAAGAATTTCATATATTTCTACATATATAAAAATAAATTTAATATAAATATGCATGTATGTATATCCTTTTAGTACACAAATGACCATATTTATTATAGTAATTAGACATTAACCATGTCAATGTAAAGCTTTTATGACTTGTTTATGGGTTGAAGTTTTTTCATGAAGAACATACTGCAGAGCTAACTTTGTGCATGCATTATTATATTTATATATTATAATATTTCATAATTTAAATTTCCATTTTTTAAAACTTTTTTGTTTGATTTTGGGCCATACCAATGATGCTCAGGGGTTATTCCTGGCTCTGCACTCAAATTTGCTCCTAGCTTGGGGACCATAAGGGATGCTGGGGGATTGAGCCGTGGTCCGTCCTAGGTCAGCGGCATGCAAGGCAAACGCCCTACCGCTGCACCACCGCTTCGGCCCCTCCCATTTTATTTTATTTTTGCTTTATTGTTTTTGATCCATACCCAACTGTGCTCAGGGGTTGCTCCTGACTCTGCATTCAGGAATCACTCCTGGCTGGGTTGAGGGACCATATGGGATGCTGGAGATCAAGCTACATGCAAAGCAAGCTCCTTGTGTGCTATACTACCTCTCCACTCCACCCTCATTTTATTTCTAATTTCCTTTAACATACTACAGTACATTTTTTGTTTGTTTTTTGGACCACACCTGGTGATGCTCAGCAGTTACCTCTGGCCATGCACTGAGAATTCGTTCCTGGCTTGGGGGACCATATGGGACACGGGGGATTGAACTGAGGTTTGTCCTGGGTCAGCCGCTTGCAAGGCAAATGCCCTACTGCGGTGCTATCACTCCGGCCCCAGTACACAGTACAAATTTTCCATAATTTGTGAAAATGTTTTTTTGTAATCTTTTTTCTTTTTTCTTTTGGGGCCACACCTGGTGATGCTCAGGGGTTACTCCTGGCTATGCACTCAGAAATCATGCCTGGCTTGGGGGACCATATGGGATGCCAGCGGATGGAATCGTGATCCGTCCTAGGTTAGCATGCACAAGGCAAATACTTTACCACTTGTGCCACTGCTCTGCCCCCCTCTGGTAATCTTTTTTTGGGGGAGGGCCATGCCTGGTGTGTCTCAAGGCTTATTTCTGGCTCTAGGCTCAATGATCAAACCTGGATCAGCTGAGTGGAAAGCAAACAGCCTGCTAGCTGTACAATCACTCTGGCTCCCATCTCTTGAAAACATTATTTTTACCTTTTGAACTACAACCAGTGTCACCCAGGGATTATTTCTGGCTCTGCACTCAACTTTTACTCCTTGCAGGTTTTGGGGGCCATATGGGATGCTGGGTATTGAATTCACGTAGGCTGCATGCAAGGCAAACATTCCTACCTGCTATGTATAGCTTTCCCCTTTTCCATCTTTTTACATTACTAATCCCATTGTTTTTGTTTTTTTTGGGGGGGGGATTATTTTGGGGGTCAATATTCAAAGATGCTCAAGGGTTACTCTTTCACTCAGGACCTACTTCTGGTGTGGGTTGACTAGGTGGGAGGAGACATATGGGATACTGGGGGTCAAACTCCAGTTGGCCAAATGCAAGGCAAATGCCTTACCCATTTTATTATTGCTCTGTATCCCCAATCTCATTTTTGCTATATCCTGTTTGCTGTCAGACTCATACAGTGAGTAAATTTCAGGTATTTTATATTTTAGTCATATGATATTCATTTAGTTTTTTAAGAATTTTAGCTTTTAGGTGCCAGAAAGATAATACAGCGGGTAGGGTGTTTGTTTTGTACATGGCTGACCTGGGTTCAATCCCCAGCACCTTATATAATCCCCTGCCATTACCAGGAATAATTCCTGAGTACAGAGCCAACAACAAAACATTTTATCTCTTTTTTTAATATATCCCCTTTAATTTTTTCCCCCTTCTCTTCTTTTAGGGGTGGGGGGATTTGAGTCATACCTGTTGGTACTCAGGGCACCATATGGGACACTGGCGATTATACCTGAGTTGACTGCATGCAAGGCAAGTGCCCTACCCGCTGTACTATCACTCTGGCCTCTAATTGTTTTTTTTTTTTTTTTTTTTTTTGTTTTGTTTTTGGTTTTTGGGCCACACCCAGCGATGCTCAGGGGTTACTCCTGGCGGTCTGCTCAGAAATAGCTCCTGGCAGGCATGGGGGACCATATGGGACACCGGGATTCAAATCAACCATCTTTGGTCCTGGATCGGCTGCTTGCAAGGCAAACGCCGCTGTGCTATCTCTCCGGGCCCCTCTAATTGTATTTTTGAAACATTAAGCTTTCTTACATTAAAGTACTATATCCTTATGCCACCATATTGAAATCATTTTTGAGTTTTCTTTTTTTTTTGTGTGTGTGTGTGTGGTTTTTGGGTCACACCCAGCAGTGCTCAGGGGTTATTCCTGGCTCCAGGCTCAGCAATTGCTCCTGGCAGGCACGGGGGACCATATGGGATGCCAGGATTCGAACCAAGAACCTCCTGCATGAAAGGCAAACGCCTTACCTCCATGCTATCTCTCTGGCCCCCATTTTTAAGTTTTCTAATTTTATTTTAATTTTGATTATTTGATTCTTTCCTGTTTATTTTTGGCTTTGTTTTAGGGCCACACCTAGTGATGCTCAGGGATTACTCCTGGCTCATTCAGGAATTACTACTCCTGATGGTGCTTGTGGGACCATATGGGATGCTGAGGATTGAATTCAGGTTACCTACTGGCAAGGCAAATGTCCAATCTGCTGTACTATCTCTCCAGCCCCTATTATGAACTTTCTTGAAAGTTCAGATAGCCAAAATCTCTTTGGCATTATACTTCTTTTGAACACCTCATATAACAGATGTTCTCTAGAGATTATTTTGATATAATTATTAGATGATTTAAGAATACTGTCAAATTGGAATTTCATTTGACTTTGTAAACTAGCATAGAAGGGGCCAATATTTATAATTTGAGTTTATTACTTCAATAACTTTTAATAATAAATAATCCTTTAATAATATTTACTTTAATAAAAATAATATGTTTCTTATTAGGGTTAATTTTGGGTGAGTGTATTTATGGTAATTTTGCGCTGCCTTTTACTGGCATTGGGTGTGAGAATATTCTTGGATTGTGACTTAATTGAGAATTGTCATGGTTAGGAGATACAGAACTCTGTTAAACATTGCACAACACTGAAAAGGATCTACTTTTTTATGTTTTTCCTTCTACCCTTAGTATGGTGTGCTAATGTAGATTCCTAGGGTAGGACTACTTCAGCAAAGGAGGGAAATCTCCGAGTTTGCTCTGAAATCTTCTACAGTCTTTTCATTGTCCAGAAAGACCTTTATTTGCATTTGACATTTGATGGTAGGCAGTGGAGTCTCAATGTCTTGAATTCACCAGATACATTGTGCTCAGTAATATGGTGGGCTGTAGAAGGCAGTGTGAGGGATGTTTTGTGACTACATTTCCTTGAAAGGAATTGGCAACTGAAGTTTGAGATAGGGCTAAAATGTGGTAGATTTGTTTTTCTTCCTTGGCAGAAAGTCACAGACTAATGATGGTTGTGACAGAATTTCATTCTGTGGTTATTTTTTCATTTTTATTTTTGAAACTTACCTCTCTAAGATAAGTTTACGGGAATAATTTTTCTTCTGAAAAAGTAATGCAGCAAGTTTTGATACATTGGAGAAATTCATGAAATTCTGGCTGGTGTTCAGATAGCCATTATGAATGCTAGTTGAGCAGACTTGAAGTTGAAAATGTCTGGAATGAATGAATTCTTGAATGCAGGATATGGCTGCTGCTCTAGTGTTGATTTGTTTCAAATAGTCAAGTGATTGTTTCTCTGACATTGCTAACAGCTTTGTAATTTCTAAGAGACATAGAAATGGTTATGATTGGCTATAATTTTATGTATTTGTGTTCTGTTTTGTTACACTTGGCTGTGCTTAGGGCTTACTCCTGGCTCTCTGCTTAGGTATCACTTCTGGTAGTGGTTGGGAGACCATCTGGGGTGCTGAGGATCGAATCCGACTTGGCTGCACAAAAGGCAAGCACTCTTTATCTGCTGTATTATTGCTTTGTCCCCTCAGTTTTTTCTTTTTTTGCCCTGCTGTGGATGGTGACTCTTCCATAAATTTTCCTAATGCATACTGTTCTTTTTTTTTTTTTTTTTACCTGAATGTGTTCTGGCCTTTAGCTTTACAGGTTTGACTCATATGGTATCCCATATGGTCCCCCACGCCTGCCAGAAGTGAGTCCTGAGATAGAGCCAAGAGTAACCCCTGAGAGCTGCTGGCGTGTGGCCCCAACCCCCCTGAATGTTTTGTCATTTCAGTAGATTTTTAACTTTAGATGCAAAATAAAATTGAACAAATTTAGAGTTGATGGTTGAAATGAAAACATGAATCTATTTATTCACAATGAGAAAATGGTTTCACAGACATTTTAATAATCGACTTTATAGTATTTGTTCCTAAAAAGGAATTATATGTAGAAATCATGCTTGCTATGAATGGAGATAAAAAAAGAGCAAGCTAGGTGAATTAAAAACTTAAATATATAGGGGCCAGCAAGGTGGCGCTAGAGGTAAGGTATCTGCCCTGCAAGCGCTAGCCAAGGAAAGATGGTGTCCGTGGTTTGATCCCCTGGCGTCCCATATGGTCCCCCCAAGCCAGGGGCAGTTTCTGAGCGCTTAGCCAGGAATAACCCCTAAGCATCAAACTGGTGTGGCCTGAAAAAAAATTAAATATATATCATTTTAATTTATTTTGATATTGGGGCCACTCCCAGCAGTGGTTGGGGGTTGCTCCTACTGGTGTCCAGACCTTTTGCATGCAAAACCTTCTCTCAGCCCTTAGCAGTGTCTCATCTGCTTGCAAAGCATGTACAGACTTTTTTTTCCCCTCTCCAGCCCAATGTCTATTAGTTTTAGATTAACAGTTAACTCATGTATCTCTGCAGCATGGGTGAGCTTGCCAATTGGTGTATTAAACTAATGATTGCCTTGTGAGTCTTCTACTCCTTCTCCTCCTATTTCACTCTCTTGTTCTTTTTCCATTTTTTAAGCTTATACAATTTAAACATTTTCTTTTTTTTTTTTTTGGTTTTTGGGCCACACCCGGCGATGCTCAGGGGTGACTCCTGGCTGTCTGCTCAGAAATAGCTCCTGGCAGGCACGGGGGACCATATGGGACACCGGGATTCGAACCAACCACCTTTGGTCCTGGATCAGCTGCTTGCAAAGCGAACGCTGCTGTGCTATCTCTCTGGGCCCAATTTAAGCATTTTCAACTCTGAATTCTGTTCCTGTCATTCTCTTTATACTACTATCTCTAAACATATGAATGGTTTTAATCAAAAATCTCAGTATAAAAATAAAAGCAGAAATAATAAGATATTAATACATCAATAAATTTTATATAACTTATAAAATTAAACACTTAAATATAATTGAAAGACAAATAACCACAAGGAAGCAATATATGTCTGCTAAATGAGGAACTCTTACAAATTAGAAATACTTGGGCCAGGGGCTGGAGAGATAAACATGAAGGTAAGGCATTTGCCTTTCATGCAGGTCAATGGTTTGAATCCCAGCATCCCATATGGTTCCCCGAGCCTGCCAGGATTTCTGAGCATAGAGTCAGGAGTAACCATTGAGCGCTGCTGGGTGTGACCCAAACTCCCCCTCTCCCCCCCCAAAAAAAAAAGAAAAAGAAAAAAACTTGGGCCAGAGTGATAGTACAGTGTGGAGGGTGCTTGCCTTGCACATGGCCAACCAACCAACCAAATTAAAAACAAAACAAAACAAAACCCGGGGGCCAGAGTGGTGGCACAAGTGGTAAGGCATCTGCCTTGCCCACACTAGCCTAGGACAGACTGTGGTTCCATCCCCGGGGTCCCATATGGTCTGCCAAGCCAGGAGCAATTTCTTTTTTGTTTTATTTTATTTTGGTTTTGGATCACACCCAGCAGCCCTCAGGTTATTCATGGCTCTCAGAAATCACTCCTGGCAGGCTCAGGGGACCATATGGGATGCCCGGAGGGATTCAAACCACCATCCTTCTGCATGAAAGGCAAATGCCCTACTTTCATGCTCTCTCTCTGGCCCATCCAGGAGCAATTTCTGAGTGCATTGCCAGGAGTAACCCTTGAGCGTCACCTGATGTGACCCAAAAATGAAACAAAACAAAACAAACAAACTCTATCCTAATAGAACATGGACTATGGATGAGGGATGATTAGTTCAAAAGAAGAGAAACACAAATGATTATTTGGTATGAAAGAATATTTTAAGTTCATTGGTAAACAAAATAAAAAAATTGAGACACATTAAACTCAATGGTCACAAATATAAATGCTGGCATAATGTTCACTATGCATTATTCTCAGTATATTACTGACACCAATACTTCCTACAGTGCTGTCAGTTTGTATTCTTTTTTTGGGGGGGGTGTTGGGTCACACCCGGCAGTACTCAGGGGTTACTTCTGGCTCTACGCTCAGAAATCTCTCCTGGCAGGCTCTGGGGACCATATGGGATGCCGGGATTTGAACCACCTACCTTCTGCATGAAAGGCAACCGCCTTACCTCCATGTTATCTCTCCACCCCTGTCAGTTTGTATTCTAATCCACATAAAGGTGAGTAACTTCCCCCAGGTCACATAACAAATAAGTGATAAAGTGGGGGTTTAAATTCAGCCTCTAGGGCCTTAGTGATAGCATAGCTGTAGGGCATTTACCTTACACTTACTTGGCTGACCCAGGACAGACCTGGGGGACCTGGGTTTGATCCCCAGTGTAACATATGGTCGTTTGAGCCAGGAGATTTCTGATCAGGTAGCCAGGAATAACTCCTGAGCGTCACTGGGTGTGGCCCAACAATCACCAAAAAAAAAAAAAAAAGAAAGAAAGAAAAAAATCCAGCCTCTCTGATTATAAGGGTTTAGTGGCATTTAACTCCCCTTTATTGTCTCAAAGATTTTAATAGATAGTAACTGGGTTGAAAGAATCATTAGAAGCAGGCACTTTATTAACAACTACTGTTTGAATACTAGTGGGTAGACACTTCTCTAATACTGTTGAGCAGTGTGTTTGAAATCTTTTACATTTTATTCTTTGATCTCAGAATTTATCCTGAGGGAATTGTTAATGAATACATATGGAAATTGTTTCTGAAATTGTTTTATAATAGCAGACATTTTAAATAATTTGAACATCTTATTGGATGGAATAAAGCAACATTGGAAAATAGTTTTATTAAACTTATATTCTTATCAGAATATAAGTTTAATGCTAATTAATGATACTAATTAACTTATTTAGGAACTTGGTTCGATTTTTCTAAAGCATTTTTTAATTAATTAGTTAATTAATTTTGGTTTTTGAACCACACCCGACTGTGCTCAGGGGTTACTCCTGCTCTGCACTCAGAAATTGTTCTGGGCAAGCAGAGGGGATCATATGGTGCTACATCACCCGTGTAATTAACTAATTAATTTTGGTTTTTGAACCACACCTGACTGTGTTCAGGGGTTTCTCCTGCTCTGCACTCAGAAATTGCTCTGGGCAAGCAGAGGGGATCATATGGTGCTACATTACCAGTGTTAACAGATCCTGAGATTTACGAAGACACCAAGTTTAAAAAGGCCCTATTTACCTGAGGCTTTTTTTTTTTTTTTTTTTAAGCTGTCTGCTATCAACAGGAACTTTTTCAAAGCAGCCTGTACTCTGCTGAGAGGGCAGCATAAAAAATGATACCTTATTATAAGAAAGGAAGCTTGAAAAAAATAACTGTACTTACAGGCATTAGGGCCCTGAAAAACCTTGGTTGCCTGTCCATGAGGCATTCAGGGTAAAAATGTAATTTAACATAAATATTAATTGAGATAAAACTTCAGCTGACATTTTAAATATAACTCTAATTTAACATTTGTGTAGATTTAAGTATTTTTTGTTAAGTCTTACAAAATGATTACTCACCCTCAAATCTAGCTTTGCTGTTAGCCTACATGCAGTCATGATAAGGGTTAACTTTTTAGGGCCCAGTTCAGAATGCATAAACTGGAATAAACCAAAACAATATTAACTGACCTTGCTGGCTAGGGCTCTCAGATAGCAAAAATATGGCTTCAAAGGCGAAACTGCTGAGTGTCAGAATATGCTTTGAACAATTTGCTCCTGTGCTTTTTTGGGGGTAAAGTTAGCTTTGTCTGAAAATTATATCTTGTCAAGAAATTGAGTATATGTATTCCACCTTATGCTTTTTGAGTAAATGGAACAGAGCTCCAACCCAACTTGATTCCTTGGCCTCTGAGTGCCTAAGGGACTAGAATTTGAGTTAAATGTTATAAATAGTATAGAGGACATGTTTTTCTCTTACTAATTGTTATTTTTTTATGTCTAGCTTATCTGTTAAGATGCCTTAGGGAAGAACCATGGAGAAGTATGCTAGACTACAAAAGATAGGAGAAGGTTCATTTGGAAAAGCCATCCTTGTCAAATCTATTGAAGATGGAAGGCAGTATGTTATCAAGGAAATTAGCATCTCAAGGGTAAGTTTATGTTTTTGTTTGGTTAGTCAAGTAAGAGTCTGGTATAAAAGGGTTCCTTGTTAGAAACTAATAAAAATATTTCAGGGCTAGAGTGTTAGTGCAGGTGATAGGGTGTTTGCCTTTCACGCGGTTGATTCAGGATGGACCTCAGTTCAATTCCCGGCGTCCTATATGGTGCCCCAAGCCAGGAGTGATTTCTGAGTGTCATTGGGTGTGACCCAAAAACCAAAAACCAAAAAAAAGAAGACTATTTCGGGTGTTAGTGAGTTAGTGGGTAAGGATGTTTCCCTTGCATGTGGCTGACCCAGGTTTGATTTCTGGTACCTCATTTGTCCCTGAGAGCCCTACCAGGAGTAAGCCCTGAGCATAGCTGGGTATAGCCCCCAAACCAAAACAACAAACAAAACAAAACAAAAATACCCAAAGAACCCACCAAACTTAAAATGCATAAGTGAAAACATCCATAATCACAGAGAAAACCACTGACTTCAAAATTTGTGTAATTTCATATTTTTTGAATGAAATGTTTGTATTTTCTTTTAAATGAAGCATTTAACATAATCTAGTTTGACTATCAGCAATGTATTTACTTGTATTGCTTCTCTGTCTTTTGGCTAAGATCAAGTGTAACAATGTATTTACTTGTAGATTTATTTCATTTTTTAAAAACTTCTGGCTTTGTTTTGCTATTTGAATATACTTTATTGGTACCATTAAATCATTAAACCATACTTTATTTTTCTAATTGGTGGACTTAATATTGTAATTTAATTAAATTTAATTATTTTTATTTCCTTCCCATTTAAGATGTCCAATAAAGAAAGAGAAGAGTCAAGGAGAGAAGTTGCTGTTTTGGCAAAGATGAAGCATCCAAATATTGTCCAATATAGAGAATCATTTGAAGGTCAGATAAATTTTGCAAGGAACTTTGGATAATTCCTAAGCAGTATGACTTTTGGATACTTAAGCTTCTAGTAAAAATATTTTCAGAAAAAAAGTTAATTTTATTCTTTTTGCTCCATGTGTATATGTTATTTTAAGATATTACTAGATTTTTTTTTTGTTTTTGGTTTTTGGTTTTGGGGCCACACCTGGAGTTGCTCAGGGGTGACTCCTGGCTATCTGCTCAGAAATAGCTCCTGGCAGGCATGGGGGACCATATGGGACACCGGGATTCGAACCAACCACCTTTGGTCCTGGATCGGCTGCTTGCAAGGCAAACGCCGCTGTGCTATCTCTCTGGGCCCTGATATTACTAGATTTTAGGACACTGCCAACACCATCTGTTTCTCTGTATAGTTTAATGCTAGCACACATTTATTGTGTTTGTTTAAAAAGCTTGGTAAGTACAAGAATTTGGATAACAGTGGTTTTCTTCTTTTTAAACCAAATGCTCATTAAGTGCTACCATTGAAAAAATTTGATCTTATAAAAGCTTTCTACTTAATCAGCTTCCTCATTCTACTGTTGAGAATATTAAATGTGTATATTCAGTATTTCAGTATATTGAAACTGTTCAGTTCTTTTTCATAGCTATATTGCTGCTTTGGGAAAACAAGTCATTATATTTAACAATGTAGGAACTCAGATAAGGCAGAGGTCTCTAAAGGAAGGCAAAATTTAAAGTCCCATTAAAGTCATTCCCATTAGTTTTGATTCCTATGTCACATAATAAAATAAATGTTGATTAAAAATAAATAAATAAATAAATGTTGATTGAAAGTAGAAATTGATTTGAATAACTTTTTCAGGGTCATATACTACATTGGTTTCAGGTCTACACTAGAATTCAAGTACCTTTGTGCCCAGAAAAAGTTGGCATTTTAGTGTTAATTAACATTGTGTCATAAGATAATTATTTATGACAGCTTATTTTTTATGAGGCTATTGAAATGAGAATTTAACACCACTTTTTAAAGAGCACATATTAACTCTTAATTCTTAGGGCCTTGGATTTCCGTTATATCTTTCTCCTAATATCTATTTTATAGGTTTTTTTTTTTATTACCAAGGTTTTAATATTTTAAGCTATATGTCAATAAATATTCCAACAGGTAGTTTTTTATTTTTGTTGAATATTTCCCATAGAAATATTTAAAAGATATTTCCAAAAGGCAGCGTGTATATATATATATATATACCAAAAATATACCCAAAAGGGGTTACATATTCTTTATATAAGGTTTTATTACTGCTTTTTAATTTAATTTTATTTGTATTAAAAATTTTTTTTTGGTGTTTGGGCCACACATGGTAATGTTTAGGAGTTATTCTTGACTCTGCACTCAGGAATCATTCTTAGTGGTGGTTGGTGCACCATATGAAATGCTGGATCTGTGTTGGCCATGTGCAAGACCAACACTCTTCCCATTGTACTGTTGCTCAGGGTCCTATTATTTCATTTTAAAGGCATACATGCTCATTTAAAAAGTATAGAATGCTTGAACTCTTAAGACATCTCTTATCCCCACTCTCCCCTCAGCACTGTACCCTAGGATAAGATTGTTAATAATTCAATGCTTATTCTTTACTGTATTTTTTTCTGCCTATATGGAGTAAGTGTATGCACACAGCATTTAATGTTATTCAGGGAGCTAATATGTAAATGTTTTTGTAACTAGTTTTTATTTTGTTATCTCTTTATTTCTTTGTTATCATGTATTGATACAGCAACTCACTCCTCATAACTGTGATGTAGTAACAATTGTGTATCCCCTGATATGCATTGTATGACTGTCAGATCTGTTGAGTCATTTTTCTGTTAAAGATACTTATATGGTTTTAGCTCTTCTACATTATAGATAAGGTTGCCGTGAATATCCTTCTGTAGGCATTTGTTAGTATGGAGTATTGGGGTGAGTATTAGGGTGGCCATACCTGGCTATGCTCAGAGCTTACTTTTACTTCTCTGTTTAGGGATCATTCCTGGCAGGCTGAAGGACCATGTGGCTATTTTGGTGCTGGAGATCAAACCTGGGTTGGATGCATGCCTTATCTGCTGTACTGACTCTATGGGCCCTTAAAAATATTTTTATAGTTTCATTTTGTGATAACTCCTGTGGTGAAATTCAAATGCTACTTAATAGCAAAATAAAAATTATCTGTTATTTCTTTCTTTGAGATACTAATTATCCTTTCCTTGAGCTAACCCCTGTTACCACTGTCTTGTTTTCTTCCAGAAACAGTCTAAGCATTAGCAAGCATACATAATTGATAACATAGTTTGATATTATTTTCTTTTCTCATGCTTCATAAGTAGTAACATTCTGAATCCAATCCTGGGGATTGAAGTTATAGTACACTAACCTTACACCTAGCCTACGAAGGTTTGATTCCCGGCATCCTATATGGTCCCTTCAGCACCACCAGGAATAATTTCTTAGTGTAAAGCTAGGAGTAACCTCTGAGTTTCACCAGGTGTGCCCCCCAACCCAAAACGAAATAGTGACATACTATATAAAGTTTTAAAAGTAGAGGGACCAAGGAGATAGCTTAAAGGCATGGTGGAGCCCTGGGCTCATTTTCTGGAACCACCTGATCCCTCATATCATCAGGAGCAACCCCTAAGTACTGAGAGTGTGGTCCCAAAACAAAAAAGAAAATTAAGAAATAATGCACTGTTCAGTTTTTTTGTTTCACATATAATTTCTCAATAGTATTTCTGTGTGGGGGTTGCAGTGAATAAGTCACATACAGGCAAGAGTTCTACCAATGTGCCATATCCCAGCACTGTACATTTGTTTAGTCTTTTCATTTCAATCACAAAGTGCCATGCAGTTTCTTATCTGGAAAGAACATCCTGTACAAATGGAGTGTTAGAGGCAGTTTATCAAAAGGGAATATGAGAACTTGAAGCATGAAGAGAAGCATGAAATCCCTATGGGTGGCAGGAAATGAATAGTGCTGAAATTGGGGCCTCAATAGAAGAAGCCAAAGAAGTGACAGTAGGGGAAACTTCTGGGTTGTGGTAGTCTCACTCATAAGCTGTGGTTTAGTGATTGAAGAAAAGGGTAGTGAGAGGATTGGTTTTGTCTTGTTCACAGAAAGAAGTGAGGAAGTACTTTGTAGAGCAGGGCATAAAGGTGAATGGAGCATTGCTTCTGCCTCATGTTTCTCATAGATTTACAGATTTTGAAAAGGATTAAAAAATAATGTTCCAAAAAAAATAATGTTCCAAGAGAATATTGTCATATACAGTATTGAGTCTTCAGAGGTTCTCACTGCATCTGTTAATTGTACTTAATAAATATTTGATTAAGTGGATCAAATAAGGCTGAAAGCAATGTTGAAAACTGAGATAAGCTATCTCTGACTTACTTATGGAAAAAGCCCGATGTTTATATGTGATAAGGGAATATATCTGTTAAGTGAAATAAGTGTATCTATCTCATTTCATTTATATTCCAGAGATGTTGGAGTTAATTGGACACCACTATCCAATAGAATGGTATTTTCTAGGTAGAAAAATAATGAGTAGGGACTGAGTCATAGTATAATGGGTAGGGCACTTGCCTGGCATGTGGCCAATCCGGGTTTGATCCCAAGCACTGACAGGAACAATTCCCAAGAGCAGATTCAGGAGTAACCCCTGAGTTGGGCCAGAGTGATAGCACAGCAGCTAGGGTACTTGCCTTGAACACAGATGAACCAGGTTCTATCCCTGGCATCTCATATGTTCCCCTGAGCAAGTCAGGAGTGATTCCTGAGTGCAAAGAGAGGAATAGCCCCCTGAGCACTGCCAGATGTGGCCCCCAAACAAAAAGAAAATAAAGAAAAAAAATAAAGTAATCCTTGAGCATCACTGGTGCGGCCCAGAAAACAGAAGAAAAAGTATTAGTGAAGGATTTCCTGATAATGTGTTATTCTATAATATGTATTACCAGTATATTCTTTTTTTTTTTTTTTTTGCTTTTGGGCTTTACCCAGTGGTGCTCAGGTTACTCCTTGCTCTGCACTTAGAAATCACTCCTAGCAGTCTCGGAAACCATAGGGGATGCTCGAGATTGAATCTGGGTAGGTCCTGGGTTAGCTGCTATGGTTCTTTTTTGTTGTTGTTTTTGCTTAATAACAAACTGCTGCTTTTCAGTTAACACATAAGTACCTTCCTTTTACTTAGCTAAACTTTTCAGGTGTGTTTTTAAAATTGGAATGTAACTTTGTATTTTATAGAAAACGGCTCTCTTTATATAGTGATGGATTACTGTGAAGGAGGGGATCTGTTCAAACGAATAAATGCTCAGAAAGGCATTTTGTTTCAAGAAGATCAGGTGAGTTAACATGTAGAAGATTGAATCTTCCTCTTAAGAAGTACTTCAGAGTCGGGAATTATATATATGTGTGTGTGTTTATTTGTAATGAAAGATGAATGAAAGAATGAAAGATTAATAAAATTAATCTTCATTAATTCATTAATTAATTAATTAATTAATTAATTCATTAATGAATTAATGAAAGATGTTGATTGCAATTACTAATCAGTTTTTATGTCATATACCAATATCTTCATCAAATTTGTGTACCAGTCACTTCTCCACTTTGGTTCTTCATCTCATTTCTATCATAATAAAATTGTTACACAAAGTAGTATAGATCTTGTGTGTCTGTGCATGTCTATATATGCACATAATTCTGTAAGTATAAATATTTGCACATAGTATGTACATATTATAAGATATGTGCTATATCTTTTATGTATGTATATATATATGCATAATCATGTACATAGAACTTAGTTATTATAACTGATTAATTCTTTTCTTCTGGGTCAGGTGCTCAGAAGAGCAGTGCTCAGGGGTTACTTCCTGGCTTTGTGTTCAGGAATCACTACTGGTGGGCTTTGAGGGACCATATGTGATGTCGGGGATTGATTTCTGGTCATCTGTGTGCAAGGCAAGCATCCTACCTGCTGTACTGTCGCTCCCGTTCCATTAAAGTGAAGTTTTATTATATGTCTCTAAAAGGTTTTTGTTTTTGTTCTTTGAGCCACACCCAGTGGCGTTCAGGGGTTACTCCTGGCTCTGCACTAGAAATTACTCCTGGCAGGTTCAGGGGAGCCATAATGGGATGCTGGGAATCAAACCCAGGTTGGCCGCATGCAAGGCAATGCCCTACCGGCACTGTTATCACTCCGGCCCAAGTTTTGCATTGCTCACTACACTGAATCGAGTTTCTAATAATGCTCTTTAGTTAGCAATAAGCAATCTTACTTTTTCCCCATTATTTCCTAATGTACCCCCATTTTAATTTTAGTGGATAATTATACTGATTTTATTTATTGTGCTGGTGCTGGGCATAATCCCTTTGCTATGTATATTTCTTTCATTTGGATATTATCTTCCTTCCAATTAATCATCCACCATATAAAGCTGAGCTCAAGTCCCATCTTAAGGTTTTTCACATAACCAATCTTTTTTTTTGTGGGGGAGTAGCTCTCAAATGGTGTTGGTAAGGGGCAGGAATTAATCCCAGCAATTCTTGGTGCTGCTGAAGCCCCCTGGATTGGGAATTATCCATGCTACACTCATGGTACGTAGGGACCTTCAGGCCAGTATCTGGTAATGCTTGTAACCCATCTAGTGCTGGGGTCACCTCAACCTCTGTCTTGCCCCTCTAATTAATCTGTGTAATACATTTCTTCTCTAAATTCTTTCTGTATTTCTCATCCATTCTTTTACATAGGGTGATGGAAGGAGAACTCTACTGGAAGTGTTGACTTTTCTTAATTCTTTTTCCTTGAATTAATGTAGTAATTTTATAGATAACACATTAAGAAAATTAAGAAGCTTAGCACAAAATCATGCAGTTGATGTTTAACCTACAACTATGTAATGCCACAGTGTATACTTTATTTTAGAAGGAGGGTGTCTTTGGGCAATACACAATGATGTTCAGTGCTTAGTCCTGACTACTCAGGGATCGGTCCTGGTGAGGTTGGGGGGGGCCACCTGGATTTTTAGATACTGAACTTGGGTTGTCCAATTGCAAGGCAGGCACCATACCCACATACATTCTTTCCAGCACCATGCCACAATTTATAACATTTTTTCTTACAGCATCAGGGATGTGTGACTCAAATTAAAATGAAATGTCTTATAATTTTATAATCATAATTTTTATAATTAAAACTGACTACAAATAAAATTAAATTAAATTTATCTTATAATTTTTAAAGATTTGCTTATAACCCAAGTTATCACTGAATCCTAGGGATGACTATTATTAAGTAATAATTTTAAAAGAAATGGCATTTTAAAAGTTCTTCATTTTCCCTAGATCTTGGACTGGTTTGTACAGATATGTTTGGCTCTGAAACATGTTCATGACAGAAAAATTCTTCATCGAGACATAAAATCACAGGTATGTTTATTCTTTCATTGTTATAAACATGCACTAGGACTCAGCAATCTTGGGCCAATTTTTTTTAAATTTTAAATCATGTATTTTCCCTTTTCTATTTCACATTCACTTGATCAACTTGATCTTTTTTTTTTAGTGTTCTATCTACTTCCTGTTTATACGTTTCCAAATTGAAAATTGTTTTCCTGTAAAATGTTGAAATTGCTGTTTCTCTCTCTCTTCTCTCCTCTTTCTCTCTCTCTCTCTCTCTTCTTTCTTTCTTTCTTTCTTTCTTTCTTTCTTCTTTCTTTCCTTTCTTTCTTCTTCTCTTTCTTTCTTTCTTTCTTTCTTTCTTTCTTTCTTCTTTCTTTTCTTCTTTCTTTCTTTCTTTTCTCTTCTTTCTTTTCTTTCTTTTCTTTTCTTCCTTTTCCTTCCTTTTTCCTTCCCCCTCTTTCTCTTCTTCTTCTTTCCTTCTTTTCCTTTTCCTCTTTCTTCTTTCTCTTTTTTCTTTCTTCTTTCTTTCTTTCTTCTCTTTTCTTTCTTTCTTTTCTTTCTTCTTTCTTTTCTCTTTTTTCTTTTTTCCTTTTTTCTTTCTTTTTTTCTCTTTCTTTTTCTTTCTTTTTCTTCTTTCTTCTTTCCTTCCTTTTCTTTTCTTTCTTCTTTCTTT
This sequence comes from Suncus etruscus, assembly GCF_024139225.1. Classification (NCBI taxonomy): domain Eukaryota; kingdom Metazoa; phylum Chordata; class Mammalia; order Eulipotyphla; family Soricidae; genus Suncus; species Suncus etruscus. The sequence continues at coordinate 118,228,339 of NC_064851.1, forward strand.
CTTTCCTTCTTTCCTCTTTCCTCTCTCTCTCTTCTCTTTCTCTTCCTTCCTTCCTTCCTTCCTTCCTCCTTCCTTCCTTCCTTCCTCCTTCCTTCCTTCCTTCCTTCCTTCCTTCCTTCCTTCCTTCCTTCCTTCCTTCCTTCCTTCCTTCTTCCTTCCTCCCTCCCTCCCCCCTCCCTCCCTCCCTCCCTCCCTCCCCCCTCCCTCCCTCCCTCCCTCCCTCCCTCCCTCCCTTCCTTCCTTTCGCCACACCCGGAATTGCTCAGGGGTTACTCCTGGCTGTCTGCTCAGAAATAGCTCCTGGCAGGCACGGGGGGGAACCATATGGGACACTGGGATTCGAACCAACCACCTTTGGTCCTGGATCGGCTGCTTGCAAGGCAAACACCGTTGTGCTATCTCTCCGGGCCCGTTTCTTTATTTTTTGATTTCTACTGTTGCTTGAGTTTAAAGACATTGTGATTTCTTTTTTTTTTTTCCTCTGAAATCTTTTAGGATTTCCTCCCTTTCCCCATTACCATGAAATCTCAGTGTTAACACATTTTGAGGTTTAGATTTTATTTATTATCCTGTCTACTTTGATCAAGAATGTGTTTTTCCCTCAAAATGTTTATTGGTTTTTCAAGTATTATTTTTTTATCCCTGCCTTTCTATCACTGGTCACTTTCTGGAATTTTTGTCAGCAAAAGTTGTAGCTTGTTTTTTCTTTTGCTTCTTGGTTTAAGTCATTCCCAGCAGTGCTCAGAGGCTACTCCGAGCATGGTGCTTGGGGACCATGAGGTGCTAAGGATTCATCTGGGCCTTCACCTTCCAAAGCATGCAAATGAGTCTGACCATCTCCCTGCTCCTAATCCAGTTTCTTACTATATCATTCCAGTATCTTATTTCTTCTTTCATTTCTTTCTCTCAATGTTTTTAGGGGATTCTTCAAACTCCTTTTCAGCTAACTAATTGCTTTCTAAAATTTTGTATAATCAACTTATCTATATCATTTATTTTTATCAAAATGACCTTTTCTCAACTGTTCTATCATATATAGTTGTTTTTATTTCTCATATCTTTGTTTCATACTGTCTGTTTAGTTCTTTTTAAAAAACTTTAAATTGTTATAAGGGTTATTCTCTTGATAATGGGGGCCCAAGGCCACTCCCTGCAGTTCTTCAGGGTCATCAAGTTTAAACTCAAGCTTCTCAGATGCAAGACAGATACATTACTAATTGGCCTACATTTCAGCTCTGCCTTTCTTGTTCTCTTTCTTTTTTTGTTTGGTTTTTGGTTTTTGGGTCACACCTGGCAGTGCTTGGGTTCCTCTTGGCTCTGTCTTCAGGAATCATTCTGATGGGCTTGGGAGACCATGTGGGCTGTGGGATCAGCTTTGTGCAAGACAAATACCCTACTAGCTGCTGTGCTTTCCCTCCGGCCCCTATTCTTGTTCTTTTGAAGTGGTTATTTACCCTTTGATTTACTTCCTTCAGTTTTCTAAAACATTTAAAGTTTGTTTGTTTTATAAAATTTTGTTTGGAGTAAATTCTGATGATAGTTTTTCCTTACAGTAGATTTCTAGATGTGTATTGTAATTTTAATTTTTTAATGGTATATATGTTTATGTATGCATATTTATTGGTTTGGGGATTACACCTGGCTATGCTTAGAGCTGACTCCTTACTGTGCTCAGGGGTCAGTCCTGGCAGACTTGTGTCAGTTCTGGCAGGGGATCATATGAAGTGTTGGGGATCGAACCTGGAGTAGTTGTGTTCAAGGCAAGCACCCTGCCTGCTATACTACCACTGTGGCCCATTATGAGAGATACTTTGTCTCCACAGCTTGTTTTTACATAAAGATTTCATGATTTCTTAATTTAGGGACTCTGTTTTTAGAAGGTGAGAATAGAGGGAACTACTTTACTTCCTGGGGTCAAACTGTTGTTTTTTTTTCTCTTTTGGTTTTGTGCCCCACTTAGTGGTACTCTAAGCATACTCTTGACTCTGCTCATTACAGAGCAGGGTTCATATGTGGTGATGCTTAGTGGTCCATATTTGATGCCAGGAATGGAACCTAGCTTGGCTACAAGTTCCTTAACCCATAGTCCAACACTATGATTTTTACATTTACTTGCAGCATCTTATTTTCTTTTTCTTCGTTTTTTTTGGATTGCACCCAGTACATCCTGGTTCTCTGCTCAGAATTCACTCAAGGGGACAATTTGGGGTAATGAGGACTAAACAGAAATTGAGCTTGTATTATTTCTCCAGTCAACACTTTGAATTTTACATCTACTTGCAGCATCTTATATTTTGTTTTTTTTTTTTTGGGGGGTGCATCTAGTACATCCTGGTTCTCTGTGCAGGATTCACTCAAGGGGACAATTTGGGGTAATGAGGACTAAACAGAAATTGAACCTGGGTTGTTTGTTGTAGTATCGCTGTGCCCCCTGCAGTTTTTTTTATGTACCTTAGTAGCCCATCAGGAGTAGTGGAAGAAGATGAAAAATACTCTCGATTGCCCTCAGTCACAGGCAGTTTCTGCTGTGTCATCTTTGGCTGTGAGCATGTGCCTGGATTAGTCTAGTGAATTGAATTTGTGTACTCCACAGATTCTTGGTTTCACTATTTTATTATGTATTGGTGTCTTTTTAAAAAATCATTTTGAAGTAGATGGTAATTTTTTTTTTTTTTTTTTTTTGGTTTTTGGTCACACCTGGCAGTGCTTCGAAATCACTCCTTGCAGGCACTGGGAACCATACCGGATTGAACCCTGGTCTGTCCCGGGTCGTCTGCATGCAAGGCAAACGCCCTATCACTGTGCTATCTTTCCATTCCCAGATGGATAAATTATTGGGATTTTTTTTTTGGTTATTTTTTTATTTTTACCATAATTGAAATCCCCAAAGCATTATTTAGGGAAGAAGGTCTGGAAGCATTCTTATATTTAGGTTTGGGATTCATTTTGAGAAATGAGGCTTTTTTGTCTGTTTTTATTTTTTTCTGGGCCACACCCAGTGGTGCTCAGGAGTTACACTTGGTACTGTGCTCAGAAATTATTCCTGGAAAGCTCCAGGGTCATATAGGATGCTGGGGATCAAATTCAGGTCTGTCTCTTGCAAGTCAAATGCCCTCCCTACTGTGCTATTGCTCTGGTCCAGCTTTTTTTTTTTTTCTTTAAATGTGAAACAAATCTTTATTTTTTTTTTATTTTGGATCACACCTAGTTGGTTCTCAGGGGTTACTCCCGGCTCTTTGCTGAGAAATCATTCCTGGCGGTTTCAAAGGACCATCAAAGGACCAGCTCCAGGTCTCTATTTTCATTCTCTTGCATATCTCTAGTTCTAGTTTATATGTCAGTTTTTCCAGCATTGTGGACACCCCCACCCCTTTTGCTTTTGGGATGAAGGGGGAAGTTGTACAACTTGGTTGATGCTCCCACTCTTTGGTTGTGATGCACTCAAGGTCCATACTTCATCGGGGCACTGGAAATGCCAGTGGCAGTTATGCTAGGATTCACTTGGCATGTGATGGCTTGGAGTGTCAGGGATTGAACTAATTCTTGTCTGCAAGGAAGGTTCTACCACTGAGTTCTGCCATAGCCCTTTTGAGACCGTACCTGGTGGCAATCAGGTATTATTCCTGGTAGTGCCCAGGGAACCAGTGATATGGATTGAACCCAGGTGAGTAGTCACATGCAAGGCAAACACCTGATCTACTTTACTATCTCTCCAGTCCTGACATAGCATTGTATTTGAACTGAATTCAATTTTTTGTTTGTTTGGTTTTGTTTTTGGGCCACACCTGGCAGTGCTCAGGGTTACTCCTGGTTTTGCACTCAAAAATTCCCCCTGGCAGGCTCGGGGACCATATGGGATGCCGGGAATCGAATATAGGTCGTTCAGGGTAGGCTGCTTGTAAGGCAAATGCCCTACTGCTGTGCTATCGCTCTGACCCCATGAATTCAGTTTTATGACAAAAGTTGTTGGCTCAGAACGAGGTTTTAACAATCTGTTTTCCCCTCTCTTTATAGAATATATTTTTAACCAAAGATGGGACTGTACAACTTGGAGATTTTGGAATTGCTAGAGTTCTTAATAGGTAAGACAGTAATTATACACTTAATTCTGATACGTTTTCAGCGAAATTTTAATTGATGACATAAACATAATAATTGACAATATCTTTATCTTAAATTTGCTTGATGGTCACATTTTTTGGTGTGTAGGGATAATTCCTGGTACTGTGCTCAGGAATCACTCTTGGCAATGCATGGGGGACCCTATGGGCTGACAGGGATGGTAAATGAGTTGGCTGCATGCAAGGTGAGCATGCTATCTCAGATAGTTTTATCTACTGCTTTACCCCTTAAGCTTTTGAAATTATTTGTAATTCTTTTCTTTTTGATTCTAGTACTGCAGAGCTGGCTCGAACTTGCATAGGGACTCCATACTACTTATCACCTGAAATCTGTGAAAATAAACCTTATAATAATAAAAGGTATTTAAAATTATCTTCATTACATGATAGTATTTCTTTAGGAAATATATTCTTTAGTAATACAACTGACCTTTAGAATGTCACTCTAAAATCAGTAATACACATATGTAATCATATATTTTCATGCACACTTAAAATGTATGAGAATTACAGTTATGCTATTTCACTGTCTTTATAGAAGGGATCACTTTACTATTAAAGTTATAATTGAAAATCAGGTACTTCCTGCCTTTGCCATCTTTATTTCCTACTAAATTAATTTTTCAATTTAAATTAAGGTAATATTTATGGAAATGAACTATGTGTCTGCCACTGCTATGTATGCCACTTATTTTCACAGTAACCATGTTAAGTTGGATATTAATTACTCTTTCTCTCCTTTGGAGAGAGGTAAAATATTTTTAAAGTTCTTGGTATCCAGGTCCCAGTCCCAAATTTCTGTCCACTGTATTGCACTATGACTAACAGATTTTTATAACAAGTGGGTGGTAAAAAGAATTCTACTACTGAATCCTGGCTAATTTCCTTTTATGCATTCTCATTGAAAAATTTCAGCTAAGAAATACTGCTCTAAATTTTTAAAACACCCATAAAAGCTAAAAGCAAAATGGCAGCTGATGGTTATGCAGATATTAATGAATTTTGTCCTCTCTCCATTCCACATCTCCCTTTATATATGTGTGTGTGTGTGTGTGTGTGTGTGTGTGTGTGTGTGTGTGTGTATGTGTGTGTGTGTGTGTTACATATATATAAAATGGTTTTGGTTTTTGGGCCACACCCATTGACACTCGGGTTATTTCTGGCTATGCGCTCAGAAATCTATCTGGCGATTTCTTATGGGATGCTGGGGGATCGAACACATGCAAGGCAGACGCCTTACAGCTGCGCCATCTCTCCGGCCCCTCTTTTTTTATTACATTTTATTTATTTATTTAGGTTTTGGGGCCACACCTGGGAGCACTTGGGTTTCTCCTGGCTCTGTGCTCAGAAATCACTCCTGGCAGGCTCGGAGGACCATATGGGATGCTGGGGATTGAATGGGTCTGTCCCAGGTCGGCCACATGCAAGGCAAATGTTCTACAGCTGTGCTATCATTCCGGCCCCATCCCCCCTTTTTTTAAGATTGGAGAGGAAACTTCATTTCAAACCTGAGCAATAGAGCCTGAGAAAGTTATTCCAGAAATATCTTTGGGACAGGGAGAAGGGAAGTGTTTAGGGCTTGCTTATGGCCTTGTGCTCACTCTTGTTACTGCTCAGAGAACTGTATGTGGTCCAGGGATCAAATTAGGTTGGCCACATGTCAGGCATGTGCTGAAACTCTTTACACTGAGCTCCATGGTCCCTCCTTTGTAGAATTTTGCATGGAATTTGTTTTGTGGGGAAAGTGCTTTAAAGATGTAGCTGGTTAAGGAAGGGGTGGGAGAAGGTTGAGAATTAGCATTATCATTTATACTTTGAAGTTAAATTTTGATAAATATAAGGTATTAATGTAGTTAGCAATGTTAATACTGTTTTGTTTGTAACATATACTGAGTACTAAATATCTTAGTTATGTATATGGTTTCTAGTTGAATCTTGAAGCAGATTTAAAAGCCACAAATTCATACTTATGTTTTGGTAAAGATATCCTTTATGAATAACAGGCTTTATTCATTTTCAGTAATTTTAACTTTAGAAGCAGAGCCAGTGCTCTCGGAGCTGGACTGAGACTGGTTTTATTTTAATTGGCTATCACAAGTTTCTTTTTAATTTTTGTAAATTAATTTTTTCTTCATGTTCATTAAAATGGCATTTTGCTTTTAATATTTATAATTTATGGTATTTTGTAGGTACTTGATGAGCAAATAAAGTGAAATGTCCATGAAATTTCTTATCCTGTTTAAAAAAAAAAACTTAAAACTTTAAAATCAGTATCTAGGTAACCATTCCTTTTATAACTCAAGGCAACTATTTTGATAATTTGGTTATGACTGAAATTTTAAATTTCGAAGGTTTTATTTCCCGGGAAATTTATGTTTATGTTGCATTTGCTTTCTTTAGATGATTGAAAAATAAATTCTGATAAGTAGAGAAATGTCTCATTTTTCTCTTTTGTAGTGACATTTGGGCTCTGGGGTGTGTCCTTTATGAGATGTGTACTCTTAAACATGCAGTAAGTAGAAATCCCTGAAATAGTGAAAAAATTATTTCAAAGTTGTTATAGTATTTGTCTTTAAAAATATCTATTAGATGGTTCTTATTAAATATTGTCACTTTTAAAATATTTTCTTTCTGAGGTATACAGTTTTGCTTAACATACATGCTTCTAATATACTTGAACTTTGTGTATATAATATGTTGATTTGCTACATTTTTCATTGCAAAATAATGGCCACAATAAATGTAGTTAACACCTATCACCACATGCATAACCAATTTTTTTTTGATGAGAACTTTTATGCTCTATTATTTATAGTTTTCAAATAGGTGGTTCATATATAGAAAGCATACATTACATTCCCAGTTCGAAAGCCACAGTACTCTCTAATTTGAAATTTGTATCTTTAGACTATTTCCTGAGTACATTCAGTTTTGTAGTTTATTTCTTCTATTTCTATGACAACAGAAGCATGGTATGCAAGATTTTAGTGTACTTTTTTTCTACATTGATTATTATGCTGCTTTTATAAAATTCTTATGTCTACCTCATGTATATTAGAGTTTTGAATAAATAGAATTTAATCATATAGTAAGTCCTAGCATTTTGTTTTGTTTTGTATTTTGGGCCACACCTAGCAGTGCTCAGGATTTACTCCTGACTATGCTCAGGTAACTCTTTTGGCAAGCTTGTGGGACCATGTGGGGTGCCGGGAACTGAAGTTGGGTTGGCCTTATGCAAGTTTAAAACTCTTCCTGCTATACTATCACTGTGGCCCAAAGTCTTAATATTTTGTAACAGCTGATAGTCCTTTTAAAAGTTAAATTGAATACATTTTTTTAAATTTTTGAATAAAGGATTTATAATACTGTTAATGATGGAGTTTTTATACATATAGTGATCCAACATCACACCAGCCTTCAGAATGCCGGGGCCCCTCCCCTGTCCTATTCTAAAGAGCAGAAAACTCATAGACCCCACAAATATATAAAAATAACTGAGCGAACCTTGCACACCAGGCCTTGCCAGGAGAGATTAGTGCCAAGAATGATCCTTAAACATCGAAGAGTGTAACCTCCCAAAAAATTAAGATAAAGATAATGTAAATTATCATGTTTATGTTATGCCTAAACTTTTCTACTCATTGGTCCCTTTCACCTGAGAAATTTTTAGGTGATATAAAAATTGGACACAAATCTATTTTAACTGACAATAAGTTATTTATTAAAAATTTTAATGATCTAAGCATCTAGGCTCTAGACTTGTTTAAACTTTTTAGAAGAGGTTTGTTTTTCTGTTCCATATTAATAGAGAAAAAATTTTTTCAGGGTTTTTTTTCCTATTTTTCATTTATATTTTATACATGTTAATTTATTTTCTGGTAATTTATTTTAATGTTAATTTATTTTCTGAATTTTAGTTTGAAGCTGGCAGTATGAAAAAACCTGGTGCTGAAGATAATATCTGGGTCTTTTCCACCCGTGTCTTTGCATTACTCTTGTGATCTCCGCAATTTGCTTTCTCAGTTATTTAAAAGGAAATCCTAGGGATAGACCATCAGTCAACTCCATATTGGAGAAAGGTTTTATAGCCAAACGCATTGAAAAGTTTCTCTCACCTCAGGTATGTAGCTTTCCAGTTTTCTTGCTATAACTAAAGCATTAGTCAGGTTTTCTGCTTCACCAGGATACACTCCTCTGAGATCACAGCAGAATCTTGGGGGTCATGTAGTGGTATAAGACTAGGAGGGAGCCAGAGAAGATAGTACAGGGAGTAGGATGCTTGCCTTGCATGGACCTGGTTTTAATCCCTAGCACCATAGGAGTGCACTATCAGTTGTGACTCTCCCAAATCCAATCTCCCTTCATCCTAAAAGAAGGACTGTAGTGGGGTCACCTTCTTCCTTTCTTTTCTTTTTCTTTTTCTTTTTCTTTTTTTTTTGCCACCACCCAGCAATACTTGGGTTACTCTTGGCTCTACGCTCAGAAATTACTCTTGGCTAGCTTGGGGAACCATTTGGGATGCCAAGGATTGAACCGGATCCGTTCTGTGTCGGGCAGCAGGCAAAGCAAATGCCTCTACCACTGTGCTATCCTTCTGACCCCCGCCCCTTTTTTTCCACTTCCTTTTTCTTTTGTTTTTCTTTAGTGAGTCTGCAGGAAGAAAGACTGTCTCCTCTTAAGTATCACTTCTGATACTTCCTGGTCACTTAAAAAAGTGTTTTGTTTTCTAATTTAAGCCATTCTTTATCAACACTGCACCCAGAGATAGAATTGGATTCACAGATTCAAAGTTCATTGCCATAAGACTTTTTCTCAGTCACCAGTCACCTGTCCAGGTTGTTAGCTGGAATTCCAGTTCACCAGCTCTAAAACTGGAGTTTCTCCCAATACCCTTTTCTCAAGATTTGATGGATTGTCTAGGACAAACAACTGTTCAGCAAGAAAGTTACTTGCTGCTTATCATTTTATTGTAAAGGATATAGATAAGAACTATTTGAAGAGCTCAAAAAGTCAGGATTCACCAGAGGCCCAAGTGTGGGAGATTTTTATTACGGTATAATTGTTATACAGTTGATACATAACTGTTGTCACTTTTACATGTACAACTTGATGCACTGTGTGGAATGATCACAGAAAGTGCAGTTATTATTTTTCTCTAATACAGTTATAACTTTATAGCATAGTTATATCTGAGTGATAAAGGAAGGATTTTTCATTATGATTACCATGGAGGACCGAATTTATAATTACCTATTTTTTCTTTTGATTGGTGATGCTCAGGGTCACTCCTGGCTTTGCACTCAGGAATTATTTCTGGCAGTGGGATCCCAGAGGTCAGACTCCGTTTGGTCACATACACGGCAAGCACCCTGCCCACTGTACTGATGTACTATCTCTCCATGCTCTTACATATGGATTAAATGTTATTTGTGGGAGGTCTTCCCAAGTGATGATCATGAGACCTGGAGGCCTCTCTGGTGATACTCAGATACCCAGTAGGAGGGCCCAGAAATCAGTGCTACCCAAGCCATGTAGAACTGGGCTAGGGCCCTTTGGGGCCACACGTGCAGTGCTGTGAAGGCCAGGAAGGAGTTCCCAAGGATCACACCTACAGCCTCACATTTGCTCTAATTACTGTACTGTCTTCTGGTCCCTGTATTATAAACTTCAATCTAAATATTAGCATGTGGGTAGTAACAACTAGAATGAACTGCATATGCATAGAGATAGATTACAGAATGTTTCAGGTCCCCTTTTAAGTTATTTGAAGTTATATGAGTGAAGTACATTCATTCACACAAGAAAAAAGACTCACATTCAAATAATGGAAAAAAATTACTTCATTTGGGGCCGGGCGGTGGTGCTAGAGGTAAGGTGCCTGCCTTGCCTGCGCTAGCCTAGGACGGACTGCGGTTTGATCCCCCAGTGTCCCATATGGTCCCCCAAGCCAGGAGCGACTTCTGAGCGCATAGCCAGGAGTAACCCCTGAGCATCACCGGGTGTGGCCCAAAAACCAAAAAAAAAAAAAAATTACTTCATTTGATGCAAGGTGGCGATCATAAAGCACTCTTTTTCTTCTAGAAAAAAAGAAAAATTGCAGATTTTCTGATGCATTGACATAGTTTCTCTGAATTGCCCACGATTAGACTTTCACTTAAATTTTGTCTTTGCATGAAGTGATTTACACACTTCAGATTACTTAAAAATTACCTGGAAGGGGCTCAATAGTACAGCAGGTAGGGCACTTACCTTGCATGCAACCAACTGATTCAATACCCCAATACCATATGATTCCCCAAACACCACCAGCACTAATTCCCCTCCACCCCCAGCACTAATTTTTGAGTGCAAAACCAGGAGTAATCCCTGAACATTGCTGGGTGTGGCCCCAAAAGCAAACAAGAAAAAATAATTATCTAGAAAACATTGCTGGTTGCCACCTATATAATTCTAATTATTGAAGCAGAGCATTAAACTTCACAAGGTTGAATAATTTAGGATGAAAGGATCTGTGTGTGAAGACTCGGAGGATCTCAACTGCTATAGAGAGAACCTGAGGACCCTCGTAGACCACCTGGACTTCCTGGACTTAGGATTTTATTTTATTTGGATTTTAGTGTATTTTGGTCCATTGCTATTGTGGTAATATTTTCTTTCTAAAAAGCTGGCTAAGTGAGGCCATATCTATGTTGGTGTCACAGTTTTGCATTTAGGAGAGAATGGAGTGATTGAAACTACTTGCAGAGAAAATACCGATTTTTAGCACTCGAAGTATGTTCATTCCCTGCTAGGAAATAAGTAGGGGAGTGTCTTAGTAATAGTATGAAAAGATACTTTGGTGTATTTTATATACCACTGTAAGAATATTAGGTGTTTATCCTGAAGCAGTTTATTCAGTATGTCGTTCTATTTTGCTAAGAGTGAAAACTCATTGGAAATACACAAATCTTAAAATTTGAGGGGAACCTGAAATAAGTGAGAAGCTAATCTGGAAAGGAATAATGAAGTTTCCTTATTTTGAAATAAATGAGGAAATAAGGAAAAACATAAAAAATAGAAATTATTCCCAGAAAGAAGATAGTTCTATTAAATTTTTGAAATATAGAGCAAACAAACAGTATAGGAGATTGTTTATTTTGAGAAGTAGACCTATCTGGAGAAATAATAAAAATAAACTGGTAAGTTTGGAAGGAAGTTAGTTTGAGAAAGATACTGTATTATTTGGGTTAATTTGGCAGTTTGGCCACATAATTGTGACTGTAAAAAAGTTCTATGGTTTTATATAAGGCTTTTCCTTTCTGAAAAATTTTAACATCTTTCCTATTTTTTCTTTCAATCCAAGCTTATTGCAGAACTTTGTCTAAAAACATATTCCAGGTTGAGAGCACAACCAGGTAAATTAATTTAATATGAATACTTTTACCCTTTTTGAGATAAATTAATATACTAATCATGTTAGTGGTATATTTTAATGTAGCAAGTCAGATAATTGTAGGATAAATTTTAATCAAAAGTAAATGCATCTTTAATTATTTTATGCTATATAACAATATTTAACAATTTCTCAACTATTAACAAAATTTTCTCATTTTTCTTTGGTCTGCCTTATAAAATCTATCTAGAAATCTTTGTCAAGAGGCTTTGATATTCTGAAAATATTGGAGTATTTTTGTTTATTTGTTTTGTTTATTGGGCCACACCTGGTTGAGCTCAGAGGTTACTTCTGACTCTGCACCTAGAAGTTACTCTTGGCAGGCTCGGGGACCATATAGGATGCTGGGGATTGAACCCAGGCCGGCTGCATTCAAAGCAAACGCCCTACCCACTGTTCTGACACTCCAGCCCTCTGAAAACATTAAGACTGTTTTTAAATATCCCTAGGTATGGAGCCATAGTGAAGTACAGTGGGTAGGGCACTTAACCTTACATGTGGCTAAACCAATTTCTGGCAACCCATGTTATCTCGATCCCTCAGGATTGATCCCTAAGCAGGGACCCAGGAGTAAGTTCCTGAGCAACACCAACTCTGCCCCAAAAAACAAACAGTAGTAATAATTTAAAATATAAATAAATTATCCTAAATGTACATATTCTCATAAAAATATTTTTCTTTGACAAATGCTTCATATTCTGAAATTTCTTCAAGTAAATTAATATAGGGGGATGAAGTGGTGCCCCAGAGCAGTAAGGCGTCTGCTTTGCCGGAGCTAGCCTAGGATGGACCACGGTTCTATCCCCCGAGCATACCATCTGGTCCCCCAAGCCAGGAGCAATTTCTGAGCGCATAGCAGGAGTAACCCCTGAGTGTCACCTGTGTAGCTGAAAAACCAAAACAAAAAACAAACAAAAAAAACTAAATTAATGTAAAATCAGGCTTCTTGCCAAAGGTAGATTTTATTTTAGATATAGCCAGAGATAGTTGAATATTTGTAGGATTGTACGTGATTATTTACTATGTATGTATGTGTATTAATAAGTTTATCTGTATATACATATATTTACATTTTTGGAGAAAGGGAACATTCTACAAAGGATGATTTTAGAATAGATTTCTAAAATCCATATCAAGTTATTTAAGATTTGAAGAATGTATTGTTTTTAAGATGTTATTCTTTTCATGTTCTTCTCCACTTGGTTTTTACTGAATTAATACAAATAAATACCATATTATAAAATTAAGTCCATGTAAAGTGAAATTAGTGTGGCAGTGCATTCTCAAATTCTTAGAATCAATGTCTCAGTGTCTAGATTCCTTCTACATAAAATTCATGAGATAGATATAGGACAGCATCAACTTGTCTTTCTCCTGCCAGTGAGGCTTCTTGAAATCAAATCTTACTCCAATGTCTCATGGTCACAAAGGTCAGAAAACTCCTCCTGTCAACACATTCTTGCTAGACGGAAGTAGAAATTATTTTGTTGTACAGAAGAGTTGAATGAAGAAAATACTTAATTTAATATAGTATGGAACTAAATATAAAAACTCTGACCTTTTTTGGTCTTGTACTTCTGTAAGCTTTGTTCTGTTAGTACCCTTGTGATTGAGCTTTGAAAAAGTTTCAAAAATAGATAAGTTGGGGCTTTATCAGCAGATAAAAAGCCATGTACCTGGAGTAATCCCAGAGCAAGAAATTGCCAGATTTCACTCTCAAAGACAATCAAGGAATAGTCATGTTATTTTCTTGCTTCTCTGGAAAGTGCATGAAACTTGTTCATGTCTGCTTCTTGGGACTCTTCATTTTAATGTTTGCACACTCCTTTTTCTTACACTGTATATACACACATACATATGCATATATATGTTTGTGCAACACTATAATGTAGCCAGATTATAATATATCTTTGTGTAGTGACATTCTAATTAAATATCACTTTAATTCTCAAAGAAAAATATTGGGTCACATTTTTCTAGTTCTTGCCAAGATAAATCTAGAATAGGAGTTTGAAAACTTACTCCTCTTTTTATTAATTATATTTTATTTAAACACCTTGATTACATACATGATTGTGTTTGGGTTTCAGTCATGTAAAGAACACCACCCATCACCAGTGCAACATTCCCATCACCAATGTCCCAAATCTCCCTCCTCCCTACCCAACCCCCGCCTGTACTCTAGACAGGCTTTCTATTTCCCTCATACATTCTCATTACTAGGATAGTTCACAATGTAGTTATTTCTCTAATTAAACTCATCTCTGTTTGTGGTGAGCTTCATGAGGTGAGCTGTAACTTCCAGCTCTTTTCTCTTTTGTGTCTGGGAATTATTATTGCAAGAATGTCTTTCATTTTTCTTAAAACCCATAGATGAGTGAAACCATTCTGCGTTTTTCTCTTTCTCTCTGACTTATTTCACTCAGCATAATAGATTCCATGTACATCCATGTATAGGAAAATTTCATGACTTCATCTCTCCTGACAGCTGCATAATATTTCATTGTGTATATGTACCACAGTTTCTTTAGCCATTTGTCTATTGAAGGGCATCTTGGTTGTTTCCAGAGTCTTGCTATGGTAAATAGTGCTGCAATGAATATAGGTGTAAGGAAGGGATTTTTGTATTGTATTTTTGTGTTCCTAGTGTATATTCCTAGGAGTGGTATAGCTGGATCGTATGGGAGCTCGATTTCCAGTTTTTGGAGGAATCTCCATATCGCTTTCCATAAAGGTTGAACTAGACGGCATTCCCACCAGCAGTGGATAAGAGTTTCCTTTCTCTCCACATCCCTGCCAACATTGTTTGTTCTGATTCTTTGTGATGTGGTGTGAGGTGGGGTACCTCATAGTTCTTTTGATTTGCATCTCCCTGATGATTAGTGATGTGGAGCATTTTTTCATGTCTTTTGGCCATTTATATTTCTTCTTTGTCAAAGTGTCTGTCCATTTCTTCTCCCCATTTTTTGATGGGATTAGATGTTTTTTTCTTGTAAAGTTCTGTCAGTACCTTGTATATTTTGGAGATTAGCCCCTTATCTGATGGGTATTGGGTGAATAGTTTCTCCCACTCAGTGGGTGGCTCTTGTATCCTGGGTGCTATTTCCATTGAGGTGCAGAAGCTTCTCAGCTTGATATATTCCCATCTGTTAATCTTTGCTTTCACTTGCTTGGAGAGTGCAGGAAAACTTACTCTTCTAATGCTTATTCTTATTCTCTAGTACTCTTATCTCCAACATCAATTATGAATTATCTAAACTGCCAATCATACAGTTAATACCTCTAAATTCTATGAATTTGTTAAAATTATAACAAATTATGTTCATTATAAAATTTAGAAAAATATTTTTTCTTTTTCATTTTAGATGGGCAGAAAGTTGATATCCTAGTAAGGTTTGAGGGAGATATGTTTTGTTTTGTTTTGTTTTGTTTTTAAATTGGCACTAACACCCAATCATCATGCTTGTGAATCACAGAAGAATCTGATTCCCAATTTTATCAAACACCTTTATTTGCTCTTTTTCTGTGATAATATTTGCATAATGATTAAAAATTGAGATTGCATTATAAGCAGCTATTTTTCTTTTAGCTCACAATATTATTATATGATGACATTTAAAAAAATTAAGTAAGTTACTTCTTAAAAGTAAGTGGGGGGCGAATCACTCATCCCTGAAGCTAAAATAAGTTTCGGCATGCCGTATACCTGCATATAAAATGATTCCTGACTTTTAGGAAGTTTTTCATGGGTTGAAGGGTCGTCTTATACGCTGGAAAATATGGTACTCAGAGGGCCAGAGAGATAGCACAGAGAAAGGGTGTTTGCTTTGTAAGTGGCCGACCCAGGATGGATGGTGGTTCGAATCCCGGCATCCCATATTGTCTCCTGAGCTTGCCAGGAGCAAGTTCTGAGCACAGAGCCAGGAGTAACCCCTGAGCGCCAACAGGTGTGACCTAATCTCCTCCCCCCCAAAATTAAATACTCAGAAGAACTGAAGTTAATAATTGTTTTCTATAAACAATCAGTGAATTTTTTTCTTCTTCCTGCTTCTAAAATGGAATAATTTTTATGGAGGATATTAAATGACTTAATATCATAAATGAATAAGGCAGAAGCTAAAGTACTGAGAGAGAAAATGGCCTAGATGTGGTAGAAAAGCTTATTGTCATTCTGGTGGGATGAGTTTGAGCAATTTTGCAGGGGAGATCGAACAGTGTGTTGGTCAATTGGCGTGAAAGTGACTTGGGTTCAGTTCTTGGTGCAACATATAATTTCCTGAGCACCATCAGATATGATCCCTGAACACTGAGTCTAGAGTAACCCCTACGAACTACTGGGATTGACTCCCAAATAAAACAAAACATTAGAGGAGAGGAATTTTTATAAGTGTTGATTAATGCTATATGTCTGGTATACAATAACTTAGAGATTTTGGGAATAGGCTTTGCTTGTAATTCAATCTTTTTCTTGAATTTATTATTACAAGACTTATCATTCACCTGTTGTTTTTTTTTAACCTATGTGGGTTTTTTTGGGTTTCTTTCTTTATTTTTTGAGAGGGCCCACACCCGGTGACACTTAGGAGTTACTTCTGTATGCGTTCAGAAATCGCTCCGGGCTTGGGAAACCATATGGGATGCCGGGGGGATTGAACCACAGTCTGTCCTAGGTTAGAACATGCAAGGAAAATATCCTACCTCTTGTGCCACCGCTCCAGTCCCTTTAACTTATGTTTTAATAAGTACTTAGTACATAGTGCTGCAGGATGTAACCTTGTGAATTAGTGTTTCTTATTTTTCTTTTACTTTTTTCCATTTTTATTTAAACACTGGTTACAAGGTTGTTCATAATCGGTGTTTTTTTTTTTTTTTTACAGATAAAGTTGTTCATGATTTACAGTCACACAGTGTACAATAGCCTTCACCACAGTTCACACCACCTATGTCTCCAGTTTCCCTCTCACCTTCCCTGATGCCCTCTTTCCTCCCACCCACCCTCCCCACCTGCCTCTGGGGCAGGCATTTTACTTCATTCTCTCTCTCTCTCTCTCTCTCTCTCTCTTTCTCTCTCGCTTTTGCTCCTTTTTTGATACTATGGTTTGCACTACTATTAATGAAGGGGTGCCATACATGTTGCTTTATCTCTTTTCAGCACCCAGTTCTTGTTCAGAGTGATTAGTTCCAACTACCACTTTCATAGTAAGCCCTTCTCTCCTCTAACTGCACTCTCTGCTCTCTGTGGCAAGCTTCCTACCATAGACTGGTCCTCCTGATCTTCATCTCTATTGTCTTTAGATATCATTCCCATACTGTCTTTTATTTCCCTTATATCCCACAGATGAGTGAGATTATTCTATGTTCAACTCTTTCCCTCTGATTCTCTTAACTCAGAATAATAATCACCATGTCCATCCATGTCTGATCAAATTTTATGACTTCATTTTCCTAATGGCTACAAAGTATTTCATTGTGTAGATGTGCCACAGTTTCTTTAGCCAATTATCTGTTGTTGGGCACCTGATTTTTCCTTTAAAAACGCTTCATAAACATTGTTCTTGGATTTTTTTTTTTTAATCACACTTAGTGAAGCTCAGGGTTTATGTCTGGCTCTGACTCGGGAATTACTCTAGGAGGTACTTAAGGAACCATATGGAATGTTGGGATTGAACCCCAGTTGGCCACATACAAGGCGAGCTCTTTACCTGCTGTACTATCTCTCCAGCCCAAGAACCATGTTTTCTTTTCTTTTCCTTTTCTCATGCCATACCCTGCAATTCTTAGGGACTGCTTTTGGCTTGGTGCTTCAATCATTGTTAAGGGTTGCAGTGTGATGCCAGGAATGGAACCTGGGGCCCAGTCATGTGCTCTAACCCATCAAACTACATCCCTACTCAAGGAAACTTTTGTGTTTTTTTTCTTTCTGGTTTTTTGGGCCAGCGATTTTCAGTGGTTACTCCTGGCTCTGCACTCAGAAATCACTTCTGATGGTGCTTGGGGAACCCTATGAGAAAAGGGGTATGAACCTAGGTCAGCTGGCAAGGCAAATGTCCTACCCACTATACTATTGCTCTGGCCTCATGGTTTTGTTCTTAACTTGAAAACTTTTAATATCTAGAGGAAAGTGATTTTGTTTTTGTTTTTGGGTCACACCCGGCAGTGCTCAGGGGTTACTCTTGGCTCCACAGTCAGAAATCGCTCCTGGCAGGCACGAGGGACCATATGGGATGCTGGGATTTGAACCGATGACCTTCTGCATGAAAGGCAAACGCCTTACCTCCATGCTATCTCTCCGGCCCCAGGAAAGTGATTTTTTTTGCTTCTTTCAGAAAGTTTAAAATAGTCACATTAAAAGCATTTGTCATATAGTAAGGAGTAAACACAAATTAAAAATGTTAAGTTTTTCATCTGAAAAAATAGAAAAGTGTTATCTTAAAGAATTTTAAAATATTTAACATTATGAACTCTGGCTTTATTTATATTTTTTATGTCTTTTCATTTAGCTAAAAGACCATCTTCAGGACAAAGTGTTGCTTCTCCTGTGCCTGCTCAGAAAATTACAAAACCTTCTGCTAAATATGGAGTGTCTTTGGCATATAAGAAATATGTAGATAAAAAGTCAAATGAAAAAAACCCACTTCAAAGACATAAACAGGTATGATTATGTTGCAAACTATGTTAGTAACAATTTCAACATAACTGTGCTAAATTTTTTTTTTTTTTTTTTTGGGCCACACCCGGCATTGCTCTGGGGTTACTCCTGGCTGTCTGCTCAGAAATAGATCCTGGCAGGCACGGGGATTCGAACCAACCACCTTTGGTCCTGGATCAGCTGTTTGCAAGGCAAACGCCGCTGTGCTATCTCTCCGGGCCCTGTGCTAAATTATTGACCATCTTACTTATTTGGATGATCATAAGATTGTTTTAATTAATTAATTTTCTAAAGAATATTGTTTTTGACTACTTTTTCTTTATTACCAAGAAGTTTTACAGAACATATAAACAGTAAGTAATATTATGTTAAGTGTAGTGAACAAAAGTGATATTTTAAATGAAGTAATCTTGTAGTAGTCTAAACACAGAGCCTTTTGTTTTCATACAGAAAGCAAGAATCTGAAACACTGAATAAAAATCTGGGAATTTTTTTGTTTGTTTGTTTGTTTGTTTATGGGCCATACCTGGTGATACTCAGGGCTTATTCCTGTCTCTGGACTTAGGAATTAATCCAGGTAGTGCTTGGGGGACCTTCTGGGGTGCTAGAGATTGAACCCTGGTTGGCCGTGTGCAAGGCAAATGCCCTGTCAGCTTTACTATTGCTCTGGCCCTGAATCTAGAAATTGTTTTACTTTATATTTGAGAACTTATAATCAAATATTAAATTAAAATAGTACTAGAATAAATATGAAGAGTATGTTCTATCTTAATTTGAATGAAAATATTAAGATCTGTAACATAGGTGATATTCTCAAGAAGACAGTGTAGGGACCAGAGAGAGAGAGCACATAGTAGGGTGTTTACCTTGCATGCAACCGACCCAGGACAGATGTGGGTTCAATCCCTGTCATCCCATATGATCCCCCAAGCCTGCCAGGAACAGTTTCTGAGTGCAGAGCCAGGAGTAACCCCTGAGCAACACTGGGTGTGGCCCACAAAAAAAAAAAAAAAAAGACAGTATAATAGGAATTTGACACTTTTTCACTTAGCTATATACAGAATCTGTTTTGTTCTGAACTTTATAGGCCAATGAATACATGTGTATATACATGTTTAAAAAACCAATGTAACATTAACTTCATAGTAGGAATAATCAGTCATATAAAATTCATAGAGTTTGAAGTGAAACATAGGAGATGACTCAAAGGGCTGGAGAACATGCTTTGCAGGTAACAGCCTTAGGTTTGATCCCTACATTACATATATAAACATCCAAACTCTGCCAGGAGTGGCTACCTGACCCTAGGAATTAACTTTAACTTTTATTTGTATATGGGGGAATATCTTACATTTCCCTTTTTTTATCATATAAAAAAAATTGGGAGGGGGGTGTTGGGCCACACCCAGCAGTGCTCTTGGGTTACTTCTGGCTTCGCACTCAGAAATCACTCTTGGCAGGCTCAGGGGACCATAGGAGACGCCAGGATTTGAACCACAGTTTGGGTGCGCTGCATGCAAGGCCAATGCCCTACTGCTGTGCTATCACTTCAACTCTTAAAACTTTTTACATGTTTAAATATATATATATATATATGTATATACATACATATATTTTTTATTTATTTTGGTTTTTGGGCCATACCCAGAGGCTCTTGGATTACTCCTGTCTCTGCTTATAAATTCTTCCTGGCAGGCTTGGGACCATATGGGATGTTGGGATTCAACCCAGGTTGGCTGTGTGCAAGGCAAACAACCTACTTGCTGTGCTATTACTCTGGCCCCAGGAATTAATTTTTAAGAGATAAAGAAAACACTAAAGACTGCAGGAGTAGAACATAGAGAACTAATTATTATTCCTAGTGCTGAGCCAGAATACTCAAGAAAGAGATAAATTTTGGAAATCTCTCCATCCCTACTCTTAAGACTCGAGTTCATACTTCTTGTATTGCTATATTGCTATTGATATAAACTACAACAATATTTCTTCACCCTTTTCCAGCTGTGGTCTCCTTACCTTGTTTTACTGGTTGGTTCCCTAGTTTCCATTTTTGAGATTTGAACCTGGGGCACCCTTGAAATATCCTGGGATGGGAGAATTCTCCTGGATCTGTCATGCCTATGTTGATAAACATGAACTAGCTACATCCTACATCCTTTGGTGGAGTCTTGGGTTTGCTGTAACTGGCTAGCAGAGGTGCTAGCAATGGCAGTGTTGCTGTGTTTCCTTCATACTGCAGTTATATGAAAAGAAGGAAATTCTCATGATCAGCACTATTTTTTTTTCTGTCTACCTACAAAGCTGAATTAATATCCTGCTCATTTTGATTCCCCACAGTTACTGCCATGTAAACAATTGCCCTACTTCACAGCTTCATAACTAATCTTGGAAGAGATACTGAGCCATGCAGATACAATCATAGGTACACTGTCCTTTGGGCTGAAAACTCAGAGGAACCCTCTAGATGGGGGTGGGCTGAGTACCTGCCCTGCCAAAGCTCCTTTAACCCACCTACACCCCACAGTTGCCACATGACTCAACTTCATGTTTCATGACCAGTCTCTGCAGAGATGCCAGGCAGATGATATTCCCAGATACAAGTCTGGGGGCTGAAAACTCTTAGAGTCTTCTTAGAGTGGGAACAGGCAGCCTCCCCTCACCTATGTACTTCCGCAAGCCCCATAAGCTGCAGCCACATCCTACAACTGCCTTATAAATGGCCCTACCTCATGTCTAATCTCAGAAGAGATGCCAAGACAAGTGGATAAAATTTATGGGTTCACTGGTCTTTGGCCTGAAAGGACCACAACAAGACAGGGTTGGGCTGCGAATCATTCTAGTTCTACAGATCCTGGAGCCACACCTCCAAATTCCACAATCCTGACATTTCAGTAGGAGCACAGCAGATTAGATGGGAAAGCAGCAAGGAAGCCAACTGAGATCACTATACAAAAACAATAACATAGAAGGCTCAGTTAGTAACAAACAGCTCAGTAAACCCTCAGACAGGGATTTTACTGACTCATGGTGACATAGAGCAATTTGTTTTTTTTTACTGAACTATTTTCACTATAAACTATATATATTATATATAAATGTATTTATATATAAACTATGTAAACTATTCTGTTTATCATCTTGTTATTATAAATTGTATAAAGTTATGTTGTGCTTGCTAGGGGGCAGATTTGCTAAGGGGATGGGTGGAAAAAATGGGGACGTGGTCAAGGAAAGCTCACGCTGGCAGTGAGACCAATGTTGGGACATTGAATGCTGGAAACAACTGTGTTATGAATAACTTTGTAAACCACAGTATTAAAGTAAAAAAAAAAAAGCCCTGGGCCAGAGTTACAGCACAGCAGGTAGGGTGTTTGCCTTGCATGCAGCCCACCCAAGTTTATTTCTAGCATCTCATATAATCATCTCAGTCTGCCAGGAGTAACCCCTGAGGGCTGCTGGGTGTGGCCCAATACCAAATAAAATTATCCTCAAGTTTTTTAAGTGTTTTCTCATTTTAGTTAATATTTGCTTCATTAGCAAGAACAGCATGCTATGAAATTTTTAGATTCTAGTTAATATTCTGATATTAAATGACATAGATACCACTTTAGCAAATACCTGAATGATAAATCATTTGGATTAAATTTATGCATTTTGAATTTCAGGTAAGATTATCATGCTTAAATTCATTAGAGAAATAATAAGCATTACTTTCTTAATCAACCCAATGAATATTAAGTAAGATCTGCACTTACTTAGAATATCACATAGCTTATTTAAAACCTTTAATCTTTTTGGGAGGGTTACGGTGGGTTGGACCATGCCTGGTGAATTGGATCATACGTGGTGGTGCTCAGAGCTTTCTGTGCTCAGGAATCACTACTGGAAATGTTGGGGGTAAGAGGGGCATATGCTGCACTGCAAGTTGAACCAAGGTCCACCTTCAAGGCAAGTACCATAACTTCAGTACTTTCTCACTGACGCGTTGAGAAAAAAGTGAAAATAATATACATGAGTTTGAGTCTAAACACTGCTTTAGATTTTTGAAAGAAAATAAAAATAAGGGGCTGTAGTGACAGCACAACAGGTACAGCACTTGCTTGTATGCAGCTGACCTGGGTTTGATCCTACATCCCATACAGTCCCCCCAAGCACTGCCAGGAGTAGTTCTTGAATGCAGAGCCAGGAGTATCGCTGGATGCAGCCCAAGAACAAACAAAACTAAAAAATATTAAAACAAATTTAAGAAATGTATTTAAAAAAATCTGGGACGTGGGACCAGAGAGATAGCACAGTAGTAGGGTGTTTGCCTTGCATGCAGCCAAATCCAAGAAAGACAGTGTTTTGATTCACGGCATCCCATATGCTCCCTTGAGCCTGTGAGGGGGAGATTTCTGAATGCAGAGCCAGGAGTAATGCCTTAGTATCGCTGGATGCAGCCTAAGAACAAACAAAACTAAAAAATATTAAAACAAATTTAAGAAATGTATTTAAAAAAAATCTGGGATGTGGGACCAGAGAGATAGCACAGTAGTACGGCGTTTGCCTTGCACGCAGCCAAATCCAGGAAAGACAGTGGTTCGATTCATGGCATCCCATATGCTCCCTTGAGCCTGTGAGGGGGAGATTTTTGAATGCAGAGCCAAGAGTAATTCCTGAGGGGCTGCTGGGTGTGACCCAAAAACCAAAAAAAAAAAAAAAAAAATGGGGGCTTGAGATATAGTACTGCTAAGAGGACACTAGCCTTACATTTGGCTGACCCAGGTTCAATATCTTTATCCCATATGGATCCCTGAGCCCCAGGAGTGATCTCTAAATGTAGAGCCAGGGGTAAGCTGGGTGTGCCCCCCCAAAAAATACCAAAAGTAAACAAAACAAACTAAAGCATAATTTAGACTCAAACTCATGATGTCTTTAAAAACCATAATGACATAAAAACTATAGCTACTTATTTATATTATCTTTTTTTGAGGGAGGGCTCCACTGGCAGTGCTCAGAACATAACTCCTAACTCCGTGCTAAAAGGTCTCCCTCAGTGATATTCAGGGGACCAAAAACTACCAGAGTTTGAATGGGGGTGGCCATGTGTAAGGCAAGTGCCTTGATTTCCTGTGCTATCACTTAATCCCGAATACTGCCATTTTTAGTTGGAAAACTTTAAATTAATACATATTTTTTAATTGATTAGAAAAAGCGTAATAGACTTGTGTGTTGTAAAAGCTTAAACTCTGCTTCTGGATTTCTCTTTTAAAGGTATGGCTATTAAGCCACCAGAGGGCGCCCCATGAATGTGTCAGTATTTTGGTTAAAAAAAAAAAAAAAACAGCGCCAAATATTTTTCTTAGCACTAATGTTTATGTAACCATATTTTTCTCTCCTGTGTCCAAGAGCTTGCTGAAAATAACTGCATGGTATAGAACACCAGTTTCACAGTTTTGTTTTACAACTATTTCAATATCATAAATTTGGAACATCAAAAGATAAATATGATTTGTCATTGTGTGACTTTCCTTAGAGTGTCTGGGTTCTTTCTTCTTTTGGCAGGGTAAGGCATACCTAGATGTTTCCAGGGACTACTCCTGGCCTCCTGCCTCAGATCTTGGGGTGTTATGATGTGAAGGAAATGGATGGAAATCTGGGAATATGAGGGAAACTTGCAGAGATTTATAGGCATAAAGGGAAGTGAAGGAAAGAAGGTGAGGAAGAATCCTGAGCACATGAAAGCCTAAATTACCAGAGCACAGAAACTGAAGCAAGACAGTTCTGTGCAAAACCTTTTGTTCTTCAAAGTCCCAGCTGTAATTTGTTTTCTGGAGCCAGAGAGATAGCACAGCTGTAGGACGTGTGCCTTGCACGATGCCATCCCAGGATGGATGGTGGTTTGAATCCCAGCATCCCATATGGTCCCCCATGCCTGCAAGGAGTGATTTCTGAGCACAGTCAAGAATAACCCCTTAGCACCGCTGGGTTTGACACCCCTACCCTATCCCCCAAAAACCTGTAATTTGTTTTCTGTAAGCTGTTTGCTTGCTTCCATATTGATGTCATAGAAATGGAGACAACCCATTGTTCGAGGCTGAGAGTTGGCAGGGCTACCTGAATTTGTGGTCTGCACAAATAAACTCCTTTCTCTTCCACCGTCTCTTGCAAACTCATTTCTGTAAACATCCTAATAAGGGGACTTTGCTGTTCTGGGGATTGACTCCAGCCTGAAATCCAGTGTAGTAACTCTTTCACCTAGCTCGTTAGTTTTCCTTCTTAGTGTCCTAATGAAATTTTCTGTTCTATATAATTACACACTCTATTTAAAACTAGCCACATAGACTGTGAGGAATATTGTGTTATTGCTATTTAATACTTTAAAATGGTTTGGTTTTGAGTTCAAAATCCGAGTTCAGATTTGCTACATGAGTAAACTTGTGAAACTTCTCAACATGT
This sequence comes from Suncus etruscus, assembly GCF_024139225.1. Lineage (NCBI taxonomy): Eukaryota > Metazoa > Chordata > Mammalia > Eulipotyphla > Soricidae > Suncus > Suncus etruscus. Next base: position 118,252,979 of record NC_064851.1, read on the forward strand.
ATCGTCTCCAGGGCTTCACATCCAAAAGTTAAGATTTAGCAGATCTGGGGGGGGGGGGGCGTTAGATTTTTAAATAGATTTATTGAGAGGCTGGGAAGATAATTTCAGTACCTGATACCACTGAGCCTTAAATTCCACTGGCCAAGCATTTGTGGGAATGACCTTTATTTTTAAAATGGTTGGATTCATATTGAATTCACACGCAGTTCATCCATTTAAAATATGGAATTAAGTGGTACTTAGTGTATTCGTCTTAGTAATGTCTTAGACACAAGTTATGTCTTAGTTATGTCTTAGACATAACTTAGAGTTAGCCATAACTCATCTTAATCAACTTTGTGTTTTATTTTTTATCATCACCAAAAACGATCATTTCAATTAGCAGTTACTTTTCTTCCCATACACATTTAGATAGCCGCAAATAAACTTTTCCTCTACATAGATTTTCTTATTTTGAAAATTTTACATAAATGGAATCATATATGGTATTTTATATAGTGAATAGTATAGTTTAGTGTTTTTTTTTGGGAGAGGGCGCACCCGGTGATGTTCAGGGGCTACTCCTGGCTATACATTCAGAAATAGCTCATGGCTTGGGGGACCATAAGGGATGCCAGCAGATCAAACCACGGACCATGGACTGTCCTAGGTTAGCACATGCAAGCCAGACGCCCTGCCGCTGCACCACCATTCCGGCCCCAGTACAGTTTTTTTTTTTAATAATTGTGACTTACAAAATTATTTGTGATCAAGTTTCAATGATTAAGTTAGTCATGATTGAGTTACAATGTTCTAACATTAAACCCTTCTCAGTGTCCAGTTTCCTCCACCAGAGTCCTCAGTTTGCTTCCCCTTCTCTACCCTGTCTCTTGTCACTGCTGGTTTTTTGTTTTATTTGTTTGTTTTCTGGTCCTGGTATATAATGAACATGTATTTGACTATTGTTTTAATTTTCCCCCTTTTTGCTGAATTCAAATCCAGGGCTTTATATATGGAAACAAGCCTTCTATTTCTAAGATATATTCCCAATCCTGAACATGTATTATATAGCTAATATTTAGTACTAGTTATATTTAATTACCCTAATAATCACACTAATATTTAATTAGGTTGAGCAGCTGGTAGTGCTCAGGGTTTACTCTTGGTTTTGTACTATATATGACTAATATGTTAAAGAAATATATGTCTTCCACATAGGACTTTTTTACTGGTGCCAGAGAGATAGCACATCAGTAGGGCATTTTCCTTGCACACAGTCAACCCAGGATGGCAGCAGTTCAAATCCTGGCATCCCATGTGGTCCCCTGAGTTTGCCAGGAGTAACCCCTGAGCACCGTCAGGTGTGACCCAGAAATCAAAAGAAAAAAATTTTAAATGAACATATCTGATTATGTATGTGTGTGAAACACAAGAAAGATTTTATTGCAACTTACTTAGAAAGGTGGGATAGAGCAATAGCACAGCAGTAAGGTGTTTGACTTGCACACAGCCAACCTGGCAAGGACCTGGGCTTGATTCCAAGTATCCCATATGGTCCTCTGAGCCTGTCAGGAACAATTTCTGAGTGCAGAGCCAGGAGTAACCCCTGAGCGCTGCTGGATGTGGCCCCAAATTAAAACAAAACAAAACAAATTGTGAGGGGAGAGAAATGTAGAAGTACTGTTTGAGAGAACATGAAAGGCTGGAGTGATAGTACAGCAAGAGATAAGGTAGTTGCCTTGCATGCAGCTGATCTAGGTTTGATCCCCAGCATCCCATATGGGCTCCTCAGCTTGCCAGGAGCAGTTCCTGAGTACCTCTGGTGTGACAACTCCCCTCAAATAATAAACAACAAGGAGGGCGAGAGAACTAGTACAGTGGGTAGGGCTTTTACTTTCACGAGGCCACCTAAGTTTGATCCCTAACAACTTATATGTTCCCAAGCATTAGTGATCCCTGAGCATTGCCGGTGTGACCTAAACACCAGCTACATGGAGACAAGCGAGCAAAATATGAATTAAAAGAAGAACATGGGCTTGAGAGCAAGTCAGTATCTGAATCTTGGAACAACACTTTTACATTGAGAACTGGCCAAGAACCCTTTTCATACCTGCACCAACTATTGTTCCTCCTTAATAAATATCACATGGAACACTCCATGGTTCCCTGTTTTTAGGGGTAATACATTTTGAAAGAGGGTTTTGGCAATATTGATATTATGTTTATTTTTAATTTAAATTTTTAGATGGGTGGGGCCGTAGAGATAGCATGGAGGTAAGGCGTTTGCCTTGCATCAGAGGATGGTGGTTCGAATCCCAGAATCCCATATGGTCCCCCATGCCTGCCAGGAACAATTTCTGAGTGTACAACCAGGAGTAACCCTGAGTGCTGCTGGGTGTGATCCAAAAACCAAAAAAAAAAAAAAAAAATTAAAAGGGTATATCAAAATCTTACCTAATTTGTTTGTTCAGGGCCCTCAGGGTGCATTGAAGAAAATGAATCCTGGAGAAGAAAGAAGGAAAATGTTTGAGGTATAAAGACACTTGTTTGCTTATTCATAATAATTTACAAAATGTTTATTAAAAAAAGAACTAAAACTTATCAAACCTCCAGACAACTCCCCCTTATTTCTTGCCACTACTGCTAGTATATATATAATATATCTAATATATTATATATAATTATATATTATATGCACACATAAACATACATATATTTTAACACCCCTCAGCATATCTCTATCCTTGGTGTACTGACTTCCCTGATGAAACCAGAAAGTAGCAATTATTACTTAAAAGATATGCACATTATATATATTACTTATATATATATATATAATTTTTTTTTACTAAAGGAAGCAGCAAGAAAGAGAAAGGTGGAATTAATTGAAAAAGAGAAGAAACAAAGGGAACAGGTAGTGTTTTGTTCTTCTCTCAGAGTTAATTGCCTTCCCTTTGTTGTTTCATATTGACATGACCTGTGTCACACACATGCGTAGCTGTGGTGTTTGCTGGGTCCCACATCAGGCTGAGGCATTTGCACATATTTTTTTTTGGGGGGGGGGGAGGTCACACCTGGCGGCAGTGCTCAGGGGTTACTCCTGGCTCTATGCTCAGAAATCGCTCCTGGCAGGCTCAGGGGACCTTATGGGATGCCAGGATTCGAACCACCGACCTTCTACATGAAAGGCAAACGCCTTACCTCCATGCTATCTCTCTGGCCCCATGGCGTTTGCACATTTGCTTGTGATTCTGTCTGTAGTTTGCACCCTTCAGTGACAGAATTTGTACATGTGTCTACCTTGGCTTTCTCTTTTCTTGAGACATGCATGTTCTGGCTGCCGTGACGGCACCCACACACATGCTTACCAGGGCTTGAACTCCCTGGCCATCGCATTTGAGCCACTTTTCAAATTAATTGCTTTTTTGTTTTTGGGGACTGAAGCTGGCAGTTGTCAGGGCTTACTCCTGGCCCTACACTCTAGGATCACTCCTGATGGGGCTTGGGGTAGGGCCATATGAGATACTGGGGATTGAATCCAGGTTGGCCACATGCAAGGCAAGTGCCCGATCTGCTGTACTACCTCTCCAGCCTCAATTGCATTTATAATTAGAGCACGAGGCTGGAGTACAGCTGGAAACTGCTGCTGGTACTCTGTTGTATACAGCAGTACTGGGGACTGAGCTAGTTACGATTTGCTTACCAAGCCTGTTTTCCTAAACCTCCAAGTATTCCACCAGGCCCCAGACTTTTGCTCTTATTTTTGTTCCTTTGCCAAATTGCAGGTTATTATAGTTGTACTGTTTCTAATGAGTTTGCCTTTAAAATTATTACAGATTAGTTTCATGAAGGCTGAACAGATGAAAAGACAAGACAAGGACAGGGTAAGAAGAGAATGTATTTTTTTGCAATATGTCTTGCCCGTTCCCCTTACCTATACTTTTATAAAGGAGTTGTTTTACTTAAGCATATTTCACATATTTTATTTTATACTTGAAATGGTGTTTTGCTTGTTCTTTTCCCAAAGTTGGAGAGAATAAATAGGGCCAGAGAACAAGGATGGAGAAATGTGCTAAGTGCTGGTGGAAGTGGTGACGTGAAGGTAGGTATCTGATTCAATGGTAATTATATTACTGCCTTATAACAGTAGATAACACTTTTCTCCAGGTTTACCTTGATCTTTGTTTATTTGCATTTAATTTTCACATAGAATCTTTTGATATTACAATTTGGCTTGCCTGCCTATATAACATATTAATATTTAATATGTGAAACTCTTAAAATTGCTCTAAAATTAAGAGAAAGGCTGTGATAAATCATGCCTGAAATAAAAAAAAAAGCTTTTCGTAACTTTTTTTTGTGGGGGAAGTTCATTTTGTTTTTGTCTTTGGACTAACCCTAGTGGTACACAGAACTTACTCCTGGCTCTGCACTCAGGGATCACTTCTGTGGGCTTCGGAGATCATACAGAATACTGGGGATTGTACCCTGGCCAGCTGTGTGCAAAGGCAAGCACCCTACTCACTGTACTATTGCTCCAGTCCCCCAATATTTTTTAAATTTATTTTTATTTATTTATTTATTTTGGATTTACTGGACCATACCTGGTGATGCTTAGGGATTACTTATGACTCTACACTAAGGAATTACTCCTGGTAGCACTCAGAGGACTATTTGGGGTGTTGGGGATTGAATCAGGTCAGCTGCCCGAGGCAAACACCCTGCCTGGTGCACTATCTTTTCAGCTCCAAGAAAAATATTTTGTAAAACAAATACAATTTTACATTTCTCTGCATACAATCCTGTAGTTTCATGTACCTTTCAAATTTACGTTCTCAGAAGACCAAACTCATTTCCATCCACTCTACATTATGTTTGTGTGTTGTGGTCATTCTATATGTTGTGTGTAGTTCTGTATGTTGTGAACAAGCAACATATTATTGGTGATTTGGCCCTGTCTGTAGGTTCTTTTCCTGCTCAGTCTCTACCTTTGAGCCTTTGTTTTTCTTGATCTGGTAACCCTCTCCGTTTCCTCCCTCTCATTTCCATCACCAACCATTTACTAAATACTTAGAAAACCATTTAGCTCAATATCTTAATTCAGACATTGCTTTGGGTAGATGTGCACTACTTAGCCTTGATAAGTTACTTAACTTTTTATCATTCTTAGTTCTTCATTAAAAAAAAAATCTCTTTGTTAACACCCTTTTTCTTTATTCTGCCAGTCTGAGCCTTTAATTTCCTCTACTTCCTAGATCATCCTTTCCATGTTGTGTCTGTGTAGGCTGATTTTTCCCCCCCTTTTATTTAAACCCTGTTGTTACAGAGTTTGTTCATGGTTGACTTTCAATCTTACAGTCTTACAATGTATACCACTCATGAACATTTCCCATTCACTAATGTCCCTCCCAGCCCCCAACCCTCCCTCTCTTTTTTTCCTTTTTGGCACAGTGGTTTGAACTATTGTCAGTGAAGGAGTATGTATCATGCACAGGACTTTATTCCTTTTTTTTTTTTATCACGCATAGGATTTTGTCCAGATTCCAGACTGATTAGTGATTAGTTCCAGAGTGATTAGTCCAGAGTGATTATCATTGTCATAGTGTTCCTTTCTGTACTCTACCTGTATTGCTGCATTATTTGTGTCAACCTTTCTATCATGGACTGGTCCTTTTGGCCCTCATCTCTATTGTTTCTGAATATTATTATCATTATTATTATCCCACAAATGAGTGAGATTATTTTATGTCTATCTTTCTTCCTCTGACTCATTTTCCTAATAACTGCATAATATTCCATTGTGTAAATGTACCAGTTTCTTTAGACACTTCTGGGGGCACTTGGATTGTTTCCAGATTCTGTCTCTTGTGCCTAGTGCTGCAACCAACATAGGAATGCTGAGGGCTTTTCTGCATGGTGTTTTTGAGTTTCTAGGATATATCCCTAGGAGTGGTATTGTGTATCATATGCAACTCAATTTCTAGTTTTTTGAGGAATATCATATTTTCAAAAAGGCAAAACAGCATTCCCACTAGCAGCGAATGAGTCTCTTTCTTCCTGCATCCATGCCGCAGTGGTTGTACTTGTTCTTTGTGATGTGTGCTAGTCTCTGTGGTGTAAGATGATATCTCATTGTTGTTTTGATTTGCATCTCCCTTATGGTTAGTGATCTGTGCCTTTTGGCCATCTGTATTTCTTCTTTGAGGAAATGTCTGTTCATCTCTTCTCCCCATTTTTGGATGGGGCTAGATGATTTTTCCTTGCTAAGATCTGTCAGTACCTTGTATATATTAAATATTAACCCCTTATCAGATGGGTATTGGGTGAATAGTTTTTTCCATTTTGTGGATAGCCTTTGTATCCTAGTCACATTTTTTTTTTTTTTTGAGGTGCAGAAGCTTTTCAGTTTAATGTAGTCCCATTTGTTTATCCCTGCTTCCTCTTGCTTAATCAATGGTGTTTCATCCTTGGGGATGCCTTTTGCTTCAATGTCATGGAGTGTTCTGCCTATATTTCTATCTGTGTATTTTTATGGTTTCAGGTCTGATATCAGGTTCTTTAATTCATTTTTATTTGATCTTTTTACACAGCATTGACATACAACAGCAAAGAAATAGATTCTGCCAAGTACCAGTGAGCTTGGAGAGGAGGATCAGTCTTGAGCCCCAGATGAGAATTGCTGATCTGGCAAATGCTTTTATTTTTTCCACAGTGAGATCCTGAGTAGGCAACTCAGCTGACGCTACACAGAATTTAGTCAGGAAAAACTGAGATAAATGTGCATAATTTAAAGTTGTTAAGTTTCTAGATATTTCTTTAACAGTAATGAAAGATTGAATACTTCCACTTTTCTATACTAGAATTATCATTTCTATAACCCAATAAAATACCAACAATTCCCTAATTGCATTCTCCCTAACCCACCCTTATTGAACTTCATATTTAGATGCCCAGTAGATATTTACAAGTTGAATTTATTGCAATTTTTCTTTTTATCAACACTTATGGTTTTAGTAAGTTTTGTTTAATGTGGCTATGTATGCCTTTTCAGTTCTTTGGTTACACATGTATTTTGTATATTTACATATATGTTTATATATGTATATGTTTATATATATGTATATACATATATAAATATATGTTTATATTTTTCTAAATCTATATTACTATAGACCTGCCAGTTTTTGATGTAATTTATCTTTAATTTTACTTTTGTATTGGACTATATATTTATTTTTAGTTTTTGGGTTATAACCAATGGTGCACATAATTTACTCTTGGCTTTGTACTCAGGAATCATTTGGGCATCACTTGATGGGCTCAGGGGATCATATAGGATGCCAGATTTGAACCTGGCTTGTCTATGTGCAAAGCAGGCCTCCTACCCATTTTACTATCTGTCCAGCCCCCTGTTTTATATATTTTGTTATTAGGTAGAAATTTTTTGTTTGTTGCTTTTAGGCCATACCTGATGGTGCTCAGGGCTTACTACTGTCTCTATACTTGGCAATCACTCCAGGTTGTTCTTTAGGGACCATATATATCTACTCTGGGGATAGACCTCTAGTTGACCTTGTGAACGGCAAACCCACTCAAATATCTTTCCATATTGCTTCCTTGAATGAAAAGGAATGATACACAATAAAGTAACTTCTCATTTCAGTTAAAGAATAAGTGCTTGACAATTAAAGTATTTTCTTCCTTCCTTCCTCTCTCTTTCTTTCTTTCTTTCTTTCTTTCTTTCTTTCTTTCTTTCTTTCTTTCTTTCTTTCTTTCTTTCTTTCTTTCTTTCTTTCTTTCTTTCTTTCTTTCTTTCTTTCTTTCTTTCTTTCTCTCTCTCTCTCTCTCTCTCTCTCTCTCTCTCTTTCTTTCTTTCTTTCTTTCTTTCTTTCTTTCTTTCTTTCTTTCTTTCTTTCCATTCCTTTCCATTCCTTTCATTCCTCTTTCCTTCCTCTTCCTCTTCTCCCTTTCCTCTTCCCCCTTCTCCCTTACCTCTTCCCCCTTTCCCTTCCCTCTTCCCTCTTCTCGCTTCCCCCTTCCCCCTTTCCCTCCCATTCCCTCCTTTCCCCTGCCTTCCCTTTCATTCCCCTCCCTTCTCTTTCATTCCCCTCCCTTCCCTTCCCCTCCCTTCTGTTTTTTGAGTCACACCTGTGATGCTCAGGGCTTATTCCTATCTCTGTATTTAGAGTTCAGAACTAGATGGGAAGTGCTTGCAGGATGTACCTGAGAGCAGGGAGTCAGAGTTGCCTGCATGTATTGCAAGAGATGAACTCCTGTACTCTCTCTAGTCTTGCATTTTATATCAAGTCTGGCTAGTTTTGGGAATATGATTATTGTTCTTCATCCTCTGCATATACCATCTATGCAGCAAAATATTTTCCCTATGTCTACCTTTTTGTTTATATCTTTTGTCCATTTTATTGTTCATCTTGATTATTGTTGTTTTAATAAGTAATTGAGAAATATTTTAAATATTGTTATGCCAAATAGTCCTGCTTTATAAGTTTCTACTGCTTTTATTGAAGATTATTAGAACACTTTATTTTTTTTTAATTTTTATTTTGATCATAGTGGCTTACATATCTTTCACATTAGTATTTTAGCTACATATTGACATTGAATCAAGGGAATGCCCACCACCAAATTTGTCCTCCCCCCTTCCCTGTTCCCTTTCTGCAACCCATATCACCCCCCAGGCTGCTAGAGTAGGAGGTCCCCTCTTTGTCTATCTTATTATCCGTGATCATACATCTGTTTGGTCCTGGTGCCCTCCCTTGTTTCTCCCTCTATTTGAGAGGCTAACCTAGATAAATCGAGTTATGTAGTTTTGTTTGAGGGAGAGAAAGGCAATAGAATGGGGTAAAGATTAAGCAAAAAAAAATTTTAATAAAAATATGCTGAAAATGGGCGGAGTCCTTCTAGTGGCTATCAGCCTCAGCTTGAGAGAGGACATGAAAAAGGTAATTGAAACACCATAACAATACAAAAATAAATGTCAAATTAAATATCCAGTGAACCCTACAGCAATAAAGAGAAGCACCACACAATAGTCTCGGTTCTGAATTCAAATCATGCTGGAATGCAAAAAGAAAGAGAAAGATAAGATAAAATAATATAAAATAAAAAAGGAGACATCAGGGCTGGAGAGATAGCATGGAGGTAAGGCATTTGCCTTTCATGCAAGAGGTCATCGGTTCGAATCCCAGCGTCCCATATGGTCCCCCGTGCCTGCCAGGAGCAATTTCTGAGCATGGAGCCAGGAGTAACCCCTGAGCACTGCCGGGTGTGACCCAAAAACCACAAAAAAAAAAAAAAAAAAAAAAAGGAGACATCAACTTTAATATCTATACCAAAATAAAGATGTCAAAAAAAAACAATCAATCAATAAATATATATGTGGAAAAATGATTATTTTGTGCCTTTTTTTTTCTTTTTTCCCCCTGCATAGGCACAGTAATTATTGGGGATATTGTAGAGGGAATTCCCTTGGCCTAGGAGATACAGGGTTTCTCCATCCCTGAAGTATACTGTCATGGGATTAACTATAGACTCCTTGCATGATCATTTACTCTCCCCTCGGTGCTTTTGTGGTGTATGGAAGACTTCTGCTTCGTCATGGATGGTAAAATTAGTCCTCTGTATCTAGAGATCTTGGTGACTGTGCAGCTCGAGGAATGGAGCTTATGATGAAGGCTTTCTTTGAGAACACTTAATTTTTTTATAATTTAATGCAAACTGTAAGTTTCTTGTTTTCTCATCAGCTTTTATTTTTGTTTTGATTTTTGGGGGGCCACACCCAGCGGTGCTCAGAGGTTGCTCCTGGCTCTGTGCTCAGAAATCAACCCTGGCAGGCTCAGGGCCCATATGGGATGCTGGGATTAGAACTACCATTCGTCCTGAGTTGGTTGCATGCAAGGCAAACAAACGCCATACTGGTGTACTATCGCTTCTGCCCCTCCATCAGCTTTTAAATATTTAACTTTCTAAGCTGTTTGATTCATTTCTGATACTGTAAAATGTAAATAAAATCATGGAAATCCTCAAAATAAAGATAAAATGAAAATTAAACATTAAAGGAGATATTTCAAGTTAATAATATTATATATCTCTAGATAATAATATAATATAATAATATAAATAACCAACTGTGATTATTTAGCATCTGTAGAATCTGGGATATTTTTGTGTTAGCCCATTCTTTTCTTTTTGTTTTTGGTTTTTGGGTCACACCTGGTGGTGCTCAGGGGTTATTCCTGGCTCTACACTCAGAAATCGCTCCTGGCAGACTCAGGGGACTATATGGGATGCCGGGATTCACTGTCCTTCTGCATGCAAGTCAAATGCCTTACCTCCATGCTATCTCTCTAGCCCCGTGTTAGCCCATTCTTGATATGTCTTTTTGTAATGTGTTTTTATGAAAGCTATCAAATAGCATTCATATATACTTCTGTCATCTGATCATAATATGTGAGAGGCTCATCTGTTAAGACAGTTGAAATGTTGGACTATCATATGGCAGTAAAAAGCATAGCTTTTTTTTTTTTTTTTTTTTTTAAGTCTATGAAATTGCTCCTGAAATGCTGGCATGTGTAAGGCAAACACCCTACCTGCTGGGCTATTGCTCCGGCCCTGGGGACAACCAATTTTTAACGCAACTAGAATATAGCTGGATCTCAAATACATTGTGAAAGAAAGAAGCCAGATATGAGTATATATTATATGGTTCTAATTATGAGCAATTATAGAAAAGGAAAATCTCATTTATGTGACTGCAAGTTAGTGGATTCTGTAATGAGAGGGCTTTAGTATTAGGAACGTATTTTTTTTTGTATGATAGAAATGTTTTGAATGTGGTGGTGATTATACCACTCTATGTGTATATTCTGTTTTGCCAGAATTCATCATGTATGTTTACAATTAATAAATGATTTAAAAAAGATGTTTCAGAATTCTAGTATATTATTTCAACATTATTCTGAGTATAGGCATTTTTGTATTTGTTTATTTCATTTAGATTTTTCTATATGAAATTTTTATGTACTTGTTTATTTTATTTATTTTATTGTTTTGGACTATAACAGGTGATGCTCAGTGGGTACTCATAGCTCTTTTCTCAGGAATCACTCCTGGCAGTGCTCAGTAGATGCCAGGGGATCAAACTCAGGTCAGCTGTGTGCAAGGCAAGTGCCTTACCTGCTGTACTCTCTCGGCCTGCATACTTATTGATTTTAAAACACACATTAGAATACTCAGGTTCCAGTTTAGTTAATGTTGTCATGCAAGGTGAATTGAGAAGGAAAGGAACAGATACAGAGTGATCTCTTGTAGGCAGGATATAAAGCAACATATCATGGGAATAGTAAGTGCCTCCAGACAGCTGCCCTTGAGAACTGGTTTTCACTAGGAAGCTCCTTGTGGTGTGGGTGGTATAGAAGGAAGAGAGTGAAGGAGTGGGGCACTGAGACATGATGAAGGGAAACAAACCATGGGGAAGAAATGACACTTCTTTTGTTTGTTTTTGGGCCACACCCAGCAGTACACAGGGTTTACTCCTGGCTCTATGCTCAGGAATTACTCCTGGCAGGCTTGAGGGACCATATGGGATGCCAAGGATTGAACCCACGGTCAGCCATGTGCATGGCAAAGACCTTATCCACTGTGCTATTGTTCTGGCCCTGGGAATCCTATTTCTGCATGAAACTTACCATTAACTGTAAGTAAATGCTGTAAATTGTGATGCCTTAAATAAAATAGGAATGAAAAAAAGGTTTTTGTTTTAAATCTGAAAAATTGCAAAAGAAAAAAACATTACTTGCAACTAGGTTAAACTCAGAGTTGGCAGACTCAAAGAGCTTATTAAATTCCCCACCCCAAATTCGAATTAAGAGACTTGGCTTGAGATGAATATTTTGAAGATGTGTATGAGGATTCTTTGGTAGTTTCTGGCTTAATTAGCTATCATCATCCATATTCCTAGCCTCTTTCATCTCTTGATATTCAGACATCTTTAATATCTTTACCTTTTAAGAAATTTTTTATCTCCTATGTAGTTTTCTTTATCAAGATGGTAACACAAATTTTGTCTTTTTAGAGACATTGACATTTCATTTGATTCTAGTATTTTCCTTTTTGTCCTGACTTTTTTTTTGGAGGGGGCCACCCCCGATTTGCTCAGGGGTTCCTCCTGGCAGGCTCAGGGGACCATATGGGATGCCAGAGGTTGAACTCCAGGTTGGCTGGAGTTCAAGGCAAATCTCCTACCCACTTTGCTATTGCTCTGGCCCCATCTTTGTGTCTTTTCATATGCCAACTTCTTCTTTAACATGGTATAACTTGGAAGCTTCTATTCATTTCATGAAATAAAAACTCACCTTGAATTATGTCAGCTTGTCTTATTTTTAGTGTAATTGGACTTTCCATTTGAGGTTATTGATTTTCTCTTCTCAGCGAAATTCTTCCACAGTAACTTCTTTGGTATTATAAACCTTTACATTTTACCTTTTTTTTTTTTATTTCACTTCACTTAGTTATACTGCTGTGTTTGCACCCTTCTGTCTTTATCTTTTGTTAATCCTTTGAGAATGTACACCTCTCAGCAATGACTTTCTTGCTGATTGCTTCTATTTTAGGCTTCTTGGCTTGATGTCAGTATAATAACCTTCTATTTGGTTTCTTTTCCTTACTACATGTGGTGGCTGGGATCAAACCAGAGCCAGCCACATGTAAGGCAAAAACCTTATCTCCTATAATATTTCTCTAGCTTTCTAGTGACCTTTAAATACTATCATGGACCAGGCATATAGCTCAAAAGTAGTCAACATGTGATTTTCATTTGAAAAGTCCTGAATTTGAAAGTGAGAACCAGAGATCTCTGAGCAATGCTGGGAGTGACCTTAGTGGTCCCCACTGTACCACTGAGAGGCCCCTGTTAGACACATGTGCATTTTGCACACACAAACTTGTTAGTGCTTTTGTTAGAAAGTTGATAAATTCAGACATTCAGAATATACCCAGCTTAGTGCTCCCTATTTACCTGCCTTTTAAGTTGTACAGGCAACCTGTATTTTTCCACACTTACCATATAATGTACTTTTCTTCTTTTAAGAATTGGAAACCTTGCCATGAGCAAGTCTATTGGTGTAATTTTTTCTTTACCTTAGATAATAGTATTTTTAAACTATTAAAAGGTATATTAGCTATAAATAAAAATGATATACATTATATATAATGCAGTATAGTGTAGAATAACTTTTCAAGTATTCTAGGAATTTCTGTTAGTGTTAAATTTATAGTACTGCAGAAGTCTGGAACCAAAACACAGTATCTCTGAGGTATGCTGTGTTTGCCTGCCTACTTCAACATCCATATATATGTACAGATTTTACTAATACTTCCATACCTTGTTTTTTCAATCCTCTCCTCCCCACCCCCCAGGGAATTTTTGGAGGGGGTGGGGTTTGGGTCACACCGGCAGCGCTCAGGGGTTACTCCTGGCTCTATATTCAGAAATTGCTCCTGGCAGGCTTGGGGGAGGATCATTTGGTATGCCAGGATTTAAACCATCATCCTTCTGCATGCAAGGCAAATAAATGCCTTATCTCCATGCTTTCTCTCTAGCCCCATCCTCCCAGGGATTTTTTACCTCTGATAATTTTTCCTATATTTTTTTTGTTTTTTTGGGTCACACCTAGCAGTGCTCAGGGGTTCTCCTGGCTCTATGCTCAGAAATCGCTCCTGCCAGGCTCGGGGGACCATATGGGATGCAAGGGTTCAAACCTACCTTCATGCTATCTCTCTGGCCCCAGTTTTTCCTATTTTTTTTTAAATTTGTTCAGTACTTGCTGTTTTATACTGTTCCTGTTACCTTTCATTTACTACAGCTATGAAATATTTTTTAGTTTTATGTTTTGCCTCCCAAATTACTTGCCAAGTACCTAGGGATAAATTGATATTTGGCTTCTTTTATCTCTATCCATATGGACTATATTATGATAATAGTTACATTTATTATTAAAAGAGTTGGGTATATTAAAAGTCATGGTTAAATATAAGCTTAAATATGATTTTGAGTGTTGGAAAAACAGGCTGATCAAGGTATGGCTTTTTTGTTGTTGTTTTGTTTTGGTTTTGGGCCACATCAGCAGTACTCAGGGATTACTCCTGGATTTGTACTCAGGAATTACTCCTGGTGGAGCTCAGGAGACCCCATGGGATGTTAGTGATCAAACCTAGGTTGGCTGTGTGCAAGACCAATGCCCTACTCTCTCTGCTATCACTCCACCCTCATACATGCTTATTTAAACTTAATAAATGGAGTATGTATCTTCCTTACTAGAGACTTATTTTTATAACTTAAGATATTTTCATATTTATATGAATTTGTGTTATTTTAAAATTAGCACATTTATTGTAAAATTTTACATTATAAAACTAATATTGTAAAAATGTATTGTAAACTATAAAAAATATGCTAGTTTAAGGTTGTTATTGTTTATAGTATGGCAGGAAAATCTTGTTTTCAGCATTACATTATTAATGTTTTCAAATTAATGGTTACTTTTTAGAACTATATTTAATGTTGAAATACATTTTTCCCCCTTGAGTATATATAAACTTTCTCCTCCCTCTGAGATAAACATGTGAGAACTCTTTGTTTGGCTCCTAGACTTCCTTTTTTGGCACCGGAGGGGTTGTTGCTCCATCTTTATCTTCTCGAGGACAGTATGAGCATTATCATGCTATTTTTGATCAAATGCAACGAAGAATGGACGATAGTAACACAAAGTGGAAAGGAGAAATTCGGGGCCGAAAAATTCCAGAAAGGTATGACTGTGTCCTGCTGCTGCCAGTCTGCTCCGCTTTTGAGAGAGTAATGAGAGCCATTGTGCATGTTTATCTACAGAGGAATTCCACCTGGGGTACCTCCAGGATTTCCTAATGGGGCTGCAGGTCATCACCAGATCCCTGAGGCTGATGCTATTAGGAAAACCTTGAAAAGATTGAAGGCCGTGTCTAAACAAGCCAGTGCAAACAGGTTGGACTGTGGTGATCCATCAACTCATCCTTGTGTGTAATTTTGTCTTATGTCACGTGTAGTTTGGTGCTTACACTTTGTGAATGTTTTCTTCACTGAGTCCATAAAATAGTATTTTTTGCCGTCTGGGTGCAGTGATTTTTCTCAGGAGCAATTTGGCCCTTAATTTCATGTTTTGAGCATGTACTTCTTCAGTTCACCTTCTTTTTGATAGCTCATTTAGATGTTACAGGCTGTTATTTAACTTAAAGGAACTTGCAGTCAGATATGGTTTGTTTGTTGTCCACTTTTCTCCTCACTTAAAACTCTCCTTTTCTCTTTGTTGCTTTGTCCTTTTCTCATATTTATATTAATTTATAGCTCTCTGTGATCCTCTTCATTAGAATTTTCCTTTTCTTCCACTGAATTAATTTAATATGGTAAGCATTAATATTTATAATTTATTTCTTTAAAGTATATGCTTATATAATTTCTTAGTAAAACATTTGGATTATGAACAAGAAGTAGTGTTTTGTGAAAATTTAGTAACAGTGCCTTTTCTTTATTATTTTCAATAGACTACTTTCAAGTGTTGAAAGTTTTTATGAGGTCAGAGAAATACAACAGAGGTTAAGGCGCTTGCCTTGTAGGTTGCAGACCAGGGTTCTATCCTCAGTACCTCATACGATCACCAGTATCATCATGACTGATTCTTGTTTGTTTGGGGTTTGGGGACACAAACTTAAATCTCAGGTGTTACTTCTGGCTGTGTACTCAGGAATTAGTATTGGCTGTACTTGGGGGGTTGAGGGGGACATGTGTGGGATGCCAGAGATCAAACCCAGGTTGGCCACATGCAAGGCAGACTCCCTACTCACTGTGCTTTTGCTCCAGCCCTACCCACAAACTGATACTTAAGCCAGGAGCAGGTTCTGAGCACCACCATTATATCCCAAAAATTAAACAAACAAGTAAAAATTAAACCGTTACCCAATTATAAAATGATTAAGATATAGTTGATGAGAAATAAATGTGTTGCATTTTAATGAATTGTATGGAAAAACTAATTGTACTTTTTTTTTTTTTTTTTTTTGTGGTTTTTGGGTCACACCCGGCAGTGCTCAGGGGTTATTCCTGGCTCCAGGCTCAGAAATTGCTCCTGGCAGGCACGGGAGGACCATATGGGACGCCGGGATTCGAACTGATGACCTCCTGCATGAGAGGCAAACGCCTTACCTCCATGCTATCTCTCCGGCCCCCTAATTGTACTTTTTTAAAGAATATTTTGAGGAAGGGTGGTTGCAAACTTGAAGAATATTTAGATGAAGTGGCAAAAGAAATTTTGTCTAACTTTCATCTTCTGGTATTATTTATAGACAATATGGTATATATTTTACTTAGCTTTATTTTGTATTTTTTTAGTGAAATCTAACATAAATCTACTTAGCCTAAAGACAAGAGGGAAGATCATGCCATGCTTCTTGATACAATCCATCTTCCAGAATGTTCCTTGGTTCTTCCACAGTTGAAATAATCTATGTTGGACCATTAGAATCAAATCCCTATTATAATACTGAAATCCTTGCATTTATTTGTACTTGATTGCCTTCTAAGGTTGTATATCTCAGTTATCTCCAATATACACCTTCCATTCAGTCTTTAATTATTAGCTATAGTATCATTATTGTAATTTTCAGTTTTTAAAACCATTTGTTATTGTGCGATCATTTATCATTTTTCATTTGTATTAACATTGGTGATCTTAACACTACTTAGTCATGCCGTATACATTCTCTTATGTTACATTGAAATCACTATTCTTAATTGATTTATAGCTTTATGTTTGTTTGTTTGGGGGCCAGACCCAGCAGAACTCAGAAATTACTCCTGAGCCTGGACCATTCAGCTCAGGGATCACTCCTGGCAGTGCTAATGGACCGTATGAGGTGCTGGGCATCAAACTCAGAAGCCACATGCAAAGCAATCACCTTACCTGCTGAACTATCACTTTGACCCCTTGATTATAGATATCATTGAACACAATAGTAAACAAATCATTTATTTATCCCAACCACCTTTTGCATTGGATATTACATTTTAAATAAAAATGAGAAAATTAGGGCATATAGGTGACTTAGTCAACTAGAAAGTGATATAACTGGGATTTAAACTCAGTTTGACTATAGAACTTCTTATGAACACTTAGTCATGAAGATTTCTCAGCTTCTTAAGATAGTTTTGGATAAGGGGCTAAAGAATTCTTAAGTTTGATGGCTCTAAAATATGTTAGAATGTTGGGTACTTCAAAGCTTAAATACGATAAATACTGAATAAAATTTTTTGATTTTACTCAAGTACTTGAAAGATGGGAAGAGCTTTAAAAGATAATCTGTACCTAATATTTTTCTCCCTAATCTTTTTTAATTGTATTTTCTTCTTCTTCTTCTTCTTCTTCTTCTTCTTCTTCTTCTTCTTCTTCTTCTTCTTCTTATTATTATTATTATTATTATTATTATTATTATTATTATTATTATTTTGGTGACACCTGGCAGTGCTCAAGTGTTACTCATGGCTCTGTTCTCAGAAAATCACTCCTGACATATGGGGGGACCATATGGAATGCCGGGGATCTAACTTGGGTTGGCCAAGTGCAATGACTACCCGCTGTACTATCACTCTGGCCCCGTAGTACATATTTTTAATTGGATTACCATGAGAAACACAGTTACAAAGTTGTTCATGATTGAGTTATAGTCATATAGTGTTCCAACACCCTTCCCTTCACCATTTCCCACAACCAGTGTCCCTTGCTTCCCTCCCACCACTCCCCCCCCCCCACACACACACACACAACCTACCTCTACTGCAGGCATTTTAAACAAGTTAGGTTTTTTTTGTTTGTTTGTTTTTTGGACCATACCTGGGATTGCGCCTGCTCATGCTTTGAAGACCATATAGGATGCCAGGGGTTAAATCCAGGTTTGCTTGTACAAATTGCTCTGGCCAGATTTTACTACTATTTAAAATAATAAGAGTTATAATTCAGGCAGGAGATATTCAATGTAGGTATTCATCAAGAAAATTAAAATCTGAGGATAATACAAAAAAGGTTTAAATTTACATCAACCTGTTTTTTTTTTTTTTGTTTTTTTTTTTGGTTTTTGGGCCATACCCGTTTGACGCTCAGGGGTTACTCCTGGCTATGAGCTCAGAAATCACTCCTGGCTTGGGGGGGGGGGAACGGGACCATATGGGACACCAGGGGATCGAACCACGGTCTGTCCTACGCTAGTGCTTGCAAGGCAGACACCTTACCTCTAGCACCACCTTCCCGGCCCCTCTTTTCATATTCTCTAACAAAGAAAACATTTAATGATTTGAGGGGAAAGAGAGAGTGAATAGAAGGTAATGTTTTTTTTTTTGGGGGGTGAAGGATCAAGAGAGAAGAGAGAGAGAATGAATAGAGGGTACACAGATGATATAGAGGTTGAGGTGCTTGCCTTGCATGTTACTGGCCTATGTTAAAATCTCAGGCATTCCATTATGTTCGCTTAGCCTGCTAGAGTGATTTCTGAGTGCAGAGCCAGGAGTATGTCCTCAGGATTACTTGAGTGTGGCCCAAGAACTAACCAATAAAAGATAAGATATAATTAGCTTTTGGAATGCTGGCTGTTCAGAAATTCTCATTTTTATATTTGTCTGAATTACTCAGGCCGAGGGGCCAGATAACAGTGGAAAGAGCTCAGCAAGTGGAAGAGTTTCTCCAGCGGAAACACGAAGCCATGCAGAACAAAGCTCGAGCAGAAGGACATATGGTATGACTTTGTTTTTTCTTGTATCTTGAACATTTATATTCAAAATGAAGTTCTGGAATAAGGTAGGTATGAATAAATAATGTTATTATCTTTTACAAACATTTAAGCATTTGCACAATATAAAGTATCTGTTTTAGCTGCTAAAACTAACTTAATTTCTCTTTTATACCAAGAGTAAAATTTTATTATTGCATTGGTTAATTTGGATAAGTTGAAGTCTTCCTGTAAAAGGAGTAGATGTAGGTATCTAGGCTATCCATCTTTCTAAGCCTTTTTTTTTTTTGCTGAGTGGTGTGGGTTGATTTGGGAGTTTTTCTTCTATTTCTTTTTTATTGCTTACACTGCCTTATCTTCAAGCGCATAATCTTTCCTTCTATTTTAATTACTCTATTAATTTCATTTGAGCATTACTTATTTTTCACCTCAGATATATATTTTGTTGTTTGTTTGTTTGTTTGATTTTTGGCTATACTCTACAGCACTCAGGGGTTCTCCTGGCTCTTTGCTGAGAAGTTACTCCTGGCAGGCTTGGAGGAGCATATGGGATACTGGGGACCAAATCTGGGTCAGCCGTGTGCAAGGCAAATGCCCTACCTGCTGTGCTATTGCTCTAGCCCCCAGATATGTATTCTTTTGTCTCTTGAAGTTTATTGAGATAACTTTTATATTTTGAGAGCATCTTTTTATAAACTTCTGTAAAGGAAAAAAATAAAGAAAATGCTGTAGAAGGCTAGAATC
The DNA here is from genome assembly GCF_024139225.1 of Suncus etruscus. Lineage (NCBI taxonomy): Eukaryota > Metazoa > Chordata > Mammalia > Eulipotyphla > Soricidae > Suncus > Suncus etruscus. The sequence goes on from NC_064851.1 coordinate 118,272,524, forward strand.
ATAGTGGGTAGGGAACTTGCTTTGCACATGGCCGATCTGGGTTTGATCTCCGGCATCCCATGCGGACTTACCAAGCACCACCAGGAGTAATCATGAGCACTGCTTAGTGTAACCTCTAATGCCCCGAATACTATAAAGTTAAAGTCAGTGGGCTGAGCACATGCTTATTGTTTTTCGTGTAGGAAGCCTGAATTCAGTACCTGACACTTCCATAATGCCCAGAGCTAGGGTATTATGTCCAGGTTGGCTGCATGCAAGAAGATGCTCTTACTATCTATTACTCTGTTCCCATGTTGGCTGATATTTTTCCCTCTTCCTATTTGAAACTTTTCTTCTAATCTGTGTAATAATTGTGGTCCAGTGTTATGCATTGTATATTTTATCTTGGGTATTTTTTTGTTTTTAAAGGGTCTTTGTTCTGAAATCCTTTTAAGATACTTAGAAATAGTCTGATCCTTTTAAATTTTGTCCAGACAGACAACCCTTAGATTAGAATTAAATTTGGCTTTACTGCTAATACATTGCTCTTTTTTTTGATGGTGTGGGGACATGCAGTGCTCAAGATTTGATCCTGCCATTTATTCCTGGTGGGGCTTGGTGGATCATATGTGGTGTCATCAATCAACCTGGTTTGGCTATGTTCAATACAACCACCTTGCTCACTGTCCTATAGTTCTGACCCATGATTTAATCTTTGTAAGTGTTCAGACCCTCATTTATTTGGAAGTTTGGTTTTATTTTTCTCTCGCCCGCTCCCTATTTGGAGGTTTTTTTATTTGCAATTAGAAGCATGAAATATTTACAGCCATGAAATCTCTGGGATTGTTTTTCTGATTCTATTTGTCACTCAGTAGAAGATGCATTAAAAAACCTTCAAAAGAAAAACAAACAAACAAAACCTTCAAAAGATACCTTCTTTACATGTGTAGTTCTCTCCCTCTTTCATTCTTGCTCTTTCTAATTCATTGGGGAGGTATTTTATGCAACAAATATGGCTGATTTTTAAACTCCTCAAATCTAATTTTTAGTTCTTTTATTATTTTTAAAATAAAAAAAGTTCTATAATTTAAAATACTACTCGTACCTTACCAGTAGGTGTTTTTTTTTTGTTTTGTTTTAAATTTTTGCTTTGTTTTGGTTTGGGTTACACCCATTGCTTCTCAGGGTTTCTTCAAGCTTTGTGTTTAGGGATCTTTTCTTGTGTTGCTCAAGACCCAGTGGCCACACTACCAGGTTTGGGGAAAATGAGACTTAACAGGTTTGGAGAAAATGAGAAATTGCCAGAATGTATCAGACACAAATTACAATGCATTTCTTCTATCCTTGTGGTGTTTTCTAATCCAGCCTCAAGTGTTTACTGATTAAAGGTCTTTTTCAATATCAATTTTATTTTTTAAAACATTTTTATTTATTAATTATTGGTGTTTGGGCCACACCAGCAATATTCAGAGGTTATTCCTGGCTCTGTGCTCAGAAATTGCTCCTGGCAAGCTCAGGGGACCATATCAGATGCTGGGGCTTGAACCCGGATCTGTCCTGGCTTGGCTGCATGCAAGGCAAATGCCCTACTTCTGTGCTATCTCTCTGGCCCCTCAATATCCAATTTCAATAAGTTGCTTGTTTGGTTAACTTCAAAAAAAATGGGGCCAGAGTGATAGCACAGTGGTAGGGTGTTTGCCTTTCATGTGGACCACCCAAGATAGATCTGGGCCTGATCCCAGGTGTCCCATATGTTTCCCTGAGCCAGGAGCGATTTCTGAGTACAGAACCAGGAATAACCCCTGAGCATCACCAAGTGTGGTCCACAAACCAAAAAAAAAAAAAAAAAAAAAATCTGGGGACCATATGGGGATTGATCCTGGGTTGGTCAGTGCAAGGTGAGAACCCTACCCACTGTCCTATCTTTCTGGTGCCACTGGTATGATTTGTGGGTGCATTTTTCGAGCAACACATCCTCCATCATAGTACTCCTTCCCTCCCCCATAGTAGTCCCAGTTCTCTCTCCCAATTCTAGCTTCCTCCCTCTCTGCCAGAACTCAGTTCTTCAGGTTTTAGAATCTGTTGCCTTTAGGCAAGTATATCTCTTACTCTATCTTTTTATACTTCACTTATAATAAGAGAGATCATTCAGAATCTTTTCCTCTCCTGAATAACTTCATTAATGTAATTCAAGTGGCAGCAAAGTGCATGATTTTGACTTTTTTTTAATAGCTGGGTAGTATTCCATTGCATGCATATATGTTCCATAATTTATTTCATGAAGATGATGTCAGTGACATCCTTTTCAAATCAGTGACAGCTTCTTAAAGAAATATAAACACACATACTTGAAACCTTCCATTGGTTCTTCTTTACATAATATGTAAAAGAAACAAAAAATTGCCATAATTTTAAAAGATTGTTAAAAATTCAAACAATGATTGTGAAGTAAAATTAGGATTATTTACCTTTACCAATTTCATTTATATTTTCCTTCATATATGCCTATAAAAATATATAAAAGTATAAATAAAAGAGTTCAGGGTTGGAGCTCTAGTGCAGCATTGAGGGTGTTTGCCTTGCACATGACAAACCTGCCTGCATTTGATCCCTGGCATCCCATATGGTCCCCTGAGCACTGTTAGTAGTGATTCCTGAGTGAAGAACTGAGAGTAACTCCTGAGCATCCCCAGGAGTTGCCCCCTAAATAATGATAAGAATATAGTTTTTCAAATGTAAGAACAGAAGGTTAAATAATAAAGTATATCAAGTAAAATTAATACTTTATTAATAATGCATAAAATGACAACATGCCTTATAACCAGGCATGCATTAGACAGATTAATATGTTGAAAACTAATTTTATAGTGATCATATGCATAATTTTGGCCTGACAGCTTTTGTTTCTTAAATCATCCTTGTAACTGCTAAGCTCTTAATTTAACAACTGTTCATCATATCTGCAGTCCTGGATATTTGTGTTGACAACTTACTCTTCCAGAAAAAGAAGATAGGAAGCTGGCAACATACTATAGCTGGTAGAATGACGAGGTGTTTTTTTCTCAGGCATTTGTCTAAAAACACTCCCCAGGGTTCAGGAATTGAAGTGACAGCAGAAATCTCCCAGATGCAAGGCCCTAAGTTGGAGGCCAGCACAGTAGGGAGTAGGGACAGTAGGGACTGTCAGATGACTGTCAGTGTCATCAAAGGCTATGCATCACCAGGAGGGGATCTGGGCTTCCCATGCCACCAGCCTTTGGCCATCTCTTTGGGCCTATCTTTACATATCATTTGAATACACTGCAAAGAGTTGTAGTATAGAAATTATATATAAAGAATGACATGGTAAGTCAAGCTTAACTCATGAGAGAAAGCTTGGCTTGGATGAGGCTTTCCAGGAATCAGATCTCTGATCTATGATTTGGAAGATGAGTCGAGTTAGCCGCTTTTAGGAAGTAAGTGAGCTTAAGGCCTGGTCTTCAAATCAAAAATAGTAATTGGGGCTAGAATGTGGTATTTCTGATTGATGAGAGACAGATCAGCATAGACTGAATCTAATAGTAGACTGACTCACAACCTTTCCTGACATTTATTGAAAGTGGATTACATTCAGAAGATAAAGCCAACACCAAAGACGTGTCAAAGAGAAGTTTAGTAAGATAACTGGCTTATTATGAGAATAAAGGAGACCAACTAAAAGTGAGATGCTAAATCAAGCAACTTTTTAAGATAAAGGTGGTAATTTACTGTTTTATTGCATAAGGCAGATTAAGTGAGATCTGCTAAGTCAAGCAGGTGGCTGACCATGATCAGTAACTGAATTAGTAATATGATCACATAGTAAAAAATAGTTATGAAATCAGGCTTGTGAATCACTGCAGGTACAGGAACAGTGTAAGAATGAATTTGGGGCTGGAGAGATAGCATGGAGGTAAGGTAAAGTTTGCCTTTCATGCAGAAGGTCATTGGTTCGAATCCCGGCATCCCATATGGTCCCCCGAGCATGCCAGGATCGATTTCTGAGCGTAGAGCCAGGAGTAACCCATGAAGGCTGCCGGGTGTAACCCCCCCCCCCAAAAAAAAAATACCGTATTTGCCGGCATATAAGACGACCCTTCAACCCATGAAAAACTTCCTAAAAGTCGGGAGTCATATTATATGCTGGTATACGGCATGCTGAAACTTGTTCCAGTTTCAGGGACGAGTGATCCACACCCCTCTTACTTTTAAGAAGCAACTTACTTTTAAGACTTTTAGGAAGTTTTTCATGGGTTGAAGGGTTGTCTTATATGCCGGCAAATACAGTAAAAAGAAAGAAAGAAAGAAAGAAAGAAAGAAAGAAAGAATGAAAGAAAGTAAGAAAGAAAGAAAGAAGAAAGAAAGAAAGAAAGAAAGAAAGAAAGGAGGGAGGGAGGGAGGGAGGGAGGGAGGGAGGGAGGGAGGGAGGGAGGGAGGGAGGGAGGGAGGGAGGGAGGGAGGAAGGAAGGAAGGAAGGAAGGAAGAAAAAGGAAGGAAGGAAGGAAGGAAGGAAGGAAGGAAAGAAAGAAAAAGAAAGAAAAAGAAAGAGAGAAATAAAGAGATCGAGAGAGGGAGGGAATGGAATGACCAAATGTCCATTTATAAACATTGAAATTGAAAAGCAAAGGATTGAGGTTGTTTTCGATGTGAAATTAGCAACAAAGAAGACTGAGAACGAAGATGACCAGAAAAACTGGTTTTAGGAAATATTGACATTAGTGATGAGTCAAGGAAGAGAAAATACTATGAAAAGTAGTTAAAAGGGCTTGTAGGTCCAATTGTAGGTGTAGGTGTAGGATTGTAGGTCCAATCCCAGCATCTCATATGGTCCTCCAATTCTGCCAGGAATAATTTCTGAGTGCAGAGCCAGGAGTAATCCCTGAGCACTACTTTTTGTGACCAAAAAAAAAAAAAAAAAAAAACAAGAACAATGAAACACATAAAAAGGAAAGTAGCGAAAATTACAAGAACCCTGAGATTACAAATACTAAGAGTGTACTATTATCTGCACTGAAAGAAGAGATTAAGGTTTACTTATTTTCATTGTAGTTTAGGTAACATGGTTGCAATCTTGTTACCTGCACTTTTACCTGCTCCTGCACTTTCCAACCTCATAGCCTGGCTCTATTTCTCCACTGCTTGGTAATCTGAGTTTTGTTGTCAAAGGCCAAGAGATTTGCTGCCATATAATACGATGTTGCTTATTGAGGAGACTTTTAAAAAAAAACTCTGAATTACAAAGTCATTCATGATGAAGTTTCAGATGTATAATGTTCTAACACCAATCCCTTCATCAGTGTTTCAGTTTCCCTCCAGTCTCCCCTCTAAGTTGCCAGGCACTTTTATCTTTTCCCTATCAGACATGATAGTTTTATTTTAATGTGTAAATTATAAAGCATCATGGGCTAGAATATCATGAATAACACATACTTGATATTCACTAATGAGGAACATTTTTAGTGCGATATTAGAATCAGAAATCAGATTGTGGTGAATCGAAAAATAAATGGAAGCAGGAAAATGGAGGTGATGAATATGAAAAATTGGCTCTCATCTAGACAAGGTAACATTAAATGGAAAGTGGAACAGGAAGTTTTAAATTGAAAGGAACTTGAAGCTTTCTTTTGTGCTAATGGAAGATAGAATAATTGGATATTCTGATACCTTTATTTAAATATAATTTTCTTTCTTTCTTTCTTTCTTTCTTTCTTTCTTTCTTTCTTTCTTTCTTTCTTTCTTTCTTTCTTTCTTTCTTTCTTTCTTTCTTTCTTTCTTTCTTTCTTTCTTTCTTTCTTTCTTTCTTTCTTTCTTTCTTTCTTTCTTTCTTTCTTTCTTTCTTTCTTTCTTTCTTTCTTTCTTTCTTTTCTTTTCTTTTCTTTTCTTTCTTTTTTTGGTGTTTGGGCCACACCTGGCTTTACTCAGGGGTTACTTCTGGCTCTAAGCTCAGGAATCATTCCTGGAAAGCTCGGGACCATATGGGATGCCAAGATCAAACCTGGGTCATTCCTGGGTCAACTACATGCAAGGAAAATGCCCTACCTACTGTACTATTGCCCTGGCCCCTCAAAGATCATTTCTAATAAAGATTATTTCCTAGTTATAATAGTCTACATAAATAAACTGTTTAAAATTACTCTGTTTCTGGGGCCAGAGAGATAACACAGCAATAGTGCTTTTTACCTTGCACACAGCTGGCCCAGGATGGACAGTGGTCCGAATCCCGGCATCCCCTATGGTCCACTGAGCCTGCCAGGAGCGATTTCTGAGCACAGAGCCAGGAATAACCCCTAAGTGCTGCTGGGTATGACCCAAAAAAGAAAAATAAATAAAATTAAATTATTCTATTTTTGATTGTGATCATTTCAAGTATAATAACAATGTCTCTGAGTGTCGATATAATATAAGCTCAGATATTTCATATTGTTTCTATAGGTATACTTTCAGAAGGAGGAGAAATGAGTTGGCCCTTTGTCTAAGAAACATTTGATTTGGGGTTTAGCTAATCCCCGTGCATTTTTAAAATCCTTTTACTTGAATGGCTAATGAAAGCTTAAATTGGTCTCTGTTTTGAATAACTATGTTTGGGGTTTAATTGCTTCTTTCTGTTCTCACAGAATGCATTGATTAATTAAATTGATAAAAAAAATGCCAGGGCTTCTTATCAGATTATTAGCTAGAAATGATTAGTGTTTGCCAAAAAGGAAAAAACAGTGCCTGGATATTCCTAGGTAAGATGCTGACGTGGCCATAGTCATTCTTTAAACTTAGTACATTAAATGACAAACAGGGAATCCTGCAAAACCTGGCAGCTATGTATGGAGGCAGGCCCAGCTCTTCAAGAGGAGGGAAGCCAAGAAACAAAGAGGAAGAGGTATGCTTCCCGCATGTTCTCTGCCTCTGTCACACAACCATTTTTGAGTTGATTGCCTTCTTTTTCTTGCATGGTTTAAATTTTTAACAATTATTGAGGATTTTTGTTAGGTCTGTAGGGACCTGTTAATATATTTTGACTGACACACTGTGTTATAATTTTGTCCCTAACTGTTATTGAGTATTCTAAGTTTGATTTCTTTTTTCTTTTTGATACCTTTAAAATCTGTAATTTTAATGTATTTCTTTTCAGAACTAAGTTGATCTAAAGTTAAACACTTGAAAGCTAATACATTTCCATTAACCAGATTTCAAAATTTTATTTTTTGTATCAGATTAACATTGTATTCTTAAATTAAACAAAATTCTAGCAGTGTTGATAGTTTTTCTTTGAAACTAAAATGTTGTATTTTTATCTGTTTAGGTTTATCTGGCAAGGCTGAGACAAATCAGACTGCAGAATTTCAATGAACGCCAACAAATTAGAGCCAAACTTCGTGGTGAAAAGGCATGTGGAAATATTTTTTTTGGAAAGTATATGTAATTTAGATTAAGAATTTCATGCCACTTACAAAAAGTAAAAACTAACGTAATGAAAGTCGAAGACAAGTAAACTATAATTAGGAGGAAGTAAGTTTTATATATTATTTTATTTATATGGTGTTAAATTGTAAGTTTTATGTATTATTTTATTTATATGGTGTTAAATTGCTGATATTGTTTGGCCCAGACGAATTCTGAGAGGAAAATGTAAGTTGTTCCTATTGGGACATTGTATATTCTCTCTGTCTTTTTTGTTTTTTGACCATACCTGGATCTCCGCTCAGGGATCACTGCTAATGGTGGTTGGGGGACCATAAGGGATGCCAGGGATCAAACCCAGGTCTACTGTGTACAAGGCAAGTGCCTTACTCGCAATACTATTTTTCTGGCCCATTTTTTTTTCTCATTGTTTAAGACTTGATATTGTGGAGAGTTTAGTTGCAGCTATGAGGAATATATAGTGGTATTGAAATTTATATTTAGATTTTAGTTCGTATTATTTTCAACAAATCTTTGTGCAGAATTTGAGACTTTTATTTTCCTAAATGGCATGTTTCTCTCTTTATCTTTTAGAAAGAAGGTAATAGTTCTGAAGGACAAGAAGGAAATGAGGAGGCTGATGCGAGACGTAAGAAAATACTTAAGGTATAGACTTAAAAGGATTTTTATTCTGTTTTGTTTTTGTTTTTGTTTGTTCATTTGTTTGTTTATTTTGTTTTTGGGCTACACCTGGTAGTGTTTTTTTTTTGAGAGACCCAAACCCAAATATAAATAAATAAATATGTAAATAAAAATACATTTAAAGATGAAAATTGTGATTTTCCATATGTGGAGTCTAATTAAGCCCACATGTAAAAATCATAGTAAAAAACATTGCCATTCTTATTTTCTGTAGAATTTACACTACTTTTGGGAGGGGTGGAAACCCAGTAATCCTAAGGGTTTACTCCTGGCTTTAACTCAGGAATCACTCCTGGAAGTCTTAAGGACCATATGGGGGGATCAAACCCTGGTTGGCCACGTGCAAGGCAAGAGCCCTACCTGCTGTACTATCATTCCAGCTTTATATTACACTTAATTTTTTTTTTTTGGTCACACCCAGCAGTGCTTAGGGGTTATTCCTGGCTCTATACTCAGAAGTCGTTCCTGGCAGGCTCGGGGGACCACATGGGATGCCGGGATTCAAACCACCAACCTCTGCATGCAAGGCAAACACCTTACCTCCATGCTATCTCTCCGGCCCCTACACTTAATTTTATCTAATAAGTACTGAGTATTGCTATCTATAAACACTGGGGATACAGAGGGAGCGTATATTTTTATTCATCGCAAATACTCCTCCCTTTCACACATTTCTTCTTGGCTAGAAAATAAATATAATTCCAGACCTCAAAAAAAATGAAGCCTGTAGTATTCTTCTTTCTAGTAAATGATTGGATTATTTTTATTTTCAGGCCCAAGCAAATACACGTGCTGCTGTACTAAAAGAACAATTAGAACGAAAGAGAAAGGAAGCATATGAGAGAGAAAAGAAAGTTTGGGAAGAGCATGTAAGATTTAATTAGTTCACATTCTTAATTACGGCTTTCAGTTTTCCCATATCTCTTACTAGGTTGTATGTCATTATTAAATTTGAGGTGGAGAGTGTCACACTTGACAGTGCTCAGGGCTTATTCCTGGGTCTGTACTCAGAAATTACTCCTGGCTTTGCTGAAGGACCATATGGAATGTCAGATATCAAACCTAGATTAGCCTTCTGCAAGGCAAGCGTTCTACCTGCTATGTTAACTCTCTGGCCCTTCAACGTTAAATTTTTAAAATTTTATTATACCTTTTTTTTCTTTCTCTTTCTGTCCTATCTTCCTCTAATATTTCATCTCTTTCATATTTAAGAATGACTCATTGAAGTTACTTAAGTATTTGATTTGAGGTGAGAACAAGATTTATTAATTTATTTGTATTATTTCCAAGTAGATAATTGATCTTGCATCATTTCATGATATTTTTTTTACCTCCATTGGTTTACATTGCTACCTTTGGTATACATGGATGTTGTTGTTTTGTGCCACACCTCACAGTGCTGAGTCTACTTCTGGCTCCGTGTTTGAATTTCAGGGATTGAACACAGCCAAACATATACCCAATTATTGGATATACTGTAGAATGAGTCTGTAGCCTCTATGCATCAAGCTGTATAATTTTTCTGGCCTCTTTTTTCTGCTCCACTGCATTTCCTGTTTATTCTGCCAGCATCTCATTGTATTAGAAATTATGAATATAAAATATATCTTAAGTTCTGATAGAAATTAGACCTATTGGTTTTTAGCATGCAGTTATCTTATTGGCAAAAAGTCATGGCATATATTATTACAGCTTATTTAGTATACCAGCCACATTCTGGTCAAGTGCTGTTATATTTTTACTTAATATGTACAATGTTACAAAGCAGATACAGAAAGAACAAAACTATTAGATGAGGTCAAATTTCCAGAAGTTGTAATGCAGGGATTTAAATCTGGGTTTACCCAGCATTAAAGGCTTTCTTCTTAAGCACCATGTCATTTCCCCCTGCTTTACATTATGTACTTTGTTATTCATTGTTATTTTATTCTTTTTTTGGGGGGGGTCACACCCAGCAGCGCTTAGGGGTTACTCCTGGTTTTATGCTCAGAAATTGCCCCTGGCAGGCACAGGGGACCATATGGGATGCCGGGATTCGAACCACCGTCCTTCTTAATGAAAGGCAAACGCCTTACCTCCATGCTATCTCTCTTTATTTTATTCTTTTGTTGTTTTTTGTGGGGGATTAGGGCCCTCACCTGTGCTGAAATCAGTGCTAATGTCATACTTGATAATGAGGGATGGTGCCAGGGATCAAACATGGAGCCTCACATAGATAGGACAAGTGCTTTGCCACTGAGTTACATCCTATATCTTTTATTATTTCAATCTTACTGCACTAGTAAGAACTTTATGCATGGTACTAAGTAATTCTAGAAACTTTACTTTTCTTTCTACCTTTAAAGGTAGAAATATAAAGGAAATACTTGAGTTGTTTTTCTATTCAGCATAGTAAAAAGCAAGGAAGTATGATTTTACCTCTACTTTTTACAGTTTTCATCAGAAATATGTTTTGAAGTATTACAAATGTCTTGTGTATCTGTTATAAGACTCTTTTTTGTTGTTGTTGTTTTGGGTCCACACTCAGCTGTGCTCAGGAATTACTTCTGGCTCTACACTTAGGGTAAAATTTTGGCAGCTTTGGGAGACCATCTGGGGTTCTGGGGATAAAGCCCAGTCAGCTATTTTCCAGGCATGCACCCCACCTACTGCACTATTACATCAGTACTAGAAAATAGTTCTTACTAATCTACTCATTAATGTAAAATATAAGAAGATTTTCTTACCAGATTCCTAATTATAAACAGCCATTTTGGGGTTAGAGCAATGGTATACTAGGAAAACTGCTTCCCTTGCACGTGCCCAATCTGGGTTCCATCCCTGGCATTCACATTGTCCACCAAGCACCACTAGAAGTAATTCCTGAGTGTAGGAGTAACCCCTGAGTATTGAAGACACAAACAAACAAACAAACAAACAAAAACTTATTTCTGTAAAAAATAGGGGCTGAGGGACCAGAGCGGTGGTGCAGCGGTGGGGCATTTGCCTTGCACGTGGCTGACCTAGGATGGACCATGGTTCATCCATATGGGACTGTGTCCCATATGGTCCCCCAAGCCAGGAGCGATTTCTGAGTGAAGAGCCAGGAGTAACCCCTGAGCAGCACTGACTGTGGCCCAAAAACCAAAAAAATCAAAAATAATAATAATAATAATAATAATAATAATAATAATAATAATAATAATAATAATAATAAGTTGGGGTTGAGAGCAATAGCACAGCGGGTCAGGCATTTGTTTGCTTTCCAGTGCAGCTGACCCAGGTTCAATCCCCAGTACCCCATATGGTCTCCAGAGCCTGCCAGGAGTAATTTCTACGTGTAGAACCAGGATTAGTCCCTGAACAGTGCCTAGTGTGGCCCCAAAATCAAAAAATAATTGTAAAGTTAAAATTCTTTTAAGTATAAACAACCATTTTTCTAGAAGATAGTGAATGAGAACTGTCACAGACAGAATAAGTGTAAGTTTTTTTTTTTTTTTTTTTTAGTTTTTTGGGTCACACCCGGCAGTGCTCAGGGGTTACTCCTGGCTGTCTACTCAGAAATAGCTCCTGGCAGGCACGGGGGACCATATGGGACACCGGGATTCAAACCAACCACCTTTGGTCCTGGATCGGCTAATTGCAAGGCAAATGCCGCTGTGCTATCTCTCCGGGCCCTGTTTTTTTTTTTGGGGGGGGGGGGTCACACCCAGCAGTGCTCAGGGGTTATTCCTGGCTCTATGCTCAGAAATCACTCCTGGCAGACTCTGGGGACCATATGGGATGCTGGGATTCGAACCACTGTCCTTCTGCATGCAAGGCAAACACCCTACCTCCATGCTATCTTTCCGGCCCTGTAAGGTTATTTTTTTTATATATATATATATATATATATATCAATGAAATGTCTTCTATTCAGAATAGGTAATATCAACTCTGTTTTCTGCAGGCTCTGCTAATTTTGTTTTTCTTCTATTCCCCCAGTCTATTTATTCATTTACTTTTATAATAATACCATGATTTACCAAGGTGTTCATAATGCAGTCATTTCAGGCATTAAATGTTCAAACACTAACTCTGCCTTCCCTTCACCAGTATCCCTAATTTTTAACCTACCAACATAGCCCGTTCCCCATTTAAGTACAAACACATTTACTTTATATTGTTTGTTACAGCACAGAGGCAAATGTAATTATCAAAACTTAGATCAACAGGGGTCAATTTGAAATGACTGTTCTATTTCCATAGAGCTAGAAGCCAGTGTCAAGGCTTTACTGGCTGTAGTTGGTTCTAGCTGAGCCTTTCATGTTAACTGTTTAGGGCCACTGAGCTTGGTAATTCACTATTTAACTCTCCCATCAGCTTTCCTGTGGTACTACTAAACTGACACTATAAAATATCAAGATGTCCAGAATTTGTAGATCTGAAACAAAGTTGGTGGCTTGGAAGTGTAATAGATTAAGTCATGGAGCCAGTGCATTTTTCTAAGAGTGTGTAGGGTTGGCATTCAGCTTCTGTAGTTCATGAAGAAAGGGAGTTCGCCACACCCCACATTTGTTTCTTTCTGAGAATGCCACAGAGGTAGGAGCCTGGACTGGGCTCCTTGGAAAGTATGGGTGGCCATTATTTTCTTTGGGGGGTTGGGTTGTTTTTCTGCCGGGAAGATGATGGCAGAGGGCAGAGGCTGCTGTTTTTTCCTGTGACTGGGAGTGGAGGGTGAGGGGCTCAGTCCAGTCCCCTTCCACAAGGAATGACTCAGAGTTTTCAGCCCGGTTGTCCCATCTCACCTGTGAGATTATAACTGCTTATGTTATGTTATGTTATTTGATATCAGTCATGGAGCTGGGCTGTTTCTGTCGAAGCATGTAGAGTACACATGAATCACACTTTGAGTACGAAGCATCAGCTATGCTAATGTATGTCAGCTGTATTAATTGCTTCCTGGCCTATTGCAAGAATTCTGCCTCGCTTTGAATTATGCTCTTGAAGTAATATGTTTGATGCAGAGTTTTTATCACCCTACCTTTTTATTTTGTGACAGACAGGAGTAGATAGGCACATATATATATGAGATAACTGCTGTGCTAACTTACCTCTTGTTCCTCTAGCAGGGGTCCTCAAACTTTTTAAACAGGGGGCCAATTCACTGTCCCTCAGACTATTGGAGGGTCTGACTATAGTAAAAATGAAACTTATGAACGAATTCTTATGCACACTGCATATATCTTATTTTGCAATGAAGAAACAAAACAGATACAAATACAGTATGTGGCCCGCGGGCCATAGTTTGAGGACCACTGCTTTACAGAAAGTTGGAGCAATCAAATCAAATCTGGCAGGGATGTAAATAGTTTATCTTCAATATCAAAGGCATGAAATCTTCTTCTGTTCTTGTGGGATTATATTATCTGCACAAAAACTAGTAACATCATGTGCTTATTTGTGCAGCGTGGCAGAGGTGGTCATAATGAATCGCTACAGACTGTTGTTGTTTTTTTGTCATTTTTCTCACAATAAGCCTGCTGCTGTTTCTGTTCAATTTACACTAGTGTTGTTGTAAACTTTATGGGTCATTGCCCTCTCCTATGTTTTATTTTTGTCTTTAATATCTATTTTATCCATCTTCATAGCATGTGAACATGATCATGTTGGCAATATATCCATTAAGTATGATCATCTTATGCTTAGTGAAAATGAACTGTCTTATTAAACTGTGATTTTGTGCAAATCACATGTGGGTATCAAAGTATTTAACAAAAGTTCTCTATAACCTTGACTGTTTGAAACTATGGAAGTTTTAGCGATGGATCAGTTACTCCATCTTCACTCATCACTGTGCATGGATTCATTCCTTTGTAGTATGGGCTTATCATACAGTCCACTCAAGGATCACGTTAGGGAGAGGCAGTGCTAGGGACCGGACCTGGGTAGGTTGAATGCCAAACAAGCATCCTTCCTACTGCTCTATCTCTTCAGTCAGAGACTCCTATTTTATTGCACTTAAAAATGCTCAGTCTTTCATTTCTACTTTCTTCCATTCTTTGCACCCACCACGGATTGGGAAAGCTTCTGATGGAAACATCCTCATCTCTTGTCTATCTCAGAATGTTTCTCTTTTTTTCTTTTCTTTTTTTTCCTTTGTATCCTGGGCACTATTTCCCTTGAGGTGCAGAAGCTTCTCAGCTTAATATAGTCCCATTTGTTTGTCTCTGCTTCCACTTGTTTGGTATTGTTGTTGTTGATTTTCATTCTTATTCATTTAAATAGATATATCAATTTTAGATGGATTTGGTATCCTGCACCCTGTGCCAGGTATTCATTGGCATTCAATGTGGACATTCATTGAGTTCCAGAGATCTCTGCAAGGTATTTTTATTTGACCTCAGATGATTCAAGAATATTGAAAAGAATCAGAATTCTATTTTTGATGAGGACACCAATGTCATAGTCGCTTCTCTGATGGTCTTCCTCATATGAAACTAACATTCCCTAAGCAAGCTCTCTCCCTGTTGCACTTCCTGTCAGGTCCTGTGTTTTGTTTCTTGCTCATAAATATTTAATAAATTTCTATTTGAAGAGCTTGATAGATGATCTTTTAACTCAACAGAGGAGTTACAGTGGTATAGAAATACATAAACAAGTTAACTTTTTATTTCAGACATGTACAATATTAGATAATTTTATATATTTTTGTTTAGAGTTTTTTTTTAATTCTTTACCTTTTTTTTTTAATTTTTTATTTTTTTGTGGGCCCACACTGGTGACACTCGGTTACTCCTTCCTATGTACTCATAAATCGTTCCTGGCTTAGGGGACCTTATGAGACGCTGGGGGATTGAACTGTGGTCCTTTCGTCCTAGGTTAGTTAGCACGTGCAAGGCAGCCACTATACCAATTGCACCACCACTCCGACTCCTTATTTCTTTACCTTTATTTAGATACAGTGGTTTATAAAGCTGCTTATAATACAATTTTTTCTGGCATTATGTGTTCCAACACCAGTCTCCCTACCAGGATAACATTTCTTTCACCTTTCTTCCTAGTTTCCCATCCACCTCCAACCTTGTCTCCTTGATAAGAACAAAATTATTTACTTTATTTGTATTGTTTGTTACAACAAAATGGTAATGGAATTATCAAAAAAAATTTTCAAAAAGTTTTTTTTAGTAAAAGGAAACTTGTCAAAGTGGTTCTATCTCATAATAGTGTTATCTATGTCTATGGTTTATTAACCTGTTTGTTAGTAGTTGAACATTCAGTGTCATTGGTTTTGTTACCTTTGGTGACTTCTATGCTACTTTGACATATCTGATACATTCCTTTTGGGTATCAGTATGAAAGCTTTAGGGGTGTCACACAGCTGTGTGTTCCAGGAGTTCTGTTCGATCTGGGCCAAAGAGCTTACATATGGTGGCTATGGCTATGTATGTGGCTTCCAAAAGTCCAGAGAGATGAATGGAGGCTCAGAAGACCCAAAGTTCCCAACCCTAAAACCAGTATGCTTGAAGTTTTGACAGGTAAATATCCCTGCCGAGATCAGTGGAAAGTGGTGAAGTTTAACCATTGGCCCAGTAGGGATTTGATTCTTCTCTCTTCCCTGAGAGCAGCCTAGAGTTTTCAATTGCAAGACTGATGTTGCCCATGAATTTTCATGGCTTGGCCTGCATCTCTTTCAACTGTATTTTTTCTTAACGGCAGATCTATCCTAAATAGTTTTAAGTGTACACAAATGACAGTTTGTCTATTATTGATATATTAAAGTAGTTTCAAAGATGTTAAAGTGTTTCCTTATCTATTTTTTATATAAATATTTTTATAGTAGCAATATTAAGCTGTGGTGGTGAGTCCTGGCTTTTCTTTCAGGTTCCACAGGCAAGCAATGCCTTTTCATTTGGAGAATTAATGTTGGGTGTGTAATTTGGTAAGATTGTCAGACCCACTCTCCTGGCCATCTTCTACTTAGACAATCAGGCCTTCTGAAGTCTGAATTAAAAGATTTCTGAGGGCTTGAAGTTTGAACAGAATATCACATGTTTTAATGTTGGAGTTTATTTAATCCAGCAATATAAACCTGATGAAACATTGAATCTAGTTAGTCCCTGCTACCTTGATTCCTCTAACTGGTTCCCCTTTCCTGCTGGAGGGTTCCCTTCTGCTCTGTTGGTCCTTCATACAGCTCCTTCCTCTCCTCCTTCCCTCCCTGCCTCTTTGCTCCATGTAAAGATATATAGCCCTGATATATTCTTAGGCTATAAAAAATATTTACTTTTATTTAGAGTTAAGAAACCCTATATTTAATGATATTTCTTGGGGCTGGAGCAATAGTATAGCTGTTTGGGTGCTTGCCTTGCATGCAGCTGACCTGGGCTCAGTCCCTGACATCCCATATGTTCCCCTGAGCACCATCACAGGGTGGTTCCTGAAACAGCCATAAGAGACTCGAGAGCACTGCTTGGTGTCGCCCCCCCTTCTCTCAATTTTTTTTCTAACAGGCATTCAATCCTGACTTAGCAAATAGAGATAAAATAGTATTTGTATATATTTATATTCCAAGAGTAAGTAAATGGATAGTTATGTATGTTTATTTGAAGAAATTTTGAGTTTTGTCAGTTGGTGGCACTGCTGCTTAGTTTTTCAGCAAGTAGTAAATTGACAGGTGCAAAGTAAGCAGTTTTACAGTGATTATTTAAGTCTTTTGTGGACATGTAAACAATGTAAAGAAATCTTGAATCTGTGAACCTGGTGAGAAAATGTCTAGAATAAACTTGTGAAGCAGTTTGTCTTTCAAGGTGACTAATGAAACTTTTAGACCAATGTTTTCTTCCTATTTAAAATATTTTTAACTGGGATTGAAATTTGAAATTTTTTGCTTATTAGAAAAGTATATATTCTAGAATTATTTAGAGGATAACTCTTAGAACAATTTTATTTTATTTTGGATTTTTGTGTTTTGTCTTTTACAAATTTTCTCCCTAATTTGGTGAGTATTTTTGTTTGCTTTTTTTTTTTCCCTCCTATTGTTATATTTTGGGCCACACCTGGCAGTGCTCAGGACTCTCTTCTAGCTCTTCAGCTCTTTACTCTGTGATCATTCTTGTAGTGCTGAGGGATATGGGTGTGGAGGATTGAACCTGGTCAGTCTGTGTATAAGGCAAGCTTTATACCACTCTATTATCACCCCCACCCCATTTTGCTGAAATTTTATGTTCTGTTTTATGTCAGATTTATGAATTAAGAACTTGCTCTAATGTTTTTATTTCTTATGATACTTTAAAATATGTTATCTTTGGGTGAGGGGAGTGGTTGGAACCACACTTGAGAATGCTCAGGGATGACTCCTGGCTCTGCTCTGTTGCCTTAAGAAACCAGACTCAATACCAAGGATCAGCCACATATTAAAGCAACTACCTTATCCACTGAACCAGTCCCATAAGAATGTGTTACCTGTTGTCTTAAAATTTTGGTAACGTTGAGGGACCAGAGGAATAGTATAGTGGGTAGGGTACTTATTGGTACATGCTAGGTAATATGAATATAAAAGAATATGTTGTTTTGTAAGTCATTTTTCAGTTATCATCAAAAATCACTATCATTTTGCATTCTTATCAGAAAGAATTGAGTTTCTAAAAAAAAAGAATTGAGTTTCTGTTTTTTTTTTTTTCCATACTCTAAGAAGCTTTTTTTTTTTAATGGTTTTGGGGTCACACCTGGTGATGCTCAGGGGTTACTCCTGACTATGCTATCCTGACTATCGCTCCTGGCTCGGGGAACCATATGGGACGCCAGGGATCGAACCCAGGTCTGTCCTGGGCAGCTACATGCAAGGCATACACCTTACCGTTCTGTTATCGCTCCAGTCCCAGAAGCTTTTTTTGGGGTTTAATTTTTGTCTGATTTTTATTTAGTCTCATAATAGATGTTTGTGTTGTTTTACTTTACCTGGTAGAATAGTGTGGATCTTCTTTCCATGTTCCATTTATTTGATTTCCCTTGGTGAGGTAGGTGTCCGTTGGATATTTTTCTTTTGTTCATGTTTTGGTCGGGTTATTTGCTTTCTTACCAAATTTAAGATTTTTTAAAAATAAAATTTGATTAATAGTCCTTTATTTCTTTGTGTCTTAATATTTTTTTTGGGTTCAGAGTATAGCAGGTAGGGGATTTGACCTGCATGCAGCCAACCTGGGTTTGATATCAACTCTGACATCCCACATGGTCCACCAAGCCCTCCAAGAGTGATCTCTGAGCACCACCAGCTGTAACCAAAACTAAAACAAAACAACCAATTTTTTTTCTTCTAATCTTTGATTTAGTGTCTCTTTTCTGACAATATCTATCATGGATCAAAAGTCTAAATTTTAACGAAGTCTATTTTATTTTCTCTTCATCAGATCATTCTTTGGGTGATGAATCTAAACTGTCACTGCAAAGTTTAAGACTACCTGAGTTTTCTCATATGTTATAATGTAATAATTTTATAACTTTGGGCTTGTGATCAGTTTTGAATTAATTATTGTGAAAGCTGTAAGATCTGTGTCTAGACACTTTTTTCCTTTGATCTTGGGCATCTAGTTCTTCTATCACTCTTTGTTGAAAGATTCTTCCTTTTTGTTTTGTTTGTTTGGGGCCACATTTAGTACTGGTCAGGGCTTACTCCTGGTGCTTTGCTCAGGAATAACTCTTGACAGTATCAGAGGACCTTGTGGGATGCTAGGGATCAAATTCAAGTCAGCTGCATACAGGGCAAGAGCCTGTAAGTAAGTTTATTTTCTATCTCTCTGGTTTTTGTATTATTATTCTTTTCCCATTGTAAATTTTGATTATATTTGTATAGGTCTATTATGAAGTTTTTCATCTGTTTTCTTGTTATTTTTTGTCTGTGTTTATGTATTTGTATATGTTTTCCAGACTTACACTTGATGATCTCACATATGCCGAAGACCACAAGTACACCCAAATATCTGGCTTATTTTTTTTTATTAACACCACAGTATTTTGAATTATTGATTATTGTTTATAAGGGGCATCAAAGTCAGGTGGTTCCTTCATTTTATTTTGAATAGTACAAATTTTGATGTAAAATGCAAGTTCAAAAGACAAGATATTAGCTTTGCATTACTACTCTATTTTAGAATATGCTCAGTCAATACCGTATTGCTTATGTTTACTCAACCAAAAGTTTTGTTCGTATATCAGGAAAGAAAACAGCAATAAGCAGACTTGTCATGTTATTCTGAGTTTACACTTAAAGGCCTGTTCCTTTTCTTTATTAAATGTTCAAAAGCTAGTTCACATTGATGAGCTTGTAAGTGGCAAGATAAACAAGAGCACAGTAAGGAGCAAAGAGCTGGGTCACTGGATGAGGGCCTTCCTGGCATGTGTAAGAACCTGGGTTCAGTCTCCAGCAGCACAAACAACAGTAACAATAGCTGCACGAACACAACAAATGATTTTGTTTTAAAGTCAGTCTCATTACTTGTACCTGTCACTTCTCTTTTTTTATTTTCATTTGAAATTTTATACTGAGGTCTTTTATGCTGAGTAGCTGATGTTCAGACTTTTTTTGTTGTTTGTTTTGGGCCACACATAATGGTGCTCAGGGGTTACTCCTGGCTCTGCACTAAGAAATCACTCGTGATAGACTCAGGGACCATGTGGGATGCCTGGGATCAAACCCAGGTCGGCCGCGAGCAAGGTAATGCCCTACCCACTGTGCTATCACTTCGGTTCCATATTCAGATTTTAAGATTGTACCAGCCATAGGTATATGGAGAAATAAAATAAGGGAATAGACTACTATGTGTTGGCAAGCCCCTGACCTTTGATACAGAACCAAGACTGTGAGAAGACAGAGTGGTGGGAAGGCAAAGGCCAAGCAGAAGTGAGATCAGGCCAGTCGCAGAGAATCTTGGGCATTCTAGTCACATGAAGGTGACATTGAATACTATTGTAGCCATGTTACCTCAAGTACAACAAAGTTATTGGTTTTTGTTTTTGTTTTTAAATAATTGTGTTGGGCTCAGAGGTAGTACAGGTGTGTTACCCAGGTCCAATTCCTGACATCATATGGTCCCCAGAGTATCATTTGGTGCAGCCCTGGAGCCTCCTCTCCCCAGCATATCTGGGTGTGACCTGAACTCTACCAGGCTGGAGAGCACCATTGCATCCTTTGGCCCTTGTATTCAGCTGCTGGTCTGGTTGACCGAGAATATCTAGTGGGCGCTCAGGTCTCCTGAGCACTACTTGGGAGGCCCACACACCCCAAATACAAGGGTGATTGTGTCAAACTCACAGAAAATGCAGAAGAGTTTCTTTGAAGTCGAAGATTAATCAGTACTTTTCCCACCAAATGTTTTAATGGATTAAATTTCAAGAGAACTATTTCCTTTTCTCTTAGAAGACAGTTTATGTTTCAGATCATTCTGTAAAACATTGATAATACAATGGGAAGGAGTTATTTATTACTGTTTTATACATGATTATGTTTACATTTAATATCAGAGACATCTCTCTCTTATTTATCTTTCTCCACCACTTAATAGATTGCCTTGCATAATAAAAAAGGAGGAAACAAAAATATTAACCTGTAAGGAAGTTGGAATACCTATGACCTTATGTAATCCACTTTATCTCTACATGATATAAGTTGTCTGATTTAAATCTTAAAAAACTTTGTTTTGTAGTTGATCGTTAAAGGATTGAAGAGTGTGGATGTGTCCCCAGCTTTGGGACAGCATGATTCGGGGGGCTCCCCATCCCGGCAGCAAGTAAGACCTGTTATTTCTGTGACATCCGCCTTGAAAGAAGTGGGTCTGGTACGTTTCTGAAAATTCAGGATTACTCAGCTAATATGTTATTAACATGATTACATTTAATCTAATCTAATGTACCTTATTAATTTCTTAGGGGAAAAAACCTGCTTCTAAGAATTTTTGCTTATGGTTTGTTCTACTTGTAGGTATCTATTTCAGGGTCTTAGATTTAGGACCACCCAATAAATAAAAAGATATTAAAATAATTCCTTTTTGGGGGGGTTGGTTTTTGGGTCACACCCAGCAGTGCTCAGGGGTTACCCCTGGCTCTACGCTCAGAAATCGCTCCTGGCAGGCTTGGCTGACCACATGGGATGCCAGGATTCAAGCCACCGTCCTTCAGCGTCTACGGCAAACACACTACCCACTATGCTATCTCTCTGGGCTGAAATTATTCCTTTTTTAAAACTTAGGAATAATGTCAAACTAAGGCAATATTTAAAATGTGCCAAAAAAGAATGGAACATTTTCATACTTTGGCTCTTACAAAAATGTAGCATCTCTTTGACACTTCTAGAAATAAATTCTAGAAATAGTAATTCTATAAATAAAGTTCTAGATGTTTTAAGAGTTCCTAAAATTGTGTGTTATGGCAAATGTTAGAAGTATCAGTATAATTACACTTAATTCATAAAAAATTTTTAAGCTTTTACTTCTGAATTATTGTCATGCCATATTTGGAGTATGGTATTTGGGCCACATCTTAAAATACTCAGGGGTTACTTCTGCAATTAGGAATCACTCCTGATAGTGTTCCAAGGGCCATATTGGATGCCAGAGATCAAACCCAAGTCAGCTGTGTGCAAAGTAAGAGCCTTACCTGCTATACTATCCATCCCAATAAAGACTTTTTTTTATAATTATCTTTATTTAAACACCGTGATTACAAATATGATTATAGTTGTATGATTACAGTCATGTAAAGAACACCCCCCTTCACCAGTGCAATATTCCCACCACCAATTTCCCAGATCTCCCTCTTCCCCACCCCCCCACACCTGTACTCGAGACAGGCTTTCTACTTTCCTCATTCATTCACATTGTTATGATAGTTTTCAGTGTAGTCATCTCTCCAACTGCACTCATCACTTTATGCGATGAACTTCATGTCATGAGCTGCACCTACCAGCCCTCATCTCTCTTGTCTCTGAGATACTATTAAAAATGTCTTTCATTTTTCTTAAAACCCATACATGAGTGAAACCATTCTGCATCTTTCTCTCTCCCTCTGACTTACTTCACTCAGCATAATAGATTCCATGTACATCCATGTATAGGAAAATTTCATGACTTCATCTCTCCTGATGGCTGCATAGTATTCCATTGTGTATATGTACCACAGTTTCTTTAGCCACTCATCTGTTGAAGGGCATCTTGGTTGTTTCCAGAGTCTGGCTATTGTAAATAGCACTGCAATGAATATAGGTGTAAGGAAGGGATTTTTGTATTGTATTTTTGTGTTCCTTGGGTATATTCCTAGGAGTGGTATAGCTGAATTGTATGGAAGCTCAATTTCCAGTTTGTGAAGGAATCTCGATATCGCTTTCCATAAAGGTTGTACTAGACAGCATTCCCACCAGCAGTGAAAGAGTTCCTTTCTCTCCACATCCCCGCGAGCACTGCTTGTTTTCCTTTTTTGTGATGTATGCCAATCTCAGTGGCATGAGGTGGTACCTCATAGTAGTTTTGATTTGCATCTCCCTGACGATTAGTGATGTTGAGCATCTTTTCATGTGTCTTTTGGCCATTTGCCTTTCTTCTTTTTCAAAGTGTCTGTTCATTTCTTCTCCCCATTTTTTGATGGGGTTAGTTGTTTTTTTCTTGTATAGTTCTGTCAGTACCTTGTAAATTTTGGATATTAGTCCTTTATCTGATGTGTATTGGGTGAATAATTTCTCCCACTCAGTGGGTGGCCTTTGTATTCTGGGCACTATCTCCTTTGAGATGCAGAAGCTTTTCAGCTTAATATAGTCCCATTTGTTTATCTCTGCTTCCACTTGTTTGGAGAGTGCTGTCTCCTCCTTAAAGATGCCTTTAGTCTCAATGTCCTGGAATGTTTCACCTACATGTTGTTCTATATACCTTATAGTTTCAGATCTGATATCCAGGTCTTTAATCTATTTGGATTTTACCTTTGTACATGGTGTTAGCAGGGGGCTGAGTTCGCTTTTTTGCAAGTGGCTAACCAGTTGTGCCAACACCACTTGTTGAATAGGCTTTCTTTGCTCCATTTAGGATTTCTTGCTCCTTTATCAAAAACTAGGTGGTTATATGTCTGAGGAACAATCTCTGAGTACTCAAGCCTATTCCACTGATCTGAGGGTCTGTTTTTATTCCAATACCATGCTGTTTTTATAACTAGTGCTTTGTAATACAGCTTAAAATTGGGGAAAGTAATGCCTTCCATATTCCTTTTCCCAAGGAGTGCTTTAGCTATTTGAGCTTGTTTATTGTTCCAAATGAATTTCAGAAGTGTTTGACCCACTTCTTTGAAGAATGTCATGGGTATCTTTAGAGGAATTGCGTTAAAATCTGTACAATGCTTTTGGAAGTATTACCATTTTAATGATGTTGATCCTGCCAATCCATGAGCAGGGTATGTGTTTCTATTTCCGTGTGTCCTCTCTTATTTCTTGGAGCAGTGTTTTATAGTTTTCTTTGTATAGATCCTTCACATCTTTAGTCAGGTTGACTCCAAGATATTTGAGTTTGTGTGGCACTAATGTGAATGGGATTATTCTCTTAATGTCCATTTCTTCCCTATCATTATTAGTGTATAAAAAGGCCATTGATTTTTGTGTGTTAATTTTGTAGCCTGCCACCTTGCTATATGAATCTATTATTTCTAGAAGCTTTTTTGGTAGAGTCTTTAGGGTTTTCTAAGTAGAGTATCATGTCATCTGCAAGCAGTGAGAGCTTGACTTCTTCCTTTTTTATCTGGAATCCCTTGATATATTTTTCTTGCCTAATCGCTCTATAGCAAGTACTTCCAGTACTATGTTGAATAGGAGTGGTGAGAGAGGACAGCCTTGTCTTGTACCAGAATTTAGAGGGAAGGCTTTTAGTTTTTCTCCATTGAGGATAATATTTGCCACTGGCTTGTGGTAGATGGCTTTAACTATATTGAGAAAGGTTCCTTTTATTCCTATCTTGCTGAGAGTTTTCATCAAGAATGGGTGTTGAACCTTATCAAATGCTTTTTTCTGCATCTATTGATATAACCATGTGATTTTTATTTTTCTTGTTGTTTATG
Organism: Suncus etruscus; assembly: GCF_024139225.1. Lineage (NCBI taxonomy): Eukaryota > Metazoa > Chordata > Mammalia > Eulipotyphla > Soricidae > Suncus > Suncus etruscus. The sequence goes on from NC_064851.1 coordinate 118,296,656, forward strand.
TTGTGTATTATGTTGATAGATTTACGGATGTTAAACCATCCTTGCATTCCTGGGATGAAACCTACTTGATCAAAGTGAATGATCTTCTTGATGAGGCACTGGATCCTGTTCGCCAGGATTTTGTTGAGGATCTTTGCATCTGTGTTCATCAAGGATATTGGTCTGTAATTTTCTTTTTTGGCAGCATCTCTGTCTGGTTTTAGTATTAAGGTGATGTTTGCTTCATAAAAGCTATTTGGAAGTGTTCCTGTTTTTTCGAGTTCATAAAAGAGCCTGGCCAGGATTGGTAGTAGTTCCTCTTGAAAGGTTTGAAAGAATTCATTCGTGAATCCATCAGAGCCTGGGCTTTTGTTTTTGGTAAAATTTTTGATTACGGTTTTAATTTTCTCAATAGTGATGGGGGTGTTTAGATATGCTACATCTTTTTATTCAACCATGGAAGGTTATATGAGTTCAAAAATTTATCCATTTCGTCCAGGTTCTCATTTTTAGTGGCGTAGAGTTTCTTAAGGTATTCTCTGAATACCCTTTGAATGTCTGCAATATCTGTAGTGATCTCCCCCTTTTCACTTCTAATAGGCGTTATAAGTTTCTTTCTCTCTTTTGCTTTGTGAGTTTTGCCAATGGTCTATCAATCTTGTTTATTTTTTCAAAGAACCAACTTCTGCTCTTGTTGATCTTTTGGATTGTTTTTTGGGTTTCCATTTCATTGATTTCTGCTCTCAGCTTTGTTATTTCCTTCTATCTCCCTATTTTTAGTTTCTTTTGTTGATCATTTTCTAATTCTATAAGCTGTGTCATTAAGCTATTCATGTATGCTCCTTCTTCCTTCCTGATGTGTGCTTGCAAAGCTATAAATTTTCCTCTCAGTACTGCTTTTGCTGTATCCCATAAGTTCTGATTGTTTGTGTTTTCATTGTCGTTTGTTTCCAGGAAATTTTTGATTTCTTCTTTGATTTCATCTCGGACTCACTGATTGTTCAGTAGTAGACTGTTTAATTTCCAGGTGTTAAATTTTTTCTTTTGTGTCCCTTTGTAGTTCACATCTAACTTCAGAGCCTTGTGGTCAGCATAGGTAGCCAGCAAAATTTCTATCTTCTTGATTTTATGGAGGTATGTTTTATGTGCCAGCAAGTGGTCTATCCTGGAGAATGACCCATGTATGTTGGAAAAGAATGTGTATCTGCAACCTCCCGTGGGGGACTCCCGACCCGTGGGGGTGTGGAAATGAAGGTTGCTAATTATTCGTGGGTTTGCCCGAGCAGAACCGACCTGTGAAGAAAAACTTGAGAAGTTAGTAAGAGAAGTCCTCAAGACAACGCATGCTGTTCAAAAGGGATTTATTGTCGGGGGGAATCAGCTTTTAAGGGCTGAAATACGTCAGAGGGTGTTACAAGTTTTCCACCAATTACAACTGTGAGCACTCATTAGCATAAGCTGGGGGCAGGTAATCGGGAGGGGCAAAGAGGTAGAGCTGAGCACATGTTTATACTAAGAGAGTTTATATAGAAAACACAAGATCCAAACAGAGTCCCACAAATTCCACTCAGCAAGCACAAATAAAACATCAGCTGTAATCCTAATAACCTTTTGCTATCACAAAGGCAAGTTGCTCTATATATTTTTCTTTCTGGCTGGATGTATTGGGCTGCTTTGAATTACTTTAGTATTTGTCTATTTCCTTTGTTCTCAAGGCATGGGCGCCTTTGGTCACGTGGGTGACCAGATTAGGAATTACTGAGGTGTCCTATGTTCTAGGTTTCATCAGCTAGGCTCCCCACATGTATCCACGTTTCTGAGGATGGAGTGTCCTATATATATCTACTAGGCCTCTTTCTTCCATTTCTCTTTTCAGGTCTAGTATATCTTTGTTGGATTTCCATTTGGTTGACCTATCAAGTGTTGACAAGCCTATGTTGAGGTCTCCCACAATTATTGTGTTATTATTGATACCCTTTTTCAGATTTGTCAACAATTGTATTAAATACTTTGCTGGTCCCTCGTTGGGTGCGTATATGTTTAGGAGAGTGATTTCTTCCTGCTGTACAAATCCCTTGATTAGTACATAATATCCATCTTTGTCCCTTACAACTTTTCTGATTTATAAAGTTTGTGTCATCTGATATTAGTATGGCCACCCCCGCTTTTTTAAGGGTGTTGTTTGCTTGAATGATTTTCCTCCAGCCTTTGATTTTGAGTCTATGTTTATTCTGACTACTCAGGTGTGTTTCTTGTAGGCAGCAGAAGGTTAGCCTCAGTTTTTTGATCCATTTCGCCACTCTGTGCCTCTTAACGGGTGCATTTAGTCCATTGACATTGAGAGAAATAATTGTCATGGGATTTATTGCCATCTTTGTGTAGAAGTTTGGTGTGATTTTTGTTCTGTCTTGTCTTTAGAATAGATCTTTCAGTTTTTCTTTTAAGGCTGGCTTTGAGTCTGTAAAGTTTTTGAGCTGTTGGTTATCTGTGAATCCTTGTATACTTCCTTCAAACCTAAAAGTGAGTTTTGCTGGGTGCAGTATTCTTGGCAAAGCATTTATTTCATTGAGTTTTGTCACTATATCCCACCACTGCCTTCTGGCCTTGAGTGTTTCTGGTGACAGGTCTGCTGTAAATTTCAAGGATGCTCCCTGGAATGTAATTTCCCTTTTTGATCTTGCTGCTTGCAGTATTCTATCTCTATCTGTGGCTTTCATCATTGTAACTAGGATGTGTCTTGGGGTGTTTCTCCTGGGGTCTTTTTTAGCTGGTACTCTTCGGGCATGCAGGATTTGGTCACATGTTTTCTTTAGCTCTGGTAGTTTCTCTGTGATGATGTTCTTGACTGTTGATTCTTCCTGGAGATTTTCTTCTTGGGTCTCTGGGACTCCAATGATTCTAAAGTTGTTTCTATTGAGTTTATCAAAGACTTCTATTTTCATCTGCTCATATTCTTTGAGTAATTTTTCCATTTGATTGATCATTTGATTTAAGGCTTTTTTCCAATCTCTTCTGCTGTGTAAATTTGTTATGCATCGCATCTTCCAGCGCACTAATTCTATCCTCAGCTGCTTTTAACCTGTTGGAAAGCTCATCCATTATGTTCTTCAATTCGTCTACTGAGTTTTTCAGACCTGTTATTTGATCTGATATTTCAGTTTGGAGTTTTCTGATTTCTATCCTCATATTCTCTTGATTTTTATTAGCGTTCTGATCTATACTTCTTTGAGGTCTGTGAGCATCCTCCATATTTCTTCTCTAAACTCCATTTCTGAAAGACTGCTTAGGTGGTTGGCCATTGTTGGGTCATCAGAGTTTCTATCTTCATCCTTCATGGCTGAAGTTGGTCTGTGTACTTTCCCCATTGTCACACTAATGCTGTGGGTTTTTCTACGTGTTGTGGTGGTGTTCATTGGCTAGGTGGAGTACGCGGCCGCAAAGCGAAGCGGAGCCTCCTCTGCTTCGACCCCTTATAGGGGGGCTTAAGGGGGCCAGCAGAGTCAGCTTTATTGCAACTCTGGTCCGGAACCACTCACCTCAGCCGAGGCAAGCCATCAGGGGATGAATGCCAGAGAAGATCAAAGTTCCCAGGTTGAAGCAAGCCAGGGGAAGCCCCAAAATGTCTGCCGAGAGACTTTTTATTTTTATATTCTTGGGTCACACCTGGTGATGCTCAGGGGTTTCACCTGACTGCGTGTAGGTATCACTCAGTCAGCTGTGTACATGGCAAGTGCTCTGATCCCATCACAAAGACTTTAAATTAAAAATAAAATATCGGTCCGGAAAGATAGTACAGCAGTCTTGAACTCGGCCCACCTGGATTTGATCCTCAGTATCCCATATGGTCCCCCAAGCGTGGCCAGGAGTGCAGATCCCTGAGCATGGGTTATAGTCCCCAAACCTAGTATGTACACACATACATACACCCACGTGCATGTGCATGCATAACCACTAACATGAAGTTGCTACTCATATTTTAACACTTTATTGAGGGAGAAATTCCCACTTCTATTATCATGTGTAGTAATATGGCTTAGTAAGAATACATGTCTGTTAAATATAAAGTTGACTTTAAAATAATACAAAACCAAAACCGGGCCTGAGGAATAGCACAGCGGGTAGGGGTTTACCTTGCATGCAGCCGACCCAGGTTCAATTCCAGTTTCCCATATGGTCCCCCAAGCCTGCCAGGAGTGGTTTCTGAGTGCAGATCCAAGAATAACCCCTAAGCTCTGCCAGGTGGCCCAAAAACAAAACAAACAAAATAAAGCAATACAGTCTGTCTTCTTTTACTCTATCCTCCAAAACTTTCCCTTGTTCTTAAGATAATAAGTTAAGGTCCTGGGATGTATTTCAGTAGTAGAGTACATGTTTCTTATTTCATCTAATAGGTTTTGAGTGTTTTGATCCCCAGCATCTCTCATACCACCCTCCCTTCCTAAAAAAAGGGTATATTTTGTGAATCAGAGATAGTATTAGTTAAGTCCCTTGCCTGGACTGTGGTAAACCCAGGTACAATCCCCTGGACCAAATATAGTCCCTTGGATAGCACTATGAGTGAGGCTTGAACAGAGCCAGAAGCAACCCCTGAAACTGCCAGGATACCTTGACAAGCCCTTTCTCCTCCCACATTGGCCCCCATAATAAAAAAGAATTTATGGGGCTGGAGAGATAGCATGGAGGTAAGGCATTTGCCTTTCATGCAGAAGATCATCGGTTCAAATCCTGGCATCCCATATGGTCCCCCGTGCCTGCCAGGAGCAATTTCTGAGCATGGAGCCTGGAGTAACCCCTGAGCACTGCCGGGTGTGACCCAAAAACCACACACACACACACACACACACACACACACACACACAAAGTTAACTTTCTTCCCATTTCTTAATAAATATAAATGTATTAAAAATTAAGTCTCGGGGCCGGGCGGTGGCGCTAGAGGTAAGGTGCCTGCCTTGCCTGTGCTAGTCTTGGACGGACCACGGTTCGATCCCCCGGCGTCCCATATGGTCCCCCAAGCCAGGAGCAACTTCTGAGTGCATAGCCAGGAGTAACCCCTGAGCATTACCGGGTGTGGCCCAAAAACCAAAAAAAAAAAAAAAAAAAAATTAAGTCTCAAAAGCCGGAGCTATGGCGCAGTGGTAGGATATTTTCCTTACATGCTGCTGTCACAGGACATACCATGGTTTGATCCCCCGGCGTCCCGATGGTCCCCCTAGCCAGGAGTGATTTCTCAGTGCATAGCCAGGAGTAACCCCTGAGCATCACTGGGTATGGCCCAAAAATCCCCTCCCCTGAAATCAAATGTCAAAGAGGAAATGGATATAGTTAAATATGAGATTAGTATATACTACAAATAATTGAAATATATGCAAACAATTAAAATTGGCACACTCTAGATATTAAGTAAATTGATTATATTTAACCATTATGTTTTAATGAAAGCTGTATTGACATTTTACAAATAAAACAATTTAATAAAAAATAACAAATAATAAATAATAAAAATAAGTTAAAAGGTTAAAATAGTATTTAAAAACAAGTTATTTTCTTACTTTGTAACTATCTGTGTTTAAAGGAAAGAAGTTTAACTGATACTGAGGAAAACTCAGAAGAACAGCAAAAGACTAATGATGTCATCTTGGTAAGTACAATTTTCAATTTTTCTCCATTAACTTTCTTACTTACGGAAATTAAAGCATAGTATTTTAAATCTTTCAGAGTAAACAGGAAATACTTCGTAGATTAAATCAAAATCTTAAAGCTCAAGAAGAGGAAGATGGAAATCAGTCTTCTTTTGATTCATGTGAAATTGCTCATGAAGATGCCGAAGAGCAAGAAAAAGAAAAACCTGCATCATCAGATCGCAAAAAGTGGGAGGCTGGAGGTCAGCTTGTGCTTCCTGTAGATGGTTTAACACTGGATGCTTCCTTCTCAGCTCCTGAAAGTACGTGGCAGCCATTCATGTGGTAGTCTGGGTTTAGCGCATCTAGATTTGTAGATTGGACCCTTGGAAAGAAATGGAGCTTGGGAGCTATGCAACATACGGATAATAGAGAAGATTATTGAACCATAAAAATAACAAGGATTTTAGGGGCCAGAGAGATTGCATGGAGGTAGGGCATTTGCCTTGCATGCAAAAGGTTGGTGGTTCAAATCCCGGTATCCCATATGGTCCCCTGAGCCTGCCAGGAGCAATTTCTGAGCATAGAGCCAGGAGTAACCCCTGAGTGCTGCCGGGTGTGACCCAAAGAAACACGCCCCCCCAAAAAAAAAAAAAAACAAGGATTTTATTACGGAATATGTTTTGTAAAATAGGGAACTAATGACATATTAATTTATAATCAAAGATGATTTTTGTTGAGAAATTGTGAACTTTGACAGACCCTTCAATGGGTCTTTTAAGCATTCAGCAGATAGTGAGAATTAAGACTTAGTGATTCAGTTATTCAGAAATAATCGCTAAGCATTTTCTTGATTGACCTAATCACTCCAGGTAGAACAATTAACAAATAAAAATATGTCTAATTTTTAGCTTATCTTTCAAAAGGGAAAATCTAATCGTCTACTAACTAGTTTTTAAACTTTTTATGGACTGTCTTCATAACATTAATTTGGTCTGTTTGAAACATCCAGCTATTTTTTTAAACATAGTGCTAAACAATGAAGATAAAATTGCTAAGAGACAGTCCCTCATAAAGAGTTGAAGATTCAGAGGAAAGGGAAGCAAGTATTGAGGCAATTATAGGTGATAAAGTAATGTACTAGGAATAATCATTGGCTAGTGTCACTGTGTAATAGGGAATTAGTTTTGGGAGAGCTAATGTATTTATTGGTAAGAAATACAGTATACTGAAGGAATTCAGGAACCAAGGAGAATTTTAGGCAGAGAAGAGTCAGGTGTGAGAAGTGACCGAGAGAACTAGAAAAGCTCAGAGAACTGGTTCACTCCCAATTTAGCATAAGTGACTGAAATTAGAATGGCAAGAAAGAAGCTATGGAAGATGTAACAAGGCTGACTTACGAATTGTCCTTTACTATATAGCTCTGTCAACTTTTGTTTTTTATTTTCTATTTCTAAAATCTCTTATCTGAAGGATAGTTAAAGAAATGTAAGTAAGTGAAAGTTAAAAATTTGTCTTGGGGGCCCGGAGAGATAGCACAGCAGCATTTGCCTTGCAAGTAGCCGATCCAGGACCAAAGGTGGTTGGTTCGAAGCCCGGTGTCCCATATGGTCCCCTGTGCCTGCCAGGAGCTATTTCTGAGCAGACAGCCAGGAGTAACCCCTGAGCATCGCTGGGTGTGGCCCAAAAACAAAACAAAAAAAAAATTTTTGTCTTGGGGGAGCAGAGTGATAGCACAGAGGTAAGGCGTTTACCTTGCATACTGCAGACCTGGGACGGACCTGGGTTCAAATCCTGGCATCCCATATGGTCCCCTGAACCTGCCAGAAGCGAATTCTGATCACAGAGCCAGGAGAAATCTGTGAGTGCTGCTGAGTGTGGCCCAAAAACCAAATATTATTATTATTAATAATATGTTATTATTAATAATAATAATAATAAAATTAAAAATTTGTCAGGTATCCATCTAAAAATGTCAAGACCTTGCTTAAGATTCAAGGGAAACTTGCTTATGACATGGGATTTGACTTAGAATTCAACAGAAAAAAAAAACCCACAGGCATTTGTGTCTACTTTAACTATTTGCATATTTAGCTTGGAGTTTGTTTTCTACTTTTTTAATAAATCAATTTTTTTTTTTGTTTTTTTGAGCCACACCCGGCGGTGCTCAGGGGTTACTCCTGGCTCTCTGCTCAGAAATAGCTCCTGGCAGGCACGGGGGGACCATATGGGACACTGGGATTTGAACCAACCACCTTTGGTCCTTGGATCGGCTGCTTGCAAGGCAAACGCCGCTATGCTATCTCTCTGGGCCCAATAAATCAATTTTATAGGAATAAATATTTAGATATTTTGGGGGCTAGACTTGAGCCACACTGGGCAATGTGCCTCAAATATCTTAGGGAGTTCTTCATTTACTTAAGTGATATTTAAATTTTTTTCTATTTTTGTACTCCCTAAAATAATTTAATCCATATTTTAACTAAATTTATTGAATAATTTAATTCATATTCTAAATGATAGTTATGTATTTATATCACTAATATATTTTTGGTTTGGGGAGGGCCAAACTGATGATGCTCAGGGGTTGGTTACTCCTGGCCATGTGCTCAGAAATTGCTCCTGGCTTGGGGGACCATATGGAATGCCAGAGATCGAACCATGGTCCGTCCTTCATTAGTGTGTGCATGGCAAGTGCCATACTGCTTATGCCACCACTTGGGCCCCTATATCATTAATCTTAATTGCTCCTGTTCTGTCATTCATTCACTGACAGTCTTTTTATTTAAGCATCATCATCTTAAACTAATATAAATTTTTCCTGATGAAGTACTTAACTGGATAGAATGGATAGAAGGCCTTAAGTCTGCCATACAGTGTGGTATCACACTTGTTTCCTCAAGTTTTCTCTTAATATCTTTTCTTTTCAGATCAGACAGTGGGAGAGGTCATTAAATTAGATCCTGGTGGATCTCCAAGAAGAGTCTGGGGGAAAAGCCCTACAGATTCTGTTCTCAAGATTCTAGGAGAAGCTGAACTGCAGCTTCATACAGCACAGTTGGAAAATACAGTCAGTACTGGTATGTAGAAACTTGTTTTGCTATCCTAGGAGTATTATTGAGAATCAAGTTATATTTATTAAGATGACCGTTTTAAGTAAAATTTAAGTAATTATATTTTTGTCAAAATTTTCTAACTAGATGGAGAATGATCATATTTTTTCAGACAGTTCTCAAATTATAGTTTTGTATTTTGTCTAATATAGCTTGGATGGGATCTAAAAATAAGAGGGAAAAGAAATGTACATGGAGACAGCTAGAAAAGTAGAACAGTTAGAAGAAGAGCAGTGTATTGAGATAATATTGTATGTTTTAATGTGGATCCAGAAGTTGGATCAACTGAAAGATAGCAGTAGTTTGGTGGACAGGCATATCCTAGGTTGGGAGGGGATGTGTATCTTTTTAGAAATTTTGTCCAATTTGGAGCATTTATTAATTTTTTTCTTTCATTTTGTTTGGGATCTATACCACCTTTCTCTGGACTTACTCTTGGTTCACAAAAACATTAATTCCAAAAAATAAATGCATACCTATGTTTATTATAACAATATTTGCAATATCCAAGATAAGGAAATAACTCATCTGCTATGTGCCAGTTATTAAAGAGACTTTCCATCTCTACTTAATGCACCTTATACCTTTGTTATAAATTAACTGCCGATACATCTCAGAATTTATGTATGGACTCTCAGATATATTCCATTGGTCTGAGAGTATGATTTTATTTCAGTACTGCCCTGTTTTGATTTCTGTAGTTTTATAGCATAATTTAAAGTCAGGGGATGCAATGCCTCCCATCGTCCTCAGAACTCCTTTGGCTGTGCTGAGATTTTTGTGGTTCCATGCAAATTTTAGTGGTGATTAATCTATGTGCTCTGCACTCAGATATCACTCCTGGCAGCCTGGGGGATTCCAGGGATCAAACTTAGGTCAGCCACTGCAAGGCAAATGCCCTGCCGACTGTGCTATCATTCTAGCCCCCAATTTGTGTGCTTTAAGATACTTGGGTTCTGTTGGGTTGGGGATTATATGTACCATCCTAGTTGGTGGCCTCAGGGCCACCATTTTCTCACCTATGTTGGGATACTGGGTTGGCTACATGCAAAACATGTACCTTAATCCTAATATAATCACTTGGATCATATAAATTTTGTATCAGATTACTAAATCTGTTATGTCTTTTTCATTATATCTTAGATCTTCTAAATATTCAGGTTTCTTATTAGTGATAAAATTTATTTTTGTTCAGTGTTATTCTTTTTTCTTATTACTTTTATTAATAATAATGATAATGCAATCAGGCACCCCTGTACCTGATTTTAATATACATAATTTTATAGCAGAAAATTAAGACTAATTTAATAAAAACAGAGATGTGACCTCTGCTTCAATTGTTGAGAAATTTGGTGATGAAAAGAAATTCTAGAACATGAACAAGACTATGGTTTTGTTCTCTGTTCACTAGAAATAAGAGGTAAAACAACCATCAAATAACTATATACTTTTTTTTTTCTTAAGAAAATCAAGTGAAGCTAGGGACAATTCCTGCTAACCTTGAGTTTTAAATATAAAAATACCATCAACTGAGACCAGAGCAATAGTTCAGTGGGTAGGGTGCTTGCTTTACATAGAGCTGACTCAAGTTCAGTTCCTGGCATCCCCTGTGATTTCTTGAGCCCACCAGGACTAATTCCTGAGTACAGAGCCCAGAATAACATCTCTAAATGCCACCAGATATGGCCCCAAAACAAACAAATCAGCAAAATTGATTTAAAACCAAAACCAGTAAACAAATGCCTCCATTTTCTTCAACTTTATATGTATATATATATATCTATATCTATATCTATATATATATATATAGATATAGATATATATATGGCAGAAAGTTGAATTTATATAGGATTTTCCATGTGTGTGGTGTTTTTTTAAATGCATTTCATGGATTTGATACACTAAAACATCAGTCTTAATGCAATCTGGGTATAGGGGGCGTAGCATTTGAGGGAGAGGGGAAGAGCACTCCCAGTGGTGCTTGGGAGCAATTAGGAGACAATCAGCAGTGCTCAAGAGTTAAGCCCAGGGCATCACCACATGATAAAAAACACGTGCTCTGCCACTTGAGTCAGGTCCCTGGTCTGTCTGTAAGCATGTATTAGAGTTTGTGCAGAGACGAAGGTAAGTGACAAAATCAGATTTAAGAGATTAGAGGGTAGAATATTTATGCTGAAATTTTTGAGGAACTGTAATATATGGCACAGTATCCAAGTTTAACTGAGGAAGGATGAACAAGATTATTGGAAAGGTCTGATATTGGAAAGATTATTGATGTATATGTTGAAATCGCCAAAATTATTGATGACAAAATTAGTGTTGGGGAGATCTGAAAGTAATATCTTCAAAAAATTCAATAAGGGGAGCGGGGTGGATGGGTGAGAAGGGACCTTAGGATGTTGGTGGAGGGATGACAAAGCTGTAGCTGAGAGTATAGCGTTGGAACATTATATGCCTGAAACTTTATTATTAATGGTACTATAGACCATAATGCCTAAACAAAAAGAAAATATAGTTGGTATAAAAAAGAAACTAAAGACCCTGAAAATGAATGAGAATGATTTTAGTAAGAAACTCCAATAGATTTTATGTGATAAAACTTTTATTTCCAGTCATTAAAGAATGGTGTTTTAGAGCAATTAGACATAACTAGCAGTTATCAGAAACAATTAACTAATAATTAAGAATATACCATTCTGAAACATATATGTATGTTTGTATATGTGTGTGCATATAAATTTTACCAGAGGAAAAAGCAAACTATGTTAATTGCTCCAGAAATAAGTATGTAATTAAAAAATTTACTATGCACAATTAAATAATATTTTAAGAATCTAATTGTTTATTAATCTCTGATGCATAACAGCTAAAATAATTACCTGCTATAAGAATACAATTTTTTTAAACTTTGCTCTGAGTGCCTTTATCAGTAAAATCCAAGTCTTTGAGATTGTAACATGAGTTTTCCTTTTTTGTTTTATCAGAGTTTTCTCCTGAAGGGGAGAGGTGTAAACCATTAATTACTGAAGAAGAAAAATTAAATTGTGTTTTATTTGACATGGACTCATCAGCCATTAATGATTCCCCTACAGTGGTAAATAAGCCTGAGTCCAATGAGGCATTGCCACAGATGCTATTGAAACCAGGTGGAAATATTGATGGTATGTCTTAATGAGTCAAAATGGACTTATTTGATTTAATTACATTTTAATTTCTTCATAAACAATCAAAATAAATGTATTTGAGTAATTCATCTCAAGTTAGGTTAAACGTTCTTTTAGTAACTAATCTTTTTTCTACATAACAAATCACTCAAACATGTTAAAACTGTAACCATTTTATTATATCTCAGGATTTTGTCAGAAATTGAGTCAAAGCTTGGCCACTTTTTATTTTTCAATAATCCATGTACTATTGCCTTCGGGATAACTTGGTGGTATTCAGCTGGCAGTCAAGCTGCTCTGATTAGCCCAAGATGTCTTCTTTGGCACCCCGACAGGGACATGCAGGGCTAGAATCAAACTTCCCCACTCCACCCCCCTCGAAAGTATTCTTTGGCATTTTCTAAAGGCTTTTTCCAGCCAGGTTAGTTTTTATGGTAGCCTGTGACTTACTGATATTTAGATACTTAGATTAATGCAGTGCTTCTCAATTATTTTCTGTCATGCCCCCCAGGAGTAAGAAAATAATTTTCTTACCCCCCCCCGGCGCGACTGTAAATAGTATCTATTAAAAAAAAACTTTAACCTTCAAAACAAAAATATATAAAATAATTCGAGCTGATTTTTTTAATCAGAGGTGATGTCTGGATTAATGACTACAATGAGCACGTTTTGCAATGCATAGCTTTTCGAAGTGGGTTTGAAGCAGGACACAGCAACTCTCAACTCCAGAGACATACAGAGACATAATCACGGGGCTTAGCTTGTTAGGACAGTGTTTGCCACGGGCAAACGTGCCCCCCTTTACGAAGCCTCGCCCCGCCCCCCGGGTCGCATCCCACTATTTGAGAACCACTGGATTAATGCTAGTTCTGGGGTTAAGGCGCCTGCTGCCAATCGCTATTCAATCCTTGGCACTGCATTTGCTCCCTTGAGCACCACCAGAAATGATTCCCTGAGCAATTAAATTTAAGTTTATAACTTCTGTTTCTCTTCGAAGCTAATCTCAGACTCGCATGGTATCGCTCTGCCTTACTCAGTTGGTCAGAGCCCTTGTACCCACTTAGAGGAGAGAGGGATGAATAGCCGTCTTCAGTCTGCTTTACATATTTTTGACAAATCATTTCCACTCCCGCACAAACCAAGTACACTCACCTCCATCAAAGCTTCAACTTATAATTTTTGATTCAGAGTATAAAGACAATGTCAGGTCTGTGTACAGATATGTTTCCTTGGTTACAGGTTATTGAGTACTGTACTATATCTTTTCCAGGGGTCTCAAATTCGCGGCCCATGGGGCCGCAAACGACCCTCCGTACAACATTTTGTGGCCCTGCCCTAGAGGAATCTTTTTTTGTTTTGTTTTAGTTGTTTGGGTCACACCCCCCAATGTTCAAGTCTTACTACTGACTTTGCACTCAAGGATCACCCCGACTTTGCCTCCTGCAGCCCCCAGGTAAATTGAGTTTGAGACCCCTGTCTGAAGACTTGTAAGTAAAAATGATGTCACCACCAAAAACAATGGTGACTCCTATTATAATAATTGATCCAGACAAGTTTTGCATTCCAGCCTGGAGTTGCTTTGTCAGCTTCTTCCTTTGATAATGCTAAGGCTCTTCTTTTCCTTCTCTTTCAATCCAAGCTGGTGGTACTTCTGTAAAGAGAATTTTCTTTACCATTTTGTGTACTCTGCATGAATGTTATTCACACAACATTTGGCAGAAACCTTAAAAAAAAAAAAAAAAAGAAGACTGGGCCAGAGAGATAGCACAGTAGGTAGGCACATTGCACATGGCCCACACAGGTTTGATTCCCATACTATGCCCTTGGTTCCACCAGGAATAACCCCAGCATCCCTTGTTGTGGCCCACAAACAAAAACAATAACAAAGAATAAGACTGACCCTTTTTTCATTGTTTTTTCTTATTTCATTGTCTTGTGAAAGACTGTATGAGAGAGTACACTTGAGATTCTCACAATTTTTATCTTGTGAAGCCTTTGAATCTTTCTATATGATATAGAAGGTCTTAAAGCCAATCCCTGAACTTTGTCTTCTTTCCCCTGAGGCTGCTTTGTTGTTCTAATTTGAGCATTTCTCTTGAGGCCATGAGCTTTTGCTACCAGGAATTATCTTGCCTTTCTCTTCTGTATTCTCCTCACAAGCTCAACTATTTTTTCAATTAATTTCTCTTTTATTCTGTGTCAGACACTGCGGGAAGAAGCTAGTCATCACTTGGACAGTTCTGTTTAGGTAGTGCCTTAGCTAAATCATTGTATCTGTTGGAAATATTTTTCGTGACCCTGTTATCACAAGGAATCTTTTGTGTGTAGGGGGGTACACCCAGAAATTTTTAGGAATTATTTCTGGCTCTGCACTCAGGAATTAATCCTGGGGGTGCTCAAGGGACTATACAGGATGCTGGGAATCAAACCCAGGTAGTTCCATGCAAGGTAGATGCCCTGATTTAATGTTGTAGGGTTCCAGCCCCTAGTTATCTACCACTGCTTGAATCCCTTTTTCTCCATTCTCCAGGCACTGACTTTCACAGACTTGTCCCTGAACAAGTCTCCTTGAAATCATTTCCACTTAGGCTTGGTGCCCAGACCTAAAACAAGTACACAGATTTTCATTTTTTTAATTTATCACTGCAGTGAATATCAAAAGGAAACATCTTTTATTTTAAAAATAGATAAATTTATAAAGAACTATGGATAACATTTTTCAGTTGTTATTAATATATTTGCCTAAATTAGGTAATAATAATTTATAGTTTCTCTAAGTGAAATTTTGTTGTTGTTTTTTAATATTTTTGCTTTTCAGAACCAGATGACTTAGAAGCAGAAATTCTACAAGAGCCAAGTGGGATAAACAAACTAGATAGCTTGCCGTGTGCTATTGATGTGTGGATTAGTGAGGCGAATGAAACCAAAGAAACTGAGTATGTGTTATGTATTCTTTTCCATACGTTTCAAAAGTGGGTCATTTTTGTTTGTTTGTTTTTGGGTTTTTGGGGTCACACACAACAGTGTTTGGGGCTTACTTCCTGGTATTACACAGGGATCATTTCTTTGGGACCCAAAGACCATATGGAGTTTTAGGGACGGAACCAGGGTGAGCCACATGCCCTCCCTGCTGTGCTATCTCTGTGGCCCCTGAGTCCATTCTTGTGATATATTTGGATGAAATGTGGAAAGAACTCAATATTGTAATATTAGGTCTAACATTGAATATAATTTTTAAATTGTTACTTATAATTTAATTTTTGAACAGTATTACTGTTTGAGCAGCTCAGTAATCAACAAGTATAAAGAGTCTATATGCACACTTCAGATATAATTGCAGTTTTGGCTCCAGACAGTCACAATGAAGTAAGTCATGAGCTTAGAGTTTTCTAGTGCATAAAAAGTTATGTTTACGCTGTACTGTAATCTTTTAATTATGTAGTAGCATATGTCTAGAAAGCAGTGCACAAAACTTAACTTTTAAATGCTCTATAATGAGAATTTGCTGCCTAGTGTAGCCACCTAGATCTCCTGGATAACTGATAGCTTCTGCATTAGCACTAGTTGCTTCATCTTCTATGTTCTAGAGTTTTTCCCTTAAATCTCACGAACCAATTTCTACTGCTGGTTTCAAACTTTTTGTTTGTTTGTTTGTTTTGTTTTTGGGTCAAGCCCAGTGTGCTTGGGACTACTGGCTCTAAGCTCATGGTTCACTCCTGGCCCTGGCCAGCTCTGGACCATCTAGGGTGCTGGGAATTGAATCAGGGTCTGCCACATACAATGCAAATGTCCTACCCACTGTACTATTTCTCCAGCCCTCAGACTTTTGTTTCTCATTTTCCTTATCTCTTTCCACATTCTTAGACTGAAGGAAAGATAAGGCCTTACTTTGGATTAGTCTTTGACTTAAGGAAATGTAAGCAGGTTGGATCTTCTATGTAGATCACTAATAGCAGCAATAAAGCTGTTTGACTTTCTCACCTTTTTGTTCCATCCAAAATTATTTCTTTGGAGGCTGAGGAATAGTACAGGGGTTAACATGCTTGCTTTGTATATGGACAACCATAGTTTAGAACCCAAGCACCTTCTGACTTGATTTATGAGCACAAAGTCAGGAATAATCACTGAGCACCACTGGGTATGGCCCCCAAAAAAGCAAAGAAAGAAAAAATGGATTCCTTTGTATTCTCTATTGACTAAGTGTTCTGAGAAGCCCAGCCTCTGCTCTCTCAGCTCCCAGCATGTCTTTCTCATTTAGCTCATTCATTTCTGACTTCATTTTATACAATGAGAGAAACACAGCTCTTCCCTTCATTGGAACATCTAGAGTACAGTGTAGGGTTTATTTATTTACCTTTCACTATTGTGGTGTTTGAAGGAACAAAGGAGGCATGAGGAAAGGTGGATCTGGGTGGGAAGAGGGAGACAGAGGCAGCCAGCATACAGACAGCATATGTAGGTGGCCTTTCCCATCTCTCTGTGTGTCCTGACACATTGCAGTAGTAATAGCAAAAGTGCCTGATCACAGGTCACTATAACAAGTATGATGATAATTATGTAAAAGTTTAAAATATTGTTAGAACTTTGAAAATGTGACACAAAGTGAGTACATGCGTGACACAAGTAATTAAGTGAGCACCATGCTGTGTGATAGACTTGCTTTGTGCATTATTGCCACAAACCTTCAATTTGTAAAAACAATTTATTACCTGCGCATGCGTCTCCTGGGTTCATGTTGCCTGCAGCTCTCCTCTTGAGATGTGAACATTCCAACTTGAACTCTGGGGCATGCACTGAGGCTCTCTGCATCTCTGGAAAAGCCTACATATTCTGCGCACATTACTTTCGCTCTTTCTTATCCTCTCCTCCTCCTTCAGTACCTCTAAATAAAATCTGGTTTTACTTCAGAAACATTTTTTTCACGATCTGTGAAATGCAACAAATTAAAGCACAATAAAACAAGATATGCCTTTACAAAGATATAAAGGAAAAGTTTATTTTTTTCACTTATCTTAGAGCAAATTTCTATTCTTTCTTTGTATTATTTTAAACATATACATAAGCAAAAATGAATTTGTAGTTTCCCTCCTCAATACATACTCACTGTAACATGTAGATTATAATTTTTATCTTTTAAAATTTATAGTATTTGTGGCCGGAGAGATAGCCTGGATATAAGGCATTTGCCTTCCAAGCAGAAGGACAGTGGTTCGAATCCCGGCATCCCATATGGTCCCCCGAGCCTGCCAGGGGCGATTTCTGAGCCTAGAGCCAAGAGTAACCCCTGCGTGTTGCCAGGTGTGACCCAAAAATAAAATAAAATAAAATTTATAGTATTTAATGTGATTTTATAATAGTGTATAGCCTTACTCTTTTTTTCTTATATAATACCTACTTTATAATTTTATTTCATTATTTATGTGTACTGTGACTAAGTCTCTTAAATTGATAGGATGCTATTAGTAGGATAGAATTAAATGATGCAGAAATGGATAATCTGGGGCTGGAGTGATAGCACAGCAGTAGGGTATTTGCCTTGCACGGGGTTGACCAGGGCAGTCTTGGGCTTGATCCCTGGCGTCCCATTTGGTCACCCAAGCCAAGAGCACATTCTGAGCACATAGCCAGGAGCAACCCCTGAACATCTCTGGGTTTGGCCCAAAACAAAAAAAAAAAAATGAAATGCATAATCTTTTACATAAGATACTACATGTGCATACATACGTAAGTAAATGTAGGATAGATATACAGGAGTTTGTTAAATTTTTATAAATTGCAATGTTAACTTAGTTATTGTTCTTCCCAGGTATACTGATTTACACTCTTGAGGGGGAATCGTGTGAAGTTTTCTATTTTCCCCACAGTCTTACCAAAATTTTATTATCAAATTTTTTTTGCTAGTCTGATAGTTGGAAAATGTCTTAATTTGGGGTCTTGGTTTTTCTTTTATTATTGGTAAAGGTAAGCATTATTTTCATTTATTTACCTTTGCTTTGTTGTTGTTTTTTTGTTTTGTTTTGTTTTGTTTTGTTTTTTTTGGTTTTTGGGTCACACCCGGTAATGCTCAGGGGTTACTCCTGGCTATGTGCTCAGAAGTTGCTCCTGGCTTGGGGGACCATATGGGACACCGGGGTATCGAACCGAGGTCCGTCCAAGGCTAGCGCAGGCAAGGCAGGCATCTTACCTTTAGCGCCACCGCCCGGCCCCGCGCTTTGTTGTTGTTGTTGTTGTTGACATCTTTGGTTGAATTTAAATATTTAAGTATTGGAACTAGAGTAATAGTTTAACGTGAAAAGCCCTTGCCTAGCATGTGGCCAACCCAATTCAGTCCCCAATACCACATACGGTCCCCTGGGCACCAAGAGTGATCCCTGGGGAAAGAAGCAAAGCTTCTGTGAGCACAAGGAAGCCCTGAGCATAGCCAGATATGGTCCCAATCATCCCATCCATAAAAATTTAGTTGGTCATATAAAAATTGTGGTTTGTTGATTATTTGGGTGCTAGAGATATCGACCCTATTTATATGTGAATTGATGGTAACTTTTTCTATTGGTATATTTTGTTCTTTTTAATCTTGTGACCTTGTAACCTTGTGCAAATCCCCCCCCCCCCCAATTTTTTACCCTTAAACATGTTGTGTGTTTAGTAGGGGAAGAGTTTATTTGACTTTGGAGCACATTTGGTGGTAAGCAGGGATCACTCCTGGCTATGCTCAAGGGATCATACAGGATGTTGGATTGAACTCATGTCAGCCACATGTAAGGCCCTAGCTAGCTAGCTATCTCTCCAGTCCTTTCCCCACACTTTAAATAGTATATATGTTTTTTGTTCTTTTGCTTTTTGGGCCACACCTGGTTGACACTCAGGGGTTACTCCTAGCTATGCTTTCAGAAATCGCTACTGGGGGAACCATATGGGATCCCTGAGGATAGAACCACGGTTCATCCTAGGTTAGCGTGTGTGAGGCAAATGCCTTACCACTTTCGCCACTGCTCCGGCCCCAAAATAGAATATATGTTTAAGACCATTTACCGTGAATTCCTTCTTATTGCTCTCTTTTCCTTATTATTTTTGTTTGTATAATTTTTTATTTGAATTTGAAATTTATTATACTTAGCCTTCCTCCACAAGAAATATCAATTGATATATTATTAGGATGTTAAGTTTATAAATTAACATAGATAAAATCAACTGTTTTCTTCCTGGACTTTGTTTTTGTGGGGTTTTATTGGGTTTTTTTTTTTTTTTTGGTTTTTGGGCCACACCCGGCGGTGCTCAGGGGTTACTCCCAGCTGTCTGCTCAGAAATAGCTCCTGGCAGGCATGGGGGACCATATGGGATACTGGATTCAAACCAACCACCTTAGGTCCTGGATCAGCTGCTTGCAAGGCAAACACCGCTGTGCTATCTCTCCGGGCCCTGTGTTTTATTTTTTCAAACCAAATTGCGGGAGTTTCCTTTGCCTTGTTTTAGTTCTTAAATTGGTAAGCTTATTCTTATACATATTATCTTTTGTTTGCCTTGATCAATAGTACCCTTTTTTTTAGAGAGGTCTTGTAATACAAGATTGTATAAAATGAAAGCTATTTTCTTTTTTTTTATAGTAATATTGCATTACCATTTTTATCTTCAGCTATTTTTATTGAATAAACCTTATAAACCTTTCATAGTTTCAAAAAAAAGAAAACCAGAAGGTAACATCTTACATAACAAGACTACGCAACTGAGGGGGCCGTAGAGATAGCATGGAGGTAGGGTGTTTGCCTTGCATGCAGAAGGACAGTAGTTCGAATCCTGGCATCTCATATGGTCCCTGGGCCTGCCAAGAGTGATTCCTGAGCATAGAGCCAGGAGTATTTTCTGAGTATTGCTGGGTGTAATTTAAAACCCAAAACCCAAAACAAACAAAAAACAAAACAAAACAAAACAAAACCCCAAAGAATACACAACTGGGAGACATTTCCACAACTAGAACTGACAAGTAAATCACATTCAGCATTTTGTACATAAAAGTCCATTAAGATAAAATATTAAAGGCTAGGCATGGGATCAGCAATAGAGTCAAGTACATGACTACTGTGTGTGAATACATGCATAAAGAAATCAAAAGTATTAAACTAGTGCTTCTTATATAACAGCTTTATCACCTGGGAGAACTGTTCCAAATAATAGTTCTAGACCACATTAGAAAACTAATTCAGTGGGGGGGTATTTTTTGGGGGTACAGGGTATTTGGTCACAATCACTTGTGCTCAGGTGCTACTCCTCCACTCATTGGCCAGGTGACTGTGAAGTGATGGATGGGATCATGCTAGGCAAGTGCCTCAATCTCAAACTATTTCTCTGGCCTCCACTTTGAAGAATTTTTATGATCATACATTTCTGATGATAAAGCAATGGATTAATTACAATGAGAATCAGCCAAGATGTTCTCAATCAGGCATGGGTGAATCTCAAAGTGTGTCTACAGATCACTTGACCTTTGTAAGAAAAGGCAAGGTTTATAATTAGCGAATAAAGGTATCTGTAGCTCTTAGAATTAAAACTCCTAACTTTTTTTTTTTAATCTCTGTGTAAAACATGAATTTAGAACTATGTATTGAACTATCTTAAAAAGTGCTGGGTTAGGGCCAGAGCAGTAGGTCAGTAGTAGGGTCCCTAAGCCAGGAGTGATTTCTGAACACATTAGCCAAGAGTAACCCTTGAGCATCACTGGGTGGCACAACCCCTCAAAAAAATTGCTGGGCAGAAAAGATTATGTAAGGGTTATATGTTTTGCCTTGCATGTGACCAAAACCATTTTAATTCTTGGCACCATATATGGTCCTCGAAGCACTGCCAGGAATTACCAGAGGAGCACAGAACCAGAAATAAGTCTTTGGCGTTGCCAGACATAACCCAAACCACCCCCCAGAAGAAAAGCTCCTAAAACAACTCCAATCACTCACTGTTTCCTTAAATTATTACCAAGCATTTGCTAGTAGTGGCCTCTGGTGAGTATTTGTAGATATTATACAAGTTCATATTTTCATGACTCTTTAATAGCAATTTAAAATGAGGGTATGAATGATAAAAAATTGACTAATGGACTTGTAATTTTAGAAGTTAGTTAATAGCCACATTTAAATGTTCAGTAAAAATGTCAACTATTTCTAACTTTCATGTTTTTTACCAGCCATAAAGTTGTACTAAAGATCCTGATTGCCAGGTGGGGCTGTCAGCTAAGAAAGATAACTCCTTGAGGTCAACTCTACCTCAGATTCTGTATTAATTACACTCTACCTGTAATGTATTGGCGTTTGTATAGAAATCCATTCGTAATTCAGGGGCTGGAGAGATAGCTGCAAAAGCTGAAGACTCAGTTTGATCTCTGACACCTCTTGTTCCCTTCCAGAAGTGAAACCCCTTGCAGGCACTGCTGAGAGTGAGCACCAAACACTATTGCACGTGGTCCTAAAAGAAAAAAAAGAAAAAAAAAACACATTTTAATCCTGACTACTATTATGAATGTAGATACTGTGAGCCAATTACTTCCAAACTTAATTAGCTATCTTGACTTGCTCCTAATAGTAACAGTTTGTAGGCTATGAGGAAATAAAGATGAAAGATCCCAAACCCAGAGATCCCAAAATTCAACAAGCAAATCTTCTTTTAAAAATGTATTTAATTTTCAGGACCAGAGAGATCAGGGTGCTTACCTTGCATGCAGCCAGCCAGCCCTACCAGAAATGATCCTCAAGCACAGAGCCTGAACATCATGGATATGATCCCAGAATAAAAACCAAAACAAAATAATCTTTAGGGCCAGAGTAGATTGTGTACCTTGACGTACACCTTGTACCCTATATGGTTGCCTGAGTCCTGTCAAGAGTGATCCCTGAGTGAAGAGCCCGGAGTAAACCCTGAACATGGCTGGGTGTGACCCAAAATACAAAATATTTTTTAATTTAAAATTTTATTCATTGTTACTTTATAATATGACAGATTATAAAGAATTTAGCTGCTTCTATCTAAACATATATGAAGAGCCACTTTTCCAGTGTCATTCCCCCTTTAATCAGTTCTTCCACTACCCCTTTCCAATATCTCTGGTAACCACTGTGGTTTTCTCTGAGGATAGGAGTTACCATCACTGTTCCTCCCCCACTTTTTTGTTTTGTTTTTGGGTCATACCCAGCAGCGTTCAGGGGTTCCTTCTGCCTCTGTGCTCAGAAATCGCTCATGGCAGGCATGGGGGACCATATGGGATGCGAACCAACATCAGTCCTGGGTCTGCTGCTTGCAAGTCAAACGCCCTACCTCTGTGCTATCTCTCTGGCTCCTCCCCACTTTTTTTAAATTTAGTTATTTCATTGTCCACACATGAGTGAAACATTCTCTAATTGCCTTATCACTTCTCCATTGCATTTAGCACAGTCACTTTAAGGTATTTATTTTGCTCAAAGGATATAAAAATTCCTTATTTTTTTAACTTATAATTTACTTTTATTATAGTTTTGGTAGCATGGATAGAATAATGTTGACATTTACCATATTGATTCATAGTTGTTTTTCAATAGTGTAGTATTTTCAGTATTTACCACAACTTCTTTAAATGTTGATGACCATTTTAAGTTGATTTCGTATCTGGCTATTGTGTTGTAAAGTTCTTTATAATTAGTATCTTCATATTCTTTGTATTAATGTCAACTGCTTTTAAGTTGTCTCCATTCATAATGCTCGGACTGACCTGCATAATACCATTTCTCCCTTACCACAGCAGTTACTTCTCTTTTCTTATTGATATTTGTGTAAAAGACAAAAAGGAATCATTGGTTAGAATAACCTTTTTGTGTTTGTTTGGGAATTACATCCAAGATGCTCAGGGCTACTCTGGGATCAATCAATCATGGGACTTTTGAGCAACCGCAAGCAGTGTTGGGATCAAGCCCAGTTGGCCACAGGCAAGGCAAGAACTTTGCTCACTGTAGTACCACTTCAGCCCTAAAAAGGATTATTGGAAATAATTGTTTTAGGGCCGATGTCTTAGAAATTGAATAGTTATGCATTATCACTTTAGTTATAAGTGTGTATCTTTGTAAATCAACATCCAGATATACCACAGAACTAATACTAGTGGTACTTTGTCCTGATATTCATTGGACTAATGGTTGCCAGTAATTTATTTTAGGGGTTTTGTAACTACAGATTTGTGTTCTGTAGTTTTCTCTTTATTATGGGAAAATCGTTGGATTTTGATACTCTTGTTATGCTTCCTTCATTAGAAAGTAATTGAAAGTTATTTCTTCTTTGCCAGGCTCTATAACAGTGATTTTGAAATGTTTTCTGCAGAGAGCTTTGTCATGCATATTTTAATCTGTGTATACCATGTGGTCTGTGATGGAACTCTGCTTTTGTACTGTAAAAATAACCATAGATAATATGTAAACAAATGATGTGTCTGTTCCAGTACTACTCTGTCTATAAAAACAGGCAGTTTTATATCTATAAAAATGTGAACATGGACACAACAAAAGTATATGCAAGAATATTTATGTAGGAGAAAATATTTGTAATGGTCCAAATCATTAATAATGAAGTGTCCAAAAATAGATGGTTACGTTTCTATAAAATGCATATTGGATAAAATACAACAATTAGAATAATAAAAAAATAAGATAACACTGCATGCAAGAGGAAATACATCCCTGACTCCACCGAATCCCAGGAGTGCTGTCAGGAGAGTTCCCACACTGAGTGTCTCACAAACAAAATTGTCCAGAAACCAAAACTCCAAGATATATTACTGAGACCTTTTGGAACATATGCTTTCAGTCTTTATACTTTTGTTTTAAAGTTTATAATGTATAACTTGTATTCCCACCTGTCCTGAAATAGCATTCTAAATTATTTTTTATCTTTTGCCCACAATTTTAATTCATTTATTTAATAAATTTTTGTGCAGACAGTTCTATTTCTTTTACTGTGCTATTCGTTTTGATTTGGAGGGGACCATAACCCAGTGGTGGGTGCTCAAGGCTTACTCTTGGCTCTGCATTCAGGGACCATTCCTGAAAGGGTGTGGGGAAATAATTTGGGGGTTCGAGGGATCTAACCTGGGTTGGCTGCATGTGAGGCAAATGCTGTGTCCACTGTACTCTTTTTGGCCCCTCCCCATTAATTTTTCAAAACCACTTTTTTTTAAACTTTACTGATTGATTGTTTTTGAGCCACACCTAGCAGCATTCAGGGGTTACTCCTGGCTCTGCAGTCAGAAATTGCCCCGCCATGGTGGGGTACCATATGGGATGCTGGGAATTGAACTGAGTCCCTCCCAGGTCGGCCATATGCAAGGTAAATGCCCTACTGCTGTGCTATCTCTCTGGCCCCTAAACACTTTTTTTTTTGTTTTTTGGGAGGGGCCACACCCAGTGATGCTCAGGGGTTACTCCTGGCTATGCCCTCAGAAATTGCTCCTGGTTTGGGGGAGACCACATGGGACTCTGGGATTTCAACCACCATTTAACCTGGATCAGTTACATGCAAGGCAAACGCCCTATCGCTGTGCTATCTGTCCAGCCCCCCTCCAAACACTTTTAATATAAATTGGTGTTCTGTGCCTACCTCACAATTCTTGACCTTTATTCTGTATCAGATCTTTTATTATCTAAACAATTGTATATTACTTCATAATATATAATTGTCTCCTATTCTCCACTATAAAGGAAAAATTTGATTGCTTAAAACAATAGTTCAATGAACATTACCAAGCATTAGAATTATTTTTAGAATTATTTTAGTATGCTGGTAGGGCTTATCCGCTAAAGTGTTGGATTCATGGGTCCAAGGTAGAACATGAGAACTTGTTTTTCTGATAAGTTTTCCATGTGTGTAGAGGCTGCACTCTGAACAGCTCTTATAAGAAATGGTGACAGTGGTTGCTAATGGGTGTTATTGTGATGTGAACAGGGTGAAAAGATACGGTGTACTTGTGAGAGTGTATACAAATGAGAAAAGTATTTGGAAGAAGGTCCAAATATAATATAGTTAGCTTGTGTTTCATTTTTGCTGTTTTTTGAGACTGCTTTTATTGCTGGCAAGCTATATTGACTGGCTGATAAATACATCTCTGGCAGATTGGAAAATAGGACCACAGTTCAACAAAATAAAGTTTCTGAAGGTGAAGTTCTGAAAAATGTGGACCAGCTTAGTGAAGTTCATATAGGTGAGCATACTGCATTATTCTAATTTCTGGGAAATAAGTAACACTAACTTACTGTATTTGGACAAAATATAAGTAGCATTCCTTATTTCTTTAACCATTCAAAAAACATAATAGCCATAAATCACAGGACTCTGCATTAATGGTCCCAGCTTGACAACATGCACAAATTTCTTTTTGTCATTTGGGGCCAGAATGATAGCACAGCGGCAGGTCATTTGCTTTGCACGCAGCCGACCCAGGACAGACCCTGGTTAGACCCTTGAAATCCTATATGGTCCCCTGAGCCTGCCAGGAACCATTTCTTTCTTTTTTTTTTCCCCCCCGGGCCACACCCAGTGACACTCAGGGGTTACTCCTGGCTATACGCTCAGAAATCGATCCTGGCTTGAAGACCATACGGGATGCAGGGCATCGAACCTTGGTTCATCCTAGATCAGATACGTGGCAAACACCACGCCTTACTACTGCGCCACCTGCTCTGGCCCCGCCAGGAGCCATTTCTGAGCGCAAAGCCAGGACTAACCCAAGTGCTGCCAGGTTTGGCCCCAAACCCTTCCCCCCCCCCACAAAAATTTTTTTTCATTTGGTCATTTATCAATTGTTCAAAACAAAATTGTTTGCCAAAACTAAGTATACTAAGGACAATGCTGTTTTGGGGTTTCTTTTTTTTGGGGGGGGGTCACACCCAACAGCACTCAGGGGTTACTCCTGGCAGGCTCCGGGGACCATATGGTGCCAGGATTCGAACCGATGACCTTCTGCATGAAAGACAAATGCCTTACCTCATGCTGTCTCTCCGGCCCTGTTTGGGGTTTCTTTTCTTTTTTTTTTTTTATAATTATCTTTATTTAAATACCGTGATTACAAACATGATTATAGTTGTATGATTACAGTGCAGTTGGAGAGATGACTACACTGAAAACTATCATAACAGTGTGAATGAATGAGGGAAGTAGAAAGCCTATCTCGATATTATTGTGTGTATATATTCTATATATCCATAATATCCATCTTGTATTGGGACCTTGATACTGCCCTACAAAGCTCATTTCTAATATTTTACTGCCTCAGTCCCAACCCTTACTTCCCCCCATCCTCCCATGTAGGTGCAGCTAATGACATGAAGCTCACCACATAGAATGATAAGTGCAGTTAGACAAATAACTACACTGAAAACTATCATAACAATGTGAATGAATGAGGGAAAAAGAAAGCCTGTCTCGAGTACAGATGTGGGTGGGGTGGGGAGTAGGTAGATCTGGGAAATTGGTGGTGGGAATCCTGCACTGGTGAAAGGGGGTGTTCTTTACATTGACTGTAATCATACAAGTACAATTATATTTGTAATCATGTTGTTTAAATAAAGATAATTTTAAAAAAAAGTAAAAAAAAAAGAAAGCCTATCTCGAGTACAGGTGTGGGGGGGTGGGGAGGAGGGAGATCTGGGAAATTGGTGGTTGGAATGTTGCACTGGTGAAGGGCGGTGTTCTTTACATGACTGTAATCATACAACTGTTTGGGGTTTCTATGGGGGCCAAACCCTGCAGTGCCCAGGACTTGCTCCTGGCTCTATGCTCCAGGATAACTCCTGGAGGGCTTTGGGCACCTATCAGTGCCAGGGATCAAAGTTGGGTCGACAAATAGGCAAGTACCCTATTTGTTCCAGTGGTCCTCAAACTATGGCCCGTGGGCCACATACTGTATTGTATCTGTTTTGTTTCTTCATTGCAAAATAAGATATATGCAGTGTGCATAAGAATTCATTCATAAGTTTTGTTTTTACTATAGTCAGACCCTCCAATGGTCTGAGGGACAGTGAACTGGCCCCCTGTTTAAAACGTTTGAGGACCCCTGTATGGTTGTTATCTTATTTTTAATATTATTAAAATATAAAGGCTGTAATGGGGGGGGCAGGATAGTTTGGTAGTTTGGGCCACTCACAGTGGTACTTTAACTCCTTTTTCTGTGCTCAGGAGTGACCTCTGGCAGTATTCAGAGGACCAACCATTTGTGGTGCTGGTAATTCAAACTGGTTTTGGCTGTATGCAAGAAATACCTTACCCCCTGTGCTATCAAAAACTAATTATTTCCATCTAACATAGAAAAAAAAAGATAAAGTAGAACTAAATAATACATTTTTCTAAACAAAATATCTTCATTTTTGTGTAATTATGCTTATATTTTATAACTTAGATCATAATTTAAATATATTACAAATTAAATCTTTCTGAAAATAAGATATTTTGTCAAGATTATTTTTAAGGTAACATGTATATTGATAATTTTCCTGTTAGCCTTGTTTTTTTGCTAGAATTATATTAATTAAATATTGTGAATGTTGACTGTCACTTAGAACTTGATGTAAATACTGTGTGTAGATTTTTCACATACTCTTTCCTCTACACCACAGAATCTCGAATAGATGATTCTCAGCACTCTCATTGTGATGTAGATAAATCTGTGAAACCAGAGCCATTTTTCCAGAAGGTGATTCATTCTGAACATTTGAACTTACCCTCTCAAATTCAATCAATTCTCTGTTCTCCGGAAGAATCCTATCTACTTCGATCTCGATCTGATTCACCACCAAAAATGAAAAGTAAGAATTCATTGCTGATTGGACTTTCAACTGGTCTGTTTGATGCAAACAATCCAAAGGCAAGTATTTTCTTCATCTTATCCATTGATAAAAATTTTTTACTGATTTTTTTTGATAAATCATAATAATGACTGTTAATCCCTTGAAAACTCAAGACATATACACATTCCACATCAATAAAAATAACAAAAGCCCTCCACCTTTTAGTCTGAGATACTGAAAATAAATTGCTCTTCCAGAGTATATTACAAAAATTATTACAAAAAATGGTTTCATCATTTTCTTTTTTATAGGATTTACTTTGGTTGAAGGAAAAGATTCTTTGTGCTCTCTTTTTCTCTCTCTACCTTTCTCACTATCCAATCCAATTTTTTTTTTTTGCTAAGAGATTAAGCTTAAATACTCAGAAATGCCATATTGCCTAATTTTTTGTATAATGATTAAAAACGTTAATATGCACTTTCTGGCCAAAATTTTTCCAGCTTGTTATTATTATTATTGATTTTTTTTTTTTTTTTTTTTTTTTTTGGTTTTTGGGTCACACCCAGCGGTACTCAGGGGTTACTCCTGGCTCTATGCTCAGAAATCGCTCCTGGCAGGCACGGGGGACATATGGGACACCGGGATTCGAACCAACCACCTTTGGTCCTGGATCGGCTGCTTGCAAGGCAAACGCCGCTGTGCTATCTCTCCCGGCCCGTTTATTGATGTTTTTTAAACTAAGCAGCTATTGTTTTTGTTTCAAAGAATTTAGGGACTGGTAATGTGTCTCTCTGGTGAAGTTAATGCAATAGGTAGGTAAAGTCCTGGGTTTTTATTCCTGGTGTCATCATCATCATAAATTAAAATGTAAATACAGGGGCCGGATATATAGCACGGAGGTAAGGCGTTTGCCTCTCATGCAGGTCAGTGGTTCGAATCCTGGCATCCCATATGGTCCCCTGAGCCTGCCAGGAGCGATTTGCCTCTCATGCAGGTCAGTGGTTCGAATCCTGGCATCCCATATGGTCCCCTGAGCCTGCCAGGAGCGATTTCTGAGCGTAGAATCAAGAGTAACCCCTGAGCACTGCCGGGTGTGACCCAAAAACCAAAAAAAAAAAAAAAAAAAAAAAAGTAAATAAAAAAATATGATGAATAATGCTGCTATGAACATAGGAACACCTAGTCTTTCAAATTTGTGTTTTTAAAAATATCTTTTAGGAGAGGTCTTTCTTGTTTGATTGTTTTTGGGTTTTGCCTGGTAGCATTCATGGGTAGCATCCTGACTCTTTTCAGAAATTACTCTGGGCAGGCTTGGGGGACCCTATGAGATGCCAGAAATCAAACCTGGGTCAGCCACGCATGCAAAGCAAATACCCTACCCGCTGTGATCTGGCTCCAACTTTAGGAAAGGTCTTGCTGAATGCTATGGTATTTCCATTTTGAAGGGCTTTTTTTTTTTTTTAATATTCTTACGACTTTTTGTATTGGGACTCCCAACTGGTGTTTAAGAATTTCTTTTTTGGGGGGCCAGAGAGGTGGCGCTAGAGGTAAGGTGTCTGCCTTGCAAGGGCTAGCCAAGGAAGGACTGCGGTTCGATCCCCCGGTGTCCCATATGGTCCCCCCAAGCCAGGGGCAATTTAAGAATTCATTTTTTCTCTATATTGTTGCCATTATTTCAATGCCTTTTTGTTAGGGTCCATTTGTGGGAGGTGATAACTCACAGGGTTTTATTTGTTATTTTTTGTTGTCTGAGTTTTTTGTTGTAATTTTGTTTTATTTTGGTTTGGTTTGAGTGACACATCCAATAGTGCTCAGGAGCCACCACTGTGGTATCAAATGATCTTGCCTATTTATTCATGTGCTTGGGAGAGTTCTGCATGTTTTTTTAGAATGTCATTGAGGTATTTTATCTCTTTTGTGACTAGATGTTTTTATTCTCAAGTAATATGATTTATTTTAATATATAATATTTATATTATCGACCTCTGCTACGTCATATGATGTACAGTTTGTCTTCTCTCAACTAGTAGGTATCTTTCTAATTCTGTGGTAGTTTCTTTCAGTGTAAAATTTTATTTATATTTCCATTTTTTTTATTTTGTTTTCCTTTCCTTTTCACTTTTATTGAGTAATGTGGTTTGCAGTAGTAGCCAGACTATTTTTTTTGCTTTTGTTTTCCTTTCTGTTGGAATTGTGTCTCCAAATACAAAAATCAAAGTTAAATCAAAGTTCAGTAATGTTATCTATATTCTTTTCTACATATATTTTAGTTTAGGATTTTTTTTTTTTTTGGTTTACAACTGGCAGTGCTCAGGGGTTACTCCTGGCTCTATGCTCAGAAATTGCTCTGGCAAGCACAGACCATATGGGATGCCGGAATTCTAACTACCGACCTTCTGCGTGCAAGGCAAAATGCCTTACCTCTACGTTATCTCTCCGGCCCCTTTAATTTAGGATCTTTTTGTGTGTGTGTGTGTGTGTGTGTGTGTGTGTGGTTTTTGGGTCACACCCGGCAGTGCTCAGGGGTTACTCCTGGCTCCAGGCTCAGAAATTGCTCCTTGCAGGCATGGGGGACCATATGGGACGCCAAGATTCGAACCGATGACCTCCTGCATGAAAGGCAATCGCCTTACCTCCATATCTCTCCGGCCCCTAATTTAGGATCTTAAATTACCTGTTTTTTTCCCTTTTGGGCCATGCCTGGTAATGCTCAAGAGTTACTTCTGGCTTTGTGCTTAGGAATTAGTAGTCCTGGGGTGCTCAGGAGGCCATATGGGATGCAGGATTGAAATCTAGTCAGCTGCATGCAAGGCAAGTGCCCTGCCCTGTGTACTGTCTCTCCAGTCCCTTAAGTTGACTTCTTGGTCCATTTTGAGTTAATTTTTGTGGTATGGTGTTAAATTGCAATTGAATTTCTTTGCAAGTGACTTCCCAGTTTTCTCAATACTATTTGTTAAAGAGGCTTTCCTTTCCACTGCATAATCTTGATGGCTTTGTCATAAATTCCGGTGTCATTTACTATGCATCCATTTATTCTGGCTCTCCTCCTTTGGTCTGAATGTCTGATTTTGTTAACTACCAAAATATTTTTAATGATTACTTATTTATGGTATAATTTAAAATCAAGGGAACATGATGTCTTCATTCTTTCCTTTTCTTTCAGTATTGCCGTGGTTTTTCATGGTCTTTGGTATTTCCATACAAATTTGTGTGTTTGATTTCCTTGGAGATTTTGATAGGAGGTGCATTGGATGTGCTCTTTAAATGATAGAGACATTTTGACCGTTAGTTTCTAGTCAATGGGCATGGGCTATTCTTCCAATTTGGGGGGTGAGTTTTTCTTTGTTTTTTTTTTTTAACATCTTTATTTAAGCACCTTAATTACAAACATGATTGTAGTTGGGTTTCAGTCATAAAAAGAATGCCCCCTCTCTTCACCAGTGCAACATTCCCATCACCAGTGTCCCCAATCTCCCTCCTCTCTTCTCCTCTCCACCTATATATGAGACAGGCATTCTACTTCTCTCACTCATTAACATTTGTCACCACAGTTGTCAGTGTAGTTATTTCTGTAACTTCACTGACTATTCTTTGTAGTGAGCTTCATATTGTAAGCTGGTCCTTCCAGCCCTCATCTGTATTGTCTCTGGGCATTATTACAATAATGTCTTTTCTTTTTCTTCTTCTTTTTTGCTTTTTGGGCCACACTCAGTAACACTCAGGAGTTACTCCTGAGTGCTCAGAAAGCATTCTGACTTGGGGAACCATATGGGACACTGGGGGATCGAACCACAGTCTGTCCTAGGTTAGAGCATGTAAGGTAAACGCCCTACCACTGTGCCACTATTCCAGCCCCAAATGTCTTTTATTTTTCTTAAAACCCAAATATGAGGGGCCAGAGCAGTGGCACAAGTGGTAGGGCATCTGCCTTGTACTCGCTAACCTAGGACGGACCACAGTGTGGCCCAAAAAGCAAAAACAAAAACAAAAAAAAACATAGATAAGTGAGACTATTCTGTATGTATCTCTCTCCCTCTGACTTATTTCACTCAGCATAATAGATTCCATGATCATTCATGGATAGGAAAATTTCATGACTTCATCTGTCCTGATGGCTACATAGTATTTCATTGTGTCTATGTAACATAGTTTCTTTAGCCATTCATCTGTTGAAGGACATCTTGGTTGTTTCCAGTCTGGTTATTATAAATAATGCTGCAATGAATATAGGTGTGAGGAAGGGATTTTTTTTTTTTTTGGTTTTTGGGCCACACCCTGTGATGCTCAGGGGTTACTCCTGGCTATGCGCTCAGAAGTTGCTCCTGGCTTCTTGGGGGACCATATGGGACACCGGGGGATTGAACCGCGGTCCGTCCTAGGCTAGCTCAGGCAAGGCAGACACCTTACCTCCAGCGCCACCGCCCGGCCCGAGGAAGGGATTTTTTAATTGTATTTTTGTGTTCATAGGGTACATCCCTAGGAGTGGTATATATGGATCATATGGGAGCTCATTTCCAGTTCCCTGAGGAATCTCCATATTGTTTTCCATAAAGGCTGGACTAGATGGCATTCCTACCAGCAGTGAATCAGAGTTCCTTTCTCTCCACATTCCTGCCAGCACTGATTGTTTTTGTTCTTTGTGATATGTGGCAGTCTCTGTGGCATGAGGTGATACCTCATTGTTGTTTTGATTTGCATCTCCCTGATGATGTGGAACCTTTTTTCATGTATCTTTTAACAATTTGTATTTCTTCTTTGAGGAAGTGTCTGTTCATTTTTTCTCCCCATTTGTTATGGGGTTAGGTATTTTTCCTTGTTAAATTCTGTCAGTGCTTTGTATATTTTCGATATTAGCCCTTTATCTGATGGGTATTGGGTGAGTGCGTTTTCAATCTTTTAACAGTACCTTATAGTTTTATTTTTTATTTCATTTTATTTAAACATCTTGATTACAAACATGATTGTAATTGGGTTTCAGTCACCAAAAGAACACCCCCCTTAACCAGTGCAACATTCCCACCACCAATGCACCCCATCTCCCTGCACCAATGCTCCCTGCCTATATTCAAGACAGGCATTCTATTCTCTCACTCATTAACATTGTCATGGTAGTTGTTAGTGTAATTATTTCTCTAAGTGCACTCACCCCTCTTTGTGGTGAGCTTCATATCATGAGCCAGTCTTTCCATCCCTCATCTCTGGGCATTAATACAATAATGTCTTTTATTTTTCTTAAAATCCATAGATAAGTGAGACTATTCTGTGTGTGTCTCTCTCTCCCTCTGACTTATTTCACTCGGCATAATAGTTTCCATGTTCATCCATGTATAGGAAAATTTTATGACTTCATCTCGCCTGACGACTGCATACTATTCCATTGTGTCTATATACCATAGTTTCTTTAGCCATTCATCTGTTGAAGGACATCTTGGTTGTTTCCAGAGTCTGGCTATTATAATTAGTGCTGCGATGAATATAGGTGTGAGGAAGGGATTTTTGTATTGCATTTTTATGTCCCTAGGATATATCCCTAGGAGTGTTATATCTGGGTCATATGGGAGTTCAATTTCCAGTTTTTTGAGGAATCTCCATATCATTTTAGGATATAGGACTTCAGGCTCCTTTGTCAAGAGTACTCCCATGCACTTTGCTTTTTAGATATCTTTAATCCAGGGCTCAATTAAAATAATTTTTTATTTATTTATTTTTTTTTTTGGTTTTTGGGCCACACCCTGTGAGGCTCAGGGGTTACTCCTGGCTCTGCGCTCAGAAGTTGCTCCTGGCTTCTTGGGGGACCATATGGGACGCTGGGGGATCGAACTGCGGTCCGTCCTAGGTTAGCACAGGCAAGGCAGGCACCTTACCTCTAGCGCCACCGCCCGGCCCCAAAGTCTTCTGTATTCTTTTTGTTTGTTTTGTTTTGTTTTTTCTGTCACACCCAGCAGCGCTCAGGAGTTACTCATGGCTCTACACTCAGGAATTGCTCCTGGCAGGCTTGAGGGACCATTTGGGGTTCCAGGATTTGAACCACCAACCTTCTGCAGGCAAGGCAAATGCCTTACCTCCATGCTATCTCTCCAGCCCCTAAAATAATTTTTTAAATAATTTAAATTTTTTCATTTAGTCACCATGAAATTACAGTTGTGATTAGGTTTCATGCTTCTAGAGTTTGACCCACTCCCCACCAGTGTCCACTTCTTCCCCAAGCCCTCCTCCCCTCTTTTCTCCCACCCTGTATATTTCCTCTATGACAGTTTCTTTTTCTTTCTTTACTTTTCGATTTATTTTTATTGTTTTTGCACTGTTAACCTAAAGCCCCTTTAATACGTTATCAATATCTATATGAAGTTAATATCCTTTGTATATTCATTTAACTGTTCTTTGTGTGGCCTAAATTTAGCCTTTGTAGTTGTTCTAAAAGATTATTTTTCTTCTAGAAGAAGCATGACAACACAGATTACAGGTAGAGAATAGTAAGGGAGAAGGGCAAAATGAAACACTAAGAAATCAAATCAACCTTGCAGGCATTTATAAGGCAGAGAAAAAAGAAAAGAAAACATGTCTGCTGATCAAGTGCATATCTGAGATCAAGGGAATTAATTTATCACCTGACCAAAGTAGTAACAGGGTTCCTGATAGTGGCCTTGAATCATACAGATAAAGTTATTTCTAAATATGTAATTGTTTCACTAAAAATATTTTTGTTAAAGATATTTTTATTTTCAAGTTACATTACTTGTATCCCTTTTTTCCGATTTCAGAATTCCATTTTCCAATCCTTCTTGTCCGTGGACTCCTAGCCTCTCTCAAGGAATTCACTCTTCTACTTTCATCACACAAGCCCTGTCTCCTCAGCTCCTCCTCAAGAGTGGATTCTTTCCTCAACCTCTTCTGTTCGTTCTGTCATGTCCCATCCCTTGAGCACGAACCCTTTTCTAGCTATTAGCCTGTTGCACTCTTGGTTTTAGAACCAAACCTCTTAGATCTTTGCAGTCTCCACTTCCATTTAACTTCTTCAATATCCCAAGGTGCCTTTTAACCCAGGTCACTACTTTTGTCAGAGTTTGCAATTAAGGACAATGAGACAGTACAAGGGTTAAGGCACTTGATTTTTTTACAGCCAGCCCCTGTTTGAGCCCTGGCACTGCATGTAATCCCCGAGCACCGCCAGGAGAAAGCCCTGAACACTGCCAATGCTCACAATAGTGCATGCACACTGCAGAATGAAAAACAGCAATTAGGAGCCAGAAAGATAGCACAGTGGTAGGGTGTTTGCCTTACATGCAGAAAGACGCTGGTTTGAATCCTGGCATCCCATATGGTCCCTCCGAGCCTGCCTGGGCGATTTCTGAGCATAGAGCCAAGAGTAGCCCCTGAGCGCTGCCAGGTGTGACCCAAAAACCAAAAAAGAAAACAATTATTGGTATTAAATGTCACTTTTTTCTTCACTTTTTCTTGACTCTTTATCTTTTGTTGTTTGTTTGGGGGCCACACCCAGTGCACTCAGGGGTTACTCCTGCCTTTTTGCTCAGAAATAGCTACAGGCAGGCTCTTGGAACCATATGGGATGCTGGGGATCGAACCCAGGTCTGACCTGGGTCAGCCACATGCAGGGCAAATGCACTGTGCTATTATTGCTCCAGCCCCTAACTTTATCTTAACACTTGTTTTTCATCCGACTTTTTAATCATTTTATTTATTGACTTCTTTGATCACACCTTTAAAAAAGTATGTTTTGTCATACTTTCCTATTTTCTTCTGAATTTATTAGTCATGCTTAGTTTCCTTTGCCGGCAGTTATTCCTGCCAACAGATCTTCTTAAATATGTATTATTCTTGCATCGGGTGAAGTGCTCTGTAAATGTCAGAAATTAAATGAAATTGATTAATCGTGTTATTTAAGCCTTCTTATTTCTACTGCTCTTTGTGCACTTTTTCTCATTTGCTGAAAAAAGATGAAAATTTAGAACTAATTTTTCTGCAATTGTTAGTTTTTGTTCCATGTATTTTGAAGCTTTTCCATCACTGAAAAAATCAGTAATTTATGTTTCCTGGGCTGAATTGGGATGTTTATTATTAAGAAATGTCTAAAATTTAAAAAAAAATGTCTCTCTTTGTTCACATTCAGATTTTTCTTAGTCTATTTGTTTTTATCGATTACCGAGAAATAAGTATTTAAATTTCCAGTTAATTGGATGCAAATGAATTGCCTTGATGTTTCTTTTTATATGATGATAAAAATAATTTTATCTGTGGTCATATTACTTTATTTTAATTGAGTTGATGTCAGTGTAGTCATTCCAACCTTTATTTTAGGTAGGGGAGGTGTGGTGCTCAGTAGTTATTCCTTTGTTCCTGGTGCTGCACTCAGAAATATATTCCTGGTGGTGCTCATGGAACCTTATTTTTGTATAAATATCAGGAATATCAGCTGACATTTAAATTTTAATTTTAATTTTTAATTATTTTTGTGTATTTTTTTACTTCTGAACAAACTTACTATATTTCCTAGAGTGATAATTTATAACCATCTTATTTGGGGGAATAAGTGGACTACACCCAGCAGCATTCAGGGATTCCTCCTGACTTTGTGCTCAGAAATCACTCCTCTGTTGGGGCTGAAGCGGTGGAACAAGTCGTAAGGCGTCTCTGCCTTGCGCGCGCTAGCCTTGGACTGACTGTGGTTTGATCCCCCGGCATCCCATATGGTACCCCAAGCCAGAAGCGATTTCTGAGTGCATAGATAGGAGTAACCTCTGAGTGTCACTGGGTATGGCCGCCCCCCAAAAAAAATCACACCTGTGGTCTTGGGCTCAGATTCGGATCATTTGTTCTTTTTTTTTTTAAGTCTTTTTCAGCATATTGTTTTTATCATTTGCTTATAAGTAAAATAAAAAAATTTTTTTCTCTTTTTCTTTCCCCCCCATAAAATAAAAAAAATTTGTAAAATAAATTTTAATGGTACTCTCAGTTTTCAAGATACATCTTTTGCTTATTCTTTTTGTGATATATATTATTTCACATGTAAGAATCATATCACATATCACATATCACATATCTGTTTCTATTTTCTTGCCCATTCTTTGTAAACTGTTGTTATATAATTTACTTCTATATATATCTTGGTTTCACAGAATTCTCAGACCTCCCAAGAACTTGGCCCCACCCTCAGAAAATATATTGAAAGTAATCTGACTGCAAATAAAATAAATCTTTTAGCAACAGTTATCCAAAGACAGCTATTTTCAGAAAACTTTCTCTGTGAATATTAAAACTGTAGAATATTATTTAAATAACATGAAAAATTTTAATTGTAGAGAAACGTAGAACTAAAAGAATTTTTCTAAAATTTTCACACTGAAAGTTAATATTCCATTTAAAATATTGCCAGTTGGGGCTGGAGAGATAGCACAACGGTAAGGCCTTAGACGCAGAAGGATGGTGGTTCAAATCTTGGCATCCCACATGGTTCCCCGAATCTGCCAGGAGCAATTTCTGAGCATAGAGCCAGTATAACCCCTGAGCGCTACCGGGTGTAAACAAAAAAACAAACAAACAAAAATATTGCCAGTCCACAAAGACTGTGAGAATAGACTTTTGAATTTGGCTGTAGGTTTAATGATTGTGCAGAACCGATCAAGATGGCTGTCAGATTACATACCATTTGTAATTAGGGGCTAGAGCAATAATATGGTGGATTTGCCTTGCGTGCAGCCCATCATGGTTCAATCCCAACATCCGATATGGTACCCTGAGTACTTCCAGGAGTGATTCATGAGTGCAGAGCCAGGAATTACCCATGGAGCATTTGGGTGTGGCTCCCCAAAACCCCACATATCATCTGGAATTAATTTTTAACTGTATTATTGTATATTCAGTCATAGGCCTATTTTTTAGTAAAATGAATAGACTAGAATTGGAATTATGTCACTATGATTGAAATTGATCTCACCTACAAATTATTGCATTTTTTTCATGTAGTCCCATTGGAAGTTAGCTATGCTCGCCACTATACCACCAATGCTGCTTAGTCCCCTTGATTTTATATATATTAGGCATATGTGTCATTTATTTTTGTTGGTTTGCATGTATTTGGGGAAAGTGTTACAGGGTATATATTTTGCATGCTGTTGGTTTATAATATACCCGATGGAAATCATTAAATACTAGACATCAAGCATAAAATCTGCCAACAGTGGGAGACTCAGCAAAGAAAATACTTTCAATATTATTACCAAGTGTTTTAACAGCAGTGGTTATGAACTACTAACATCCTGTGGTTCATAACCACTCTTTTTCTCTTGAGTGCTATAACATGTAAATTATTTTCAAATAATGGGAACCTGTCATTTTTTCCTCAAAAATAGGTTGTAGCAATAAAAATTAGCCAAGCACACAAATTTTTATTAATATGCTAAATGTTATATTTTCTTTGCATTCACCCATTTGCTGTAGGGTTTTTATTGTGGCTTTAGGAACCATGTTTCAAATATTAAATTTTCCTTTAAGATTATTATACCGAGGATTTAAATATCTATTTGGTTTGGGTCATCACCTGTGTTCATGGCATTCTGAATTGTTAAAATTGTCAATAGAGGAATATCAGCTGACATTTAAATTTTAAACACCTCAACTACTCATTGTTTTTTCTTTAACTTAGTTTGCTGAAAACCATAAGATTTCAGCAAATACATAGAGAAGGTTGGCCATAGGAATTCAGCAAATACCTGGAAAGGGTTGACTGTAGCAAAATATTTAGCAAAAATATTTGAAAAATACATGAAAGTTGGATAAATATGTGCCACAAGTGAGAAATTGTCATTTTCTGATACTACCTCAGACTCTGGCTTAAAGATCCACCCCTTACTTTTTAAAGAGGATATTAGTCTTCCCTATATATTGAAACCCAATTGAAATTGAAGAATATTAAAATAAGTCTCTTTCCTAGAGCTCTAAGTATGTGATTAAACAGAAATTATAATTAGATATAATTATTTAATTTTCCCCTATTTTCATATCATGTTATTCCTAATAAGAATTGTTTGATTTTTTTTTTAGATGTTGAGGACATGTTCACTTCCAGATCTTTCCAAACTGTTTAGAACACTTATGGATGTTCCTATTGTAGGAGATATACGCCAAGACAATCTTGAGATAGATGAAATTGAAGATGAGCACATTAAAGAGGGACCTTCTGATTCTGAAGACATGTGAGCATATCATTAATAGATACTAGGACAAAAATTTTATGAATTTATGTTCATGATATTATTCATGGATATTAGCACTAATAGAATTTTCAAATTTATATGTTTTAAAGATGGTGATTTACAAATGATTGTCAGGTGATTCCAACTCCTTCAACTTTTTGTAGTATACTTAGAGTACAGTTAAAGTATTATAGTATTTTTAGTATACTTAGAGTATATTTAAAGCTATATCTAACTAATATAACAGTCTCATTGAAGAGTATTTGAAAAATTACTGTTTTTGTTCTCTTCACCACTAGGCTTTCATCATACTGACTTGTCTATGGTCACTGCTTAGTAAGTGCAGATTAAATGAGTGATTACTAATGATAGAGATTGTGTCTGAAATTTTGAAGTACTTACTACTTAACAGTTTCTCAGGAAAAATTATGAGAGCCTTGTATGTATCTTCCTCATGCATTACTTCAAAACTATGGTAGTGATCAGGTAGACTCCTTTGTGCATGTGTGCTGATGTGTGTTCTGTGTATAGCTTGGTTGTTGACACACAATCACTTTGCTCAGGATTCTTGAGTCTAGAATCCAGAAAGGAAATTTCAGCAACATTTCTGAGAACTGAGGCAGTGACTGTCTTACATAGAAATGCCCTTTCACTGTCTCTGGAACCTGTCAGCCTTCTTGGTTCTTCAGACATATATTGTGAATTTTTTTTTCTTCAGAAAATAAACCTAAAGTACCCTAGAATAATATGCTCAGGAAGCTATACTTTATTAAAATTACCTGGAAGATACATTACAAAAGACTGAAGCGTTATATGGATTACTTATTTTACATTAAAATACTTTTATCTCTGGTGAATTTTGTGCATTTTACAGAACTTTTTTCCACTGTATTTCTTTCTTTTTTTTTTTTTTTTTTTTTTGGAGGGAGAGGGGATGTTGGGCCATACCCAGCAGCGTTCAGGGGTTTCTCCTAGCTCTGCCATCAGAAATTGATCTAGCAAGCCTGGGGACCATATGGAATACAGGAGATCAAAGCCAGGTTGGTCCCCGGTTGGCTGCATGCAAGGCAAACGCCCTATCAGCTGTGCTTATCACTTCGGCCCCTCCCCTATATTTCTTTTTTTTTTTTTTTTTTTGGTTTTTGGGTCACACCTGGCAGTGCTCAGGGGTTATTCCTGGCTCCAGGCTCAGAAATTGCTCCTGGCAGGCACAGGGGACCATATGGGGCGCCGGGATTCGAACCGATGACCTCCTGCATGAAAGGCAAACGCCTTACCTCCATGCTATCTCTCCGGCCCCTCCCCTATATTTCTTGAGTAAGAGCTGCTGCATCTTAAACTTCTAACCTTTTTTTTGGGGGGGAGGGGGGGTGCTGGTACACAGCCAGCAGTACTGGCAGGCAAAATGTGGTGGACCATATAGAATGCATGGGTCAGTTGCATGCAAAGCAAGCACCCTACTTCAGCCCTGCTCACCACTTTTTTTTTTAAAGACTTTAACTTTTTACTTAATTTATTTTTTTAAATGTTATTTATTTAAATAATGTGGTTTACATAGTTACTCATAATACAATTGTTTCTGGCATTCCATGTTTCAATACTATACTACCACTCTGGCCCATATTACCACTCTGGCCCCTAGATGTTTTTAAAGAATTTTTATCTGGAAGTAAGATTCTGCAATGATGACTCTTATGGTTGGTTAGTGAGTCTTAATTATGCTATTAAGTATAATTATTTTATATTTTAAAATATTTTTAATAATAAGATTCTAAACATAAAGTGGTAACTAGTAGTTTTATCAGATCATCCTGTTCGCCTGTACATTTAAGTTTCTAAATTTTCCACTTCTAAAATTTCAAGTGCCTAGTGTTTATATAGAAAATCTTTCACATTCTATTAAACATCTACACCAAGATTTTGCTGAACTTTCAGAAATGCATGGAAGAAAAATATTTCACTATTTATGTTGGAAAGCAAATGAGAAACCTTTTTAGTCAGGGCTCTTAAAATAATCTTTCAAAATTTAAGCAACAAAAAATATTGATAGTTACTTGTTTCTCTTTAATAAACCAGGACTATTTTAAACAAGTCATGCTTTTTTATTATAGAATATGCCATGTACTATATTATACTTTTATTTATCTTCATTTCCTTTATTTAAAACTATGTAGGTTTTTGGATTTCTTTTTATCCACTACTAGAACTTTTAAGTAGAAAGGAGATCATACATGTTAAATTAATGTTTTAGAATAAAGTAAAGGTTTTTGTGTTGCTTTTTGGGTTTTGTTAGTTTGTCATGGTTTTTTTGGGCCACACAGGATGGTGCCCAGGGATTACTCCTAGTGGTCTTGGGTGACCACATGCTGTGCCAACGATTGAACCTATGTGCTATAATATTTCTTAACACCACCACGAAGTTTTGGTAATACTCAGTTTTTCAAATTTCAGTGTGTTTGAAGAAGTGGATACAGATTTACAAGAGCTTCAGGCCTCTATGGAGCAGTTACTGCGAGAGCAGCCTGGGGAAGAATACAGTGAGGAAGAAGGATCGGTCTTAAAGAACAGCGATGTAGAACAGACCAGAAATGGGGCAGATCTGGCTGATGAAGATGACAATCCCAGCAGCGAAAGTGCCCTCAATGAAGAATGGCACTCAGGTATGTGAACAGGATTGGGGACCCTATTGCTTTTCTTTTTAAGTATATAGAAATAATTCAAGTAAAATTTCCCTATATCTTAATATGTTATTTCTGACTTTAAATATAAATCAGATAATTTTTCTCTTCTCTTCATGCTTTTTCTTTTCACAGAAATAGTCATACCCATTTGTTCCATTTCTTTTTCCTTAAGAAAATGCTTTCTTTTTCAAATTTTAAATAGAGATCTTCCCAATGGTGTTCAAGGGCCCAGGAGGCATGCTTGGGAATGGATTCTCAGCTGGTTTCAGCCTAACAATTTCAGTCTAGGATCCGAGCCACCCACAGCCATGCTTTGGTGAACTAGGCCATGCCAGGGATCAGACTTAAGGTCTTCATATATAAAGCATGAGCTTTCCCCTTAAACTGTCTCTGGGAAATCTTGGGAAATGCTTTTTTAAGTATTTTAGTCAGTTATTTGGCCTCCATTTCTTGACTTCGTTTTTCTAGTAAATAATAACTTGATTAATTTTGCACTTCATATTTCACAATGAGATTTTTTTTTTTGTTTTGTTTTTGGGCCACACACGGAGGTGCTCAGAGGTGACTCCTGGCTGTCTGCTCAGAAATAGCTCCTGGCAGGCACGGGGGATCATATGGGATACCAGGATTTGAACCAACCACCTTTGGTCCTGGATCGGCTGCTTGCAAGGCAAATGCCGCTGTGCTATCTCTCCGGGCTCGACAATGAGATTTTTTTTTTAATTAGCAGGGTTAAAAGTCTTTTAAAGGGGCTGGAGCCATAGCACAGTGGTAGGACATTTGCCTTGCATGTGACCCAGGACAGACCTTGGTTCGATCCCTGGCATCCCATATAGTCCCTGAGCCTTCCCGGAGCAGTTTCTGAGTGCACAGCCAGGAGTAACCCTTGAGCATCACCAGGTGTGGCCCAAAAACCAAAACAAAACAAAAAGTCTTTTTAAGACTTTGACCAATTTTTGTTCATAGCGTAACTCCTAAGCTTAATTTATACATCTAAGTTGCATAGTTCAATAACTTTATAATATTTATTTGGGAAGAGAAACTAATGCGAAATTCCTCACCTCAGTATGTTGGTTTTTTATATGTTGGTGTTTGGTGTTTTTTATTTTGATGCCACACCTGGCAATTCTTAGAGGTTACACTTGGCTTTGTGTTAGAAATTCCTCTTTGCAGTGTTCAGCTGACCATATGGGATGCAGGGGATCAAACCCAGTGTTGGCTGCATGAAGGGCAGGTGCCCTACCTGCTATACAATTGCTACAGCTACAGTTATGTTGTTATTTATGAGAGTGTTTCAGTGTATTTTGAGAATGTGTATATGACATTCAATATATTTAGCATATAATGTGGGTAATTTTCCTAAAGTTTCATGATGTCTTAGGTCATCTGCTTTCTGTATTCTTTTACTCCTTATTACCACCAATACATGTATTTTATTAAAAATAGAAGTCATATGGGTGCAATAGCCCAGCAGTAGGGCTTTTGCCTTGCATGCGGCTGATCTGGGATGTACCTGGTTTCCATCCCTGTTGTCCCATATGGTCCCCCAAGCCAGGAGTGTTTTCTGAGCGCATAGCCAGGAGAAACCCCTGAGGGACACTGGGTGTGGCCCAAAAACCAAAAAAAAATAGAAGTTATGGATAATTGTCTATGTAGGACATAATTGTTCCTTCTTCCATGTTTTACTTCCATAAATTAGGTGACTTTTTGCTTGGAGCTTTTTGCTCTGTGCTCAAAATCATTCTACTCCATTCCATTCCATATGCAGTGCTGCGCATTGAGTTTGTGAACAAAGGAAAAGCCTTAACTCTTCATCTGCTCATGGAAATTTTTATCTAACCTGATTTCCTGATGCGACTATAAAAGTAAAGATTCCCAAAATAGCACACTTGTTATTTATGTGTGAGGTAATTAGCTATATAAATGACAACTATTCTAACAGTAATGAAATTTAACATTAAAAGTACAAATAATCTACTTACTTGTCATAAACTTCATTCCATCAGGCTAAGCACTGCTTTATTCTGTTTTAATTTTAACCACAAAATGTCTTTTTTTTCTTTTTAGATAACAGTGAATATGAAATTATTAGTGAATGTGAATATGATACTGTGTTTAACCATTTAGAAGAACTGAGACTTAACCTGGAACAGGAAATAGGCTTTGAAAAGTTCTTTGAGGTTTATGAGAAAATGAAAGTAAGTAAAGTAAAATGTGAATTCAACCATTTTATTTTGGAACATGCCCTATTTGAACTGTTA
The DNA here is from genome assembly GCF_024139225.1 of Suncus etruscus. NCBI lineage: Eukaryota > Metazoa > Chordata > Mammalia > Eulipotyphla > Soricidae > Suncus > Suncus etruscus. The sequence continues at coordinate 118,340,470 of NC_064851.1, forward strand.
ATGAAATGGCAGTAACGTTATTGGTATTTAGATTGATATATAAATCATAGCTGAGTCTCCAGTTTAATTTTTAAATGTTATCTTATAATTGGAAATTACATAGGCTATTCATGAAGACGAAGATGAAAATATTGAAACTTGTTCAACAATAATTCAGAATATTTTGGGAAATGAGCATAAGCACCTTTATGCCAAGATTCTTCATTTAGTTATGGCAGATGGAGCCTATCAAGAAGGTACAACTTTCTCTTGTCTTTACATTTTAAATAAACATGTGAAAAACAAAAAGACAAATGTAAATCGGTAAACTTACATCATATGCATTTGGTGAAATCAGTACTGAGGAAACTATATATAATATTTTTAAGCAGTAAAAATTGTAATTATCCTATTTTGTTGATTCTGCCATGTGATTTTGTTGACATATTTTTTAAAGCTCCCTGTTAGCTCTAGAAGTGAAATATATATATATATATCAAATCTATCTATATGTATGTATGTGTGTATATATATATATATATATAGACACTCTGCACTCAGGAATTAATTACACCTGGTGGTGCTCAGAGGAATATATGAGATGATTAAAATTGAACCCAGGTTGTCTGCATGCAAAGCAAGTGACTTACCCACTATATGATCTCTCTAGCCTCATGAACCAAAAAAGTGTTTTAAAAAAGTTAAATAGATCATATATATGTTTTGATTCTTGTTTTGAATTTTTTTTTTTTTTTTGGTTTTTGGTTTTTGGTTTTTGGTTTTTGGGTCACACCCGGCAGCGCTCAGGGGTTACTCCTGACTCTAGGCTCAGAAATTGCTCCTGGCAGGCACAGGGGACCATATGGGATGCCGGGATTCGAACCACCATCCTTCTGCATGCAAGGCAAATACACTACCTCCACGCTATCTCTCCGGCCCCTTGTTTTGAATTCTTGTTTGAAAAAAAAAAAATTGACCAGCTTTTTGTTTTGAAGTGTGTTTTTAACTAATTGCTAAAGTGTTTAAAATAGAGAAGAGGCAGGGCTGGGGAGATAGCACAGCGGTAGGGTGTTTGCCTTCACACAGCCAGCCCAGGATATACAGTGGTTCAAATCCCAGCATCCCATATGGTATCCTGTGCCTGTCAAGAGCGATTTCTGAGCACAGAGCCAGGAATAACCCCTGACCACCACCAGGTATGACCCAAAAACCAAAAACAACAACAACAAACCTCCCCCCCCAAAAAACAGAGAAGCGGGGCCAGAGAGGTAGTGTGGAGGTAGGGCGTTTGCCTTGCATGCAGAAGGACATGCAGAATTCTGGCATCCCATAAGCCTGCCAGGAGCTATTTCTGAGCATAGAGCCAGGAGTAACCCCTGAGCGCTGCCATGTTTGACCCAAAAACAAAAAAACAAAAATAATAGGGGCCGGAGAGATAGCATGGAGGTAAGGCGTTTTCCTTTCATGCAGAAGGTCATAGATTCGAATCCCGGCATCCCATATGGTCCCCTGAGCCTACCAGGAGCAATTTCTGAGCGTGAAGCCAGGAGTGACTCCTGAGCGCTGCCAGGTGTGACCCAAAAACAAACAAACAAACAATAATAATAATAATAAGAGAAGAGGCTGGAGATAGTCTAGTGTTATGGCACATATTTTGTTGTGGCTTGAACTTTCCATATTATGTTGAATACCAGTGAAAAGTGGACATGTGGACATTTTTGTCTTCTTGTGCATGACATTAAAGGAAAATTTTCAACTTTTCCCATTAGCAGGGGCCATAGAGATAGTAAAGCATGAAGGGAACTTACCATGTACATGAATGAGTGTTGAATCTTGTCAAATTGCTTTCTCTGAGGGCCAGAGCAATAGCATAGTGGTTAGGGTGTTTGCTTTGCACGCGGCTGACCCAGGTTCGATTCCCAGCATCCCATAGGGTCCCCCAAGCCTGCCAGGAGTAACCCCTGAATGCCACTGGATGTTGCCATAAACCCCCCACTTCAAATTGCTTTCTCTGCACTTTTGGAGATGATCAGATGTTTTTTATCCTTTTATTCATGTATTAATTTATTTGCCTAAATGAACTCTCCTACATTCCTGTGTTTATTGTATTGTTGTATTTAACAACATTATCACTAGGATTTATCATTAGCATTTTATTGATGATCTTTGAATCTACGTTCATCAATGATATGGCCTGAATTTTTTTTTTTTACTAATTTCTCTGCTGGCTTTTGATGTCAAGAAAAAGTTGGCCTCATCTTGTTTCTTCTGTTTTATTGAGAAGGATGGGCCTTTGAAAGCTTGGAAAAGATCTGTAGTAAACCCGTCTGGTCTGGACTTTTGTACTAGAGAAGATTTCTGCTGACCATCTCTACTTCCTTGTTAGCGATAGGTCTATTCAGGTTTCCTCTTTCTCCTTTTTGGTTCTTGAAAGGTTTTTAAGACTTGAAATTTATCTTTTGACCAGGCAGCCAGTGGAGGTGAAGCAAGATCAATTCCCTCTGGGTGGGGTGGGTGCCAGCCTCATTTTCTTAACTCATACACAGATTCTGAATATTTTTGAAGAACTCATTTCTAAAATATTTGTCAAAAAATCTTAGAGCTTAAACGTTTATAGTTGTGAACAGTAGTTAAGGATTTAAAGTGATGTTAGGAAGATAGTGTATGCCAAGTTCATAAATTTTATCCCTATTGTACGCACATGACCTTGACTATATAAATTAAAAATAAATTATGCTCAATTTTAGAAATTGAATACTTATAGTATTCATTTACGTTTCATATTTTTCCCCAAAATGTTAAAGATTGCATTTCTTTAATGTATATAGTCTCAGAAAAACCATGTTAAAAACAACAGGTGATCAGGAGTTAGAGTGACTATCAGGCTAACAAGCACAGGCAAGAAAAACTTAAGCTAAGAAGGAAATAAAGAAAAAGTAAAAAGAAAAAAATAATAATAATAAAAAGAAGGAAATAAGGATTCATAATTCCTGTTCATAGATTAAGTTTTCTGAAAATAGGCCACAAATTTGGTGCTGATCTTTGTAGCAAAGCAGGAAACCTAATTAATTACATGAGTCACATGGGTCATAAAACAATACATGTCAATTACTCAGAGGATAGCTATTTTTGGTATTGAAACAAAAGAACATTTTCCTCTTGACATTTAAAAAGAGGACTTTTATCAGACAGTATTGCTCAAAATTTGAGGAATATATAGATTTATTTTAAAGGGTCATTTTTTTAGACATGATATAGTGGTCCATAAGTTTAAATGTAAACCTCAAATATTTTCTATGAAGATTAAATTATTATGATAAACATTATATTCTAAATACTAAGATACTAAAATCAAATTAAACTAAGAAATTTTAAATTCTCTACAACTTGTGGATTTCTGGTTGTATTATAATCTTTTGCCCCATTTTAAATAATTAGTATTTTCTGGACCTTTTTCCTATGAAATGACTGTCACTCACTGTTTCTTAGCCTTTTCCCCACAGTCACCGCCAGTCAGTTACAGTCACCTGTCCTATTGCTTTCTCCCTATTCTCAAGCCATAATCCCTCCCTTATATGTTTTTGGGTAGTGAGGGTCTGTCTACAGGGGCCACATGGCCCCTGTTTGAAAAACGCTAGTGTAAATTAATGACAGAATGGTTGCATTTAGGTAGATCTGTGGAGAGTTTCTGACCAGTTCTATTCATATTTGACTGTTCATTATGCAGTTCCCTTAGGTACCCATATAATACAAGTTTTCATAAGTCATCAGCTACAGAGAACTTGGGATTTAGCCTTGACAAAGCATCTGCCCTATTAAATGGAGAATTAGCTGCACTCTAGGATTAGCATTCTCTTTTGTTAAGTCAATGGTACAGCGTACATAGAACATTCCTTTCCAAAGCACCAAGAACCAGACTAGGCTAATATTCAAGATACCAATGCAAGATTTTCTCTTCAATACAAATGAAAAGGGATCAGGACCTTAAAGTTACATATAACAAAGCCTGCACTAGTAATGTTTATAACCAGAAAAAAATATAAAGCATTGAAAGCTAGATGCCTATCTGGCAATTTTTAAAAAAATCATACTAGTCAACCAAAACATTGTAATTAATTAATTTACCCACTCACTAAACATTGTATTGAATTTTCTGTATATTTTTTGATGTTCTTTTTTATTTTGACTTGACATAGTTTTAATGTTAGATAGCAATTTGATTTATATTAGAATAACTGTTCTCTTACAGGAAAGTTAAGTCCCATAAATAACTGTACATAGACCACTGTTTTGATTGCATCTGGGAGAAATTAAATGCCATGTTAGGGGTAGGAGCGATAGCACAGTGGTAGGGCGTTTACCTCGCATGCAGCCAACCCAGGACAGACCCAGGTTCGATTTCCAGCATCCCACATTGTCCCCTGTGCCTCCAGGAGTGATTTCTGAATGCAGAGCCAGGAGTAACCCCTGAAGTGCCACTGTATGTGGCCCAAAAACCAAAAAGTAAAATAAAGTATATTTTTAAAGCCATGTCATCTGCCTATGTAAATATATGTTTTTTATCTATTGTCTTTTATTTTTCTTATAACCCACAGATGAGTTAAATTATTCTATATCTATTCTGCTCCCTCGGTCACATTTTACTCTGCATAGTAATCTTTATGTCTATCCATGTATAAGCAAAGTTCGTAACTTCATTTTTCCTGATATTTCATAGTATTTTATTGTGTAGATGTACCACAGTTTATTTAGCCACTCATCCTGTTGTCAGGCACCTGGGTTATTTCCAGGTTCTGGTTATTGTAAATACTGCTGCAATGAACATAGAAGTAAAGAAGGTATTTTTGTATTGTGTTTTTGTGTTCCTAGGGTATATCCCTAGGAGTGGGATTGCTGGATCATATGGGAGCTCAGTTTCCAATTTTTTGAAGAATATCCATTTTGTTTTCCAGAAAAGCTGGACTAGGCAGCATTCTCACCAGCAGTGAATGAGAGACCCTTTCTCCCTGCATCCACATGAGCACTGGTTCTTATTCTCTAGGATGTGTGTCAGTCTCTGGTGTGAAATGATACCTCATTGTTCTTTTGATTTACAATTCTTTGATAATTAATGACGTGGAGCATTTTTATGTGTCTTTTGACCATCTGTATTTTATCTTTGAGGAATATCTGTTCATTTCCTCTCATTTTTAGATAGTCAGGTTTCTTTTTTTCATGTTAAGTTCTGTCAGTACCTTGTATATCTTAGATATTAGCCCTTGGTCAGTGGGTATTAAGTAAATAGTTTCTCCTATTTTGGGGGGAGCCTTTGTATTCTAGTCACTAATTTCTTTGAGGTGCAAAAGCTTCTCAGTTTAATGTAATCCCATTTAAACAGCTTTGCAACCACTTACTTGGACAGTGGTGTTTCTTCCTTGAAGATGCCTTTGGTCTCAATGTCATGAAGTGTGGTACCTACTTTTTCCTTCATGTCCTTATGTCCCTTATGGTTTCAGGTCTGATATCAAAGTCTTTAATCCATTTTGATTTGATGTTTATGCAAGGTGTTAAGGACAGGTCTGAGTTCACTTTTTTTGCTGTCAATTGTAGTTGACTAGTTATCCTAACACCACTTGTTGAAGAGGGTTTTCTTTCTTTACTTTGTATTTCTTGCCTTTTTATCAAAGAATAATTGATTGTATTTGGGGGGGGGGTTCAGTCTCTAAATACTCAAATATATTCCATTGATCTGAGGGTCTGTGTTTATTCTAGTACCATGCTGCTTTGATGACTATTACTATAGTACAATTTAAAGTTGGGAAAAGTGATGCCTCCTATCTTCTTTTTCCTAAGGATTGCTTTAGTTATTCATAGTTATTATTATTGTTTATTAACAACAAAAATAGTTTATTGTTACAAGTGAATTTCAAAAGTGTTTGACCCACTTCTCTGAAAAATGTCATGGGTATCCTTAGAGGAATTGCATTAAATCTGTAAAATGCCTTGGGAAGTATTGGCATTTTAATTATGTTAATCCTCCTAATCCATAAGCAAGGTATATATCTCCATTTCCTTTTGTCCTCTTTTATTTCTTAAAGCATTGTTTTGTTGTTTTCTTTATACAGGTCTTTTACTTCTTTAGTTAAGTTGACTCCAAGGAACTACTTGATTTCCTGTGGTACAGTTGTGAATGCGATTTTATTTAATGTCTCATCTTTGACTATATGTATATATAAAAAAAGAGCCAGAGATTTTTGTATATTAATATTGTAGCCTGCCACTTTACTGTACAAATCTATTTTTTGGTGGAGGGCGGTCACACCCGGCAGCGCTCAGGGGTTACTCCTGGCTCTGTGCTCAGAAATAGCTCCTGGAGGCTCGGGGGACCATGTGGGATGTCGGGATTCGAACCACCGTCCTTCTACATGCAAGGCAAACACCTTACCTCCATGCTATCTCTCCAGCCCTATACAAATCTATTTTTCTAGAAACTTTTTGGTAGAGTCTTTAGGATTTTCTAAATATAGTATCATGTCATCTGCAAACAGTGAGAGGTTAACTTCTTTTCTATATGGATGCCCTTGATTTTTTTTTCTTGCTTGATTGTTATGCAAGTACTACCAATACTTCGTTGAATAGAAGTAGTGAGAGAGGGCAACCTTGTCTTGTATCAGATCTTAGAGAAAAAGCTTTTAATTCATCTCCATTTATTACAATATTTGCCATGGGTGTGCAGAAAATGGCCTTGACTATATTGAGAAAAGTCCCTTCCATTCATTTTCATCTTGTTGAGAGTTTTTATCATGAATGGATATTGGAAATTGTCAATTGCTTTCTCAGCATCTATTTAGATGATCATATGATTTTTATTTTTCCTTTTATTGATTCTATTATATACTTTTGATGTGTATGTTAAACAATCCTTGCTTCTCTGGAATGAATCCTACTAGGTCATGAATCTACTTGGGCCTGGGCTTTTGATTTGGGGAAACCTTTTGATTACCATTTCTATTTTCTCAATAGTGAAAGGTCTTTTCAGATATTTTAGATTATCTTAGTTCACCCTTGGAAGGTTATTGGAGTCCAAGAATTATCCATTTCTTTCAGTTCTCTTGTTTTGTGGCATAGAGTTTCTCAAAGTAATATCTGAGTACCCTTTGAATTTCTGTAGTATTTGTAGTAACTTCCCCTTTTCATTTCTAATTTGGTTTATTAAGTTTCTCTCTGAGTCTTGCTAATGTTTTTTTGTTTTGTTTTGTGTTTTGGTTTTTTGGGTTTTTTTTTTGTTTGTTTTTTGGCCACACCCGTTTGATGCTCAGGGGTTACTCCTGGCTATGCACACAGAAATCGACCCTGGCTTGGGGGGACCAGATGGGACGCGTCCTACGCTAACACTTGCAAAGCAGACACCTTACCTCTAGCGCCACCTTCCCGGCCCCATTGCTAATGGTTTATTGATCTTATTTATATTTTTCAAAGAACTTCTTTTTAGATCTTTTGGATTGTTTTTGGGTGTCCAGTTTATTAATTTCTGTTCTAAGCTTTTTTATTTCCTTTCATCTTCTCATTTTTGGTTCATTTTGTTGATCATTTTCCAATTTTTTAAGTTGTACCATTTATGTAGGCCCCTTCTTCCTTCCTTATGCTTACAAAGCTATAGATTTTCCTCTTAAAACTGCATTTGCTGTGTCTCACAAATTATGATAATTCATGTCTTTTCTCTCATTTGTTTTCAGTAATCTTTTGATATCATCTCTGACTCACTGGTTGTTCAGTACTATTTAGTACTGTTTAGCAGTGTTTAGCTGTTTAATTTCCAGGTGATAAAGTTTTTTCTCCATGTCCGTTTGTAATTCACTTCTATTTTAGTGCATTATGATCTGAGAAGATTGTTGATACAATTTCTATCTTGATTTTATATAGGTACATTTTGTGGCCCAGCACATGTGATTTATCTTGGAGAATGTCCAATGTGCAGTGGAGAATAATGTGTACCCAGCTTTCTGGGGATGAAGAGCCCTATATATATATATACATATACATATATATATATAGCATATACTAACTATATTTATTTATACTTATAGATATACATATATAAATACACACAGTATATACTAAGCTACTCTCCTCCATTTCTTCCTTTAGAGGCAGTATATTCTTATTAACTTTTAGCTGGTTGGCGTATCATGGGGTGGCAGTGCAATGCTGGTCTCCCACTATTGTTGTGTCGCTGTTGATATCTTTCTTCAAATCTATCTGCAGTTGTTTTAAATATTTTGGTGGTCCCTCATTTGGTGCATATATGTTTAGGTGTGTGATTTCTTCTTGGTTTTCAGATCCCTTGATTATTAAGAAACTTCCATCACTCATAACCTTTTAAGCCTAAAGTCTGTGTCATCTGATATTAGTATGGCCACCCAAGGCCTTTTTAATGGAGTTGTTTCCTTGAATGATTATCTTGTGTAAAAGCTGTAGGGTAGAGGATGTTAAATCTTGGGCAAGTTCGTGACCTTGCTGAGGCTAGCTAGCCTAGGGATTGTGTGAAAGCAAGGATCGAAGGTATCCAAGTTGCACTGGTGAAGGGAGGGTGTTCTTTTTGTGACTGAAACCCAACTACAGTCATGTAATCACAGTGTTTAAATAAAGATATTAAAAAAATAATAATAATAAAATAGTATCCCAAATCACCAAGTATCTAAGAATCAACCAAAGATGTAGGATACCAGTAGGAAAAAAAAAAAAGCCTTTGGAACCACTGCAATGAGACAATTTGTGTTATTTGTTTTATTATCAGGAAGAAGGACTATTAATAATAGGATTTGGGGCTGGAGAGATAGCACAGGAGTAAGGCTTTTGCCTTGCATGCAGAAGGTCGCTGGTTCGAATTCCGGCATCCCATATGGTCACCCAAGCCTTCCGGGTGCGATTTCTGAGCATAGAGCCAGGAATAACCCCTGAGCATTGCCGGGTGTGACACCCCCAAAAAATAAATAAATAATAGGATTTATTTTCATGGGAAGCTTGAACATACCTTACTGGCCAGGTGTTGCATGTCAAGTCTGTGGATGTGACCTATGTGATTAGGGGGATGTGACTTAAGTAACTAGGGAGATCACAGGAGGTGAGCTCTATTGTGGCATGCCAAATGTTTAACAGGTGATCATCTCTCTCCCAGTGGGTAAGGGGGTCTTGGTCTATAGGGTGCCTCCTTTCAGGGGCTCCATTCTGCAGGCTTAGTGAGAGTCTGCCCTGCTAGAATGCCCATCTCAATGGAGTCCAAACCTGGCTCTGAAGGGTCCTGGCTAGTCTTCTAACCTTTGACTTTGAGTCCATGTTTGCTCTGACTATTCAGATGTGTTTCTTGCAGACAGCAAAGTGTTAAGTTCAATTTTTTTATTCATTTTTCCACTGTGTGTGTGTCTCTCTTTTAATTTTACATGGTGTGACTCTTAACTGGTGCATTTAGTCCATTGATGTTGAGAGAGATGATTGGTTTGGGATTTAGTGTCATATTTGGTAGGAGTTTGGTGTGTTTGTTTGATATGCCTTGCCTTCAAGTAGACCCTTCAGTTCTTCATTTAAGGTTGGCTTTGAGTCTATAAAGTTTCTGTGTGTTGTTTATCCATGAAGCTATGTATCTTTCCTTCAAATCTGAATGAAAGTTTGGTGGAGTGAAGTATTCTTGGCTAAGCATTTATTTCGTTGAGTTTTGTTACTGTATCCCACCACTGTCTTCATGTCTTGTGGGTTGCTTGTGATAGATCTGCTGTAAATATTTTTGTTTTTGGGTCACATCCAGTGGCGCTCAGGGGTTGCTCCTGTCTCTGTGGTCAGAAATCACTCCTGGCAGGCATGGAGGACTATATGGGATGCCAAGATTTGAACCAACCATTGTCCTGGATCTGCTGTGTGCCCGGCAAATGCCCTACCACTATGCTATCTCTTTGGCCCAGGTCTGCTGTAAATCTTAAGGATGGTTCTTTGTATGTAATTTCCTTTTTGATCTTACTACTTTCAGTATTCTATCCCTATCTGTGGTTTTGATCATTATGACTAGGATGTGCCTTGGGATGCTTTTCTTTGGATCTCTTTTAGCTGGTATTCTTTGGGCATCCAGGATGTGGTTGCATGCACTCTTTAGCTCTGGGAACTTTTTGGCAATGATGACCTTGACTGCTGATTCTTCATGGGGTTTTCTTCTTGAGTTTCTGGGACTGCAGTGATTCTTATATGGTTTCTGTTGAGTTTATCCCAGTTCTATTGTTGTCTGTTTGTGGTGTTTGAGGATTTTTTCCATCTCTGATCTTTTATTTTAAGGCTCTTTTCCAGCTTCTCCTGTTAAGTACCTCAACTTCCAGCTTCAGTCCTCAGTAGCTGTTACTCTACTGGTGAGACTTTCAGTGAGTTTTTCATTTTGCACCTACTAAGTTTGCCACTCCTACTATTTCAGTTTGAAGTTTTCTCAATTCTACTCTCATATCTTCTTGAATCTTAGTTTTGGTTTGTTCAGTTCATTCCACACTTTCTTTGAGTTATTTGAACATCCTCCATTTTTCTTCTCTAAAATCCTTAATGGAGATTCTATATAAATGACTGGTACTTGTCAGGTTTTCAGGACTACCATCTTTATTTTCTAAGCATGGTGGAGTTCTGCATTGTGTCCCCATTGTCACCTTTACGGTGTGAGGTGTTTATTTTTTTTTTTATGTGTTGTGTTGGGGTTCATAGACTAGAAGAAATAGGTAGTCACAGAGTGAACAGCTGATCTCTTATTGTGCTGGTCTCTGTCTCAAGTTTTCTGGTTTGGGGTCAGGACCAAGATTTCAGTTCACCTGGTGGGCACCAGTCTCTGTCTCTCATGTTATAGTCGCAAGGGTGGGGCCTCTCCTACAACTCACCAGATGGGTGAAGTTCTCTTTCTGTAGGGATCAGGTCATGGGTATGACTGTTCTCAGTGGTGGCTGCACAGTGCTTGTGTTCACCCATCTATGAGGTCTTCTGCCTCGCTGTGTCTTGTCACTGTGATATGGCCTCACTTGGTAGTGGCAGCACCACCCTCATGGGTCATCAGGCAGAGAGGGTATCCACCTTGCTGTATCTGGTCATTGCTCACACTCCTTAGTTGAGGCACACAGTTGCTACCACTGTGCTTACATACATACTCACTCAGGCTCACACTTTCTGGTCATGCCACTTGCACATCATTTTAGTTGTATTACTTGCTGGAAGATGACTCCTTGTCTGGTGCTCAAACAACTAGCTATTGCAGTACCAAGGATCACACACAATAGAGTTGCCAGGAAGAACAATAGAAGAACTACCAGGAACATGATTGGCACACATTGAAGATTAGAATTTCTGCCTTCTGAGCCATCACACTGTTCATCTGGACCCAAGCTCATTGATTCTCGTTGTTTGATTGGTTTTTGGGCCACACCTGGTGGTGCTCGGGCTACTCCTGGCTCTGCACTCAGGAATCACTCCTGGCTGACTCAGGGAACCATACAGGATTCTGGGGAAGGTCGGCCACTTTCAAGGCAAAAGCCCTACCTACTTTGGCGCCCAGGCTTGTAGATTCTTAAAGATAACACATATCTCCTCCACATTGAGTTTAGAGAATCTATTATGATATGAATATCTTATGAAATTACATATGGCAAGTAAAATGAACTCAATTTTCCTCTGTTGTTTTGTGTAAGACTCATAAATATGAAAAGTTGAATCGTTTATGACACCATTTATGTAATTTTCTAAAGCAATTTTACTTATATGTTCATCTATATAATAAGAATGAAAAACCAGAGGAAAGATAATCATCAATTTTAGGATACTGCTAATGCCTCTGGGGAAGATGAGAGAATAAGATTGGAAAGGATTCATACTCTCAAACTGTAATATGTTTTCTCTTAATAAATATTCCAAACCAATGTGGTCAAAGTTATCTTCCAAGAATTCTAAGCATTATGCACATTGGTGTTACCTAATTCTCTCTGCTTTCTCATTTGAAATAATTTATAATTAGAAAATATAAATAAATTGATAGTACAGAATGATAAATATAATATTGGAAGCAATAAAATGATTGTTGTATAAAGTAATTATCCATTCATTATTGTTAGAAATGAAGATATGATATGAGTATATGTTATTTTAAAGCTCTTTTCCCTTACCATGAAAAAAGAATAGACTAGGTTTTTTTTACTAAGTAGATTATATTTGATTTAAAATAAATTCTTTTCTTTTTCTTTTTTGCAGATAATGATGAATAATTGATACAACAGTCTTTAGTCATCGATTGTATGAAAGCATTTGAATTTGGCTTATCTGGATAACAAAACTCAGTAGGAACTGTAAATATTTTATAAAGGAAATACAGATGTAAGGTGGGCATGCTGTTTGCATGGAAGAGGACTGAGAAAGATGCCATTTTCAATTAAGAGTCTAGCATTTTTTTCTGTTTTACTCTGTTGACTGAGTTCTTGAGGTAGTTACCTGCTATAGCATATATACTTCATCCAACCAAAGCATAAGGAGACACTGACCAGGCTATAGGTGCTTTGTCTTTACCAGATGTTGTCTTAGGTTGAAAGAATTATATATGTTGTGGAAAATCTGCCTTTAATGAAGTGTTTAAGCGTGGCCTTTTTTCCTGTCTATGTCTATCACCAACAATTCTGCATAAAATAATCTCATTAAGGGCACTGTTTAATTTTTACATCTTAAAATGAGCATTTTAGCCTTAAAATTTCTATTTTCTGTTATCTTTCTACAATTGTGTTTTTCTTTTTAACGAGGGGAATAGAAACTATTAAAAATTTGATTATGAAATATAGCAATATTGTATTCCTGATATTTAAAATGTTGATAATTATATTTATTTCTCTTTAAGGACCAAAACCAGATGTATACCTAGAAATTAGAAGTTTCTGAGAAATTTAATATTACGTGAATGACATAAAGTTGCCCTTTTTGTTTTCACTTACTCTCATGCATGTGTCTCAAGGACAACAGGCGGTTTAAAAGAGGAATGCAAGCATCTTTATATTTTACACTATGACCATTTGGTAATTAATATCCCAAAGGAGATGTATTTTTCTCTTTCACTTATTTCTACTATGTGAGAACATTTAGTTAGGTTAGTATGATGATGGTATGTCAAGTATTACATGGTTTCATGAATGACATCTGTAAAGTTCAGGTGGCTGCAGTTTAAAAAAAGGGCATAATTTTGGAAACAGTATAAAACAGCCTAATTGGCATAATCTTTAAGTTTAACAATAAAATTTTGCTGCACTATCAGTACTATGTTGAAGTTATTATGTGTGTTATTTCTAACACCTAAATTTAAATACTTGGTTATTATATTTTTATATAACTATTAAAATGTAACTATATACCTGCAGAATCCTATTATGTGTACTTTATTAAGCTTATTCTCAGTACAATACCTTTATATTGATGTCAGAAGTTCTTTGAATCAGTTGGGGTTTGTTTTGTTTGTGCTTTTTTGGGGGGGGTTGGGCCACACCCTTTGACGCTCAGGGATACTCCTGGCTACGCACTCAGAAATTGCTCCTGGATCGGGGGACCATATAGGACACTGGGGATCGAACCAAGGTCTGTCCTGGGCAGCTGCATGCAAGGCAAACTCCCTTTCCCTATGCTATCACTTCATCCCCTCAGTTGGTTTATATTTTTAAATGGAAGAATATTTGGACTCATTCTTTACAAGCCTGAAAGATGAGAATGTTTTGGGAGGGTCTTATTTCTAATTATCGCATAAGTAGTAAGAAAGCAAATTTAGTAGAAACAATAAGGAAAGTTGTTATGTATAGACGAATACAATGAGGAAGTCAGATTTGTTTTGTCTTCAGTCCTGTGAATGGCCCTGAAGCTTTGTTATGGAAAGGTTGTCCATGCTAGTGTGATAAATAAAAGCAAATATTACTCTCCAAGGCCTATTACAAATGTTGAAAGTGATATGTGCAAGCATTTATAGATTCTTGGATAGTAGAGCTAGTTTGGGCTATTTTATACTGTTCTTATTTTTCTTTTTTTAATTACTATGCAAAGATACTGAGTTGTAGATCTGCCTGAAGTAACTTGTGAAAATGATCGGGCCAGACACATTCCCAGGTCTGATTAGTTCCCATTGTTTTGAAATGTATCTCCTTTGAAAAGTGAAAAAAACAAGATATTCAAACTACTACATTTAGCATTAGTACATTAAAAACTTAACAGCTCCTATTTCTGGGAACAGCACACTATTCTAATTAACCTTTGTCCTAAAATAATTTTTTAATGGTGACGATATTTGAATTTTTCAAATAATTTTTCACATGCCCTACTTCTTATTTTATTAATGATTGACCCTTCAGGATATATGTGTTTGTATTGAAGAACCAGATAAAAGTAGTCACGAAAAAATGCCCTAACCAATTACAAAATTTTGTAGTTAAGCTTGACAAAAACTATGCAGTGCAAAAAGAAAACTGGAAGAAATGATCTACAGTAGAGCAGAAAGCAAGTGCAGAAAAGAAAATAAGGGAAATTCAGCAAGAACGTGTGTGTGTGTGTGTGTGTGTGTGTGTGTGTGTGTGTGTGTGTGTATGTGTGTGTGTGTGTGTGTGTGTGTGTGTGTGTGTGTAAATAAGAGTACAACAGAATGAGAGGAAGAATGAAATAAAGAAATTTATTTGGAAGAATAAAGGTTGGGAATTTTGTAGGGGGCCACACCTGGATGAGCACAGGGGTTACTCCTGTCTCTGCAGCCAGAAATTGCTCCTGGCAGCCTCTGGGGACCATATGGGATGCTGGGAATTGAACCCAGGTCCCTCCTGGGTTGGCCTGTGTGCAAAGCAAACGCCCTGCCGCTGTGCTAGTGCTCCGACCCCAAGGTTGGGAATTTTTAAAAACGCTTTGAAAATATTAGTCTGCAGATTAAAGAAAACCAATGAATTTCAGACAGGATTAAATAAAAGAAATACATATATCCTTGGAGTGAAACTAGAAAATTAAAGACTAAGAAAATGTTATAAGTAAAAGACAAAAAAAAAAAAAAAAGGATTTTGTATTCAAAGGAATGTCAAATATTGGCAATTCGCTTTTGGACAATAGTTATGTGAGTGGAATAGTAGCTAGGAGACAGAAATTAAATAATTGTCCTTCTAGGCATCACATGTATAATAAATTAATTTTGACTCCCACCACTGGTCATGAGGAATAAAGGTGAGGGAACTTTCCTTTCTACCTCAACTGCTCCAACACTGACTAACATTCATGAACCACTCTTTTCAGGGAGCAGCAAAAGCAACAATCTGTAAGTGGAAAGAAAAAAACAGGTCAGTGCTGTCCCTGCCCAAGCTATAGCATGCCCATAGCCTTGTGGCGAGGGCTCAGAGCAAAGTCCTGCATTCTGCCTAAACAGAAGGGAGTCAGAATTTAGAGGGGTGGAAACAGCGAGCAGTTGGGAAGCAAAAATGGAGAGATTTGCGTCAGAAAAGAATAGATATTGTAGAGTGCTGTAGAATTCATCTTTTGTCTTCAGCTAATTATTAAGCATTCCTGAAGATGAGGAAACCACCTAAGACTAGAGAAAACCACTAAAAAGAAGTTTGAATAATTCCTGAATATTACATGGGCCAAGAACAGTTTGTGTTCTTGTGTTTGTTTCACCTAAGGAATAGGACACAGAAAGAGACTTTATCATTAGTGGAACCACATTCTCTCTAGATAAAGGCTCTCTTAGGCCTGCCTAACAGAATTTAAAAGCTAACCTTTGAAAGGATAATATCATTTATTAGGAATTTAACACAAAGCATTTCAAGGAATCCCCAAATTGTGAACACTCAACAAAGTAAGATTTAAAATATCAAAGAAAAATTACTAGGCATGCAGAGAAACAGGAAAATAATATCAATGGAAAAAAAAAACCCTGAAAATTACACAGATAACATAATTAGTAGTTAAGAATATATAACAACTATTTATTCTATACCTACACTTGAAAAGACAGAGAATACAAACATTAAGAAAGATATGGCAGGGCCCGGAGAGATAGCACAGTGGCGTTTGCCTTGCAAGCAGCCGATCTAAGGACCAAAGGTGGTTGGTTCGAATCCCGGTGTCCCATATGGTCCCTCGTGCCTGCCAGGAGCTATTTCTAAGCAAACAGCCAGGAGTAACCCCTGAGCATTGCCGGGTATGGCCCAAAAACCAATTTAAAAAAAAAAAAAAGATGGCAGGGGGCCGGAGAGATGACATTGGAGGTAGAGCGTTTGCCTTGCATGCAGAAGCGTGGCGGTTCGAATCCCAGCATCCCATAAGGTCCCCTGAGCCTGCCAGAAGTGATTTCTGAGTGCATAGTCAGGCGTAACCACTGAGCACTGCCAGGTGTTGCCCAAAAATAAACAAGAAAGACATAGCAGTATTTATACACAGCTCACACACGTATATACCAAGTATAAATGCTAGGACTGATGATAAATATGTAAAAAATATGGCAATATTAAGCATTTGTGAACTAGAATCAACTGATACACTACACTATGCAGAAATAAAATCTTTATGTACAAGAAATATTTACCACAATAAACCATACTGTGGTTTAAAGGTATATTAGGAAATTTTAAAGAATTTAGTTTACATAAGTATATTCTGTACATTATGGAATTAAAAATAACATGAAATTAAATAAAGCGATCTAATTGAATATAACCTCATGTAATATAAGCACTTTGCCCCCCAGTACTATCACTCTGACCTAAGATTTACTGATTTTTAAAGCACTACCTTTTGCCTTTCATTTTATTAATTTGTGTACCTTTAAGAATAATTTACTCTTCTGTTTGCTCTGGATTCAGTGTTGTTGTTTTTTTTTTTTTATCTTCTAGTTTTGTGCTGTGTAAGTCGCTGGATTGTTTCTTTCCTACTGAATGTTTCATTGTTGTTTTGCTTTTGGGGGCTACTCCCAGTAGTAAGCTCAAGGCTTACTCCCAATTCTGCACTCAGAACTACTTGTAGTGCACAGAGATTCTGGGGATCAACCCAGGTCAATCATATGCAAAGCAAGCACCCTAACTGCTATACTATTGCTCTGGTTTCCCACAGTGAATTTTTTTTTTTTTTTTTTTTTTTTTTGGTTTTTGGGCCACACCCTGTGACGCTCAGGGGTTACTCCTGGCTATGCGCTCAGAAGTTGCTCCTGGCTTCTTGGGGGACCATATGGGACGCCGGGGGATCGAACCGCGGTCCGTCCTAGGCTAGCGCAGGCAAGGCTGGCACCTTACCTCCAGCGCCACCGCCCGGCCCCCACAGTGAATTTTTTAAAAGATTTTTTTTATTTGGAGGACCACACCCAGAAGTGCTTGAAGCTTACTCCTGGTTCTACACTCAGAAATCACTCCTGGCAGGCCATGGGGAACATATAGGATAATGGGGCTTGAACCTGGGCCAGCTGCATGCAAGACAAACCACCTTACCCACTGTGCTATCACTCCAGCACCCAGTCAACATTTTAAATGCCTTTAAACTTCCCTTTGAATTCTGCTTTAGTAATGTCACCAAAATTTTGATGTCACATGTTAATTTTCATTAAGTTCAAAGTATTTTCCATTTTGTGGTATGATTTCTCATTTGAACCATGAATTACTTATAAATAGGTTCAGTTTTCAAGTACATTCCAGAAAATCCTTTAAAAATGGTTTTTTTGCAGGGGGGGGTGAAGCCAATAGCCTTGCAGATGACTGACCCTGGTTCAATTCCTGATCACTGCCAGGTGTGGATTAAATTTTTTTGATGAATCTCTAGAGATAAAGTAATTAGGGAATATGGCTACATATCTGGATCACTAAATACACATGCAAATATAAGCATTTTTTCTGGTTAGTGTCCTTGACAACAACATTTGAACAAATGTCTTAAAAGGCAAAAACTTGAGCTGCATAATTTAAGACCAAAGAACAGTGTGTAAATAACATTTATTTTGTTTTAAAGTTCTGGTGATGGAACTTAAGATTTTGTTTTCAGCTAATTTTATTTCTGATAAGGTCTCCTAGTTTACATGGAACCACATTTTCCCTCTGTCCTTGTATGGTTTTTTTGAACACATGAAAGAGAAGAGTTTATGTAGTTCTCTCATAAAGATCCTATTTTTATGAGATAAGGGCCGCCCTTCATGGCCCCATTAACCTTAATAACTTCTTTAGGAACCCCATTCCTAAGGCACTCTGAAGATTAGGATTTTGAAAGAGTTTAGGGAAAACACGATATTCACTCCAGAACATTATTACCAAAGTGCATTCAGAAATGCACAGAAAACCTTATTGGTCCTATATATGATTAGGAAATTTCTTTTTAATTTGAAACCTTCCCACAAGGAAAGTTTAGGGCCCAGATGGTTTTGGTGATGAATTTTATCAAATATTTCTAGAAGAAATAGTACCAGTTTTATACAAGCTGTTCCAAAACACAGGAGGTTGACAGAACGTTTTCCCACTTACCCTAACTACACCATTACCTTGTCCTTAAAACAAAAAGGAATTATGAGAGAACTATATACCCTTGTTGACTTTGCAATCCAAAAAAAGGCAAATCAAACCCAATATATGAAAAGGACACTGCATCATGACCAAGTGAAATAGATGTCAGGAATGCAAGAGTTGTCAAATTTTAATTTTATCTGTTAAATAAGCAGAATGTAAAACCATTAAAAGGAGATGAGCCAGAACTAGGATTGTAACCTAATAGGTCAGAGGTAGAGTTTTTGCTTTGTCTGTATGAGATTCTAAGTCCAGGCTCCATCATCCCAAAAGTCATTATTTACTAAGAATGGAAATGAGAAATCTTGACACTATTTTCTAACATCAAGATTTATGCACAAAATATGTAAAAGATGTGCAAGATTTGGTCCTTAACACTAAACAGGTGAGATAAATGGGCCAGAGTGATAATATGACAGGGAGGCTGTTTGCTTTGCATGCATCTAAGCCAGGTTCCATCCCTGGCATCCCATATGGTTCTCCAAGACCACCACAATAGATCCCTGAGCACAAAAGTAGGATTAAGCCCTAAACACAGCCCTGTGTGGCAAGCAAAAAACCAAACATAAAGTAATCACCATGTGGGAATCTATATTATGTTCATGGATCAAAAGATGCAAAATTGTTACGTAGAAAGAAAACTAAAAATTCTAGTGCCCTGTACTTTTGAATAGACTTTAAAAGTATAAACTATAAAAGAAATTTGTATGGCCTCATAATTATGAACTTCAGTTTTTGCAAGAGTAAGAAAATGAAAATTTTCTAGGATAAAACATTACAAAACATTTGATAGAGTATATAATGCACACAAAAGTACAATACAACATACATAGAACAAGTCAGAGAGCTAGTAAGTGGTACAGTATTTGCCTTGCACGGCCAACCGTGGTTCAGTCCCCAGCACTCCCTCCGTATGGTTGGTTGAACCCGCCAGGAGTATCATGAGCACAGAGCCAGAGTAAGCCCAGAGTACAGCTAGAAACTGTAAATAGGTGAATAACCAGTGATACATCCATTCAATGGAATACAATTTAGCAATCAAAAGAAACCACTATTGGGCCAGAGCACAATGGTAGGGTATCTGCCTTGCATGCACTAATCTAGGATGAACCACGGTTCAATCCCCAGTGTCTCTTATGGTCCTCTAAACCAGGAGTGATTTCTGAGCACATAGCCAGGAGTAACACCTGAGTGTCACTGGGTGTGGCCCAAAAACAAAACAAAACACTATTGATACTCGAATATGGAAGACAAATACATAGGTACTAGCATGATTTTTAATTTTTGACACTAAAAAGCACCAAAGCACAAAAAGATGAGACTACAAACTAAGATTTCTTCTACATGGCAGAGGAGACCATTAGTAAAATGAATGTTTTGTGAAAGGCATTGGAAATTATATAATTAAACAGTTGATATTCAAAATATGTAGGAATTCATACAATGACATCATAGCAAATAATCTATTAAAAAATTAACAAATATAAGCATTTTCCCAAAGAAGTTGCATGACTGACCAATGGTAGACGAAAAGGTACTCATCACTACTAATTTATGTGGGAAACGGAAATGCGACCCACCCTAAATCATCAGCACATTCCTGCTCGAATGGCTGTCCTAAAAAAGAATGAGAACATGTTGGCAAGATTTTAAGACTTGGAACCTTTGGAGGGCTAGGGATGTAACTGAAGTGGAGTGGAGAGCAGTTGCTGTGCTAATGCCGAGGCCTGAATTGGTTACTCCAATACTCTGTGTCCACCCTGGACCCTGAGAACCACTGAGTTTGACTATAAAAAATGCACTAATAAGGGAACCCTTATCCACTTGGTGGGGTTTTAAATTGATCCAGCTGCTATAGAAAAACAACATGAAATTTCTTCCAAAAATTAAAAATAAGATAATACCACTCTGGGAATATATCCAAAAGGAACAAAAACCCTCTGTCAATAGAAGAAATATCTGTCATCTCCATGACCACAGCAGCATTCAATAGCCAAGACAGGAAAATAGCCTGTGCTCCTCAACAGATGAATGAATGAATGAATGAATGAAGACATTACGCATACATGTAATATATACATGTTTGTGCCTCTGCATGTAGTATACCAGTATAAAATATGAATAGTTGTATATGCTAATTAAATATTTTTCCCTCAGGACTGGAGAAATAGATAGTGAATAAAAAGCTTGCCTTGCCTTGCCCACAGCTGGTTCAGCTTCAGTCTCCAGAACAATATGATCTCACAAGCCCTGCCAGATATAAACCCTGAGTATCACTGGGTATGACCCAAAACCAAAATAAAAAATTTTTATCTTGATCATACAGTGAGAAGACCTAAAATCATAACTTGCTTCTGCCATTTGATTAATTCCGGTGACTAAATTCTGTCATTTTGCCTCAGAGTTCCAGGGTAATTTTATCAAATGAAAAAAAATACCTTTTGGCTCAGTGAAAATGTTAGCAGATTTATCGTTTTAATTTTTCAAAATGCATATAAAACTTTGTTTCATTAGAAATTTAATTTTGTGGGCCTGGAGAGATAGCACAGCGGTGTTTGCCTTGCAAGCAGCCGATCCAGGACCAAAGGTGGTTGGTTCGAATCCCGGTGTCCCATATGGTCCCCTGTGCCTGCCAGGAGCTATTTCTGAGCAGACAGCCAGGAGTAACCTCTGAGCACCGCCGGGTGTGACCCAAAAACCAAAAAAAAAAAAAAAAAAAAGAAATTTAATTTTGTTGGTATAAAACTTAGATTTTTTTTTTTAGAAAGGAGAGAACACCTTGCTGCGCTCAGAGTTACTCCTGGCTCTGTGGTCAGGAATGCATGAGGGTCATATGTGATGACTGGGTTTAATTTGGGTTGGCTGCATGCACAGCAAACAACATTCTCCCTGTACTCTTTTTCTGCTCCCCTACACAAAGATTTCAAGAGGTTAGAGAAATAATACCATCAGCCAGAATTCATGAAGTTTGCTCTTAGAAGGTGGTGTCACACATGAAGGCGGACTACATATCAATTACATCTGTGAAGCTGGTTATTGAGTTTTATAAATAGTTTAGTTTAATCTTATCTTTGGGCAGGCAAGTTTACTGATTCAGTTTGCATAGAAAAATGGAATGCAAGATAACATTTTCCTAAGATTTACATATTAAGATATTTCTTCAAAACATACATTTAAAGGGTTAAAAAACTTACAATTATTTAATTATACTTAACTCAAGGTCCCCAATAATTAGCAAGGAAATTGAGCATAATGGTATTGCTTTTTATGGCAATTACAGTAATTTTATAAATTATTCAAAAGAAATAATTTTGAGAACATTAAAATGTTAGTTTTGTGTGCTGAGTTATTACACTAGACAAGAAGATTAGGGCATGTCTTAGCATCTACTGTGTATTAATTTTACACTTGGTTTCTTAGTTAAGGAAATTCCAAGTCTTGAATGTATCTAGGGATGGAGTAGGGCAGCACAATCTTTGATTTATCAAATCCTCGTTATTAGCATTGGGATTGTCTTTTTCTCAGTGGCGAAGAATGAGTACTCTGTCATGCGTAGAGGTGACTCATTTGGGAGTATAATCCTCTTCCATTTCCCAAGTGGCATTAAACATTCAAGTATCAAAACCATTACCAAAAGTATTACCCTTAGGTAAATCCTTGAATATTCTTAATTCAGACATGGGCTTTATCTGGATCGGTGACTCCAGATCAGAATCTCGTTATAGTCCATTTGGCATGAATATTAAAGTTGCAAAACTATATATTTTAGCAATGTGACCTATGAATATAAACCCTGAGATTACTCTTAACTTGTGTCAGCAGGATATTCAAATAGATATTTCCTATGACAATATGGGGAACCTCTCCAGATCTTTTTTTTTAACATTTATTTATTTAGTTAGTTATTATTTATGTTGGGCCACACCTGGTGGTGTTCAGGGTTTACTCCTGGTTCTGTGCTCAGAAATCACTCCTGGCAGGCTTGGGAACCATGTGGGTTGCCAGGAATCGAATCCGAGTACGTCCCAGGTCAGCCACCTGCAAGGCAAAATGCCCTATCACTGTGCTATTACTCTGGCCCTTCTCAGAGATCTTAATAAAGTACAGGTTGGTAGGTGTAGCAATCTGTACTATTCAAAAAGATTTTATGTAAGATAGTGTTTCTAAAGTGAAATCAAAGACAATTAACAAAAATGTCTAAGGAGTAACAATGTAATATTTGAAATAAAACTGCTCTTTGAGGGCCAGAGAGATATCATGAAGGTAGGGCATTTGCCTTGCATGCAGAAGGATGGTGGTTCAAAATCGGCATCCTATATGGTCCCCTGAGCCTGCCAGGAGCGATTTCTGAGCGTAGAACCAGGAGTAACCCCTGAGCACTGCCAGGTGTGACCCCTCCCCCCAAAAAAAACTGCTCTCGGGAGGTGGGAGCACTGGGTCACACCCAGAAATCCTCAATTTTTACTACTGTCTCTGTGCTCAGGGATCACTCCTAGCTGCTTGTAGATTGAATTAAGGTCAGCCATGTTCAAGCTAAGTGCCCTGCCCATTATACTATCACTCTGTCCCCTTTCGTAATCTTTAGTTCCAACATAAATTTCCTTACTATTAAGGAAATAGAACATTCCTGTTTGATAAAGTTAATTTTTGGTAACTTTTTTTGAGGGGGGTAAAGGCTAGCAATACTAGAACATAAAACAAATCTATATAAAATAAAAATAATAGATTTCCCAATCTCTAAAAAAAACTTACCAATTATGCCAAATAGGAATACCTTACTTTCTTTGGAGTGGGCCTCCCCAACAGTGAACGCATGAGAGTCCCTAGTAAGAGGGTTCTCTGCCTGTATTCCAGCTCTAAGTTACCTCCTCAACCCATATTGTGTTTGTGAAGAGCAGAGAAAGCCTGTTTATGCCAAGTATCCATATACTGTGCATCAGTTTTAGAATGCTCAGTTTTACCACATTGTCCCATTTTCTTTGTGATGTATCAATGCTGCACTTCTTTAATTACTGCCACTTTAAAATGTGTCATTACAGTTCTAATCATGATGAAATGAAGCGGAACTGATTTACTGTCTATTTGCCAGTCTTTTCGTTGAAACGTTACTAATAGAATATATATTCATTAGCAGTTACTAACAGAGTCTGGAAACACCAAAGGCCATAATCTACAGTTTAGACCAGCAGGCTTAGAACTCTGGGATGATGGTGAGGCTCCTGAGCCAAGGCAGACAGTCTGGAGATCACTCAGAGCCATTTGTTGGAAGGCCAGGTAGAGACCCCAGAAAGGTCCCAATGCAGATAAAAAGTCAGGACCAGGACTGAAGAATACTCCTTGTGCTCTAGGAGGCTGCCCTTCTCATTTTCCCTCATTGGTTGACACTACTTCAGAGTTGAGGGTCAGCTGCTTTACTTAGAGTTTTTCAACTTCATTGTTTTGTTTTGTTTTGTTGCCTCGAGTGGTCCTCGAGTTACTCCTGCCTCTGCACTCAGAGAATCACTCCTGGCAGGAGTAATGCTGGGGATCAAACTGCGTCAGCCACATGCAAGGCAAGTGCCTTAATAATTGTACTATAGTTGTGGCCCCTTTAATGTTAAAATTATCCCCCAAAAAGTCTTCAGGTAAGTACACAAAATTAATCATCACAATTTTTTCTTAAACAATGGAAAGAATGAGAAAGTTCCAGATATTGAAAAACTGAAAGTGGAAGGAATCAGGTAAGCAAACCTTTCACTGCCTGGGAAGAGTGAAGGTACAGTATCTCTCTTAGAGGAGGGGACAGAATTAAAAATTGATGGAGACTAAAAATGAAATCCCAGAGAGTTAAGTGCCAGAAGGAACAATCTTGTGCGTAAAGTGGTCAAAACAGGAATAATCTCTTGACCAAAGAGTGGCCAAAAAGGCTGATGGTCCTATTCACTAGGACTAGAAAAATAAAAAAAATAAAAATAAAACCAATTCACTGTCATTGGGTAGACTACTCAGAGGACATTAGAGCATTAGTAGTTAAAAATTCATTCCTGACTAAAAGATTTTCTGATTATATGGGGGCTACATTCAGTTGTGCTCAGGGATCACTCCCAGCTGGTCTTAGGGACCCTATGTAGTGCTGGGGATCAAAGCTGGGCCTGCCTCCTGCTTGGCAAATGCCCCACCCATGGTAATACTCACCCAATTCAAGATGTTCTTTCTAAACAGAACTAACCTGGAATTACGCCCCAGAGAGAAGAAACAAAGGTGAGAGCTAGGGGCCCCCTTGCATCTTACCTGAACATAGCCCTGCACAGCCCCCACACCTTTTGCCTTTCGACATCTCACGAATATATCAAAGCTCATTCGGATTTTCCTTTTAAGGTTTGCTGTTACCTACCCTTCGCCCCAACTGTTAGCCATTGCCTGAGGCAGCTTCAGCATTCAATAAGTGTCATTGTTTTGGGGAAATGCTTTTAGAGAAATGATTGCACTGAGTGAACCTTTGAGATAGGTTGAATAAAGACAACCTTGTTATTGGTTTCTTTAGGGAAATGCAGAACAGGTTACCTACAGTTGTCTGGGAAGGAGACTTTGAAGAAGTTCCAACCCAGATTTCCCGCCTGCTGACTGTCAGCCAGGCGGCTGGATTTCTTGATGGTGGTTGTGGGCCATTAGTTTTCAAGGCTACTGCAGAACTAGAAAACAGGCTAGGAGTGGGGCAAATTAAAATACCACAAACCTCACTTCTTAAAGAGATTGTCATATTTCTTAAATAAAAGATGTATGGGTTGTTGGAAAACTTTGGTTAATTTCTAGAGTTCTCAAGGATTGAATTTGACCATATTTTACATATTTTAAGTCTGTTTTTATAATGGAAAAATTTTTTTTCAAAATTTGTATTTGTCCATTTCAGGTATATCTGACAGCAAAAGTCTGTACTATACGTTTGCTGTGCAGTAAAGAGGTAAAGTAAAGACGTATGTTGTAAGTTTAAACTAAACACTATAAGAAACAAAATAATTAATCAAAGATATTTTAAAGTGATCATAACAGTAATTAAATTAATTTTTTCTCCCCAACACAACCTCTCAAATTTTTTAAACAGATCAAAGGAAAGAGTAAATTGAGAAAATGCAGAACAGTGATTAAGAGATGGTAATTTAAAACCCAACCACATCAGTAATGATATTATATGAAAATATTTTAAATATTCCTGTTGAAGAACTGAGGCTGTCAGTTGGTAGAATAAGACCCACTTCTGTGCTCTCTAAGTAAAACATTTGACTATATGATAAAATTATGCTAAAATATAATAAAAGAAATAGAAAAGATAAGTCATGTTAATACCAATCAAAAGAAAAGTGTAGATTTCCAGAACAAAAATGGCCCAGCTCCTCTACCAAACTCCAAAAGAAAATAATGGTTGCTGATACTTCATAGATAGCCCGATCTGGGCTGATACTTCTGTGATATTGTAGAATGGGGGAAGGACGAGGAGATTCCTCTTTCTGTATGAACTACAACAGCCCAGATCCACCCCCTTTACCCTCCCACAGAAACAGCCCATCTCAGTGATTTAGCTTTATAAACTGTCAAGCCACCAAATTTGTTTCAGATCTCTAGATCCTGAACACCTCAAAATTTTATAGTAGTGTCAGCCCAGTAATATAGGAAATCTAATGGGAAAATTACTTAGAAATCTACCAAGCTTGGGGAGAAGAAATAAACAATTTCTCAAAGCAGTAATACAAATGGCCAAAAAGCACATGAAAAAATGTTCCACATCACTAATCATCAGAGAGATGCAAATCAAAACAACAATGAGGTACCACCTCATGCCACAGAGACTGGCACATATCACAAAGAACAAGAACAATCAGTGCTGGCAGGGATGTGGAGAGAAAGGAACTTTGATTCACTGCTAGTGGGAATGCCATCTAGTCCAGCTTTTATGGAAAACAATATGGAGATTCCTCAAAAAACTAGAAATTGAGCTCTCATATGACCCAGCTATACCACTTTTAAGGATATGCCCTACAGCAATCCCTTCCTCACACTTATATTCACTTATATTCATTGCAGCGCTATTTACAATAGCCAGACTCTGGAAACAACCAAGATGCCCTTCAACATTTGAATGGCTAAAGAAACATTGTACATACACAATGAAATATTATGCAGCCATCAGGAGAGACAAAGTCATGAAATTTTCCTATACATGGATGTACATGGAATCTATTATGCTGAGTGAAATAAGTCAGAGGGAGAAAGACACACACAGAATAGTCTCACTCATCTATGGATTTTAAGAAAAATAAAAGACCTCCTGCATGAAAGGCAAACGCCTTACCTCCATGCTATCTCTCCGGGAGGTAAGGCGTTTGCCTTTCATGCAGGAGGTCATCGGTTCGAATCCCGGCGTCCCATATGGTCCCCCGTGCCTGCCCGGAGCAATTTCTGAGCCTGGAGCCAGGAATAACCCCTGAGCACTGCTGGGTGTGACCCAAAAACAAAAAACAGAAAAAAAAAAGCTCAACAAAAGGACCCAAGAATAGGAAGACAGAAGGAAATAACAAAGCTGAGAGCAGAAATCAACGAAGTGGAAACTCAAAAAACAATCCGAAAGATCAACGAAAGAAGAAGTTGGTTCTTTGAAAAAATAAACAAGATTGATAGACCACTGGCAAACCTAACAAAGAAAGAGAGAGAGAGAAACTTGATAACTCGTATTAGGAATGAAAAAGGAGAGATCACTACTGATATGACAGAGATTCAAAGGGTAATCAGAAACTACTTTGAAAAACTCTACGCCACTAAAAATGAGAACCTGGAAGAAATGGATAAATTCTTGGACTCTTATAATCTTCCACGGTTGAAGGAAGAGGATGTAGCATATCTAAACACCCCCATCACCATTGATGAAATTAAAACAGTAATCAAATGTCTGCCCAAAAACAAAAGCCCAGGTCCAGATGGATTCACTAATGAATTCTTTCAAACTTTCCAAGAGGAACTACTGCCAATCTTGGCAAGACTCTTTCATGAAATTGAACAAACAGAAACACTTCCAAATAGCTTTTATGAAGCCAACATCACCTTGATACCTAAACCAGACAGAGATGCTACCAAAAAAGAAAATTACAGACCAATATCACTGATGAATGCAGATGCAAAGATCCTCAACAAAATCCTGGCAAATAGGATTCAATGCCTCGTTAAAAAGATCATCCACTACGATCAAGTAGGTTTCATCCCAGGAATGCAAGGCTGGTTTAACATCCGTAAATCTATCAACATAATACACAACATCAATAACAAGAAAAATAAAAACCACATGATCATATCAATAGATGCAGAGAAAGCATTTGATAAGGTCCAACACCCATTCTTGATCAAAACTCTCAGCAAGATGGGAATGGAGGGAACCTTTCTCAATATAGTGAAGGCCATCTACCACAAGCCAGTGGCAAATATTATCCTCAATGGAGAAAAACTAAAAGCCTTCCCTCTAAATTCTGGCACAAGACAAGGCTGTCCTCTCTCACCACTCCTATTCAACATAGCACTGGAAGTACTTGCTATAGCGATTAGGCAAGAAAAGGATATCAAGGGAATCCAGATAGGAAAGGAAGAAGTCAAGCTCTCACTGTTTGCAGATGACATGATACTCTACTTAGAAAACCCTAAAGACTCTATCAAAAAGCTTCTAGAAACAATAGACTCATATAGCAAGGTGGCAGGCTACAAAATTAACACACAAAAATCAATGGCCTTTCTATACACCAATAGTAATAAGGATGAAATGGACATTAAGAAAACAACCCCATTCACAATAGTGCCACACAAACTCAAATACCTTGGAATCAACTTGACTAAATATGTGAAGGACCTATACAAGGAAAACTATAAAACTCTGCTCCAAGAAATAAGAGAGGACACGCGGAAATGGAAACGCATACCCTGCTCATGGATTGGCAGGATTAACATCATCAAAATGGCAATACTCCCCAAGGCATTATACAGATTTAATGCCATTCCTCTAAAGATACCCATGACATTCTTCAAAGAAGTGGATCAGACACTTTTGAAATTCATTTGGAACAATAAACACCCTCGAATAGCTAAAGCAATTATTGGGAAAAAGAATATGGGAGGAATTACTTTCCCCAACTTTAAACTGTACTACAAAGCAATAGTTATCAAAACAGCATGGCATTGGAATAAGGACAGGTCCTCACATCAGTGGAATAGGCTTGAATACTCAGAAAATGTTCCCCAGACATACAACCACCTAATTTTTGATAAAAGAGCAGGAAATCCTAAATGGAGCAGGGAAAGCCTCTTCAACAAGTGGTGTTGGCACAATTGGATAGCCACTTGCAAAAAATTGAACTTAGATCCCCAGCTAACATCATGTACGAAGGTAAAATCCAAATGGATTAAAGACCTCGATACCAAAACCATAAGATATATAGAACAGCACATAGGCAAAACACTCCAGGACATTACAGGCATCTTCAAGGAGGAAACTGCACTCTCCAAGCAAGTGAAAGCAGAGATTAACAGATGGGAATATATTAAGCTGAGAAGCTTCTGCACCTCAAAGGAAATAGTGCCCAGGATACAAGAGCCACCCACTGAGTGGGAGAAACTATTCACCCAATACCCATCAGATAAGGGGCTAATCTCCAAAATATACAAGGCACTGACAGAACTTTACAAGAAAAAAACATCTAACCCCATCAAAAAATGGGGAGAAGAAATGAACAGACACTTTGACAAAGAAGAAATACACATGGCCAAAAGACACATGAAAAAATGTTCCACATCACTAATCATCAGGGAGATGCAAATCAAAACAACGATGAGATACCACCTCACACCCCAGAGAATGGCACACATCACAAAGAATGAGAATAAACAGTGTTGGCGGGGATGTGGAGAGAAAGGAACTCTTATCCACTGCTGGTGGGAATGCCGTCTAGTTCAACCTTTATGGAAAGCGATATGGAGATTCCTCCAAAAACTGGAAATCGAGCTCCCATACGATCCAGCTATACCACTCCTAGGAATATACCCTAGGAACACAAAAATACAATACAAAAACCCCTTCCTTACACCTATATTCATTGCAGCACTATTTACCATAGCAAGACTCTGGAAACAACCAAGATGCCCTTCAACAGACGAATGGCTAAAGAAACTGTGGTACATATACACAATGGAATATTATGCAGCTGTCAGGAGAGATGAAGTCATGAAATTTTCCTATACATGGATATACATGGAATCTATTATGCTGAGTGAAATAAGTCAGAGAGAGAGAGAGAGAAACGCAGAATGGTCTCACTCATCTATGGGTTTTAAGAAAAATGAAAGACACCCTTGTAATAATAATTTTCAGACACAAAAGAGAAAAGAGCTGGAAGTTCCAGCTCACCTCAGGAAGCTCACCACAAAGAGTGATGAGTTTAGTTAGGGAAATAACTACATTTTGAACTGTCCTAATAACGAGAATGTATGAGGGAAATGGAGAGCCTGTCTAGAGTACAGGCGGGGGTCGGGTGGGGAGAAGGGAGACTTGGGACATTGGTGATGGGAATGTTGCACTGGTGATGGGTGGTGTTCTTTACATGACTGAAACCCAAACACAATTATGTATGTAATTAAGGTGTTTAAATAAATAAAAAAATTCAACTATGAAAAAAAATAAAAATAAAATACATTAATTTAATAATGCCCAGAGACAATAGAGATGAGGGCCAGAAGGACTGGCATACGATATTAAGCTCACCACAAAGAATGGGGAGTGTAATTAGAGAAATACTACACTGACAACTATGGCAAAGGCAATGAGTGAGAGAAGTAGAATGCCTGTCTTGAATACAGGTGGGGGGGGAAAAGGGCGATGAGGGACATTGGTGATGGGAATGCTGCACTGGTGAAGGTGGGTGTTCTTTTTATGATTGAAACCCAACTACAATCATGTTTGTAATCATGGTGCTTAAATAAAAATATTATTAAAAAAAAAGCTGCCATGTTCAGTGCTTAGCCTAAGCAGTAACACAGAAGGCTCAACTACCATCAGCCATAGCCAGGAAATCCTGGGCTTGTTTTCAGGGTCCTCAAGCTTTTTTAAACTTTAAACAATTAACTGTACCCAGATCACTAGAGGACCGGTCTATAGTTTGGGAAAAAAAAAAAAAGATAAACAGTAGTAGCCCCAGGGCTATAGTTTGAGGACCTCTCTCCGAGACTGAGAGGATAAGTCTAGAGACAGAGAGGAGGAGGGGAGTCTGGTGTGGTGCACATTCCGCACTGTGGACCAGGGATTAGGAGTCCACTGCTAAGGAGAACAGGCAGTAGAGGTAAAAACAACTGGCAGGCCTGATAATTGTCATCGCAGGCTGCATATGACCCACAGGCCATAGTTTGAGGACCCCTGCCTTAGACACCGACTATAGTTATGCCATAGAGAGAGAGAACAATAATTTTAAATGGACCCTGTGGATCTAAGTTTTGGTAATTCCATTTGCCTTTGTTTTGTAACAAAAAGTATGAAGTAAATTTGTGCCTGCAAGGGAGCAGGTTATGGTGGTGGGTGGGGTGGGAAATTGGGGACACTGGTGAAGGGAAAGTCACACTGGTGGTGGGATTGTTTTGAACATTTAAAGCCTGAAACGGCTATTCTTATGAACAACTTGTTAAATCATGGTGTTATAATAAAAAATTTAAAAATAGAAAAGTATAGGAGTTATATCCACAGCAGACCAAATAGATTTCTTGCAAATATAGTACGAGACCAAGTGCAAGTCAGAATATCATAGGTGACCCTCTTGAAATTATAAAGGAATAAATTATTTACATAACTGAAGCCCTTTAACATACGAGAAGAAAAACTTAAAAAATATTGCAAAATAACTTGCAATTATAATTGGACATTCAGTACTTGCAACTAGGCAGAAAATTAGTAATGATATAGAATATTTAGCAAAACTTATTAGCCATATTAGCAATTTATGTATTATATTATCAGAATATATAAAAAACTTATATTTGAACAAAATCTGTATTTGGACAAAGCCTATTAACATTAGAAAAAAATCATTGTCATTCTAGAATATTATTACCCAATAACAGTTACATTCACACTCTTCTCCAAGGTAACTAAAACATCTATATTCGGAAAAATAATATTTATTTTGTGTCATAAAAAAAGCCTCATAAAGAAAAATTTAAGGCATTTGTATAATATAAACAATAGCAGTGAAGAAAGGGGCAGAATAAATGAATTAGATGCCTATTCCCTTCAAAAGGACCAATATCCGGAATAAATAAGAGAACATCTCTACAGTCTACAGATATTAAAG
Source organism: Suncus etruscus (assembly GCF_024139225.1). NCBI lineage: Eukaryota > Metazoa > Chordata > Mammalia > Eulipotyphla > Soricidae > Suncus > Suncus etruscus. The sequence continues at coordinate 118,372,316 of NC_064851.1, forward strand.
GAAGATAATACAGATTTTAACAGGAAAATGGCAAATGGATATGAAAAGCTTTATTATAGTAAATATGGTAGCTTAAAAATGAAAAAGTAGGGCCGGCGAGGTGGCGCTAGAGGTAAGGTGTCTGCTTTGCCAGTGCTAGCCAAGGAAGGACCGCGGTTGGATCCCCCGGCATCCCATATGGTCCCCCCCAAGCCAGGGGCAATTTCTGAGCGCTTAGCCAGGAGTAACCCCTGAGCATCAAACGGGTGTGGCCTGAAACACCTCCCCCCCCAAAAAAAAACAAAAAAACAAAAAAACAAAAAACATCACTTTCTGGGGCCGGAGAGATAGCATGGAGGTAAGGCGTTTGCCTTTCATTCAGGAGGTCATCGGTTTGAATCCCGGCGTCCCATATGGTCCCCCGTGCCTGCCAGGAGCAATTTCTGAGCCTGGAGCCAGGAATAACCCCTGAGCACTGCCGGGTGTGACCCAAAAACCACACACACAAAAAATGAAAAAGTAGAGGTCCGAAACAGTGGTGCAAGTAGTAGGGTGTTCGTCTTGCATGCATTGACCTAGGACGGACTACCATTTGATACCCTGGCATCCTATATGGTCTCCCAAGCCAGAAACGATTTCATAGCCCAAAAACCAAACCAAACAAAACAAAAATAAAGGAGAACTTTGAAAACTTCAAGCTTTAAAAACTCACAGAAGGGGGCCGGAGAGATAGCATGGAGGTAAGGCATTTGCCTTGCATGCAGGTTGGTGGTTCAAATCTCGGCACCCCATATGGTCCCCTGAGTCTACCAGGAGCGGTTTCTGAGCATAGAGCCAGGAATAACCCCTGAGCGCTGCTGGGTATGACCCAAAAATTAAACCAAACCAAACCAAAACAAAACAAAACCCTCACAGAAGGGGCTGGCAAGATAGTGCAAGAGTTGCTTGGCATGTATGTGGCTGATCCCAGTTTGCATGTAGTCCCCCCAACCTCTGCCAGGAATAACCCTAAACTCTACCAGGTATGACCCAAAAACCAAAACCAAGCAAAAACCTCCATGAAGCATGATCATGCACAGAGAGCAGTATAGGGGACTGGAGCAATAGCAAAGTGGTAGAGCGTTTGCCTTGAATGCTGCAGACTCAGGATGGGCTTGGGTTTGATCTCTGGCATCCCATATGGTCCCCTGAGCCTGCCAGGAGTAATTTCTGGGCACAGAGCCAGGAGTAACCCCTGAGCATTGCTGGTGTGGTCCCCACCCCCCAAAAAAAAACCCAACATTATATTAAAGAAATCTTGTCATAATTAAAAACACATCTTCAAAGGAAATTCCACATCTACATGCTTTGATGAATTATACCAACCAAATAATAAAGAACTACAGGCAGGTAATATTTAAATTTTTCTTTTTTTTAAATGTCTTTATTTAAACACCATGATCACAAACATTATAGTTTCTTTCAGTCATTAAAAGAACACACACCCCCTTTACAGTGCAAACATTCCCATCACCAATGCCCCCATCTCACTCCTCCTCCCCACTCCCATCACCTGTATTTGAGACAACTTTTCTCACTCATTAACCATTGTTATGATAGTTCCCAGGGTAGTTATTTCTCTAATTGCACTCACCTCTCTTTGTGGTGAGCTTTATATCGTAAACTGGTCCTTCCAGCCCTCATCTCTATTGACTCTGGGCATTATTACAATAATTTTATATTTTTATTTAATTTTTATTTTTCTTAAAATCCATAGATGAGTGAGACTATTCTGTGTCCATCTCTCTCCTTCTGACTTATTTCACTCAGCATAATAGATTCTATGTACATCTATGTTTAGGAAAATTTCATGACTTCATCTCTTCTGATGGCTGCATAATATTCTATTATGTATATGTACCACAGTTTCTTTAACCATTGAAGGGCATCTTGGTTGTTTCCAGAACCTGGCTATTGTAAATAGCACTACAATGAACATAGGTGTGAGGAAGGAATTTTTGCATTGTGTTTTTGAGTTCCTGGGGTATTGCCCTAGGAGTGGTATAGCTGGGTCATATGGGAGCTCAATTTCCAGTTTTTTGAGGAATTTCCATATTGTTTTCCATAAAAGCTGGACTAGATGGCATTCCCATCAGCAGTGAATCAGAGTTCCTTTCCCACCAGCACTGATTGTTCTTGTTCTTTGTGATGTGTGCCAGTCTCTGTGGCATGAGATGGTACTTTGTTGTTGTTTTGATTTACATCTATCTCTCTGATGATTAGTGATGTGGAGCATTTTGTCATGTGCCTTTGGCCATTTGTATTACTTCTTTGAGAAATTGTCTGTTTATTTCTCCCCATTTTTGATGGGATTAGATGCTTTTTTTCTTGTAAAGTTCTGTCAGTACCTCGTATATCTTAAATATTAGCCCCTTATCTGATGGGTATTGGTTGAATAGCTTTTCCCATTCTGTGGGTGGCTTTTGTATCCTAGGCATTATTTCCTTTGAGGTGCAGAAACTTCTCAGCTTAATGTAGTCCCATCTGTTTATCTCTTCTTAGATTTGTTTGGAGAGTGCTGTTTCCTCCTTGAAGATGCTTTTAGTATCAATGTCTTGGAGTAATTTACCTACGTGTTGTTCTATATACATTATGATTTCAGGTCTGATATTAAGCTCTTTAATCCATTTGCATTTGACCCTTGTGCAGGGTGTTAGATGGAGATCTGAGTTCATCTCTTTACAAGTGGCTGATCAGTTGTCTCAACCCTACTAGTTGAAGAGGCTTTCCTTGCTCCATTTTGCATTATTTCCCCTTAAAAATTTTTAACTAAATCTCAGCAAATCAAATCTAGCAATATATAAAAAATAACGAACCACTTTAATAAGAAAAGTCTTACGATTATCTAATTTGATTCAGATACAAGAGCTAAGGGAGGTAAGAAGCTGAGAAGCTGGAATAGGTGAGTATATGACTCAAGAAATCATTTCCAGAAGAAAATGTATTTTCAGTTCATTTTAAATCTCTGATGTACTTAACTATGCAATAGTAAATGTTTGTTATTGAGACATCTTTATTTGGGAAAAAGATCATTGTTTTTAATTTAATTTTTTTATTTAAGTAGCCTTGATTTATTACCTTGTATTGGCTTTTAGATATTGTTGTAACTTAATTTTGTGGTAATTTACTCTGCAGTGTTTTGCGCATTTTTAAATGGATTTTAGACCCTTAAATAGTGTATGTTACTCTATAATTATCTAAGCATGTGGAGATAATTTTGAAACAGTAAACTGCAGGAATTTTGAGGAGCTTGTAGTAAAATTCTAGATTGTCTTCAATAGCTTGCTTGTAACTAGAGAAACTGAGGTTAAAGAAGAGATTGATGAGAATGCAGAAGGCAATGAGAAACATAATGGAGAAATTTCAAGTTGCTTTTGAGAAAGCCCTTATCACTACAAAGAGATTTAATCAAAGCCTGGATGTTCAGAATATACACAATTGGGAAGAGCTTAGAAATTAAAAGGGGGGGGCTGAAGCGGTGGCGCAAGCAGTAGAGTGCCTTGCACGCGGATGACCTAGGACAGACTGCAGTTCGATCCCTCAGCATCCCCTATGGCTCCCCAAGGCAGGAGCGATTTCTGAGTGTATAGCAAGAGTAAACCTGAGCATCACCGGGTGTGACCAAAAAAAAAAAAAAGAAAGAAAGAAATTAAAAAGGGAGGCACATACTCCTAGAAAGTGTATGTAGCAGTCTTTGTCCTACAGGTAAGAACTTAGCAGAATGGAGCCTAATAGTTGTGAAAAAGCAGAGCCCCTTAGCAGAAACCCTTATGAACTTGGATATTTAGCTAAGGAGATTTTCAAACCAAAAATCCAAGGTGTTTCCTGCTTTCTTTGTCCTGCTTATTGTAAAATGTGAGAGGAAACAGCTATAATTAGGGAAGAATTGTTAAGAGAAAAAGGAAATTGGACCTGATTTAGGAGGTTCTCAGTGTATCTAGTTAAGCAGTGTCTAATCCCTGGAGTCTCTATTCTAGTGAAGAAACAGAGAATGACCATCAGAGCAAATAGTGGTGATTTGGGATAGTTTGAATCAGATTAAGAAAACTAAAAGAAAACTAGAACTAGAAGGCCACCAGGAATGACACCTGGGTGAAAAACCTGGAGAAACCTCTGGGCACCACTTATTGTGACACCCCCCCCCCAAAAAAAGGAAACTAGAAGGTATATCCAAAGTGATAGCAACAATGGGTAGGGTGTTTGCCTTGCATGTGGTAGATCTGGCTCTATCCCTGACATCCCATATGACCCTCTGAGCTTTCTAGGTATAATTTCTGAGCAGAGTCAGGAGAACCCGAAATATATTATAATTTATAGTCATAAAAATGTGACAAAAATGCTAAACTTAAAGATTATTTTTAAATATCAAAGTTTTTTGGGGGGAGGGGAGGTTTGTGGTTTGTTTTTGCCACAACTGGCAGTGCTCAGGGTTTATTCCTGACTCTGTGCTCAGAGATCACTATAGAAAAGCTCAGGGAATTTCATGGGGTCCCAGGAGTCAAACCCGGATTGGTTGCATGCAAGGCAAGTGACTTACCCACTGTAATATTGTCTCTCTGGCCTTTAAAGGATTAAAATAACAGTAGATATGTAAAAATGGAGCTAACTGTAGGAAAGAGAAAATCAAACAAATTGGAAGCAGATGACCTCTAAGTGAAAACGAGCAGAGGATTAATCAGTAGTTGAAGGGTGGAAGACAAATGAGTGAATGGTGATAAAAAGCTAAGAAGTAACATTTGAAGGTCCAGAGAGATAGTACCAATGTACTCGTCTTACATGTGACTGACCCCAACTCAATCTCAGCCATCACATATGGTTACCTAAGCATTACTAGGAGCAACCCTTGCATACAGAGTCAGGAGTAGCCCCTGAGCACTGCCAGAGCACTGCCAGTGTCGTTGCCTAACCCCAACCCTCTGCTCCCCTGTCCCAAATAAAAAATAATTCCTGGAGAATTAGTCTTGCTCCTTGGAGAAGGCTATGTTAGAAGTGTGCAGTTGCATCTTCTCAGCAGAAGATATTATCAATATTAATTGTAACAATGGAGGAGGATTCTTGTCTAGGGCTGTGAGTTCCACTGAGAGAGGTGTAGAAGGTGTTCTGTGAGTACATAGATGCACATATTTCCTTGGGATATGTGTGTGCTGAAAGGTTCACTGTGTCTTGATCCTTAAGTTAAGATGATCTTGACACAAAGGATTTCTATGCTGGTGATTTATTCAGAAAGTGCTACCAGAGCGGCTGTGATGGAGGAAGGTTGGGATAGGACGTGGACCAAGTCAAGTGTTGCAAAAGGAAGATTTGGTGTGATCATGTTATTTATATCCAGTAGAAGCGGGCTGAGTTTGCACACACCTACCATGTAGGCATCAGTTAAATGCCACCAAGACATGAGCCCCAAGCATTGCCTATGTAAGCAGATTATCCTGAGGGCAGTTGGTCACAAGCAAAGTTACAAGTGCTGTCTGCTGGAAGAAGGAGCACAGAGAGCATATGAAAATGCTCAAATGGAGTCCGGAGAGATAGCACAGCAGTAGGGGGCGTTTGCTTGCACGAAGCCTATCCAGGAGAAACGGTGTTCAAATTCCAGCATCACATATGGTCCCTTGTGCCTGCCAGGAGTGATTTCTGAAAGCAGAGCCAGGAGTAATCCCTGAGTGCTGTTGGGTGTGACTCCAACACACACACACACACACACACACACACACACACACACACACACACACACACACACACACACGAAAATGCTCAAGGGCCGGAGTGATGGCACAAGGGGTAAGGCGTCTGCCTTACCCACGATAGCCTAGGACGACCGTGTTTGGATTCCCCAGCATCCCATATGGTCCCCCAAGCCAGGAGCGATGTCTGAGTGCATAGCCAGGATTAACCCTTGAACGTCACTGGGTGTGGCCCAAAACCAACAACAACAACAACAACAACAACAAGAAAATGCTCAAATGGAATTCAAAGGATCATTGCTTCATTATAAATATGGTTAGGAAAATGTAATGTTAGGGCATTTAAGTCATGATTTCCCCCCCTCTGAGGGCCACTTTCTGTGGATCTCAGAGTTTACTCTGGCTCTGTGCTCAGAGATCACTCAGGGGCCATATTCAGAGTCAGGTCTGTGCAAGGCAAGTGCCTGACCCACTATTTTTACCCATTGAGTTTATTTTTAGAGTCATTTTATTTATTTATTTTTTGGACCCTACCTGGCTGTGTGCAGCAAATACTCCTGACATTACACAGAGATTTCTCTCCTTTCTGTGTTCAGGGATCATTCCTGGAGTTCTTCAGGAGGCCATACGTACTGCCAGGAATCAAGCCAGGTCAGTAACATTCAAGGCAGGTGCCTTATCCTAATTGTCTCTCCACTTTAAGTGTGTCATTTAAAAATACCTGTACTGGGCCAGAGAGATAACACAGCAGTAGGGTGTTTGCCTTGCATGCAGGACAGTGGCTCGGATCCCAGCATTCCATATGGTCCCCTGAGCCTGCCGGGGGTGATTTCTGAGCATTGAGCCAGGAGTAGCCCCTGAGAGCTGCCAGGTGTGACCCCAAAGCAAAAATAAGTCAATAAATAAATACCAGTATTGGGCTGGAGTGATAGGAGAGCGAGTAGGGTATTTGCCTTGCATGTGGCTGACCCAGGTTCAATCTCCACAACCCATATTGTTCCTCAAGCCTGCCAAGAGTAATTTATTTGTTTTTTGTTTTTTGGCCCCACTCAGTGACACTCATGGGTTACTCCTGGCTATGCACTCAGAAATTACTTATGGCTTGGGGGACCATATAGGAGACCGGGGAATTGAACATCTATCTAGGTCAGGTGCATGCAAGGCAAACACCCTACTGCTGGGCTCTCACTTCAGCCCCAACCAAGAGTAAGTTTGAGTGCAGAACCAGTAATAACCCCTGAGTGTGGTCCTCCAAATAAATATCAAGTAAATATGTGGCATAAATGATATAAATGTTAAAAATTATTAAAATGGCATAATAAATTGTCTGGAGTCTAACAGTGCAGGCTTGCATGCTTGGGCACTTGTGTTGGTTGATCTGCTTCTTCGCAGGTTAAGTTGGTGGTGATGTTTCTTTGACATTTTTTGGCCCACAGTTATCACAAGACAGTGCTGATTAATGAATTCCTCCTTCCTCTGTGAACTCCTCAACATTTAAATTTGAAATGTATTAATCTGGATACTCCAAAACTTTTTACTTTCTACTTTGCACAAAAATTATTGGTTCAATATTCTTTCCCTGGAAGTTTGGTGAGCTTCTTAGAGCAGCGGTGGTATCTTACTCCTTCTTTGTGCTTCTAATATCTCGGCTTATGCCTGGCAGTGTAGTAGGTATTCAGTAAACGTTTGCTGAGAGCATGAATAAAGAAATCCTTGATGGTCTGTAGAAATTCTAGAAAATAAATTCTATCTTCAGGATGAAGCCGGTATCTTGTATTAATTAGGCCAAAGCAATTAAAATGATAAACCTGGTCTCACTGCCAGTAGAAGTTATTGAGCCTCATCAAATTGCTTTTACTTTTGGCACAGAAAGGTTCTTACCTGAAGATGGAAACTTGAAACTTAAGCTGAGGAAAGCATTCTTGATTAAAAGCACTTGATTAAAAAGAGCTCATTAACAAAAAGCCAACAATACTATTTTTATAAGGACTAAGCTTCTTTTATCCTGCCTTGGTTTGGTTTTACGCTTCAACAAATAACACCTTCTGGCAGCCACGGCTCTGTGCACTGCCAAATGCTGTATTTTGGGGCAGCCATGCCCTTCCTTGACGTCACTCTGGAAGGGTCATCAGCAAATTAGCTGCAGAAGCTGGTCACCATTATTGCTTCCAACCGCCAAGTGCTGCCGTCTGATGGAATTACAATGACTTTGTTAAATGAGTGGGTGTTTTCTTCTCTTGATGACCTACAAATCCTTTTATAGAACACACTGAAAATTGGGATAATTTAATAGAATATATCCAATTAAAGGTGATCTATAGATATCTAGGAGTGTAGAAAAACTTTACTTGGATAGGATGAATAAAAATGCTAAGACTTTTCTTCAGATTCAACAGGGAGGGAAATGTCTATTTTTCAGACTTCTCTTCAACTCCTATTTCCCAACAATCCAACTCCATTTTCGACATACATCCAGTGCCACTTTTCATGAAACTGGAATCTGTCTTCTCAACTTCCTCAGTCACTTCTGTCACTTTCTTTTTTCTCAATAGTCAATATTGACTCTACCCTAGGCTGCTCTGAGCTTCACATCCCCATAATCCTCAAGAGCCTCATGTTTTCTGTATGTGTAGACCAGGCTCGTTTTCCAAAGCACTTTGGAGCCTGTCATTTATACTCTGTCAATCTGTTAGTGGTCATTCTGCTCGTCTTAGATTACAGTTACTCAAAGAAGCTTCCACATCTGTTTTATATTCTATTCCAAGCACTGCTCAGTGGTCCGTGTGTCAGTGCCATTAGTACTTGGCCAGTGCAGTGATAGGGGGTGAGACAGGCAGAGGGTGGTTATCAGAGATGCTCATGAGATTCTGCAGTTCTGAAAATCAAACCCAGAATCTCCAGATGAGTCACAATCCAATTCTTTGAATCATCTTCCCAACCCTGAGCTGAAGGTTTATTAAGCTTCTTAAGGCAGCAACACAATGAAGAGGCCTTCTTAGATCATAAGCTTTTACCTGCCACAGTAAGATACACTAAGAATCACTTAAACTGATGACATTTGCTCCTGAAAGAAAGGTTTCTTGGTCATTGAATTAAGTACCTCCCCTGCACATCTGTAATATGGAAATACCCGAAATTGTGGGTAAGTGAAATACTGGGGTTTTAATAAGACACATGGCATATATCTGATACACAGTTAGCATCCAGCTAACTAAAAAGAAAATGAAGTTTTCTTGCAAAATAGCATAGCATAAAAGGAATTCCCTTATGCAGGCACCAAAGATAACTACAGATTGTGCAAAAGTGTCCAGCAACCCCTTTTTGTTGATATTTGTCCTCACTTATTACTCTCATACTATTAGCTAAAGATCCTTAGAGAAATTTATAGTCTAGCCTTAGTATTAGAAAAAAATCACTTCTCACAAACAACTAACTTGCATTTCCCTGTTTTGTTTTTCTTCCCCTTGGGGGTGCTCAGGACTTACTCCTGGCTCTGCATTCAGGGATCACTTCTGATGGAACTCAGGGGCCACATGTGGTGCCAGAGATTGAACCTGGGTTGGCCACTTGCAAGGCAAGTGCCCTACCTGCTGCATTATAAGTACAGCCCCTATTTTCTGGTATGTATATTTGAATTTATTTTACTCCTAGTGAGATATATATTTGGTTTTTGGGCCACACCCGGCAGCACTCAGGGGTAACTCCTGGCTCCATGCTCAGAACTCACCCCTGGCAGGCTTGGGGGACCATGGGATGCGGGATGCCGGGATTTGAACCACCATCCTCTGGGTCTAAGGCAAATGCCTTACCACTGTGCTATCTCTCCAGCCCCTCCTAGTGATATTTTATATCAACAAATTTTCAGGGGCTGGATAGATAGCATGGAGGTAGGACGTTTGCCTTGCATGCAGAAGGATGGTGGTTCGAATCCTAGAATCCCACATGGTCCCCGAGCCTGTCAGGAGCAATTTCTGAGCATAGAGCCAGGAGTAACCCCCGAGCGCTGCTGGGTGTGACCCCCCCACAAAATCATAAAACAAATTTTCACCTTTATGACTTACTTTTATCTGCATTTAAATAATGTGAATTGGTATATATTTCTTCATAAGCTAACTTAAATGCTAGGGAAGAGTACACACACACACAGACCCACACACAAACACACACAACTCATCATCTTCCCTGTCCACAAATTAATGGGAAATTGGATGTTAGAACAAAACTAAAAGATCAAGTATTTGTCTTTTTCTTCGACAAAACCTAATAATGAAGGATTTCCTTTCTCTGTGCTGTTTTCGACCAAAAGACGTGCTTATTAAACTTTTTTTATTTTAAAAAAAAACAACCTCGGGGGCCGGGCGGTGGCGCTGGAGGTAAGGTGCCTGCCTTGCCTGCGCTAGCCTAGGACGGACCATGGTTCGATCCCCCGGCGCCCCGTATGGTCCCCCAAGAAGCCAGGAGCAACTTCTGAGCGCATAGCCAGGAGTAACCCCTGAGCGTCACAGGGTGTGGCCCAAAAACCAAAAAAAAAAAAAAAAAAAAAAAAAAAACAACCTCACCAGTGCAACATTCCCATCACCAATGTCCCAAGTGTCCCTCCTCCCCACTCCATTAAAGTTATTTTTTAATCTAGCCTTTCTTCTAGATTTGGAAGAGGGTACCATACCCAATGGTACTAAGGGGTTACGCCCAGCTCTACCTTGGGGACCTTAAAGTAGCTGGGCTTAAATCCAGGCCTCCTGCATGCACTTCATGCATTCCAGCCTTTTGAGCTTTCTTTCCAATGTTTTTATGCTGCTTGGGTCTTTTGTTTTTGTTTGTCTATTTAAGAAGAAAAAGAATTTATTTAAAGATTACTGAGTAGGAAGCAGTGAGATAGTACAGCAGGTAGGGCATTTGCCTCGAACAAGGCTGACCCAGATTCGATCCTCAGTATCCCATCTAGCCCCAAAGCCTACCAAAAGTAATTCCTGAGTGCAAATCCAGGAGTAACCCCTGAGCCTCACTGGGTGTGGTCTCTAAACCAAAAATAATTAAAAAATGAAAAGTACAGCATAGACCAGATTATCCCAGCAGTGCTAGAGAGCTGTGCTTGAGAATTTGTCTGGAGCTTAGGCTGGCCTAAGCAACTGGAGTGACAACCAAACTCACTCAAAACCAGTGCCAACAGAATGCCAGCCCCGAGTCCAGCTCATACCTTTCTATTCACAAGCATGATGATCCTTCTGCTGTTTCTACTACCTTGGGGCCTGGGAGATGCTGCCACTGTCCCCAACTGAATAAATTTGAAATAGCTTCATTTTCTTTCATACTTCGCAGTCCAAGGGCAGAGAGGAAGCTGCACATTGCTGAGACCCGGGCTCATAATCTTCAGCTGAGAAGTGCGTTCTGTGGAAGACAAGGATAGTGAGAGTGGTTGTTTTTAAAAACATGGGGTTTGGGGAACTGGAGTGATAGTACAATAGGTAGGACATTTACCCTGCATGTGGCTAACCTGGGTTGCATCTCTGACGCCACCAGGAATAAGTCCTGAACACAGAGCCAGAGCATTACTGGGTGTTACCCTCCAAAAAAATTAAAAGGGGAGTTTCTAATTTGATCTATTAAATATTAGTAGAGATACTATCCATGTCTCTTTATGCATTTACCCAGTTGGAGAATCCTCCCTCCCCAGATCCTCAACTGGAAAACGTCAACTATTAACTCTAATTTTTCACCTAGTATGCTTTTTCACTCATGTCTATATTGTGTGTATGTGTGTATATGTGTGTGTGTGTGTTTGTGATGGGGTGAAGGGTGATGAGGACTGAGCCCAGAGTCTCACAAATGCAAGGCAAGTGTTCTTCCACTAATGGATAACTTTGGCTCTTAGCTAGATCTTTAAAAGATATCTTTCTAACACAAAAAAAATTAACTTCTTTTTCTTCCTGGGATATAGCCCCAAAGCATCCATCACTGTGAAAAGCTTTATTTCCCCTCCTGTTTGGGCAAACTCTCCCAATGGTTTACAGCATATGTGAGATTTACTATTAATAACACACTCTACATCAAATAATAAAAAACGAGAATATTTTAACCTAACTGAAATATCTTATATTCATTTAATGAAAAGGAGAGGGGGTGAGTACTATTTTACATATTTTATAGGAAAACTATCAAGCAAGATGAGAAATTTTGGTCAATATAGAACCTTTGCATTCTATTAAATACATGCACATAAAAATAGCCTTCAAGGGCCCGGAGAGATAGCACAGCGTTGTTTGCCTTGCAAGCAGCCGATCCAGGACCTAAGGTGGTTGGTTCGAATCCCGGTGTCCCATATGGTCCCCCGTGCCTGCCAGGAGCTATTTCTGAGCAGACAGCCAGGAGTAACCCCTGAGCACCGCTGGGTGTGGCCCCCCCCCAAAAAAAAAGCCTTCAAAAATGTTCATTTCCTCATGAAAACTTCAAGTAAAAACTCAAATATGGTTATTTTACTTTATCAGCAGAAACATAATTTTGAGCTGCAGTTTGTTCATGATAGATTGCTATGTTTTATTAGAATTTATGAATTCATTATTCTTTTAGATGATTTAATTATGTAGTCTTGCCTGTATAGCATTGAAAATTTCAATAAACAAGACTTCCCATATCAGAAGGTCTAAAAATACACTATGAGAGCTGTGACTAAATTACCTAAATGGTAACTTTGTGAAGTAAAACCCTATATATGTTATCTATCTGTAGGTCTTGGGATACTCTGAATAAAATAGTAAATATTTTTCCATGGATGTGAAAATCCAACATTTAAAATTCTTTCTGAACGGGGCCAAAATGATAGCACAGAGGGCAGGCCCTTTTCCTTGCATGTGTTGGACCAAGGTTCAATCCCCAGCACCACATATGGTTTCTGGGCACCTCCATGAGTTTCCAGCACATATGGTTTCCAGCACCTCTAATTGCAAAGCCACGAGTAAACCTTCAGCTTCACTGAATGTGTTCAAAAATAATTTCTTTTTTTTTTTTAATGCATAATTTTTTTTATTTAAACACCTTGATTACATACATGATTGTGTTTGGGTTTCAGTCATAAAAGGAACACCACCCATCACCAGTGCAACATTCCCATCACCCAAGTACCAAATCTCCCTCCTCCCCACCCAACCCCCGCCTGTACCCTAAACAGGCTCTACATTTCCCTCATACATTCTCAATATTAGGACAGTTCAAAATGTAGTTATTTCTCTAACTAAACTCATCACTCTTTGTGGTGAGCTTCCTGAGGTGAGCTGGAACTTCCAGCTCTTTTCTCTTTTGTGTCTGAAAATTATTATTACCAGGGTGTCTTTCATTTTTCTTAAAACCCATAGATGAGTGAGACCATTCTGCGTTTTTCTCTCTCTCTCTGACTTATTTCACTCAGCATAATAGATTCCATGTACATCCATGTATAGGAAAATTTCATGACTTCATCTCTCCTGACAGCTGCATAATATTCCATTGTGTATATGTACCACAGTTTCTTTAGCCATTCGTCTGTTGAAGGGCATCTTGGTTGTTTCCAGAGTCTTGCTATGGTAAATAGAGCTGCAATGAATATAGGTGTAAGGAAGGGGTTTTTGTATTGTATTTTTGTGTTCCTAGGGTATATTCCTAGGAGTGGTATAGCTGGATCGTATGGGAGCTCGATTTCCAGTTTTTGGAGGAATCTCCATATCGCTTTCCATAAAGGTTGAATTAGACAGCATTCCCACCAGCAGTGGATAAGAGTTCCTTTCTCTCCACATCCCCGCCAACACTGTTTATTCTCATTCTTTGTGATGTGTGCCATTCTCTGGGGTGTGAGGTGGTATCTCATCGTTGTTTTGATTTGCATCTCCCTGATGATTAGTGATGTGGAACATTTTTTCATGTGTCTTTTGGCCATGCGTATTTCTTCTTTGTCAAAGTGTCTGTTCATTTCTTCTCCCCATTTTTTGATGGGGTTAGATGTTTTTTTCTTGTAAAGTTCTGTCAGTGCCTTGTATATTTTGGAGATTAGCCCCTTATCTGATGGGTATTGGGTGAATAGTTTCTCCCACTCAGTGGGTGGCTCTTGTATCCTGGGCACTATTTCCTTTGAGGTGCAGAAGCTTCTCAGCTTAATATATTCCCATCTGTTAATCTCTGCTTTCACTTGCTTGGAGAGTGCAGTTTCCTCCTTGAAGATGCCTGTAATGTCCTGGAGTGTTTTGCCTATGTGCTGTTCTATATATCTTATGGTTTTGGGGCTGATATCGAGGTCTTTAATCCATTTGGATTTTACCTTTGTACATGATGTTAGCTGGGGGTCTAAGTTTAATTTTTTGCAAGTGGCTATCCAATTGTGCCAACACCACTTGTTGAAGAGGCTTTCCATGCTCCATTTAGGATTTCCTGCTCCTTTATCAAAAATTAGATGGTTGTATCTCTGGGGAACATTTTCTGAGTATTCAAGCCTATTCCACTGATCTGAGGACCTATCTTTATTCCAATACCATGCTGTTTTGATAACTGTTGCTTTGTAGTACAGTTTAAAGTTGGGAAAAGTAATTCCTCCCATATTCTTTTTCCCAATGATTGCTTTAGCTATTCGAGGGTGTTTATTGTTCCAAATGAATTTCAAAAGTGTCTGATCCACTTCTTTGAAGAATGTCATGGGTATCTTTAGAGGGATGGCACTAAATCTGTATAATGCCTTGGGGAGCATTGACATTTTGATGATGTTAATCCTGCCAATCCATGAGCAGGGTATGTGTTTCCATTTCCGTGTGTCCTCTCTTATTTCTTGGAGCAGAGTTTTATAGTTTTCTTTGTATAGGTCCTTCACATATTTAGTCAAGTTGATTCCAAGATATTTGAGTTTGTGTGGTACTATTGTGAATGGGGTTGTTTTCTTAATGTCCATTTCATCCTTATTACTATTGGTATATAGAAAGGCCATTGATTTTTGTGTGTTAATTTTGTAGCCTGCCACCTTGCTATATGAGTCTATTGTTTCTAGAAGCTTTTTGATAGAGTCTTTAGGGTTTTCTAAGTAGAGTATCATGTCATCTGCAAACAGTGAGAGCTTGACTTCTTCCTTTCCTATCTGGATTCCCTTGATATCCTTTTCTTGCCTAATCGCTATAGCAAGTACTTCCAGTGCTATGTTGAATAGGAGTGGTGAGAGAGGACAGCCTTGTCTTGTGCCAGAATTTAGAGGGAAGGCTTTCAGTTTTTCTCCATTGAGGATAATATTTGCCACTGGCTTGTGGTAGATGGCCTTCACTATATTGAGAAAGGTTCCCTCCATTCCCATCTTGCTGAGAGTTTTGATCAAGAATGGGTGTTGGACCTTATCAAATGCTTTCTCTGCATCTATTGATATGATCATGTGGTTTTTATTTTTCTTGTTATTGATGTTGTGTATTATGTTGATAGATTTACGGATGTTAAACCAGCCTTGCATTCCTGGGATGAAACCTACTTGATCGTAGTGGATGATCTTCTTAACGAGGCATTGAATCCTATTTGCCAGGATTTTGTTGAGGATCTTTGCATCTGCATTCATCAGTGATATTGGTCTGTAATTTTCTTTTTTGGTAGCGTCTCTGTCTGGTTTAGGTATCAAGGTGATGTTGGCTTCATAAAAGCTATTTGGAAGTGTTTCTGTTTGTTCAATTTCATGAAAGAGTCTTGCCAAGATTGGCAGTAGTTCCTCTTGGAAAGTTTGATAGAATTCATTAGTGAATCCATCTGGACCTGGGCTTTTGTTTTTGGGCAGACATTTGATTACTGTTTTAATTTCATCAATGGTGATGGGGGTGTTTAGATATGCTACATCCTCTTCCTTCAACCGTGGAAGATTATAAGAGTCCAAGAATTTATCCATTTCTTCCAGGTTCTCATTTTTAGTGGCGTAGAGTTTTTCAAAGTAGTTTCTGATTACCCTTTGAATCTCTGTCATATCAGTAGTGATCTCTCCTTTTTCATTCCTAATACGAGTTATCAAGTTTCTCTCTCTCTCTTTCTTTGTTAGGTTTGCCAGTGGTCTATCAATCTTGTTTATTTTTTCAAAGAACCAACTTCTGCTTTCGTTGATCTTTCGGATTGTTTTTTGAGTTTCCACTTCGTTGATTTCTGCTCTCAGCTTTGTTATTTCCTTCTGTCTTCCTATTCTTGGGTCCTTTTGTTGAGCATTTTCTAGTTCTATTAGCTGTGTCATTAAGCTACTCAGGTAAGCTCCTTCTTCCTTCCTGATGTGTGCTTGCAAAGCTATAAATTTTCCTCTCAGTACTGCTTTTGCTGTGTCCCATAGGTTCTGAGAGTTTGTGTCTTTATTGTCATTTGTTTCCAGGAACCTTTTGATTTCCTCCTTGATTTCATCTCGGACCCACTGGTTATTGAGCATGAGGCTGTTTAACTTCCAGGTGTTAAAGTGTTTCTTCTGAGTCCCTTTAGAGTTCACAAATAATTTCAGAGCCTTGTGGTCAGCGAAGGTAGTCTGCAAAATTTCTATCCTCTTGATCTTATGGAGGTATGTTTTATGTGCCAGCATGTAGTCTATCCTGGAGAATGTCCCATGTACATTGGAGAAGAATGTGTATCCAGGTTTCTGGGGATGGAGTGTCCTATATATATCCACTAGGCCTCTTTCTTCCATTTCTCTCCTCAGGTCTAGTATATTCTTGTTGGGTTTCAGTCTGGTTGACCTGTCCAGTGTTGACAAAGCCGTGTTAAGTTCCCCCACAATTATTGTGTTGTTGTTGATATTATTTTTCAGATTTGTCAACAGTTGTATTAAATATTTTGCTGGCCCCTCATTCGGTGCATATATGTTTAGGAGAGTGAATTCTTCCTGCTCTACGTACCCCTTGATTAATATAAAATGTCCGTCTTTGTCCCTTACAACCTTCCTGAGTATAAAGTTTGCATTATCTGATATTAGTATGGCCACTCCAGCTTTTTTATGGGTGTTGTTTGCTTGGATAACTTTTCTCCAGCCTTTTATTTTGAGTCTATGTTTGTTCTGACTATTCAGGTGCGTTTCTTGTAGGCAGCAGAAGGTTGGATTGAGTTTTTTGATCCATTTAGCCACTCTGTGTCTCTTAACTGGTGCATTTAGTCCATTGACGTTGAGAGAAAGAATTGTCCTGGGATTTAACGCCATCTTTATTTCAAAATTTGGTGTGTCTTTTGGGTAGTCTTGTCTTAGATTAGGTCTTTCAGTTTTTCTCTTAAGACTGGTTTTGTGTCTGTGAAGTTTCTGAGCTGTTTTTTGTCTGTGAAACCATGTATTCTTCCATCAAACCGGAAAGTGAGTTTTGCTGGGTATAGTATTCTGGGTGAAGCATTCATTTCATTCAGTCTTGTCACAATATCCCACCACTGCTTTCTGGCATTGAGCGTTTCTGGTGACAGGTCTGCTGTAAATCTCAGGGAAGCTTGCTTGAACATGATTTCCCCTTTTGATCTTGCTGTTTTCAGAATTCTGTCTCTATCTGTGGGATTTGTCATTGTGACTAGGATGTGTCTTGGGGTGGTTTTTCTGGGGTCTCTTTTGGTTGGTACTCTTCGGGCATGCAGGATTTGATCACATATATTCTTTAGCTCTGGAAGTTTCTCTTTAATGATGTTCTTGACCATTGATTCTTCCTGGAAATTTTCTTCCTGGGTCTCTGGGACTCCAATGATTCTTAAGTTGTTTCTGTTGATCTTATCATAGACTTCTATTTTCGTCTGTTCCCATTCTTTGACTAATTTTTCCATTGTCTGCTCATTTGCTTTAAGTTTTTTGTCCAATCTCTCCTGCTGTATGGAATTGTTATGTATCTCATCTTCCACAGCACCAAGTCTATTCTCAGCTTCTGATACCCTGTCCCAGAGCTTATCCATTTTGTCATTCACTTCGTTTACTGACTTTTTCAGTCCTGTTAGTTGACATGTTATTTCAGTTTGGAGTTTTGTCATTTCTGCCTTCATATTTTCTTGGTTCTTATTAGTGTTCTGTTCAACTCGATCCATGGTTTCTTGGAGTCTGTTGAGCACCTTCCATATTGCTAGTCTAAAGTCCTTATCTGAGAGGTTGATTAGTTGTTCAGTCATTATCTGGTCCTCAGAATTGTCATCTTCATTCTCTATGTCTGATGCTGGCCTGCGTTGTTTCCCCATTGTCACACTTGTATTGTGGGTTTTTCTACGTGTTGTGGTGGTATTCATTGTCTATATGATGTAGGCAGCACACTCCTCTGGCTCCTCCCTTTCTGGATGGGCTGACTTGCCTCTAAGGGAGGGGAGTCCTCCGTGGATGAAGCCTCACACCGGGTCAAATCTTAGGCCCGAGCATGCAACAGAGAAGACAGTCCAGAGAGAAATGTTTGCTTCTGTGATATAGCGCCGTTCTTAGTGTGATTTTTCCTTCTTGTTGCAATGGAGTTCTTTCCTTAGAAAGAGTGCACGGCCGCGTAGTGAAGCGGAGCGGCCGTGCTCCTCTGAGCCTCTTTTTGCCCCACTCGCAAGAGTTTCACGCAAGAGGACAGTAGACAGACATAGACAGGTCACACTCACAGTCTTTCACAGCTGAGCCCCACTGGGCCGGTGTACTTTCGCGGATTTTCCCCGCCTGGTGTCACACACAGGGAGCCCCAAAAATAATTTCTTTAAACTTTTTTGTGTGGTTTTTTTTTTTTTTTGGAGTCACACTCGGCAGTGCTCAGGGGTTACTCTTGGCTCCATGCTCAGAAATTGCTCCTGGCAGGCATGGGGGACCATATGGGACGCCAGGATTCGAACCAATGACCTTCTGCATGAAAGGCAAACGCCTTACCTTCATGCTATCTCTCAGGCCCCAAAAATAATTTAAAAAATAGAGAGAGGCCCATACATTCCACAGACTTTTGGGAAAGTCCTTACATGGATCCTTTCCTTTTACTTGGAATAATGAAAATGGAAGTGAGCAGCCACTTGTGGTAAGTGATGGCAACAGGACAGAAGGACAGAAGCCACACACTAGCAGAGCAAACTGGGTACATAAAATGATCCCAAGATGTGAGTTACAAACTGAGCTTGAGAGCCTCTAAAAGCACTCCGTCCATTTTCGACTTATTTGATTTTTACCCCATTTTATTGCTCTTCTTTTCTTCAAACAAAACCACATAACTTGAACTATCTAGTACTGCCTCTCAAATTGAAGGGGAAAGAGTGAAGGGTATCAAGACTAAACAGTTGTATGATCACTAAGTAGTAAGCTAGACACAGAGGGGACCACCTATACTAGCAGCCTGGGGGTGAGGGTGGGGGATATGGGATGCAAGATGGGAATAGGGGTTGAGGGAGGACAACTTTGGTGATGGGAATTCCTCTGACACATTGTTAATATGTACCTAAAATATTACTGTGAAAGGTATGTAAGCCACTTTGGTCAAAATAAAAATTATATTAAAAAAAATAAAAAGTTTACCTAAAAAAAAGATGTGAGTTATAGTGCAGATTCACTGCTACCAACTGTGGGTTTAGGTTCCATGGAGAAAGTAAACAGATATTGGGCTTTTTTGTTTGCTTGGGTCTTTGATTGCTTTATCTTTGAGAGGCATACCCTATTGTACTCAGGATTTATTCCTAATTCTACACTCACAGGCCACTATTTTTTGTTTTTTATACTACCCAGCATTGCTCAAGGGTTACTCCTGGCTCTGCATTTAGAAATATCTCCTGACAAGCTCTGGGGACCATATAGTCAGGGATTGAATCCAGGTTGGCTGTGTGCAAGACAAGTGCCCTACCTACTGGCAGTATGCAGAATCAGTGGCTGACTTGTATTATCTGGCTTGTATATATTCTTTGTCAAACCATTACTATTTTTCTTCCTATGATATAAGATCAAATACATGCCTTACACTGTTTTAAGAACCAAGATGAAGATAAAACCTGGGGAAGATGCTGAGAACTCAATAGAATTTGATGTTAATTAAATGCATGTAGTATGAATTAATAAATGGATTCCTTACTTCATTTTTAAAAAAAAATGATTGTGTGAGGGGCCGGGAAGGTGGCGCTAGAGGTAAGGTGTCTGCCTTGCAAGCACTAGCGTAGGACAGACCGCGGTTTGATCCTCCGGCGTCCCATATGGTCCCCCCAAGCCAGGGGTGATTTCTGAGCACATAGCCAGGAGTAACCCCTGAGCGTCAAACGGGTGTGGCCCAAAAACCAAAAAAAAAAAAAATGGTGTGTGGACACTGACAATACTCAGGTACCCTTGTAACAGATAAGAAATGGGTCCAGGGGGAAAATCCGCGAAAGTACACCGGCCCAGTGGGGCTCAGCTGTGAAAGACTGTGAGTGTGACCTGTCTATGTCTGTCTACTGTCCTCTTGCGTGAAACTCTTGCGAGTGGGGCAAAAAGAGGCTCAGAGGAGCACGGCCGCTCCGCTTCACTACGCGGCCGTGCACTCTTTCTAAGGAAAGAACTCCATTGCAACAAGAAGGAAAAATCACACTAAGAACGGCGCTATATCACAGAAGCAAACATTTCTCTCTGGACTGTCTTCTCTGTTACATGCTCGGGCCTAAGATTTGACCCAGTGTGAGGCTTCATCCACGGAGGACTCCCCTCCCTTAGAGGCAAGTCAGCCCATCCAGAAAGGGAGGAGCCAGAGGAGTGTGCTGCCTACATCATATAGACAATGAATACCACTACAACACGTAGAAAAACCCACAATACAAATGTGACAATGGGGAAACAGCGCAGGCCAGCATCAGACACAGAGAATGAAGATGACAATTCTGAGGACCAGATAATGACTGAACAACTAATCAACCTCTCAGATAAGGACTTTAGACTAGCAATATGGAAGGTGCTCAACAGACTCCAAGAAACCATGGATCGAGTTGAACAGAACACTAATAAGAACCAAGAAAATATGAAGGCAGAAATGACAAAACTCCAAACTGAAATAACATGTCAACTAACAGGCCTGAAAAACTCAGTAAACGAAGTGAATGACAAAATGGATAAGCTCTGGGACAGGGTATCAGAAGCTGAGAATAGACTTGGTGCTGTGGAAGATGAGATACATAACAATTCCATACAGCAGGAGAGATTGGACAAAAAACTTAAAGCAAATGAGCAGACAATGGAAAAATTAGTCAAAGAATGGGAACAGACGAAAATAGAAGTCTATGATAAGATCAACAGAAACAACTTAAGAATCATTGGAGTCCCAGAGACCCAGGAAGAAAATTTCCAGGAAGAATCAATGGTCAAGAACATCATTAAAGAGAAACTTCCAGAGCTAAAGAATATATGTGATCAAATCCTGCATGCCCGAAGAGTACCAACCAAAAGAGACCCCAGAAAAACCACCCCAAGACACATCCTAGTCACAATGACAAATCCCACAGATAGAGACAGAATTCTGAAAACAGCAAGATCAAAAGGGGAAATCATGTTCAAGCAAGCTTCCCTGAGATTTACAGCAGACCTGTCACCAGAAACGCTCAATGCCAGAAAGCAGTGGTGGGATATTGTGACAAGACTGAATGAAATGAATGCTTCACCCAGAATACTATACCCAGCAAAACTCACTTTCCGGTTTGATGGAAGAATACATGGTTTCACAGACAAAAAACAGCTCAGAAACTTCACAGACACAAAACCAGTCTTAAGAGAAAAACTGAAAGACCTAATCTAAGACAAGACTACCCAAAAGACACACCAAATTTTGAAATAAAGATGGCGTTAAATCCCAGGACAATTCTTTCTCTCAACGTCAATGGACTAAATGCACCAGTTAAGAGACACAGAGTGGCTAAATGGATCAAAAAACTCAATCCAACCTTCTGCTGCCTACAAGAAACGCACCTGAATAGTCAGAACAAACATAGACTCAAAATAAAAGGCTGGAGAAAAGTTATCCAAGCAAACAACACCCATAAAAAAGCTGGAGTGGCCATACTAATATCAGATAATGCAAACTTTATACTCAGGAAGGTTGTAAGGGACAAAGACGGACATTTTATATTAATCAAGGGGTACGTAGAGCAGGAAGAATTCACTCTCCTAAACATATATGCACCGAATGAGGGGCCAGCAAAATATTTAATACAACTGCTGACAAATCTGAAAAATAATATCAACAACAACACAATAATTGTGGGGGACCTAAACACGGCTTTGTCAACACTGGACAGGTCAACCAGACTGAAACCCAACAAGAATATACTAGACCTGAGGAGAGAAATGGAAGAAAGAGGCCTAGTGGATATATATAGGACACTCCATCCCCAGAAACCTGGATACACATTCTTCTCCAATGTACATGGGACATTCTCCAGGATAGACTACATGCTGGCACATAAAACATACCTCCATAAGATCAAGAGGATAGAAATTTTGCAGGCTACCTTCGCTGACCACAAGGCTCTGAAATTATTTGTGAACTCCAAAGGGACTCAGAAGAAACACTTTAACACCTGGAAGTTAAACAGCCTCATGCTCAATAACCAGTGGGTCCGAGATGAAATCAAGGAGGAAATCAAAAGGTTCCTGGAAACAAATGACAATAAAGACACAAACTCTCAGAACTTATGGGACACAGCAAAAGCAGTACTGAGAGGAAAATTTATAGCTTTGCAAGCACACATCAGGAAGGAAGAAGGAGCTTACCTGAGTAGCTTAATGACACAGCTAATAGAACTAGAAAATGCTCAACAAAAGGACCCAAGAACAGGAAGACAGAAGGAAATAACAAAGCTGAGAGCAGAAATCAACGAAGTGGAAACTCAAAAAACAATCCGAAAGATCAACGAAAGCAGAAGTTGGTTCTTTGAAAAAATAAACAAGATTGATAGACCACTGGCAAACCTAACAAAGAAAGAGAGAGAGAGAAACTTGATAACTCGTATCAGGAATGAAAAAGGAGAGATCACTACTGATATGACAGAGATTCAAAGGGTAATCAGAAACTACTTTGAAAAACTCTACGCCACTAAAAATGAGAACCTGGAAGAAATGGATAAATTCTTGGACTCTTATAATCTTCCACGGTTGAAGGAAGAGGATGTAGCATATCTAAACACCCCCATCACCATTGATGAAATTAAAACAGTAATCAAATGTCTGCCGAAAAACAAAAGCCCAGGTCCAGATGGATTCACTAATGAATTCTATCAAACTTTCCAAGAGGAACTACTGCCAATCTTGGCAAGACTCTTTCATGAAATTGAACAAACAGAAACACTTCCAAATAGCTTTTATGAAGCCAACATCACCTTGATACCTAAACCGGACAGAGACGCTACCAAAAAAGAAAATTACAGACCAATATCACTGATGAATGCAGATGCAAAGATCCTCAACAAAATCCTGGCAAATAGGATTCAATGCCTCATTAAGAAGATCATCCACTACGATCAAGTAGGTTTCATCCCAGGAATGCAAGGCTGGTTTAACATCCGTAAATCTATCAACATAATACACAACATCAATAACAAGAAAAATAAAAACCACATGATCATATCAATAGATGCAGAGAAAGCATTTGATAAGGTCCAACACCCATTCTTGATCAAAACTCTCAGCAAGATGGGAATGGAGGGAACCTTTCTCAATATAGTGAAGGCCATCTACCACAAGCCAGTGGCAAATATTATCCTCAATGGAGAAAAACTGAAAGCCTTCCCTCTAAATTCTGGCACAAGACAAGGCTGTCCTCTCTCACCACTCCTATTCAACATAGCACTGGAAGTACTTGCTATAGCGATTAGGCAAGAAAAGGATATCAAGGGAATCCAGATAGGAAAGGAAGAAGTCAAGCTCTCACTGTTTGCAGATGACATGATACTCTACTTAGAAAACCCTAAAGACTCTATCAAAAAGCTTCTAGAAACAATAGACTCATATAGCAAGGTGGCAGGCTACAAAATTAACACACAAAAATCAATGGCCTTTCTATACACCAACAGTAATAAAGAAGAAATGGACATTAAGAAAACAACCCCATTCACAATAGTACCACACAAACTCAAATATCTTGGAATCAACTTGACTAAATATGTGAAGGACCTATACAAAGAAAACTATAAAACTCTGCTCCAAGAAATAAGAGAGGACACACGGAAATGGAAACACATACCCTGCTCATGGATTGGCAGGATTAACATCATCAAAATGTCAATACTCCCCAAGGCATTATACAGATTTAATGCCATCCCTCTAAAGATACCCATGACATTCTTCAAAGAAGTGGATCAGACACTTTTGAAATTCATTTGGAACAATAAACACCCTCGAATAGCTAAAGCAATCATTGGGAAAAAGAATATGGGAGGAATTACTTTTCCCAACTTTAAACTGTACTACAAAGCAACAGTTATCAAAACAGCATGGTATTGGAATAAGGATAGGTCCTCACATCAGTGGAATAGGCTTGAATACTCAGAAAATGTTCCCCAGAGATACAACCATCTAATTTTTGATAAAGGAGCAGGAAATCCTAAATGGAGCAGGGAAAGCCTCTTCAACAAGTGGTGTTGGCACAATTGGATAGCCACTTGCAAAAAATTAAACTTAGACCCCCAGCTAACATCATGTACAAAGGTAAAATCCAAATGGATTAAAGACCTCGATATCAGCCCCAAAACCATAAGATATATAGAACAGCACATATGCAAAACACTACAGGACATTACAGGCATCTTCAAGGAGGAAACTGCACTCTCCAAGCAAGTGAAAGCAGAGATTAACAGATGGGAATATATTAAGCTGAGAAGCTTCTGCACCTCAAAGGAAATAGTGCCCAGGATACAAGAGCCACCCACTGAGTGGGAGAAACTATTCACCCAATACCCATCAGATAAGGGGCTAATCTCCAAAATATACAAGGCACTGACAGAACTTTACAAGAAAAAAACATCTAACCCCATCAAAAAATGGGGAGAAGAAATGAACAGACACTTTGACAAAGAAGAAATACGCATGGCCAAAAGACACATGAAAAAATGTTCCACATCACTAATCATCAGGGAGATGCAAATCAAAACAACGATGAGATACCACCTCACACCCCAGAGAATGGCACACATCACAAAGAATGAGAATAAACAGTGTTGGCGGGGATGTGGAGAGAAAGGAACTCTTATCCACTGCTGGTGGGAATGCTGTCTAGTTCAACCTTTATGGAAAGCGATATGGAGATTCCTCCAAAAACTGGAAATCGAGCTCCCATACGATCCAGCTATACCACTCCTAGGAATATACCCTAGGAACACAAAAATACAATACAAAAACCCCTTCCTTACACCTATATTCATTGCAGCTCTATTTACCATAGCAAGACTCTGGAAACAACCAAGATGCCCTTCAACAGATGAATGGCTAAAGAAACTGTGGTACATATACACAATGGAATATTATGCAGCTGTCAGGAGAGATGAAGTCATGAAATTTTCCTATACATGGATGTACATGGAATCTATTATGCTGAGTGAAATAAGTCAGAGAGAGAGAGAAAAACGCAGAATGGTCTCACTCATCTATGGGTTTTAAGAAAAATGAAAGACACCCTTGTAATAATAATTTTCAGACACAAAAGAGAAAAGAGCTGGAAGTTCCAGCTCACCTCAGGAAGCTCACCACAAAGAGTGATGAGTTTAGTTAGAGAAATAACTACATTTTGAACTGTCCTAATATTGAGAATGTATGAGGGAAATGTAGAGCCTGTTTAGGGTACAGGCGGGGGTTGGGTGGGGAGGAGGGTGATTTGGGACTTGGGTGATGGGAATGTTGCACTGGTGATGGGTGGTGTTCCTTTTATGACTGAAACCCAAACACAATCATGTATGTAATCAAGGTGTTTAAATAAAAAAAAAATTAAAAAAAAAAAAGCATAGGGAGTATGAAAAAAAAATGTATGATGTATATATTTTTAATCTTTATTTTAGGGGAGGCACCTGGGCACTGAGTCTGTGACTTTCTCAAAGTCACACAGATTTTAAGAGGCAGTGCTGGACTAGAAACTTAAACTCCTCTTTCTTCCAGTTGATTCAGTTGAAAGGAGAAAAGGTGTTTTTTCTGGTAAGTGGGCAGATCACCTCAGGAATCAGAGCAGACAAGCACCTTGTTTAGCCCAAAGTCAACAACAACAGAATCGATACCTTATCTCCAACAAGCCAAACACAGAGGGCAACAGTTACCCTAGCACTCTGGGGGGGGGTGGGGTGGGGGAAGGAGGGAGATATGGGACACATACTGGGAAAAGGGGGTGGAGGGTGGGAGGTGGGAATGGCCCTGATTCATTGTCACTATGGACCTTAAATATTACTGTGAAAGATTTGTTATTCACTTTTGGTCACAATAAAAATTATTAAAAAATAAAAAAAAAAAAAAAAAAAAAAAAAAAAAAAAAGAAATGGGTCCAGGGGCCGGCGAGGTGGTGCTAGAGGTAAGGTATCTGCCTTGCAAGCGCTAGCCAAGGAAGGACCTCGGTTTGATACCCTGGTGTCCCAGATGGTCCCCCCAAGCCAGGGGCAATTTCTGAGCTCTTAGCCAGTAGTAACTCCTAAGCATCAAACGGGTGTGTTCCCCTCCCCCCCAAAAAAGAAAGAAATGGGTCCAGTGAAGTGAGATAAATTCCCCCAACTATTTTTCCTCATAGTAGCCTCAGCACTGTTCCCCACAAACATTTTGTTGTTATTATTGTTTTGTATTGTGGATCACACCAGTGGTGTTCAAGAGTCAGTCCTGCTAGGGTTCAGGGGACCATATGTGGTGCCACTGGGGATCAAACCTAGGTTGGTTGAGTGCAAAGGAAGCACCTTACCTGCTGAACTGTCTCCAGACCTTCTTCCTGAACTTTCTCATCAATTCATTACAAAAGCTTTTCCAGAGATGAGAAAGGTTGGTCGCAGGAGGACAGAGTGAGGAATTCTATCACCCGCTAAATCTTCTACTCATCCTATGGAGAGTGCTTTGGTCCTGGGATTAGAATTTTGAGGAATCAGGATCAGAATAAGATTAGTCATTTCTTTTTACTTTTTAGACTAGTATCTGAAATTTTTCTTCTGGGGGGTGGGAGTTGGGATTGCAGTTGATTGCAAGGACCCCACAATGCAGATCCTGTAGTGCTGGGGGTACCTGGACCACCTCTGTGGTGCTGGAGGCCTCCAGGACTGCACCCCACAATGCTCAGGGGCCATGTGGATCCACATGACTATACTATCCCCTAGCCCTTGCTCTCTGTTTTATTTAGGAGCATCAGGCTGAAGAATGACTTTGATATCTACTACAGTTGTGACCTTCAGTGTTGACTACGTAGGGGGAGCTTTCAAACCCTTTGGTGCCAATTTAACCTCCATATTCTGATCTTCTTGGTCATTATCAGAACACTATAAGATACTCTCAAAGGATCCCAATGTTCCTGAAGGTTAAAGCTCTGATCTACTCCAGCTCTGTTCTAAATTTTCTCCATATTCACTTTGCAGATAACATGAGCCTTGGGATGCTGACAATGAGGCACAGTCCCCAGCTGCTCGGTGACTGTTCCCAATTTGCTCTCCCGACTGTGAAGCTGAGCCAGTGGCCAGATGGAGGTTTCCAGAGC
Source organism: Suncus etruscus (assembly GCF_024139225.1). Classification (NCBI taxonomy): domain Eukaryota; kingdom Metazoa; phylum Chordata; class Mammalia; order Eulipotyphla; family Soricidae; genus Suncus; species Suncus etruscus. Next base: position 118,399,587 of record NC_064851.1, read on the forward strand.
TCTGTTTATTGGGTTATCAGGAAGCCCATCCTGGGGGTTCTGAGGATGGCCTTTAAGATGTCTCTTGGAGGTTAGCAGAAATTAACCCCCATCTCATAGTGAAATTAGTGCTCAGATTTTCATAAAGGCATATAGTTCTAGTAAATTTTAGGGGTGCTTGGGAATGAAATCCCATTCTAATTATGTCCAAAGTACATCCACATTTTATGTTGCTGCATTAGTAGGGTTCATATCCCTTGACACAATGGTTTAATTGACTCACGGCCTGACTGATGAGTTAAATGAAGGAAAGATTCTTTCTAAAAAGATATGTATTATTATATGAGGAGATAAATACATTTACCCTTGTGGCCATGTGTGTGGTTAACGAGGATTTTTTTTAATGCCAATTAATTTATTTGTAATGACATCCAGATGAGAAGCCTTTTCTGACAGTAAAAGCTCATAAAAGCATGAACTCTAATGGGAAATCCTGAATGAGCAAGAGTATGGCACATGAGATCACATGTCAGGGATCATACATGAATGGCTGCATTTATGAATCTAGCCCAGGAGAACTGCTAATTAGGGTTTCACTGGGAAGGCTGCTTTGAGTCAGCACTGACCAATCAGCCCGTTGGCATTTAGCATCCTGTTGGCAGGATTCCCCTTCTCACCCCCAGATCTGCTGCGAGGGCTTGGCCTAGAAGTGGGGAGAGGGCGGGATGCCTGTGGTTGATGAAAACAGCTGGTGCCTGAGAAGGTGACCCTGTCTCGATGCTGACAGTTGCATTGCTCACCGCTGCTTCCCACATCTTTTTATTATCAACCTAATTAGGACCATTGAAAAGGCAGCAATTGTTGGGCAGCCCCTTCAGTTCCTGCTGTTGGTTGGGCAAAGCCAAGGTTGGAGACTCATTTCTGTGGCAGCCCGGAAGAGCCCTGACTCTCTGCCTGCTGCTGGCCAGTCTGCAGACTGCAGTCTGCAGTGAGGCCCAGTCCTGGAGCCTTCATACCCTAACCCAGGAGGCCTGATGCCTGATGAGGGAGGTAGGGTGGCTGTCTAGCTTCTCACTGTTCCCAGAAAGGAATGAAATGTATTTATACACAGATCAGTTCCTAACTTATGTTATTGTTTTATTGTTATTTTTATTTGTTTGGGGGCCCTATCCGGCCATGCTCAGGGGTTACTCCTGGCCCTGCATTTAGGAGTTACTCCTGGCAGTGCTCCAGGAAACATATGGGACGCCAGGGGTTGAATCTGGATTGGCTGTGTGCAAGGCAAGCAGCCTATCTGCTGTACTATCACTCCACCTTGTATATCACTTTTTAGATAGTCAATAATATCTGTCTCTGTATTTCTCTCTCTTTCTTGCTCCCTTCCTCCCTTTTTCAACTCCTCTCTTTTGCTCTCTGCAAAGAGGAAATATACCAGAGGGTGCAGTCTTGTTTTCAGTTGTCCCCATATGATCCCCAGGATCACATATGCCCTCCTGAGCACTTCCAGGGATCATTCTCATGATATAGGAGTCACCCTTGAAACCTGTTTGTGGCCCACTCCCAACCCCAATGAAAGAGAAGATACATAGGGCTGGAGTTATGGTACAGAAAGCAGGGCACTTGCAATACCAAAGCTGAAACTAGGTTTGATCCCCAGCACACAACCAGAATTATCCTCTGACTATCACCGGGCATGGACTCCCTCAAAATACCCTAAATTGAACAGTAATGATTAACCTCTGCCCCTGCTGTCCATTCTAAGTGTTCTATAACAAACTTATATTCCTACTAAGAAAAACAAGATGCAAACTATTTTCCTGTTATAAGTATAGACTATCTTGTCCCGTTAGTTTGTGGCAAACAGTTGAATAAGCTAAAGTGCTGATATTTACCTTAAATCCAATCTAGCTGTGTGGTTTAAAAAATCATATTTCCTCATAGATAAAATTGACAGTTTGGACTAGCTAAGTAACTCAATTGGGTTCCCTATAGTTAGAGACATATGGGGAGGTTTTATTGCCAGTTAAAAGAGGCAGCTTGAGGGATCCTGGTGGGTGTGGAAAAGTGTGTCTAGACTATGTTGCTGTCAGTGTCTGGGACATGATAACGTCCTGTAGCTTTGCAGAATGTTAAGTGCAAGTGATCCTAGAGTATGTAGGAGCTATCACTGTGTCTTATTTCTTTTTGTTTGTTTTGGTTTTGGCCACAACCAGCAGGACTCAGAACTTACTCCTAGATCTGTGCTCAGAAATCGCTTCTGGCAGGCTCTTGGGAGCATACGGGATGCTGGGGATTGAACCCCAGTCCTCTGCATGCAAAGCAAATACCCTTCCCACTGTGCTATCGCTCTGGCCCCGATGTCTCATTCCTTCCAGCTGCATGTGAATCCACAATGATCTCAAAACAAAAGGTTTGATTTTTAGAAAAGCCCTTGAAAAGTATCACTCTATTTCTTAGCATTATTGACATGAAGGCATCATCATTATTATCTGTTACAGTCATTCTAAAAGTAAATATTTTGTCTTCTGTCATCATTTGATAATCATGTTTTTGTTTTTTAATACTTTAGGCTGCAGAGATGGCTTTTAAAATTACCATGACCAACACGGAGAATTCAGTGAGAGCTGGACCTGTTCTAGGAGCCAGATCTTAAGTCTCTTGCATTTCTCACATCTTGTGAGCAAGACATGGTTGAGTTTTTCTTCTGACCAGCTCTTCAGGAGAGACTCCCGCTACAGTAAAAATGAACGTGCATTTGGTCCATTTCAGAATATGTCACACAATTCAGTGGTACAGAGCCTGCCTTGCCTCGAGTTTGAACCCAGGCACTGCCCACAATTTCTCTGCAGCACCACCATCCAGGGCTGAGAGCTACAAGTGTGCAGTTTCCAGCAGCTAAGGGTGTGTTCCTGGAGCATGGTGGCAGCAGGAAGGGAAAGGAAGGCTCAAAGTTCTGCTCTGCAAGATGAGCTGCTCTCCTCTGGGTGCCTCTGGGGTTTCATTGGGTCACTCTGTTGAAATTGGGGCTCAGGGAATTAGGGCAGGATGCTGATACCAAGGCTACACCTTTTTCAGAGGGGGCACATCTGGCAGTGTTCAGGGCTTACTCCTGGCTCTGTGCTCAGGAATCACTTCTGAAGGGGGCCAAAGAATTGAACTGGGTTGGCCTCATGTAAGGCAACCACCCTACCTGATGCACTATCGCTTGAACCCTAAATTACACTTTTTGGTTTACAATAAACTGTCCTTCACCTTTGGCCTGAGGTTCTTGTCTTCCGCCAGCATACATGAAACTATAGCAGACTCATATCTTAGGTTGAAAGAGGGTAAAATCTGAGGATTTTTGACAATTTGGATGATGAAGATTGGATGTTGAGAGAAATGTGCTTTTATTTTATTGTGTTCCTAGGGATCAAATCCAGTTTTCCTGCCAGCAAGGCATGGACTTTATCAGCTGAGTTCCATCTTCATCCCCTTTGACCATGGGACTTAGCACACATGAGAACCATGTAAACTAATAAGAAAATCTCTGGGAATTGGTGTTGATAAAATTGAATCACCAACAAGCTAATAAATGGGCCTCCACTCTGCTTCCTGTTACTGAGGATAATCTAGGGGTTACAGATAGGAGACAGGAATAAAAACCCCTGCCCAGAGGGTGCCCTGATACTTGCTAACTATGCTCCAGATAAAAACTTTTCTTGCCAGTCTGGCATCAGTGGCAGGTCCACTCCCCTGTAACTCCCAGTACTGGGCCGGCATGGATAGAGAATGCTCTGTCTCCTCTGTCACATGACTGAGAGTGGCACCAAAGCAGCTTAGAAAGGAAGAAAATTCATGCTGTTCAAGGGCAGAAATGGGGGATCCTTAGGACTTCCGTTCGTGTGGAAGAACTGGATGCTTGTCAGAAAATCTAGCAACATCTGTGTACCTTATGCCACCCTCTTTTGTAGTCCATCACGATCCGGATCCATTTGAAAGCAATAGTAAAAGGCCTCTGTGTTTCAACTTTCTTTTGTTGCTGCTTTAGATTTTGTGGTAGGGATATTGGCAAAGCTTGGGGCAAGCAGAGCAACTCTTGGCAGAACTCAAGTCCATTGATGGAACCCTGGATCTCTTCTATGCAAAGTTTGTGCTCTGTCACTTAAGCCAATTCTCCTGCTTGATTGAGGAAGTTTTGTTTCGTTTTTGGAGTTTTGTCTTTTGGTCACACCAGTGATGTTCAAGGCTCACTTTTAGCTCTGTGCTTAAGGATCATTCCTGGAGGTGCATGGTGACTGTGTGCAAGGCAGGTACCTACCCACTGTACTATCTCTCTGGCCCTCTTTTTTTTTTTTTTTTGCTCTTCGAACATGGCAAGTCCTGATCACAGTGTAGGCCTGTTTGCTTCTCAGTGAAGCCGCTCTTCCTGGCTGACCGAGGTCTTTCTCCTGTGGATGGAGGTGAAGGGGAATCTGTCTTTTCCCCTTGTCTTGTAAGAAAATTAATCCCAGCAAGGGAGCTCAGCCTTTATGAACTCTCTCTAAACCAAACCAGCTCCCCAATATATCATCTCTGAGTGCCACTATGTTTGGAAATTTGTTCCATTTGCATCTGAATTGGGGTGAGGGTGGACACAGTCTTTGGATATTGAGACATTGTTCAATAAACTGGAACACTTGCTTTGCAAGCTGGAGGCCTGGCTTTCCTCCCCAACACTGCATGATCCAGAGGACAGCTAGGAGAAACACTTGTATACCACTGGGTGGAGCCCCCAAAAGATAAACATCTCTGAGTCTGTAACAACCATTTTCTAGCTCCAAGACCCCAGATTCCTCCCTCTCACCTCCTTTTCCAACTTCAGCCACTGTAAAGTGGAGAAACAAGAAACAACTAGAAGGGTGCTGGGGCCTCCACAGGGAGCGCCAGAGAGCATCGGTTGCATTGGCTGCAGTGTGCTAAGGATGTGGGGGAAGGAGGCCCCTTGTGAATGAATGAGTGTCGAGGCAATAATCTATCTGGTGCTGTGGGAGGAGGAATTCCACAGATGGAATTTGGGGAGGGGAAAAGAGAAGCCAAAAGGATCTGGTGCCAGGGCCCTGTGGGCCAATTCCATGGACTGTTGTTTATTAACTGCTGAACATGTCATTGTCACTGATGTTTGACACGCTTGTAAATGTTCATCAAGTCCAGAGGGGAGTCTTCGGAGAGACAGAGCCCTGCTTGGAGAAGCACTCGCGGAACACACACGCTGCTCCTCCACCCCAATCTCTTTCCAGTTCTCCTGAATGGTCCAAAAGAAGCAGTGAATCCCGAGGGAGAAGAACCTTGATGAAGAATTTCAAGGCAGTCAGAATGGTCAATGAGGCTGTCTTTGTCTATCTACCCCATACAGCAAGTGAAGGAAACTAAAGCAGCTGGGTATTCGAAACCAAGTGTTGCCAACTGAGGTCAGAGGATGCCCAGCTCTGATTGCTCCAGGCAGCGTGTCTAAATCCATCTGTAAATGATGCCAGCATGTTCCTAGCTGGTACTTGAGAACCCTGAGCAGTTCCATTCACACCTCCAGGCCTTTCACTTATGTTTGCAGCAGACCTTCAGGTCTACCTATATCTCTCTCTTTGTCACCGTCAAGAGCATTACAGCTTAGTGCGAGTTCTCCTCCTCTGTGTCTAAAGTTCTTATTGAATTGATGACATCTTGATGGCTGGCAAATCACAATCATTTGCCAGGATGATATCTATCTGGGGAGAATTTGTCCACAATAGGCAATGCTCAGGGGCTTCTATGTCCAGGATTGACACTTGGCAGGGCTCAGAGGGAACATTTGTAGTGCCTGATACAGAACTGGGTCAGTTACTTACAAGACAAGTTTCTGTCCTAGCTCTCAATCCCCGATGATGATTCAGTAGGCCACAGTGAGCCATTGTGACATTATCCAGTAGCTAAGTCATCCAGGGAAGTGTCTGGGACTGTGCTCTGTCTCACTGATTACAAACAAATTTGGAGCCTCATCAGCACCAGCAAAATGGAGCCAAAGACTCTGGGTACTGGGACAGTCAGTACTTTATTGGTTATTCAACTTTTTTTTGTTTTTGTTTTTGGGTCACACCTGGCAGCGCTCAGGCATTACTCTTGTCTCTACACTCAGAAATCGTTCCTGGCAGGCTCAGGAGACCACATGGGATGCTGGGATTCAAACCATTGTCCTTCTGCATGCAAGGCAAATGCCCTACCTCCATGCTATCTCTCCGGCCCCTCAACTCCTTAACTTATAACTATATTTGTTGAACATAGCACCTCCTATTCCTCCTCATCTCCGGCCACACACATACAGACTGTGTTGGAAGTAAACATTCTTGACTGGGGGGGAGGGCTTCTAATGAACATTCAGAATTGTAAATCTCTGATTATAGTTCTGATGGGAACTTCTGACAGTTTCTAGTTGGACACCCATCAGAGTCTGTCCATGGACTTTTTAGACTTGTCACTACCATGGCATGGCATGGCCTTCCTAGGATTCCAATTTGGAAAAGTAACTGGGCTTCTCATGTACCTGACTTCCTGGCCCACAGAGCCCTGTAAGCCCTCTTCTTTTATTCCTATTTTGTGATGGATTGAATATGATTCAATGCCAATATGAGAGGGACCCAACTGTCTTACTCATCAAGAAATGAAGCAGGTTCTTTCAAGAGCAAGCTGGTCTGATTCACGAGTCGAAAAAGGCTGCAGCTGCTTCTCTGGAGAACTCTATGATCATGTGAAGCAAGGTTGATGGCACATTGACTGTGTGATGATGCTTCAACATCACTGTCAGCCAAAAGTGCAGCCTTTCGAATAGATGTGGGCCTGTTCTCCAAACACAAACCTCTTAAAGCTAGCTGTATTTTCACTGACTCTTGGGCTGTTGTCACTTTGAAAACTACAACTGGATAACTACAGTCACCTGTATTTGAGTCTCTGACCTGGAGACACTGATTATGGCTACTGATGGAAACAGTAGGGCCATTCTCATCAATAGTTTTAGGAAGCTCCATCTCTGATGAGACCAGCTGGAACCAAGTGCTATTTGAGTCTGCACCTTCCAGTTTATCACCATCTCTACCAGCTGAGATTCATCACAAAACAGAGGGCTCAGAGTCACCTCTGCTTGGCAGGATTGACTCATTTATTTTGCAGCAAGGGAAGTCATGTTTGTGGTTGTTTTTAATCTGCCAACTTCATGCTGGGTGAATCCATCAAAGCATTGATCCTTCAAGGTTCACCACAGTAGGCACTTGTTTAGATGATTGTTACTGTTGTTAGATAGTGTTGTCATTGTTGTCAAAACAGTTAAGTCCATTCTCATCACTGTGGCCTTAGTCTTCTACATGTTTTAATTCAAGGATAATGCAATTTATATCACAAAAATTTTACTGAAGTGCTGCTCATAGTTAAGGCTTTTAATGGGGCTTCCATGTTCTCTTCAACCCACAGGCATTTGCTATCACTGATCACTGGAATAACTTCAACATTCAACTCCCCCAAATTTCTAACTTGAGGCCAGAGAATGAGTGTTGGTGTTAAGGTACATGCCTTGTATATATTTAATTCAAGTTCAATCCCTGGCACCATGTGGCACCCCACATCATTGTCAGGTGTAGCCTGAGATCCTCAGGCCAATGCATCAGAACCAGAACCACCTCAGGGGTGGTTCTGAAGGTCCCCAGATCTTCAAGGCCTGAGCAAAACTGTACTTATGGGCATCAACCAATTGTCTAGTTGACCAAGACTTGGCAGGAGTAGCCCTCCTAAACAGCACATGAGGTTCTCCCAAGAATTTCTGACTCAGCCTCTAATTTCATCTAGATCCCGCTCAAATCTAAGCCAATATGGTGACCAAATTGGCTGACCCAGACAATATCATTTCTAAGCTGTTCCCTCAATAATGTGACAACATTGGTAAGAAGATCTCTTTTGTTTGGAAGTTTAGGACTCTGCCTTGGCAATTCCTAGGTATGGTGACTCCTCTTCACACCACTATCTGAATAGTAGACTAACTAGAATAACATCTTGAAAACTCAAATCTAATTCTTACTCAGGGTCCTGAATTTTCTTATTGGACATACATATCTGAGTTGATCAGGATAACTGGTTCAGTACACTGAATACTATTCTCCCAAAGTACACTGCATACTAAGCCCTGGATGATCAGGATAACAGGCTAAATACATTGCATACCAAGTCTCCCCAAATGACCCACATGGGCTCAAGTGCAGGTTATTGTAGTTGTTTTCTTTTTTTTCTTTTTATTAAAAAATTTTTTTATTAAAACTCATTATTTACACAAAGTATTTCATGGTTGTATTTTTAGCACCAATCCCACCACCAGTAACGTTTTCCCTCTCACCATACCCCCTACCTCCAACCCCTAGCCCGCCACCTTAACAGGCCCCTTTTAAGTTTTGGCTGTTGAGGTTTGGGTCTCTGTTTTCAATGCTGTAGACTCTGGTTTGGATTTTTAGTTGTGCCAATTTTTTATACCACCATGTGCTCCAATTTTCTTGACCCCTGCTCCCTATTGCTTCTCATCTTTTTCTTCTTCCCCCTTTGATTTCAATCCTTTTCTGTCCTTCTCTATACATTGAGGCCAATGATAATCTAAACATCCTCTTTTTTAAACATCACATTTCTTTAACCAGTTTTTTTTTAAGTTAAAAAATACAGGTCTTTGGGGGGCTGGAGGGATAGCACAGTGGTAGGGCATTTTCCTTGCAATCCGCTGACCTAGGACAGACCGCAGCATCAAACCACCAGCATTCCACATGGTCCCCCAAGCCAGGAGTGATTTCTGAATGCATAGCCAGAAGTAACCCCTGAGCATCACTGGGTGTGGCCAAACCCCCCCAATACAGGTTTTTATAGACTTCAATGTCTGTCAGTAAGTGGTGTGATTGAGTATGCGGTGGACTCCTCTATGTTTGTCTAATCTGTATTGTACATAATCCCTGCCTATATTGTATATAGTCCCTGTTATATATTATCCCACCTCCCCCTTCATTCACCACCTTACAAATCCTCTTCTACCCTCTCATCCCTTCAACCCTGATAAATTATCTCTCCCTATTTAGCCCACTTTAGCCTCAGTTATTAACTCTTCAGAAACCAGGACCTTCCCCCTGCCCCAGCAAGCTGCCACGAAGATCCCAAATAAAAGGACACATTCTCAGCCCCCCGTCTCTCATCCTGACAAGAAGCTAAAGCCACTGCTTCTGCTGACTCATTCTGTGCAGTCTTTTTCCCCCACCTCCCCACATTGTGGACTGTTGCTTTCCACTGGATTCGGCTCTAGCGCGAGGACACTACATAATCCCTGACTGCAAACCATTTCTGAGACTCCACAAGACCACTGCATAGGATGAAGAAGTGTTCTGAATTTTATCCCCCGACAATACTATCTCAAAAGACTTAATAGTGATATCTATATTTTCTTTGTATGTTTCTGTAGACACATAGTTATAATTCTTAGTGTTTATTTCCAAATGTAGACATAGCTGCTCCCATCTTTTTTTTTATATGCTTAGTAGGAAATTCTAGTAGAAAAGTCATGCTTAGGATATGATCTCAGATATGATCTTGGGTATAGAGTCTGTAAGCTTATTATTTTTATTCCCAAATGCACCAGTAATATAATATGGCATTGTTCTTTTTTGCATAGGATCAGTAAGATGGAAAAATAATATGTATAGAAATATTAAGTTCTTATCTAATAGGGATAAGAACCCATAAATTTTGTGCATAAATTTTATGCAGGACACCTTCCACCCTACTGAACATTTGTCATGGGGAACTTGACTTAGGCATCAATTGATTAAACATTGACTGTCCAACCCCAAACCCCAGATTCCAACTTTAGAACTGGCACAGTTTCCTGCACTTAGTACCAAGAATCAAACTCCTCCCAGAGGTGACCCAAATGCTGATCTCACATTAACTTGCTCTAAGGTAGCTTCATATGATACCCTGATGATGAGGAAACAGCAACAACTTGATCTAAGAGCAGGTTGCCCTACCTCACCACCTAACAGTGAGATGAAATCAAAAGATGCTCTGTGACACCCCAGCTTTGTTCTAGGATCTGTGCAAAAACCAAGATTTCTAATTACAGAAGACTGACTATGACAACTGTGACTGAGCAAAACTTTTTCTGGGACTATAAAGGAAGACCTTGGGGTTGAACAACTAACATGCATGGAGCCTGCAGTCAGTCTTATGACAGTATGCTTCATGGGTAGAGACACCCTGTATCTCTTAGGCCAAGGGAATTTTCTCTCTAATTTCCCCAACATTTACTGCACTTATGCAAAACAAAACAAAACAAAAAACTTGCCACATCTTCCTCCCTTTTTATCTTTTAATTTTATTTATATCTTCTAGATAAAGGCTCACACCTTCTTCATAGGACCTTAGAACATGAATCATTTTGTTTTGCCTCATATTTCTATCTCATCCTACAAATTGAGAAGAGAAAAAAAAGTGGATGGGACTCAAGGGCCAAGTGATCTCACATGCATTGCGTGGGGGAAAAATGTCAGATCCAAATACCCAAGCTAAAATCAATGACAATAGAATCAAGAGACTCAAACTATAACAAGCTAAACCCTAAATGTACCTGTTACACTAGTAGACCAGGGGTAATGGGTGAAACTATGGGATGCATGGTGGGAACTATGGTGGAGGGAGGTCAATACTGGTGGTGGGAATGGCCCTAATTCACTGTCACAATATGCTTGAAATACAACTGTGGAAGACTTGTAATTCACCATGGTCTCAATAAAAAATTAAAACAATATACAGGTTTTTTGGGGGGCCACACCCAATGATGCTCAAGGGTTACTCCTGGATATGCACTCTGAAATCGTTCCTGGCTTGGGGGACCATATGAGTTCCACAGTCTGTCCTGGGTCAGCCGTATGCAAGGCAAATGCCCTACCACTATGCCATCACTCTGGCCCCAATGTACAGGTTTTCTTTTATAGAGTCTATATAAAATTAAGACTATAATGGTTTAGTTTCCTGTATCTGACGACATATTCTATAATTTATCAGAAACAATACATTCACAAAGACAAAACTGACAGATGTATGCAAAATATTTTCATACGTTGTACTTCTAAATACATTACAAAATAATACATAACATAGTAAATCCATGTCATTTTATTTCCCAATGGAAATTCTCCATTTCTAAATACTGAAATACTATAGAAATCGAACTTCTAATTTAATTTCATTTAGTTTTTGAGATAGAATTTGAAAAGATTGCACTTATTTTTTTTAAAAAATGTTCATCATTCACTAATAATGATGTTGTAGGAATGGGAATGTAATTTCTGGAAATTATTTATTGATTTTTAAAGAATAAACAAGTTTTTTTGGAGGTGCTAGGAAGGGGAGAGAGAAGATAATAAAGAGAATAATATGCACGAGAGAGAAAGAGAAAGAGAGAAAGAGAGAGGGAGGGAGGGAGGGAGAGAGAGAGACAGAGAGAGAGACAGAGTCAGAGACAGAGACAGAGAGAGAGAGCACCTGGGCATCTCCAAAGGCAGAGAGACCCCAGTACAAAATCCAGCTTGAAAATAGGAAAGCTCATATTTCAAGAGAAAAGGTGTGAGCAACACTTGCTTGGGCACCATGTACCCAAAAATCACATGTGACTCAACCCATTACCCTATATATCACATATATATCACAAAAAACGTCCTGTGTTTGTTCTTCTTCTGACTTACTTCATTTAACCTGATTACCAGTTTCATTCACATTACAACACATTGTTTTATTTTATCTTTCCTTATATTTGTATAGTGTTACATTGCATTACGTTGACCCACTTCTCTATTGTTCGGCAGCTAGGTTGATTTCATATTGCAGCTATTCTAGTAAGTGCTGCAATGAATAATGGTGTGCATATATGTTTTCTTGAATCAATATGTTTGTGTCCTTGGGAGACAGGTCTCTATGTTTTCATAAAGCACCAGAAAGTACTGAGATCTAGGATCTTGCCTTGCACATAGCTAACTTCAGTTTGATTCCCAGCACTGCTACGAGTGATCCTTGAGTGCAGGGTCAAGAATAAGCTCTGACCTGCTTATTATTAATGTATTAATATTAAATTAAGTTCAATTAATATTAAATCAAAATATTAATAATTACTTCTGAGTATACCCATTCCCCAATAAAGGACTGGGTATTAGAGAGAGATAACTAGATATATCAAATAGATATATCAAATCAATGGATACATTGATTCTAAGATGGTAGAACTTTTAAAGGGAATACTTGAGACCAGAAAGTCTGAGGGTAAAAGAACATGGCACTCATTACCTTCCAGAATCATCTTTAAGTTTCCTCAAAAAATGAATATGTACTGACTTCATATACTTGCCCTTAATTTGCTTCTTGGTCTGACATCTGCAGCCAGGCAATGCTAACTGGGATTTGATCTCTCTTCTCTTTAATCTTGCAAGAAGGAGATACTTCCAGTTCTTGCAATACATTTGCTAGTCATCTGGATTTCTTTTGTTAGACATCACTCAGTCATCACAGAGAGCAAATGTTCGCACTGACTGATGTGACACACAGAAGAGCAGGTCGAATTTGTGCTCTCAGGCAGTTACTCCAAACACAAGGACTAGACTCAATATTTATTTTCATTTTGTTTTGCTTTGGAGCCACATCCAGCTGTGTCCAGGGCTTACTTCTGGCTGAACCTTCAGGATCACTTCAGGGAACCAGATGAAGTGCTGGGGTTTGAATCCTGGCTGGACATGTGCAAGGCATGTGCCCTATTTGCTGCACAAGGAAAATGATCCTAGGCTCAAAATTTTTTTGGATATTGTGGGGTCACATCAGGCTGTGCTCAAGGCTTAATCCAGAATCTGTGCTCAGAATCACTCCTGGCAGGCTTGGGGAACCACATAGTATCAGGATGAAACCCAGGTTGGCTGAATGCAAGGAAAGCACCTTATATATCTCCTTGATGACCCCTAGAGTGACATATTTGACTGTACTTGCAACTCTATATATAATAGCCTTCTATGAAATAATATTTGGGCTACAGCCAACCATGATTCCCCACTAATGAGAGTGTTACTTGAGTAATATCAGCATTTGTGAGCAATGTTTTTTTTTTCCTAGAGCACTAGTTACATTCCAGAGTTCTTGTTTAGAAATTGTAATTCTGCAATTCTTAGGTGGTACTTAGGCATTGATGCTCATGGGGCACTCCCTTATGGAAACAGTGATATCACATTCATTCTAGACATAAGAGATCTTCAAGTATTTACAGAAAGAAAATCTTAGCCCTGGAAAGTATTCAAAAAACTTCAATTCACTAGCCAGGATTGTTGTGGATGCTGGAATTACTCGAGATTTTCTTCTTATGCAACTGCGGATACATCCTGCTCCTCTTGGAGAAATGCCTCAACCAAGTGGAGGTTTCCAAGGTATTCTCTTGAGTTAGGATTCATTCAACAATGCCCTGGGACTCAATGGGGAAGTGAGTAGGATTTCCCACAGGAAATCATTTGGATATATTTAGTGTTAGAGTAATTAGAGTGTCATATCTATAGAAAAAAATGGGGATTTGTGATAGTACAGCAGGTAGAATATTTGCCTTGCACATAGCTGGCCCAGGTTTAATCACCAGTATTCCATAAAGTCCCCTGAGTCCTGTCATAAATGGTATCTGAGCACAAATGTAGAAATAGTTCTTGAGAACAGCTGAGTATGGCTCAACAAAAAAGCAAAATCAAAGAAGAAAAGAAAAATTTACCAAAACTTCTTATGCTTGTTTTGAATAGTTCCCTACCACTTTCCATGTCTAAATGATCAGGTATTTATAGATGAAACTAAATATCTTGAGATATTCTTATTAAAAAACACTCAAGAGGCTGGAGTCATACATAGTACAGTGGGTGGGGGAGAGTGTTGGCCTTGCACACAGTCAACCCAGGTTCGATTCCCACCATGACACGTGGTCCCCTGAGCCTGCCAGGAGAAATTTCTGAGCACAGGGTGCCACCAGGTGTAACCCAAAAACCAAAATTAAAAAAAAATACAACAAAAAGAAAAATAAAAACCATATGATCGTATCAATAGATGCAGAAAAAACATTTGATAAGGTCCAATACCCTTTCTTGATAAAAATTCTCATCAAGATGGGAATGGAAGGAACTTTTAACAGATGGGACTATATCAAGCTGAGAAGTTTCTGCACCTCAAAGGAAATAGTGCCTAGGATACAAAAGCCACCCACAGATTTGAAGAAACTATTCACCAATACCCATCAGACAAGGGGCTATATCTAAGATATACAAATTTCTGACAGAACTTAACAAGAAAAAACATCTAACCCCATCAAAAAATGGCTAGAGAAATGAACTGGCAATTTCTCAAAGAAGAAATACATATGGCTAAAAGGCACATAAAAAATGGTCCACATCACTAATTATCAGGGAGATGCAAATCAAAACAACAATTAGGTACTATCTCATGCCACAGAGACTGGCACATATCACAAAGACCAAAAACAGTAAGTGCTGACGTGGATGTGGGGAGAAAGGAACTCTCATTCACTGCTGGTAGGAATGCATCTAGTTCAGCCCTTATGGAAAATAATATGGAGATTCCTAAAAAAAAAATCCTGAAAATTGAATTCCCATATGATTCAGCTATACCACTCCTGGGGATATACCCTAGAAACACAAAAATGCAATACAAAAATCCCTTCCTCACACCTATATTCATTGCAGCACTATTTACAATAGCCAGACTCTGGAAACAACCAAGATGCCCTTCAACAGATGAATGGCTAAAGAAACTATGGTACATACATGCAGCCATTAGGAGAGATGAAGTCATGAAATTTTCCTATACATGGATGGATATGGAAACTATTATGCTGAGTGAAATAAGTCAGAGGGAGAGAGACACACACAGAATAGTCTCACTTATCTATGGGTTTTAAGAAAAATAAAAGACATTATTGTAATAATGCCCAGAGATATGGGCCAGAAGGACTGGCTTACGATATGAAGCTTACCTCAAGGAGGTGAGTGCAATTAGAACACTGATAACTGCCATGACAATGCTAATGAGTGAGAGAAGTAGAATGCTGTGTCAAATACAGGCAGGTGGTGTGGGTGGAGGAATATGGGATGAAATGGTGATGGGAATGTTGCACTGGTAAAGGGGGGTGTTCTTTTTGTGACTAAAACCCAACTACAGTCATGTTTGTAATCACAGTGTTTAAATAAAGATAAAAATAATAATAAATTCTGTACTTCATAGTTTTGATGATTCAATTATGTAGTATAAATAAGATACATTACCAGCTATCACACTGATGATTTTCCTTTTCTTTGTTCGTTTGTTTTTTGTTTTTTATGGCCACACCCAGTGATGCTCAGGGATTACTCCTGGATATACACTCAGATATTGCTCCTGGCTTGGGGGACCAAATGGGATGCTGGGAGATCGAACCGAAGTCCATCCTAGGTTAGCATACGTAAGCCCTACTGCTTGCACCACTGCTCCAGCCTGACACACTGATTATTTTTCTATGTGTCAGGCACTACATTAAACAATCTGTATTCTATTTACTAACCCCCCCAAAAAAAACCACAAAACAGAACAAAAAGAAAGCCACTTGAGATAGTATAGGAGAAAGGCACTTACTTTGCTTGCATGTGGTCAACCTTCTGTTTGATTCCCTCACCACATGGTTCCCCAGCCCTGCCAAGAGTAACCCTTGAGCAGAGAGCCAGGAGTAGCCCCTGAGTTACCCCTATGGATGCACCAACTGTCCCTCCCACTCCCAAAAGTGCACCCAAGGACAGACGGGGGAATTTGCTCTGGGAAGCCCCAAATGAAAGAGCCAGAAGTGGAAGAAAAAGCACAGATGAAAGACTTTGAAAGAGCCCAGCAGCTTGATTTCACATCCCTGGCCCCGTGGGTCAGCACATTTTGATGTGCTCTGAAGCTACACTGTTTGCAGTCATTTATTGGGTACTTTCAAGAACTTGGTACAGTGGTGTTGAAAGGATGTTTGGAGATTGTGGGAAGCAGTTTTCCCATGAGTATTTCATTTTGCTGTGTGTATTGCAAGCAAAGTGCTGACTGCCCTTTGTGCAGATTGATTTTTCAAGAACAGCCTTGGGACTATATCTAGTGTCTCCCTTTGTAGCTAAGGGCTCCCCTCCTCAAAGTTTCAGTCAGCTCTGTGTTCTGCCCTAAGTGTCATCTGTCCTCATCTCTTCCCCCTTCCCACCCCAGTGGAAACTGGGACCAGACATATCAGCTAATATATTAGATTGATATAGATTAAATCTCATTCTTTTCATGGTTAGGATATATACCATATTATTTATTTTAGGTCACACTTGGCAGCACTCAGGTGTTACTCCTGGCTCTGTGCTCAGAAATCGCTCCTGGCAGGTACAGGGAACCATATGAGATGCCAGGATTCAAACCAACATCTTCCTGAATCGGCTGTGTGCAAGGCAAAAGTCCTACTGCTGTGCTATCTCTCTGGTCCCTAAATTATTTTTTAAAGAAAATTTAAACTCAATTAAAGTTTTTTGGGGTCACTTCCAGTAGCGTTCAAGAGACTTCATGATGCAGCATGGGCTGTGATAGAAGACTGCCTCCAAGTGCCCGAGTTTGAACCCAGGTCCATACACATACACTTTACAGCATGAGTCTCATGAGCCTTATTGCTTGCTTGGGATTACACATAGTGGTGCTCTGAGTTTAGTTCTGGTTAAACTCAGGAATCACTCTTAGTATGCCCAGGGGACCATATATAGTGCCAAGTGCAAGGCAAGTGTTCTACCCACTGTACTGTCTCTTTGAGCCCATATTTTTAACTCTTCTATACAGATCAGGTTGAAAGTTTGGTGCTTTCTATTTTCTGGAAACGCCTAATTTGCTCCCATTCTCTCCATTACAATTCTCTAGAAGTGGGGCAGGAAGGTGGCACTAGAGATAAGGTGTCTGCCTTGCAAGCGCTAGCCAAGGAAGGTCCGCGTTTCGATTCCCCGGCGTCCCATATGGTCCCCCCAAGCCAGGGGCAATTTCTGAGCGCTTAGCCAGGAGTAACCCCTGAGCGTCAAATGGGTGTGGCCCAAAAACCAAAACCAAAACAAAAAAAACAACAAAACAATTCTCTAGAAGTAAGTGAATATTATTAGTCCAAGAGTTGAATACATGATAAAACAATAGGCATATTTTAACACTGTGGATTTTTATCAACCAGGGCAAAGGAGAGGGATATTTCACATATTAAAATCTGCTGCCTGGAGAAGCAAAGACATTGAGGAACCTATAGCGAGGGGCAGATTTCAATATCTTTACAGTCACATGGCATCAAGACTGCTCTAGTTGGAATATATCATCTCAACTTGTCACTTCAAATTAGACAGAGAGCTGATTTGTTGACAACTTTCTTCAGGCAACAGGAGAGACACCAGCTCTGCTCCCCACTTTTCTCCACCAGCCTCAGAAGGCCGAGATAAGGAATAATACTGGTGCCTGTTGAACTTTCTGAAGTGCCTAATTGGTTCCATTTGCGCTTAAAGGTCTTACATGCATCATATCAACAATCCTGTCATCATTCAAACTGGGAAGGAGAAAGAGATTTGAAGAGCATTTTTTATGAACAAGCCTAAGCTGGTCAGGGCAGCTGTGGCCAAAGGCATGGGCCTACGTATGCGTGTCTCCACATGCCCACTTCCTCATTCATGTAAGCACCTCACTGGAATTGTTATACTCTTCCCCATCATACCCACATGCTGGGACTCCTGCCATTTCTAATATACTATCAAAATGTAGCAGGAATACCCATGCAGCCCCAGTTGTAAACTAATAGCATCCTACTTGATTCTTCTTTCTTTCCCAATAAATCCCTCATGGAGAGTCCTAGAAACTCAAGCAAGCAGCCCTGGAGCAGGAAGTCAACTGCCCCACCTGGGAAGCACTATCTTTCAGGTTTTGTACTGAGAAATCCATGTTTCTGCCCTTAGCTTTGTGAGAAGACATGGAGGGGGACCATAAAACTGGAAATGGTCTATTGTTGGCCACTCTCTTTCTTTAATTTTGGGGGAAACAGGTGGAACATTAGAGAGGCACTGAGCATTGAAACCCTCTTTTCAGCCACTTATACTATTCACCTATTGAGATTCCATTTGACACTTTCATTTTATAACTTGCCCCCCTCTGGGCTCGTGGCTGAAGGTAGAAAGAGTCCAGGGTCTCTGTGCATCTTTTGCACCAGGGAGAGAAAGCCACTTCTCTCAACTCCTATTACCAAGCCTCTTTAACTCCCATGGGCCACACACCAACTCAAACTACAGCTGTTAGAGATGGAGCCGTTGATTCCCATGAGCAAAGTCAAGGACATATCACAGGCTCCAGAATCCCCAATGCTCTCAGCAGGATAGCACACCCATCTCTCACATGCCTCTGCTCCTCACCTCTCTACTTTTGTCCTCCAGCTTCCACTTCCACTGCTACATAGGTGGGCCTGCCAAATGGGAAGAAAACTAAGAAGCACTTGGCTTCTCTCAGTCTTGCTCCCCCAGGGCTCTCTTCCTGTGAAGTTCTCAAATCCTTTCTTCAAGGTAAATACTCTCAGCTTAGTTTTCCTACCAATAAGGGAACCCCTTTGTAAACTGGGACATTCCCAGTCATGTGCAGTCATGGAATAAGGGTGCTAAGCACCCCCAGAGGAAGGCCAGGTTTTTTTTTTTTTTGAGTGACGGATCACTGGAACATTGTGGGTGGCGATACTAACCAGATTTAGTGACCTGCTTTGTGTGTGGAAACACAGCTGCACTCTGGCTGCAGAGACGTCAAGAGCGTCCATATCTAGATATGGCAACTAGTCCATTTACCACTTCATCAGTCACCCGGCTAGCCAGAGTTTAGTCTGCTGATCTCTGGAGCTTGGGCCAACTTCCTATCACTGGTGTCTGGGGTTAGCACTTCAGAAGACTGTCAAATCTGTTCAATACTCTGGGTCATGTGGAGATGCATTGGGGAGCTCAGGCTCTTTTAAGCACTATGGCTATGATTTCTGTACCTTGGACCACATTGTTGACAGTGAAAAGAGGCAGCTGAGGGTTGGAGTGATGATACAGTGGCAGGACGCTTGTTTTGCATGCAGCTGATCTAGTTTTGATCATTGGCATCCCATATGGCCCCCCAAGTCCCACTCCTTCAGGAGTGATTCTTAAGTGCAGAGCCAGGAGAAATCCCTGACCACCACCAGGTATGGCTTCAAAACAAAACAAAAGAGGCAACTGAGAGGAAGTTCACCCGGAAACTCTCTTTTTGCTCAGTGGTGGCTCCTTGTCAACAGCTCTGGCTCCCACCTTGAAGGGTCCTCCAAGTCAATCTCAAGGGCCCTCCAGCCAGTCACTCCCTGGCAGATGAGCTGATCTGTGCTGAAATTTATTCGGCATTTCTGCAGCAGGCTCTCACAGCCAATTAATAGGGGACCTTTCTGTACTATGCCTTGACCACCTGAAATTTCCATGGGTAAAATTGCACATTGACTACCCGCGACTAAAAAATTACATTGCTCTTTGGGAGCCTAAGGCCAATGCTGAACATAAAAGCTTCTCATTACAAACACTGTGTGAACATGTATGGAATGCTGGGGATCAAACCCAGGTTAACCCCATGCAAGACAAATACCCTGCCTGCTGTACTATTGCTCCAGCCTCCAAGTTTATACTCTTAGAGATTTTCTCTAAAAAAAAAAAAAAAAAAAAAAGGAAAGTCAGTCTTGGCAAGCACAAATAGTTATAGAAAATACTAACTTTATAAAATGATAAAGATGCTGGGCTGGAAATATAGCATGGAGGCAGGGCATTTACCTTGCATGCAGAAGGATGGTGGTTCAAATCCCGGCATCCTATATGGTCCCCCGTGCCTGCCAGGAGTGATTTCTGAGCATAGAGCCAGGAGTAACCCCTGAGCACTGCCAGGTGTGACCCCCAAAAAAAGAACTAAATTAAAAGAATAAACTAAAGTTAAACAATAAAAATGTATACAAACCTTTTTTTTGTTTTTTGTTTTTTGTTTTTGTTTTTGGGTCACAACTGGCAGCGCTCAGGGGTTACTCCTAGCTCTACACTCAGAAATCACTCCTGGCAGGCGCGGGGGACCATAGGGGCTGCAGGGATTTGAACCACTGTCCTTCTGCATGCAAGGCAAACATTCTTGCCTCCATGCTATCTCTCTGGCCCCACATACCTTTATGGAGCTGAATTCGTGGTGTAGCAAATTTAATTATCCCAAAACAAGGAGGCTGAAGAATGGCAGATAATTTGAGTAAAATAATTAATAAAACTTAGTTAATTTGTACATTTTATATGTTGTGGGCAGGAGTATCACTATACTACGTGCAGAGATCTCCATAAACAATGTTGAAGATACTGAACATTGAGGAGTCTTTATCATGTATATTCTATTTTGGAAATAGGAAGAAGAGAAAGTTTTCCATTCAAGAAAAATATTTTATCTTGTGAGTTATGAAAATTATAGGCCAATTGTTAGTATTTTTTTTCGGTTTGGCCATGCTTTACCAAGTTGTTCATAAGACAGTCATTTCAGGCATTAAATGTTCAAACAACAACTTCACCACTAGTGTGAATTCCCATCAACAGTATCCCCAATTTACCATCCACCATTCTAGCCCGACCACTTGCAGACACAAACAAATTTACTTCCTATTGTTTGTTACAACACAAATGCAAATGGAATGATCAAAACTTACATCCACAAGGGTCAATTTGAAATAATTATTCTATCTCTTCAGAGTATTACTAAAGTCACTGTCTACGTTTGTACTGGGCTGTGGTTGGTTCTAGTTGAACCTTCTGTATTACTGTCTAGGTTTCACTAGCTTGGTAGATTACTATGTCACTTTCTCATCAGATTTTCAGTGACACTGTTGGGTTGACACTACTGGGTTGACACTACTATAACATTTTGAAGTGTCATGTGGCTATGTGGCCCAGGGTCTATCGATCTGAAACAAATTTGGAGGCTTGGGAGATTGATCAGATTTAGTTGTGAAGCTGGCTGTTTCTGTTGGAGAGTGTCTATTGTTGATGTTGGGCTGCTATAGTACACGCAGAAAGGGGATACTGCCTCCATCACATCTAGAATGTTGCAGTGGCATCAATCAGGACCAGACTGTCTAGGAAGTATTAGTGGCTATTCTTTTTTTTTTTTGGGGGGGGGCACACTCAATACACTCAGGCATTATTCCAGCCTCTGCACTCAGGAATCACTCCTGGCAGGCTTGAGAGAACATATGGCATGCCACGGATTGAACCCAGGTTAGTTGTGTACAAGGCAAATGCCCTACCCACTATGCTATCACTCCAGACCCCATATTTTCATTTGGAGCTTGACAAAGGAGCTGGGCCATTTTTCTGTTGGGGTAATGGCCTAATAAATATTTTAACTTTTCCAATGAAATATTAGTACATCAAATCCAGAAATAAAAAAAAATGCATCAGTGCAAGGTTATAGGAATTTTTGACTTTGAAAGAAAACTAATTTAACACATTAACAAATTAAAGATCAAACATTTCAGTAAAGCAGAAAACGTCGTTGACAAAATTCATCATTGATTCATAATCTATAAAAAATAAAGTAAGAGTAACTTAATAAACTTTGACCAAAAAGTAATCTACTTAAGGTGTTTAAGAACATCAGACAAAAGTCCATGTCACAGGACAGAGTGGTGACATGATCTTTCTGTCTTTTTACAAATAAGATACAGGGGAGACTTGCTTGTAAGTGACCATCTTGCTCCTGCCCTGCCAGACTCCCCTTGTCTGAGTTCCTGGGGGTATTGAGACCATGCATGGACACTTGCTGATCAAATTCATTGCTGGCCTTTATGGAATTATCTTGCATGTCAACAAATGCCCTGCTTGAAAGAATACAGCCTCAGGGGTAAAATATGGTATCGTTACCCCTGTAACAATTGTTTCTTCCTGAGATGAAGAAGGTTGATCAGGGATGATCCCTTAGGTTACCTTCCAGTTCCGGATCTTAAAACAAGAATCCAATGTGCTCAGAACTGAGCTTGTCTTGTATTTTCCATCCAAAGAATCATATGGGACACCTCTAGACATTTTCACTCTCCTATCAACAACAGTTCATTGTCTCATTGAAAAACATAATGTCGGGGCCCGGAGAGATAGCACAGCGGCGTTTGCCTTGCAAGCAGCCGATCCAGGACCAAAGGTGGTTGGTTCGAATCCCAGTGTCCCATATGGTCCCCCGTGCCTGCCAGGAGCTGTTTCTGAGCAGACAGCCAGGAGTAACCCCTGAACACTGCCGGGTGTGGCCCAAAAACAAAAAAACAAAAAAAAAAGAAAAGAAAAACATAATGTTTCTGGGCTTGGGCAATAGAACAGTGGTAGTTTGCCTTGCACACGGCTGATCCAAGACAGACCCAGGTTCAATCCCTGGTGTTCCATATAATATCCCAAGCCAGGAGCAATTTCTGAGTGCATAGCCAGGAGTAATCCCTGAGCGTCACTAGGTGTGCCCCCACCCAAAGAAACATAATGTCTCTATTGCTGACAAACTCAGTGAGCAAAAATATTGCTCCTAGAAGGGAGGAAATAGGTTTTTCACAAGCAAGTCCCAGAGGTGGGAGAGCTGGAGAAGTCACAGCGGGCACTATTTCCAAAGCACCAGAACCTTGAGCTGCCTGGAGGAAATACATTGCTTGGAAATTAGTTTCCTGGGTATCACTGCAGGGGCCAGAGAAGGAAGGGGCAACAAATTGCCTGGACTACTATATTGGAATATGCTGCATGGAAAGGAACAAGAACATATGATAAACTGGGTGGGGAAGCGCATGGTGCTGTGCTGTTATACACAGCAGAAAAGGAGGTACTTGTCAAGTGCATGGCAGCCCTAAGGCCTCTGCAGAGACGGCTGGAGCACAGCCAGACACAGGCTGATCTCCCCGACAGGGGTGATGGGGGACTGCTGACTTGCTAAATGGAAAGAAGGTGACTAAAGCTTTCTGTGTTGCTGTGTACTGAAGGTATAGCTTACTTTTCCTAACAATGAAGATTTAAGTGCCATTTTAGTGAGAGGATGTTGCTCACCTAATGATTCTGTGTTTTGAGCTGCTCTGTGATTACTTTTAAATCAGCAGTTTGCTTTTAATTAGGTTTGGTGCCTGGGCTGGAAAGATAACACAGAGGGTAGAGGACTTGCCTTGCCACAGCTGACCTGGGTTTGATCACCGGCATCCCATAAGACCTCCTGAGCCTTGCCAGGAGTGATAATTGAGCACAGAGCCAAGAGGAAGCCCTGAGCACCAAGTGTGGCCCTCAAACCAACATAAATAAATAAGGTTTGGGACCTGACTAAAGATGACCAAGTAAAACTTTAAGTTTGTATTGACTTCAACCACCTTGCCATCAAGTGACAAGTTGAAACAAACAAAACAAAATAATAAGCTACAGGCCTGGGGGAGTGGAAGAAAACAAGCCTGCCAGTGTCTAAGGGGAGTTTTGTGAGTTCGCTTAATCAAGCACACGAAGACAATCTAGGGTGGAGAACAAAGAGGTCTGTGTTTACACGGGCTATCAGTCGTGACTAGGCTAGGCAAGCAACTGAAACCGATAAAGCTCAGGGTCCAAGAACCTGTTTTTTATAGGGCACTACTGTAAACTCATCACTAATTTGCTTCAAGCTTAAGCAATATGGAGGTATAAGCACACTGTGACATTTCATCAGAATGGCAACAGGGTATTGACTAAAATCAGCAACTTCTTACCTGGAACAGGGAAGTTCATCGTAAGTGCAGACAGAGTTGGCATCTTTTAGAACTTTCTGCCCACAAGCAAAATCATCTCACCAGAGTCCATGCTATAAATCAATGGTCAAATATATATATATATATATATATATATATATATATATATATATATACACACACATATATAAAATCTCCATCATTATACCACCACCACTGGTGGCCCCAAGCACTGCTGGTTAGTGTCCAGCTGGGCTGTGCACAGGAGCACTAATAAAAGAATCAGATACCAAAATGCCACCCATCAACATATCTTCTCAAAACTGCAGCATAGAACCTAGCTGCACAGGAAGACAGGAAATACAGAAGAAAGAATCCTAGAAATAAAGATGCAAAGACATCATTGGCCGTGAGCATCAGTTTCTGTGTTGAAAACACTTAAGACTGACCCTATAGAAGTTATTCAAGCATACTGACTATTTCATATGTTTAGCAAGTAATACCCAATGTCTACCCTCTGCTAGGGAGTGTACATGCAGAGTGAGTATAGAGTGGTGAATTAAAGAAGTACCAATCCCGCCTTTTTGGTTTCCAGCTGGTAAAAGAGATAGTTAAACAACATGATAAAGTACAATTATCAGAGGGGAGAACCTGAGAAAACAGCAAGAGCTGCTAGTCCCATTCAAGAGAAGCAGGAGTCAAGTAGATCTCCCCAAAGGGTTGAATTCTAAACTGGAGTTTGAAAACTGAAAAGCTTGCAGGCAAAGAGCCTGGTAAGAATGTCCCAGGGAAGAAAGTGGCCTCCAAAGTGAGAGAGCGAGCAGAACTAGGGTGAGAAAGTTGTGGAGATGGAAGTGCTTCAATGAGGCAAGCAAGAGCCATGGACACCTAGGTGAAGAGTTAGAGCATTGCCCGAAGGCCAGTGAAACTCACCACAGGCTTTTCAGCAGTTTGCATTGTAGAAAATCCACTTCAGCTGCAATGTGGAGAGGGAAGACATAGGAAGACTGTGTGTCAGATAAAAGCTGTGAAGACCAGTTGGGGGAATGTAATAATGCGAGTAAGTAAAGATGGCAGCCAGGGTGGAGACCCGTGAACTGATCTGGAAGAGATAGACTGCAAACATGACCTTAGGAGTTTGCAGGCTGCATCCCATCTCATCCTCTCGACTACCACCAGGAGTGACCCCTGAGTCCCCGAGGCAGGAATAACCCTCGAGCATCCACCACTGGATATGGCTGCCTCTTCCATGAAAATTCAGAGATGAACTTCAATTTGGTAATTTTTAACTTGGGAAGATCAATAAAACAGTATCCTTCTAAAGCACAATATAGAAATTTTAATAATTATCTAAAACAAAGATGTATTATTATCAGTATGTTCAATGTTTGGTGAAAATACAGATTTTTCTTTGTTTGTTTTTGGGCCACACCCAGTGACGCTCAGGAGTTACTCCTGGCTATGCACTCAAAAATTGCTCCTGGCTTAGGGGACCATATGGAATACTGAGAGATTGAACTGAGGTCTGTCCTGGGTCAGCCGTGTGCCAGGCAAACACCCTACCGCTGTGCTATTGCTCTGGCCCCTGAAAATATAGATTTTTTTTTTTTGGATCACACCTGGCAGCGCTCAGGGGTTACTACTGGCTCTATGCTCAGAAATCACTCCTGGCAGGCTCAGGGGACCATGGGATGCCAGGATTTGAACCACTATCCTTCTGCATCTAAAGCAAACACCTTACCGCTGTGCTATCTCTCCGGCCCCAAAAATATAGATTTTTAGGTTGAATAATATTTTACCTATCTATATACACTGTACAACTGTATGTGTCCATTGCACATTATTAAGTGCAGATTATTATGTAGTACTTAATCCAAGCAAGAGAAAACTACTCAGTCAAGACCAAAGTCCTCAAGTCTTTAGCACCTTCTGAATAAAATTATCCATGAGAAAATTCTGTGGTTTTTTTGGTTTTTGTTTTGGTTTGTTTTTTGTTTGTTTTGGGGCTACCTTGATGGTGCTCAGGGTTTTCTGCACTCAGAAATTACTCCTGAAAGGCTCAGAAAACAGAATGGGTCATTGAGTTCGAATGCAAGCCAGCCGTGTTCAAGACAAATGCACTATCCACTGTAATATCACCCTGCCCTGAAAATTTCATACTTTCTCTTAGTCTATTTTATTATTCAAACTAGATCTTCAGATATGCTGAGCTAGAATTCCACTGAGTTGAAGGAAAAGCAGAGCATTCACAATCAGGAAAATTTAGTCATTATTATCTCTTGCTAATATATGGTTTAATATTTCATTGACTTATAAAACTTTTTTGGAGGGGGCCACACCCAGCTGTGTTTGGGGGCTAACTACTGGTACTGTACTCAGGAATGACTCCTACTGGGGCTCTAGGCACCATATATGGTGTCAGGGAATCAAACCTTGGTTGACTGCATGCAATGCTAGTCATCTGCTCACTATACTGTGGCTCTGGCTCCCATTTTATGTACTTTCAACTAACATGCCTTTAGGAAATATCACAGAAAAGAACTGCTCACTATGAAATAAATACAAAAGGCTTTAAAGTTATATTAAATATTAGGTTTCATCCCTTCAAGCATCTAGATCATAAGTTGATTCTCAAAATCTTCAGAAGCAACTTCCCCTCTCCCTTGGGATAAGGACTAGTGTCAACAGCAGCTACTGTCAAGCACTTCAAAGACATGAGCAAGATAAGGTGGCAATGCATCCTTGACTTGCCAGTGAGAGGCCATGGGTGTCAGGGACCTGGAGCCACTAACTCACTGGCAGTCAAAGGGAGGTCCCACTAGACATCTGAGCCCACACAGCATTTTCCAAGTGGCCTTTGAAGGAAGTAAACAGTTCTTTGCCCTTTTCCAAAAGTTGGAAAGCAAACTTCCATTGTCCATTGTCACCAGGATTCTGGCAAGAAATGAGCTCCTGTGGGTGTTCTTGCAGCCTGTCTTCAGGATGGTCATCCAGGAAGTAGATTTGCAAACAGGTGAGGTGAGGACAAGCTCGGAGTTGGCACACAAGCTCTTACTTAAATCAGTAAGTAGAAATGCTCCTGTGGATGCCTTGTCCTGTGGCAAAGTGATTCAAGCCTATGTCCTGGCAAAATTCCTCTTTTCCTGGGAATGGGGAGATTGCATGAGGAAGTGATACTCAGAGCTCACCCCTCAGCATCTAATCCTGCTAGCTCTTAGCTCTACACAGACCGGTTCTGAACCCACACTGGCCCACTCCACCAGAAATGGCCCCTGTCCCTCACCCCAAAGAATTTCATTTAGCTCTGCTTGGGAAGCACAATGGAAAAAAGGGGGACATTGAACCAATGCTATGGCCAGATTCACCTTGTTCTCATTTTATTCTGAGAGCTAGCAAGTGTCTTCTCAGCAGTTGACTGGGGAATTTCAAGAGAGGATTCCACTTTTCAATCTGTCCCCTACTTTTTGGTGCTCTTTCTTGATACTTAAAAACATAATTGATTTAGCAACAGGAATGGTTTGCAGATGGCTTTATTTCCCACCCCTCCAAAGAGCAATTTCTAGAATAGGCTATAAATTAAGATAATCAGACACAGTTTCCTAGAGATGAATCTGGAGTTTAAATGTTTGGGGGAGACTGTATACAGAACATTTAAGACCCTCCAAGCTCTGGCTTCACGTCACCTCTATTTTTAGATCTAGAAGGGCCCTTGTCTATAAAAAATGAAACAGGATCCTTGAGAATTCTGTGTCCGCGGGTCGCTGGAGAGCATCAGCAGCCGAGGAGTGCAGGCAAGGTAGTTAGAGGCTCAGGCCTTCAGCAGGAGGGCTTTGGCTGCTATTCAAGGGAGCCTGTCCCTGACTTGGAGCCAGAATCTTGAGCTGCGTGAACTGTTTGCACTTGCATTGCTTAAAAAGTGCTGGTGAACCTTGAAACATGTGCCTCCCAATAACCTGTGATGTGCCTACAGGTGACCTGTACCAGAGCTCACACACTTCCTACTTAAACTTCAGAACAAGGTGAAAAGCTTCAAGATCTTTTATTTTCCTGCCAGTGAAGGAAGCTACACTCCCATTTGTGTTTCAAGCTTTTATATATTTATTTATTTATTTTGGTTTTGTGGTCACACCCAGTACTCAGGGCTTACTTTTGATTCTGTGCTCAGGGACCACTCCTGAAGGGGTTCCAGGGACCATATGGGGTGCCAGGGATTGAACCCAGATTGACTGCATGCAAGACAAGCACCCACAATACAATATCTCCAGCCTCTGTTAATCTATAAATCCAGGAGAGCAGCATTTGCCTGAATCTATTCATGCAGGAGCTGAAAGCCCATATAAACAATTTACTGTTCTTTGTGTGAGACAGGAAGCAGAGAAGGTGACTTTTTATGAGTGTCTGAAGCCTGAGGAACGAGTCCTTGGCTTTGTTATCTCTTTGTTTCAGCACATCATGAAGGGATGGAGGAAGATGATGTTTGAAGACACATGAGTGGCTCTACTGCTCATCAGTCATGTGAAGTCTGGTAAGTAATTCCTTTGTATTCACCTGTTTTTTAAGGATAGAAATTTGAAGTCTAGTTTGCCTGCTGTGAGGACCACCCAAGAATAGCATCTGTTTATGCTGGACAGTCAATATATTAGATTCCTTTCTCAATTCCAAATTTGATCCAACACCTCTAGAAGATATTATTACTCTAACCTATTTGTTAAACATAAAATAAAAACCAAATGGGAGGGATGGAGAGATAGCATAGATGTAGGGCGTTTACCCTGCATGCAGAAGAACGGTGGCTCGAATTCCGGCATCCCACATGGTCCCCTGAGCCTGCCAGGAGTGATTTCTGAACGTAGAGCCAGGAGTAACTCCTGAGTGCTGTCGGGTGATCAAAAAACCAAACCAAACCAAAACAAAACAAAACGAAAACCAGCTGGGGCTGAAGAGATAGTACAGGGGGGAAAGTGCTTGCTTTGAAAAATACCATCTCAGGGCCTGAGAGATAGCATGGAGGCGTTAGCGTTTGCCTTGCATGCAGAAGGACGGTGGTTCAAATCCCGGCATTCCATATGGCCCCCTGTGCCTGCCAGGAGTGATTTTTGAGTGCAGAGCCAGGAATAACCCCTGAGCACTGTTGGGTGTGACCCAAAAACAAAAACAAACAGACAAACAAAAAATACCATCACTAGTTTGATCACCAGCACCATATTTGATTCTCAGATACACCAAAAATGATTCCTGAACACAGAGCCTGGAGTAAACCCTGAACACAGCTGGTGTGTCTACACACAGCTACTCCCTAAAAAATGCCAATGCTAAAGCCAAATTATCTTATTTAAATACCAGAAATGCACAGGAGCTCAAGCTTATTTCTTATCATGTGTTCAGTACAACCAGAATGCACCTAGGAATTTTATAAAACTATAAAATATGGGGGCCAAAGAGGTGGCGCAAGTGGTACGGTGTTTGCCTTGCACGCACTAACCTAGGACTGACTGCAATTCGATCTCATATGGTTCCCCAAGCCAGGAGCGATTTCTGAGCTCATAGCCAGGAGTAAAATCTGAGAATCACTGGGTGTGGCCCCCCAAAAAACCCACTATAAAATATATAAATCACATCTCAATAAATCAGAAGAAAGCCCAATTACCTGGAGAATAGAAAGCGCTCCTTGGGGGAAAAAAAGGCGCTCCTATAACCCAAGAACAAAATACAAATAATTCAATAAAAAAAATGAGCAAAAGGTCTATGTACATGATCCAGGGAAATTGCTCAATGGGCTGAACACTTGCTTTGCATTCCAGAGACTTGGGTTCAATCCTTTTATCACATGATTCCCCAAACACTTCCAGGAGCAACTCCTGAGTATTCCCAGGTAAGGCAAAACAAACAAACAAATAAACAAACAAAATGAAATTTCAACTATATGAATAGAAATTTTTGTTTAGGGGCCAGAGAGAAAGTACAGCAGGTAAGGCATTTGCATTCATGGGGCCAACCTAGTTCTATCCACAGTATCCCAGATGTTCCCTTGAATACTGCCAGTAATAATTCCTAAGTGTAGAGTCTGGAATAATAACCCCGCCAGGTTGGCCCAAAACCAAGCCAAAACCTTTCAAAGATTACAGCTCCCAGCACACGAAAAGAAGCACAACTTAATGGCCATCAAGAAATCAAAGACGGGGCTGGAGAGATAGCATGGAGGTAAGGCATTTGCCTTTCATGCAGGAGGTCATCGGTTCGAATCCCAGCGTCCCATATGGTCCCCCGTGCCTGCCAGGAGCAATTTCTGAGCATGAAGCCAGGAGTAACCCCTGAGCACTGCCGGGTGTGACCCAAAAAAAAAAAAAAAAAAAAAAAAAAGAAATCAAAGTCACAGTGAGATGCATCCCCACATCCATTTGAATGTGAAACTCCAACAGAGAGTGATGTGTTGGGAAGGGTGCTGCTAAACTGAACACTCGCATACTGCTGAGAAATGGAAAATGCTGCAGCTCCTCGGGAAAAACCTATGGTGTTTCTTCAAATGCTTAAATATATTCCCACATGATTCCGCAATCCTATTCTCCGGTATACATCCAAGATATAAAATCTGTCCACACAAAAACTAGCCTCTGATTACTCACTGCAAGAATATACTAATCAAAAATAAAACAAACACCAGGGCCAAATATAGCAGAGCGGGTAGGGTGCTTGACCAGCACCCCATATGATCCCCAAGCATTTTCAGGAATAAACTCTGAATACAGAGATAGGAGTAAGCCCTGAGCATCTTCGTATATGACACAGAAAACCAAAATAAATAAATAAGTAAAAAAAATTACAATAATCTAAATTCTTATCAACTGAGAATAGATAAGCAAAAGTGACTTAAGGCCACTGCCACCATACTGTTGACAAAATTTTCTTTTTTTTAATACATTATCTAAACACTCATTTACACAGTTATTCATAATACAGCTGTTTGCATTCAATGTTCCAACAGCAATCCCACCACCAGTGTGACCTCCTATCCACCATGGTCCCTAGTTTCCTACTAACCTCTCCAAGGCTGCCTCTGTAGCAGGAACAACATTATTTATCTTATATTGCTTTTTACTATTAAATGAGTTAATAGTTATTTTAAAACATACTTCAGTAGATGAAGATTTGTTAAAATGATTAATCTCTCAGAATAGGATCATTATGTCATTGTCGGATAGTTTACTAAGCTATTCGTTGCTAGTTGAGCCTCTGTCTCATTGTTTTGGTTTGCTGAGCTTAGTAATCTTCTATACTACTTTCCCATCTAATTTAGTTTGCACCTACTGGGGTGTCAGTATTATGGAATCTGGACATATTGGATGGCACTTCAGAATAAAATATTTTCTTATAAAATCCTTTATGAAAGTGAATAAATATGGGGTATTTTATAATAAGTAGCATATGAGAATGGACCAAGGCAGCTTAAATTTTACTTAAGCTCAAAGAGGCCTTGGGGTGTTAGCGTAAAATGCAAATTCCAGAGTTTCACTTCTTCATGTTTCTAGTAGGTCACTGCAAGTATTCAGGAATCAGTATTTTTTTATTTGTGTGTTTATTTTGGGGCCACACCTGGTAATGCTCAGGGGTTACTCCTGCCTATACGCTCAGAAATCACTCCTGGCTCAGGGGACCATATGGCATTAAACCAAGGTCTGTACTGGGTCAGCGTGTACAAGGTAAACACCCTACTGCTGCACTATTACTCTGGCCTCAGGAATTAGTATTTTTAATAAATACTCCCCATAGATTCTCATTTATGTCGTTTCCAGGCCTTATTAGGGGGAAAATTGATTCAAAGATAAGAAAGTCTATTCTAAGGCCATTACAAGTATCGATATGATAACTCTGATACTGCTTAAATTAATTTCAAGATTCTTAGCAACTTCTGCAAAAAAAAAAGAAAAAAAAAAAGAACAGATTACACATGAATTCCAAGGGAGGGATCTCTGCCTGCTGGAGCTCCAGGCTCCCTCCCAGGCACTTGTGTAGACAATGGATACTGGACCAGGAACAGTCCTCAAGCAGATCCGGTATGGCTCAATATAAGAGGCAGAAAGTCAGAGAGATCATAATTTACATGGCTTTCAACATTGGAAAAATAAAATTGTGTCATTCCTTAGGAGAGAAATGTTTTTCAAACACTTGTTAATCATAATAGTTCTATAAACTGTATTTGTAGAGGAGATACGCAAGTCCACCAGCGTGATGGACCCAGGGAGACATATGATGAATGGGAGGCTGTGTGACTCTGGAATGTGATTCTTCTCTGGAATGCAACCACATGAGCAGTGATTAAGCCACATGCAGATCAGATCTGTATAACAAATATTTATGGAGCATTTACCATGTGTGACTGACTCTGTTAAAGACCAGCAACAGGGTACAAGTGCATTCTACTCCTTAGAAGCTGTGTGGCACAGGAGCTCAAGACAGTGAGCTGAGCAGGCAAACCTAGGAAGTGGGTTAGAAGAACAGGGCAGGGGACGGAGAGATAGCACAGAAGAAGGGCGTTTGCCTTGTAAGCAGTCGACCCAGGACCAAAGGTGGTTCGAATCCCGGCATCCCATATGGTTCCCCCATGCCTGCCAGGAGCGATTTCTGAACAGATAGCCAGGAGTAACCCCTGAGCGCCTTCGGGTGTGGCCCAAAAAACCAAAACCAAAACCAAAACAGAAGAACAGGCTGAAGAGTAGAGTTGGAGGACAGAAAGAGGCGCTTTCCCATGGACCTTAGCTCAGCTCATGGAATTTGGGCTCTGGCCTGAGAGAACCCCTTACTTGACACAGCAAACCACACACCTTCAGTGTGCTGATCTTCCGTGGGAGTTAGGCTTCAACTTCAAATGTAAGAAAAAGTGATAGTGTTGAGCTGAGAGATAGCTCAAAGGGCTGGAATTCATTCTTTGCATGCTGGAGATCTGGGCTTGCATCCCAACTGTGTATGGTTTCCCCAAGCAACTCTAGTAGTTACAAGTCAGGAATAATTCCAAGCCAGGAGCAATTTTAAGTTAGGAGTAATTTCAAGCCAGGAATAGTTACTTGCACCTCTTAGTGTGAACCAAAAACCAAAGAAAAAATAAAAAGAATGTTGAGTCTTAATTACTTTTGCAAATTTCCTTAGATTGTTTGTAAAATAAAGGATATATATATATAAATATATAATATTATGAAGAATGGCACAATAAATAAGTAATAAATACAGGTAATAATGCCATTGTGACTTACTTAAATAATGTCTTGTCTCCTACTCACTGTCCAAACATAAATGGTCCATTACATGAAATGTCTGATACATAGATGTTTGTATACAGACATAGATATATGATAAGATCCCACTGTAAAAAATAAAGTTCTCATTCATAGGCTTTTTTTGCAACAAATAAAAAATGAACTTTGTATGAATAGTACTTGAGCCCTCTTGAAAGAGAAAATCTGAATGTTCAACACTTAAGTGTAACTCAGTCAAGATATTTCCAGCTCTCAGCAGAGAGTTAATGGGCTTTGCAGCATAGCATTCCTTGGGTTAACTTGAACAAAGGTAGAATCTAGGGTGACTATCATTGCTGAATGATCTGCACTTCATCCTCACAACATTCTTAACATACCACCCTCTGTAGGACATGGTCAGAGGTGAGTGCAAACAGCTTAATCATGGCTTGCAAAATGCTGGTCTTTGCTAGTTGTGATTTGGGTTCATACCTTTAGGAAAGTGTTGGAAACAATTAAACATGATCTGCCCATAGGAAAGGTAGGGAGGCTTGATGTGGGTTTGGGAAAATCACCCTTCCCTATGCTGCCATCACAAAAAGGTGATGGAAAATGGAGATTTTCTTGTCTTTCTTTCTTTTATAGTTCCCAGAGCGTTGCCAGGACCAACCTTAAGCATAAAGCTAGGAATAGTTCATAAGTTCTTCCTGCTTTGACTCTCAAAACAAACAAATACAGATCATCAGGGCCTGGAAACATTTTCCAAATTGATATTGCTGGTTTCCATGGGAGAGCAAATGCTCAAAATCCCAGGGTTTTGGGGTTGATCCCCAAGAATAGTTGATGCTAGTTTGGGGGTCATTTGTGATTATTTGAGGGTACTAGAATGTGGGGGCAGTAAGGTTGATACATGTAGAGAAGTATGAGGCTCTGTGCCTAAAAGTCTGCAGTACTTTAAATCAACATGATTGTATTTAATAGAGAAAAATAAAACAGGGCAGGGAGAAAGTACTGTGGGTAGGGCGCTTGCATTACACCTGGCCAACTCAATTTGATCTCTAGCATCTCAGCTGGTCCCCCAAGCACTGCCTGGAGTAATTTCTTTTTTCTTTTTTTCTTTTTTGTTTTTTGTTTTTGTTTTTTGGGTCACACCCAGCAGTGCTCAGGGGTTACTCCTGGCTCTATGTTTAGAAATCGCTCCTGGCAGGTTGGGGGGGAAACAATATGGGGTGCTGGGATTCAAACCAGTCCTTCCACAAACGCATGGAGGCAAACGCACTGCCTCCATGCTATCTCTCCAGCCCCTGTCTGGAGTAATTTCTGAGCGCAAAGCCAGGAGTAAGCCCTGAGCATTGCTGGGGTAGCCCAACATCACTACTCTCTGTACCCCCACCCAAAAATAAAAGAAGAAAAGAGGGACCGGAGAGATAGCATGGAGGTAAGGTGTTTACCTTTCATGCAGAAGGTCATCGGTTCGAATCCTGGCGTCCCATACAGACCCCTGTGCCTGCCAGGAGCAATTTCTGAGCACAGAGCCAGGAAAAAACCCTGAGCACTGCCGGGTGTGACCCAAAAATACCACACACACACACACACACACACACACACACACACACACACACACACACACACACACAAAAAAAAAGAAAGCAGGCTTTCTGGAGTGAGCTGTTACAAGCAGCTGCATACGTCTCATTGGACCATCCATGTTTCTGGTTGTTCACCTGTCTATCTCCGACTTTCCTTAACAAATGGCCTGATTTGCGTCCTTGTGTCCACACTCTCTGACACCCAAACCTCAGCAATCTTCATGTTTGGGCTCTCCCTTTCCCATGTTGGCAGCTCCTAGTGACCTCACTTTGCCCCCAGAAGGGCATGGGGTCTCTTTCCACACGAATCAAGGCAGTTCCATCCCACAGATCTGAATTCTAGCATCTAGATATCACAGATTCTTGAAGCATCACAACCAACTCTGCAACTTTTGTCTCAGTGATGTAAATGTCCCCTGTATAACATTGACAGTGCCCTGATGATAAAGTAGTTATTCACGGTGCTTTGGCTGTCTGTAAGGGATTTACTTTATCACTGAGTAGGGAAATATTGGATTCTCAATTTGCTCTCAGGCTTGTCTGTTGTTATGAGTTTGAAACAGACACACCTACGCTTTACAGTCAATCCATGGGGCCCACTGGCTGGCGCACATTTCCAGGGCACTGAGGTTATGCCAATAAAGAGCCAAGCAGGGTTTCCAAGAAACTTGCTGAGAGTGAGGCTTAGAACCTAAGCCTATTGGGTTCTTCTGCTCCTTCCAGGGATCATACTTTGGGGGACCAGTGTACTCCTGAAGCAGCCACAGAGATCCTTAGGGGCCCTATTTTCCAAACTGTCCTTCTGGACAACATTAGAGGAGTTGGACACCAGGACAAAGAAATGAAGGGCAGGTGACTGGCCTCAGACCTGGTCCCAAGAATGCCAGGCACCCTTAGGGGACCCGCTGTCCCTCCCCTGCACAGAAAGAACAGCAGGTGTCCTCGCATCCACCTATGCTCCCCTCTGTTGCCGAGAACAGCAAATCCTCCTCTCTCAAGAAACATGACCAGGGATGAGAGATGTTCTTGAGCATTTCAGCTGTGCTGAGAGCAGCACTGACAACCAGAAATAACAAGAGGCTCAGAGCCAAGACCAGGGACACTCTCCTTACTGTTCCCAAAGGTCTCAGAGTTTCTTCAGAGACTAACTAGCCAAAAGATGTAAATCTGTACTGTCTTCATGTCATGTTTTTCTCAGAATGTATTTGGTGCACATCTTCAAGGTCTTCACTCTTTTTGTTGTGAAAACAATTACTTTGTTGGAAAGTTTTGTCCTATTTTTTATAGATAACTCCAAATCTGCATTAGATTTCAGATTACTTTCACACTAACTGGAGGGCCTCAAGAAGTATGTCTATACAGCATATATTGAAGGGGTAAGTTACTATCTAGTCAGAACACCTCAAATATTTTTTTAGTCTGGTTTGGCTTGGTTTGGGGGGGGTCAGAATTTATTCCTGGCTCTGTGCTCAGGGATCACTACACCCTAAGCAGTTTTGGGGAGTGAACACAGGTTCTGCTGCATGCAAGGCAAGCACCTTACCCCTCTACTATTTGTCAAAAGCCCTAAGATATTTTATTGGTCTTATATTTTTGAAGCTTAATTTTTAAAATTTACTTTATTTAAAGAGACAGAATTAATAATAATACGTTTGTTTTCAGAAGAGGAATAAAATTATTTTTAAAAAAGATTTAGGACCAGCGAGATAGCATGGAGGTAAGGCCTTTGCCTTTAGAGCAGAAAGACTGTGGTTTGAATCCCAGCATCCCATATGGTCCCCAAGCCTGCCAGGAGCGATTTCTGAGCGTAGAGCCAGGAATAACCCCTGAGCACTGCTGGGTGTGACCCAAAAACAAAACAAAAAATCCCAAAAATTTTTTTTAAAAAAAAGGAAGAGAAGAAAAAAAAGAACAAGAAGTACATCAACAAGAAAATGTCTGAAAATTATTTTTTCTCCAATGAGGTCATTGCAGTCATTGTCAGATTTAATAAGCTGTTGTTGCTAGCTGACATTTCTGATACTTCATTCGTTTTTGAACAGTAAGTGACTTTAGCTACACATTGGCATATAAATTGGTATGTTCCTATGGGGATGAGCGTATTAACCAAAAGTGAAGGTTTCATAGGCTGAAACAGTTGCACAGTCCAGAAATTCAAAGCACCATTGATTGTTGTTACTGCGATTTTGTGGGGCATGTTTTTGGCTGCCACGTGATATTAAAATATTAGTGATATTTTGTGGGGCAAGTTTTTGGCTGCCACGTCTTTCAGAAGTTGAAGGTGACTGTTCTACACTCACTCCAAATAAAATCCTGGTGTTGTCAGTCCAAATATTCTCATACCTAGAATTTGGTCAGAAGAGTGTTTTTGCAGAGGGTTGTAGAGGAGTGGTGAAGCAGAGCCATACACTAAGCAGCAATTGTGTGTGATGTGAGCAGCAGATGTGGCTTCAGCAGGGTGGAGACTTGGCCTGCTCCCTATCACCACCCCCCAAAATTTCCAGCTTTTAGCTGCATGGTCTATGGACCCTTAATTTTTTAAGGGCTTTGTTTACATCTTGTTTGAGAACAGAGTTAGTCTATAGAGCTGGCTGACATTGAAGCTCATCTTTTTGAGTGATTAATAATACAAAGTACTGCTGTCATTCATTAATTATGCTCACTGACACTACATGATGCTGACTATGTTCTATATACAGGTTCTTTCCTGTACTTGACTCATTTATTAATTTGGTGAGGAGGCTTTGACTCAGTGATGATACAGATACTATTTCCATCAGTGCTCAAGGAAGCATGTGGTGCCAGATTTAGCCTGCAGTTCTTACTTGCAAAGTATACACCTCAGCCCTTTTCTCATCCTTTTTATTTTTTGATCTTAAGGACAACCCTGGTGGTTCTCAGGAGCCATTGATGTTGAGTGGATCATCACAGGGGACCATGTAGTACAGAGGTTACAGCCCAGATTTCTCCATGAATCCAGCTCTTTGAGTCTCTCTTCTGCCATGTACTTAAGTCTCCTTACAATCCATTAAGCCACTTGCTATTATTAGCTTCACTTTACATTTAAGGAAATTGAGCCAAGTAAACATTTTGAAACCAACTTTGCATTTATACCAAGAAGTGGGGAATTTTTGTTGTTGTTTTTTTCTTATTTTTTAAATTATTTTTAAATTTTAAATAAATTCTTTAATCGAGTCACTGTGAGATACATGGCTATAAAATTATTCATGCTTGATCTTCATTCATACCATGTACAATACCCTTTACCAGTGCACATTTCCTACCACCCATGTCCCCAGTTTTCCTTCTGCCCTCCCCCTACGGCCTCGATAGCAGACATTTTTCTTCTCTTTCTCTCTCTTCCTTTTTTCTTTTAGACAATGTGGTTTGCAATATTGTTTCTAAAGTGATAAAATGCCTATCACTTTATCACCTTTCAGCCCCCAGTTCTTTTCTAGAGTGGCAAGCTTCCTACCATAGACTGATCCTCCTGGCCCTCCTCTCTATTGTTTTTGTTTGTTTGTTTGTTTGTTTTGGTTTTTGGGTCACACCGAGCGACGCTCAGAGGTTACTCCTGACTCTATGCTCAGAAATCGCTCTTGGCTGGCTCAGGGGACCAGATGGGATGCCAGGATTCAAACCACCGTCCTTCTGCATGCAAGACAAATGCACTACCTTTATGCTATCTCTCTGGCCCCTCTCTATTGTCTTTGAATACTATTACCATTCTATCTTTTTTAATATCCCACAAATGAATGCAATCATTCTATGTCGATTCCTCTCCTCTAAATCACTTCACTCAGCATAATACTCTCTATAGCCCTTTATGTATAAGCAAATTTCAGGACTTGGAAATGGGAGAGTTGTACACACACAAACACATAAACATACACATTTTTTGCTTTTTCTCACAGTCACATGTGTGCTTTTTATTTTCAGAGCGCCCCCCCCATATGTATTCATATCTCCTCATAACACTTTCCAGCAGACTGGCACATTTGCTGCCATTGATAAACCGATATTAGCACATCATTATCACCTGAAGTCCATAGTTTACATTGGAATTCACTCTGGATGTTGTAACTTCTTATGAGTTTGGACAGGTTTACAGTGGTATACACCCACAATTAAAGTATTATAAAAATTTGTTTCACTGCCCTAACATTTTCTGTGTTCTTTTTGACTATTCATCTTCCCTCCAGCACCTATAACCACTGGTCTTTCATGTCTTCTATTTGTGTCTGTTACAAAATGTAGTCTAGTAGGACTCAGTCACTGCATAGCTTTTGGAGTAGATTTTCTTCACTAGGAATTTGCATGTAAGATATTTCCCTGTCCATATGACTTAATAGTTCATTTCTTTATGGCTGAGGGTAATAGTATACACATATAGTCCAGATACCCTTTCAATATCCATTCACAAATTACAGTACATTTCAGTTGCTTCCAAATTTTGGATAATTGTAAATAAAGTTGCTAGATCTGCATACGCAGGTTTTCATGTGAACAAAACCTTTCGACACCTTTGGACAGATACCAAGGAGTGCAACTGTGCGTTATGTCATAAGAAGATGTTTGCTTTTGGAAGCAACTCCCTAACTGTCTCACGAAGAGATTATAACTTCGCATTTCACCAGCAAAGATTCCTGAATTATCAGCAGTATCGGTATGATCAATGTTCTGCTCCATAGCTGTTCTGAAAAATGGGCTGGAGAGATAGTACAGCAGGTAGGGAGTTTGTCTTGCACATGGCTGACCTGGGTTTGATCCTTGGCACTCCAAATGTTTCCTGGAGTCAGGATTGATTCCCATGTGGAGAGCCAGTAAGCTTGAGCACTGCTGGGTGCACCTCGTCCCCACGTGAAAAGTGTGTAAGGCTAAGAAATAGTACAAAGCCCAGCATGGAACTCTCATGGATTCGGCCCCCTGCACCACCACCTCAGGGGACTCCTCATCTCTGGAGGCCCTTGAGCACTGCTGCAGTGACCTGGATGATCCTTGAAAGTTCAAGGTATAAGTGGTGCCTCGTCCTCAGACCCTTTGAACCACTGTCTCAGAGTGGCTGAGTTTCACTGGAAAGTATGTTCAGGCCCCTGTCACCAGTTGGGAGCCTCCCGCCAAATAAAAATAATAATTAAAAATGTCTTGTAGTATTGTATTGTTTTTATTTTCATTTTTATAATGCACAAAAGGTGGAGCATATTTTTATATACTTATTGGCATCTACATACCTTTCATTTATGTATCTGCTTTGGGGATGTATACTAAGCTCTTTAGTTCAGTTTTCAAATTGGTTCTTCCCTTGCCTTGCCTTGCCTTCCTTTCCCCTGTTTTTCTTTCCATCTGTTCCCTTCCCTTCCCTTCTCCTTTTTTCTTTACCTTTCTCCTCTCTTCATTTCTTTCCCTTTCCATTTCTTTTTTGTTTTGTTTTGTTTTTTTAATTTTCTGTTTTTGGGACACACCCAGTGATGCTCAGGGGTTACTCCTGGCTATGCACTCAAAAATCATGCCTGGCTTGGGAGACCATAGAGTATGTCGGGGGATTTAACGATGATCTGTCCTAGGTCAGCAGTGTGCAAGGCAAATGCCCTACCACTGCACCACCACTCTGGCCCCAAATCCCTTCTCGTTTCTTCCCCTCTCTTCCCTTTCATTTTCTTTCCCTTATTTTCCATTCATTCCCTTCCCTTCTTTTTCCTTTCTTTTCTCTTCCCTCCCCTTCCCATTCTTCCATTTCCTTTTCCTTCCCCTCCTTTTCTTTCCCTTTGTCACACCCAATGGTGCTCATGAGTCACTCTTAGCAGTGATCAGAGGACCACGATGTACTAGGGATCAAACCCCAGGGTTTCCACATGCAAGACAAGTTATCCAGTCCTTTGAGCCATCACCTGGGCTCTGTCAAATACATGTTAGGCAAGAACTTTCTACCACTTTATATCTTGATTGTCATTATTTTGAATATGTCTTTCAATAGGACAGAAATATTTGTTCTACTTATGTAATACAATAGCTTTAGTAACTATTCTCAAGTTGGTAAAAAAAAATCATCATATACTTTACAATATAAACAATCATGTGCTATTCATTTTGCTTATAACATGATGTAGATGTAGACTTTTAAATTAATAAAAGTCCTGGATGGAGGTGGATGATGGTGGATGGATGGTGAGGTCTTTATCATTCTGGTTGGGTGCCTGCAGCTTCTTCCTGACGGCGGGTCTGAGGGTTCATGGTAACAATGAAGAAATGATCCACAGGCAGTCAGTTGAAGTTAGGAGACGTGCAGCTTTATTAAAGGCCCTAGCCACCATGTGTGGCTTCTTAGCTAAACAGCCTCTCTGCACCCAATCTGTCTCTCATCCCCTCATCATGTCTTTTCCTTCTCAGGCTTCTTCCTCCATTTCTTCTTGACTCTCCCTCTTAATCTCTCTCCATCCCCCTCTGAATTCATCCATGCCCCTGAAACAATCCCTTTTTTTTTTACCTTCCATAGGCTCCCTCCCAGATGTGGCCTCGTCTGACCATCAGGAAGATTAGCATTTAGCTTAAGGAGGAGTAACAACATGACTTTATTTTTTTTTACTTTATTTTTTAATGATATCTTCATTTAAAACCGTGATTACAAACATGATTGTAGTTGGGTTTCACTTATAAAAAGAACACCTGCTTTCACCAGTGCAACATTTCCATCATCAATGCCCCATCGCCTCCCCAACACCTTGCCTGTATTCAAGACAGACTTACTACTTCTCTCACTCATTGACATTATAACATGGCTTTAAAGTTTTCAGTCATATAAAACTTAGTATACAAAAGGTAAAGTTCCAAGTAACGCTTTGGTTAGTAGAATTTTCAAATCCTTTTTGCAAAGTTATTTAAGAAAAACATAATTTGCTTACTAACAAGGGTATTTCTTTGTACAATCAAAATTCTTGCTATTTTTTTTTGTTTTGTTTTTGGGCCACACCCGTTTGACGCTCAGGGGTTACTCCTGGCTATGTGCTCAGAAATTGCCCCTGGCTTGGGGGGACCATATGGGACGCCGGGGGATCGAACCGCGGTCCGTTCCTTGGCTAGCACTTGTAAGGCAGACACCTTACCTCTAGCGCCACCTTCCCGGCCCCAAAATTCTTGCTATTTTAAAAGTGGGGAAATATTAGGGCCAAAGAAATAGAACAGTGGTAGGGTGTTTGCCTTGCATGAGGCCTACCTGGGACAGACCCAGCA
This sequence comes from Suncus etruscus, assembly GCF_024139225.1. Classification (NCBI taxonomy): domain Eukaryota; kingdom Metazoa; phylum Chordata; class Mammalia; order Eulipotyphla; family Soricidae; genus Suncus; species Suncus etruscus. Next base: position 118,441,430 of record NC_064851.1, read on the forward strand.
GCATCCCATTTGGTCCCCCAACCCTGCCAGAAGTGATTTCTGAATGCAGAGCCAGAAGCAACCCCTGAGCACTGCCGTGTGTGACCCACAAACAAAACAAAACAAAAGTGAGGAAATATTAGAATATTTATTTTAAATGTCAAGTCTGAAATTTTACTTCTTATTTAAATGTGGTTGTAATACTATCACTTTGAAAAGCATAAACTTTTTATGTGGACTCCTTTTTATTCTTAGGAAGGTAACATATTCCCAAATATAGTTTATTTATAAAACTATTAGTACCCAGAAAATACCAAGATACTCTCTTAGATTTAAAGATTCACATGTTCCGGGGCCAGAGAGATAGCATGGAGGTAAGGCGTTTGCCTTGCATGCAGAAGGACAGTGGTTCGAATCTCGGCATTCCATATGGTTCCCTGAGCCTGCCAGGAGTATTTTCTGAGCATAATGCCAGGAGTAACCCCTGAGCACTGCTGGGTGTGATCCAAAAACCAAAAACCAAACAAACAACAACAAAAAGAATCACATGTTTCTTTAGGAATGAATAACTTAACAAACTCTTAGGAAGACAATATCTATTAAATTTAGTGCTGAGAAATAAAGGTCATATGATATCTTCAAAAATTAAATGCAGAGATGGTGTTTGGAAGCTCTCCGCCATGCCAAGGCCTCTTTAACCAGGCCTAGCAAGGGGTGCAGGACATGGGTCACCCCAGCACCCCTCTAACTCCTTCCTCCGAACTCCAGGGGCTTTTCCTGGCCACATGGCTGGGCAAGCCAGCGAGGTGGGTCCCTTGGAGGAGCTTGTGGGTTTTCCTAGGCTTTCCCCATTTTTCTCCCGGCTCCAAAGGAAGGGTCTGAGATGGGCTCAGACCTTCTGGCCCTCTAGCTCGGGAAGGACCTGCTTCCTTCCTGGGAGCCGGGAGGTTCTGCCAGCATGGCATTTGGCAGCCTTCTGCCATGCCAAGGCCTTTTTAACCAGGCCTAAGAAATGGTGCGGGACATGGGTCACCCAGCACCCTTCTAACTCCTTCCTCTGGACTCCAGGGGCTTTTCCTGGCCACATGGCTGGGCAATCCAGCGAGGTGGGTCCCTTGGAGGAGCTTGTGGGTTTTCCTAGGCTTTCCCCATTTCCCTCCCAGCTCCAAAGGGAGGGTCTGGGATGGGGGCTCTGACCTTCCGGCTCTCTAGCTCGGGAAGGACCTCCTTTATCCTGGGAGCCGGGAGGTTCTGCCAGCATGGCGTTTGGCAGCTCTCCGCCATGCCAAGGCCTCTTTAACCATGCCTGGGAAGGGGTGTGGGACATGGGTCACCCCAGCACCCCTCTAACTCCTTCCTCTGGAACTCCAGGGGCTTTTCCTGGCCATATGGTTGGGCAAGCCAGCGAGGTGGAAATAGCAGCACAATAGGTTCTGGCTTTATGACTTACCAGGGAAGTTTCCTTATTAAACCTGTCCATTGGGAAACCACGCGGGGGTGGACAAATATTTGGACATCATTGTATTTCATTTGCTTGTCATAATCTGAAAGACGTCCAGGAGCTTGTTTTATTCTTTACTCCCTCACTTCCAACTCTTGTTACCCCACATTTAACCATTTTCTGTACTAATGATTTTTGTTTTGGCCAAGGTGGATTACATATCTTTCACAGTAATTATTTGGGTGGAATCTGAAGCTTCAGCAGGCAACACGTCACAACAAGGTTCCATGCTGTAGACTTTTTGGCCAAGATAAGGTGAAGTTGCAGCCTCAACTGCCTTCCACATCCTTCTCTCTCCTTCCACCCCATCCCCAGGGTTATTCCTGGACACCTGCTCAGGGTCCCAGCAAGTGGGTTCCTGCGAGGTGCAATTTAAAAGAGACCCCAGGCTTTCTTTTCCTGCTAGGGGCTGGGAGGGGACTGGTGAACTTTCAACTTCCAGCAATTAGGAAGCAAATGCCTCTCGGGGAGTTAGAAGCTTCAGCAGGCAACAAGGGGAGGACATGGGTCCATGCTCTCTTCGCTTGTCCAAATCACAGATCAAAGTGGTGTCTCGAAAACACCACCCTCCCTCTTGACTATTTTTAAAACATAAAAAGGTCACGTGTATCCTTTGTATATCTCAGATGTATTCCCTTAACATCTATAACTCTTTTCAAATATACTCATATAGTGACAATTTTGCCTACTGGATTTGTTATTTGATTGTTTGATTTTACCCCTTTGAGATCTGTTTTATAAGCAATACTGGTAGAAGAGTATCTCTGTATAAATTTCATGTATGTACCAAGTTACGGGGAATGTTGGACTTTCTTCGTCAGCCCCCAGATGCACCAACAATATCTTGTGGCATTGCTTCTCTTTTGCATAGGCACATTAAAATGGGAAAATAATACATATGCAAACAAGTTCTTATCTAATAGAGATGGGAACACAAATTTTGTAATGTAGTTAGGCCTTTTACCCTGAACATTGGCATAATGATTTGGCTCAGGCCTCAGAAGAATGGGCATCGCCCACACACAACTGAACAATGGATACCGTCTATGGAAACAACCAAAAGTGTCTATAACATTACCAGGATCCAAGCCTCTACCAGAGAAGACCTACCACTGCTTTGGCATTGACTTACTCCAAAGAGTGCTCCTAACACCCAGACGACTCAGCAACAGTCTGCATGCAGGGCAGATCCCTCCGCATTTAATGGTATGCTGAAACTAGAGGATGCTCCACATCAGCCTGACATTGATGAAAGAAATGCACAGAATCCAGAGTTTTTAAATATAAGAATATGACACCAGGGGCCGGAGAGATAGCATGGAGGTAAGGCGTTTGCCTTTCATGCAGGAGGTCATCGGTTCAAATCCCGGCATCCCATATGGTCCCCCGTGCCAGCCAGGAGCAATTTCTGAGCCTGGAGCCAGGAATAACCCCTGAGCACTGCTGGGTGTGACCCAAAAACCACAAAAAAAAAAAAAAAAGAATATGACACCAACAATAGCTAAAGTGTGAAAAAGTTTCACCGGGACCACAGACAATGACTCGGGTTTGATGAACTGGAATGCCTGGAACCCAGAGTCTGTCTTATGCCAATAAACTTCTGGGGTGGGCCTTTTTGTAATCAAGCCAAGGATTTTTTTCCATTTTCTCCATTTTTCTGGACCTATGCAAACAACGGCGATTGCCACTATTACACCTTTACTATATTTTTTTACTCTTATCCTTTAAAAATAAAAAATACAACTTACTGAACTTGAAAACAAATAACTGTAGTAGAATGCCTGTCTCGAATACAGGCAGGGATGGGAAGGGGGGGGAGGGGTAATGTTACACTGATGAAGGGAGGTGTTCTGTTTCTGACTGTAACCCAACTATGATCATGTTACTTAAATAAAAAATATATTTAAAAAAAAAGAAAGAAAGAAAAAGAAAGAAGAAAGAAAGAAGTCAAAGTTTAATTTTTAAGAGTTTGATACAATGGAGACCTGGTGTCATGTTTCAAACAAGATACTTGGTGCCCTTTTTTTTTCTTCATTTATCAAGTTGTCTTTTTGGGTAAGTGAATAAAATTACTGTATATTGTAAAAAAAAAAAAAGAAGATGAATAAACTTTCTTTCCCTTGAAGTTAGGAGGACATTCATGTCTCGCTTCTCCAGAAATACCTTTGTAAAGACTCAGAATAAAATATAATATTTTTACTCTTTTATTAAAAAAAATTAAATGCTGTTTCAAACTTCATACTTTGACAAATTATACAATATGTGGACTACTGTTGTTCATAACATAGTAGAAATATTTATTTTTGAAGTAGAAATACTTACTCGAATAAAACCCAACTCCTATAATTTATTTCTATGTATGTAGCTGTGAGGTTATATCTAAATTCACCACTAAACTCAAGGTTATTTAAATGTTTTCAGTGGTACTTTCTTGTTGTTTTATAGTTTTGCATTTTACATAGGTCTGTGATCCATTTTCAGTTAGTTTTTGTGAAGAGTATAAATTAAAGTCTGTGTTTAGATTTTATTTTATTCTTTATCAATGTCCAGTTGCTCTGGCATCCTACATAAAAAGACTACATTTTTTTACATATTGAAGAAAAATACACATTTGAAATAAAAACATATTGGTGTTCTCTGGACAACAAGGGAGAAAAAAACCCTTCGGTGAGAAACATGTTCATTTTAGGGAACAACTGTCACATTTCTAATTAATGAAGGTGGCATCTGCAGAAGTGCTAGGAGTCACTCGGGGTACATCTTATGGTACTAGAAGATAATATATGCTAGGGACCATATCTGGGGTCCCATGCATGCCAAGTATATCTCTCCAGACCCAATACTTCACATGTAAAGAAGGGCTTACTTCTATTGTTTTCAGCTAGATCATGTAATGAGTGGTCCTTAAACTATGGCCCACAGGCCGCATATTGCATTTATTCCCGTTTTGTTTCTTCACTTCAAAATAAGATATATGCAGTGTGCATAGGAATTTGTTCATAGTTTTTGTTTTTACTATAGTCTGGCCCTCCAATGATCTAAGGGACAGTAAACTGGCCCCATGTTTAAAAAGTTTGAGGACCACTGATAAATGCTATATCATCGTGATCACTGTGGTATGTATGTTACATTAGACATATTATAAAAAATTCCAATATTATTAAAAATAAAGGCTACTTTGACTCCATTGTCCAAAATCAGTTGACTAAATTTATTGGGATTTGTTTCTGGGCTCTGTCTTCTGTTCTATTGGTATTTTTTGTCTATTCTTTCATTAATACATTTCATGTAGTTTTATAGTACACAGTGATGTTGGATAGTGTCAGTTCTCCAATTTCATTCTTTGCTTTCATATTATACTATCTATTTTGGGTCTCTTTTCAATTTCCTTATAAAGATTAGAATTAGTTTGTCAATATTCACAAAATAACATGCTGAGGTTTTGATTCACATTTTATTGAGTCTATAAATCAAGTAGGGAATAACTGACATCTCAACAATATTAAATTTTCATACCTTATGAACATGGAATATCTTTCTGTTTATTAAGTTCTTTTTCTATTTCTTTAATAAGCATTTTGAAGCTTACTTCACAGAGATCTTGGACATATTTTTCTAGACTTATTTTTTTTTTTTTTTTTTTTTGGTTTTTGGGCCACACCCGGTAACGCTCAGGGGTTACTCCTGGCTATGCGCTCAGAAGTTGCTCCTGGCTTGGGGGACCATATGGGACGCCGGGGGATCGAACCGCGGTCCGTCCAAGGCTACCGCAAGCAAGGCAGGCGCACCTTACCTTTAGCGCCACCGCCCGGCCCCTTTTCTAGACTTATTATAGATGAGTATTATACTTGCAAGTGTTATATACTATATTATGTAAAAAAATAACTTTAACTAAAGACCCAACCAAAAGTCAAAGACAAGAATCAAGTGACCCAAACTACAACAAACTGTACACAAAAAGGACCTGTTACACTAGCAATCCAGGGGCTAAGGATGGAGTCATGCGATGCATGCTGACAACAGTAGAGGAGAGAGATCAACACTGGTGGTGGGAATTGTCTAAATTCACTGACACTATGTACTTTAAATATAACTGTGAAAGACTTGTAATTCACATTGGTCTCAATAAAAATTATAAAAAAATAATTTTAAGGGCTGGACCTATATTACAGTAGGTAAGGTACTTGCCTTACATGCAGCCAACCAGGTTAAATCCCCAGTTCCCTATATGGTCCTTTGAGCCCACCAAGAGTGGTCCCTTAGTATAGAACCAGGAGTAAATCCTGAGCACTGCCAGGTATGATTCAATTGCCCCTCCCCCCAATTATTTCAATAATTTGAATTATTTTATACTATTTTATAATAATTGAATTGTTCTTTTCTGGGCTATAATCATTTATGTATTCTTTCTTTTTAATTTTTAAACAATTTCTATTTAGGTAAAATATTGTTGCTTATATTTTTTATGGTACATCTTTCTAAGTCCACATTCACCACCATTCAGCCACCTTCCCTCCTCCATTGTTTCAAGTATCTCTCCCATTCCCTGCCTTGTGCAAGCTCAGTTGTTCTATAGACAGAATCTTCAGTTTTGATGACCATTTGTTGCTCCCTTACTATATTTCTTTCTTTTTTTTTTTTTTTTTTTTTTTTTGGTTTTTGGGCCACACCCGGTAACGCTCAGGGGTTACTCCTGGCTATGCGCTCAGAAGTTGCTCCTGGCTTGGGGGACCATATGGGACACCGGGGGATCGAACCGCGGTCCGTCCAAGGCTACCGCAAGCAAGGCAGGCGCACCTTACCTTTAGCGCCACCGCCCGGCCCCACTATATTTCTTTCTTTATTTTTGAATATCATATTTAGGTGCACTCTCTCTCTCTCTCTCTCTCTCTCTCTCTCTCTCTCTCTCTCTCTCTCTCTCTCTCTCTCTCTCTGTGTGTGTGTGTGTGTGTGTGTGTGTATGTATGTATGTATGTAATTATGGAGGCGATAACACCTAAAGCTAAACTTCTAGAATTCCAGGAGTTAAATAGTAAATCAATGACAAATTAATAAAGTAAAATTTAGTTAAATTTACAATTTGTGGATTTGGGGAAATACACTCAGTGGTACTTAGGGCTTATTCCTAGGATCACTCCTGTGAAGCTCTGGGACCACAGATGTGTGTTTTATGGTTGAGAATGTGACAATTTTGGCGAATGTTTCAGGTGAGCTGTAAAAGAATATGCATTCTATTGTTGGATGAAATAATCTATAGATATTTTTATGATGTTTTTGTTCAACAATGTCCTGATATTCTACCTGCTGTTTCTGCCCATTTCTTATAGTAATGAAGTGTTGAATTATAGTAGTATATTCATCTTTTTCTGCCATCAACTCTGTTTATGCTTCACCTATTTTGAAACTCTTGCAAGATGCAAACCCATGAAAGAGACTCAGGTAGCTTTGACAAATGACTCCTTTATCATTGTAAAGACGTGCTTTATCTCTAATAACTTTCTTGAGGTTGAAGTTTGTTGTGTCTGAAGTTGCAATATCTATTCTTGCTTTCTTTTAATTACTGTTTACTTAATATTTCTTTCTCCATCTATTTACTTTTCATTGCTGTGAATCTTTATGAATTTCTTTCTTTCTTTCTTTCTTTCTTTCTTTCTTTCTTTCTTTCTTTCTTTCTTTCTTTCTTTCTTTCTTTCTTTCTTTCTTTCTTTCTTTCTTTCTTTCTTTCTTTCTTTCTTTCTTTCTTTCTTTCTTTCTTTCTTTCTTTCTTTCTTTCTTTCTTTCTTTCTTTCTTTCTTTCTTTCTTTCTTTCTTTCTTTCTTTCTTTCTTTCTTTCTTTCTTTCTTTCTTTCTTTCTTTCTTTCTTTCTTTCTTTTTGTGGTTTTTGGGTCACACCCAGCAGTGCTCAGGGTATACTCCTGGCTCCATGCCCAGAAATTGCTCCTGGCAGGCACCAGGACCATATGGGACTCCGGGATTCAACCAATGGCCTTCTGCATAAAAGGTAAATGCCTTACCTCCATGCTATCTCTTTGGCCCCAGTCTTTATGAATTTCTTACACACAGAAGTGCCTTTATTTTGGTTCACTTTCATAGTCTTTGCTCAATTGATGTACTCAATCCATTGACATTCAAAATGATTCTGTAATAGCACAGCGGTAGGCAGGGCTTTTGCCTTGCACGTGGCTGACCCAGGTTGATTCCTGGCTGACCCAGGTTGATTCGATCCCCAGCATCCCATATTGTCCCAGAGCCAGAAGTGATTTCTGAGCACAGAATCAGGAGTAATCCCTGAGTGCCGCCACACAAAAAAATTGATTCTTGATATAATGGAATTAATATCTAGCTTATTGGCTACTATTCTCAGTTATACTCTTGTTTTTTATTTCTATTTTGACTTATTCTTTTTTTTACCTTTTGTAGTCATTTCATATAATTTTTATTTTCTCTTCTTTATTAGCATTGTGATCTCTCTCTTTTTCTTTTTGAAGCTGTACCAATTTTTTTAATTACTTAATTTAAACACCATGGCTACAAGATAATTCATAATAGATCTCTCTCTTTTTTTTTTAATGGTTGACCTATGGAGAGATAGTGCATGGCAAAGGCTCTTGCCTTTCTTGCAACTGACTTTAGTTCCGATTTCCAGTACTACATGTGGGCCCCTGGATACCACTGCAAGTGAGTCCTGAGCAAAGACAGGAAAAAGACCTGAGCACTGCTGAGTATGGTTCTCATCCCTGCCTCCCACAAATAAATATAACAATTGCACTAGAGTTTGTGATGAACAATTATAATTAACCCAGGTTTGTTTGTTTGTTTGTTTGTTTGTTTTTTAAAAACAACACTACTTTGAAAAAATAATGTTTTTTAACACTGCCTTATAGAGTGTCAATTATTTTTATAACGAATACCCTAATTTCTCCCTCCTGTTTCTCATATTACTATTACTCATTTTACTTATTCAAAAGGATATAAACAGGGGCTGGAGAGATAGCACAGCAGTAGGGCGTTTGCCTTGCATGTGGCCAACCCAGGAGAGACCCTGTTTGATTCCTGGAATTCCAGATGGTCCCCTAGTCTGCCAGGAGCAATTTCTGAGTACATAGCCAGGAATGACCCCTGAGCTCTGCTGGGTTTGGTCTAGAAATGAATGAATCAATCAATCAATAAAGTTTCTTTTAAAAAAAGGATATAAATAATATGTGTATTATAACATACATATATATAATCCATTATTTTTTATTATCAGTTGAATAAACTGCACTCTGTCAGATGAATTCAGAATTTAAAAAATAAAAGTTGTGTAATTGACTTTTACTTCACAGAAGTGTACACTCAGAAGATTATATATGGTACCAGGATTAAACCAGGGTTGTTCACAGGTAATATTCCCCAAATTTTGAAGTATTGCAAGCCAGTGGTAAGTTACACTCGGTGACACTCAGGAGTTACTCCTGGCTCTACTCTCAGAAATTGCTCCCGGCAGGCTCAGGGGACCATATGGGATGCCGGGATTCAAACCACTGTCCTTCTGCATGCAAGGCAATCACTTAACCTCCATGCTATCTCTCCGGCCCCTTAAAGTCATTTTTAATGCTTGCTTTTTCAGTTCGGGAAGTTCCTTCTAAGATCTCAAGCTTAGAAAAAAGTTTTTTTTTTATTTCATCAGAAATTTAACACAGGGCCTCATGCTTACAAAGCATGCTCCTTCCTAGTGAGCCACACCCCTAATTTAGAGATTCTTAATTCAACTGTGGCTAACTTACTAATAGTCCCACTAAAGGTATATTTTATTTATGGTGATTTTATTTCTTTTAAATTTGGGGGGTCATGGCCATGTTTAACAGTGCTCTGGAGTTATTGTTGACTCTTTGCTTAAGAAATGCTCAGAGGACCATAAGCAATGCCAGGGGTTGAACCAGGGTCAGCTGCACGCAAGGCACATGCCTTACTTCCTATATGATCTCTCCAGCCCACCTGAAAATTTTTGTTTATTATGCCCATTCCCTTTTTTTTTTCATTGCCACAAAATCTGGGGACAGGTCCAAGTCTTGGCTGAGGTATCTCACATGGCACTGGGAATTTCAGAGGCGGTGCTGCCAAGATTGCATACAAGATAAGTGCTGCATCAGGAACCTCATCCCCAGGCCCTGCCATGATTTTATTTTAATAATATATTTATTTAAGCACCATGATTACAAACATGTTTGTAGTTGGGTTTTAGTTATTAAAAAAAAAACAACAACCCACCACCCCTTTACCAGTGTAACCTTCCCATCACCAATGTTCTTATCTCCTTCTTCCCCTACCCCCTGCCTGTATCCTAGACAAGCATTCTATTTCTCTCACTTATCACACTCATTAATTGTTAGTGTAGTTATTTTTCTAATTGCATTCACTACTCTTTTTTTTTTTTTTTTTTTTTTTGTGGTTTTTGGGTCACACCCGGCAGTGCTCAGGGGCCACTCCTGGCTCTATGCTCAAAAATTGCTCCTGGCAGGCACGGGGGACCATATGGGACGCCGGGATTCGAACTGATGACCTTCTGCATGAAAGGCAAACGCCTTACCTCCATGCTATCTCTCCGGCCCCGCATTCACTACTCTTTATGGTAAGCTTGCCACTCCTTCCATTCCCAGGCCCTGCCATGATGTTTGTTTTTTGTTTATTTGTTTGTTTTTACTTTTTTGGCCAACCCAGTGACACTCAGGGGTTACTCCTGGCTATGTGCTCAGAAATTGCTCCTGGCTCAGGAGACCATATGGGATGCTGGTAATCAAACCAAGGTCCATTCTGGATCGGCTGCATGCAAGGCAAACGTCCTACTGCAGAGTTATCGCTCTGGTCCCCATGATATTTTTTTTTTATCTCTAATGTTTCTTTTTGGCTCTTAGAATTTATGGATCTCTGCTTACATTTCTCAACTGTCCTTATTTAATAGTTTTTTTTTTCTATTAGTACTCTCATGTATTTTTTCTTTATCATATTGCCTAATTCTGTTGTCCATACTATGTTTGAGCCTGGTTCTGTTACTTGTGTTGTCTTCAAAAGTTTTTTTTTTTTTTTATGTTGTATGTTTCATAGTATTTTTTTTCTTTTTCACCGCTGGATATGTTGTACTGGCTGAAAGGAATGGTATGTACATGGGCTTTTAGCAATGCTGTGGAAGAGGCAGAGGCACAGTCTAGGGTCCTGTAATTACATCTCAGTCCTCTGTAAATTTAGGTCCCCTTGCTGTGAACTTTACACATGCTTGTTTCTCGGTCTCTGCAAATCATAGATCTGAACATATTTTTGACTGTATACTGCATGATTTTCATTTCGGCAGGCTACAGAGCTCTAGAATAAGAATGTTTCTCCATACATATGCACTGTCTAACAGCTGCCTAAATGTGCCCCTCAGCAGTGCTCTCTCTTCCCAATTCGAGTAGCCATGAGGATGAATGATCAAGGCCTTGGGTGCTGTAGGGATCCCTGTGGAGAGATTCTTTGCTAGGCTGGGGCCTTGACCTCCTTCAGGCCAGAGGGAATCAGGGGCTTTAGATAGGCAAGGTCAAGGTTTCACAGTTACTGGAGAGAGCAAAGCCTTTGGATAAAAGGAATAAATAAAGGAAGAATAAGCCAGTTAACTAATATAGAAAGAGAGTGGGAGAGGGTAGGAATTCATGAACAGTAGTGATACCAGTAGATAATTTAAACTCCAAAAAGCCAAGTCTGGCAATATTAGCAACAAAAACAGTGGTATAATTATTGGTAGTATATGATGATAAAAAGTAACTTAAACTGTCACTATGTACCTTAAATATAACTGTGAAAGACTTGTAATTCACATTGGTTTCAATAAAAATTTAATTAAAAAAAAGCAAAGGCGGGGCCAGAGAGATAGCATGAAGGTAGGGTGTTTGCCTTGCATGCAGAGGGACGGTGGTTCGAATCCCAGCATGTATGATCCCCTGTGCCTGCTAGGAACAATTTCTGAACATAGAGCCAGGAGTAGCCCTGAGCGCTGCCAGGTGTGACCCAAAAACCAAAACCAAAATAAATAAATAAATAAAGCAAGGGGCCAGAGCGATAGCACAGCATGAAGGTGTTTGCCTTGCATGTGGCCAACACAGATGGACCCTGCTTCAAATCCTGGCATCCCATACTTAGAGGCCAGGGAGAGGACTCAAAGCTCTCATGTGTTTGGGTTGTGTGGGAAGCATGGGTTCAATCTGTGGTACCTCATTGTCTGCTGATCACAAACAGGAGTCACCCAAAAACAAATACAAACTTGTCTTACATAAACCACAAAACAATAATTATAAAAAAGTCATAACAAACCATAAATGGCACATCTCAAAGCGGTGTTATCTCAAATATCTAGAATTTATAGATTTTTGGTGTTTTTGTTTTTGTTGTTGTTGTTTTGGGGCCACACTGTGTGGTGCTCAGGGCTGACTCCCAGCTCTCAGGATCACTTTTGGCAGGCATAGTGTTTGGGGCATTCAGCCAGGTATCGATGAAGGGCCACAGGGCTGGAGATTGGATTTCCAATAAACAGGACCTATCTTTACCTTGCAAGAAAGAATAACTGAAAAGAGAATATGTAGAGTGGGAGAGCATTTGCCTTAAATGTGTAAGATCCTAGGTTTGATCCCCAGCACTGAAAATAAAGAAATAAACTGAGGGGCTGACACAGTATCACAGGGAGTAAGGCATTTGTCTTGCATGCGGCCAACCTGAGTTCCATCCCCAGCATCCCATATCATCCCCCAAGCACCTCCAAGAATAAACCCTGAGTGTAGAGTCAGTAGTAACCCCTGAGTGCAGCCAGGAGTGCCCCCCCCAGTAGACTGATGAAAAAAAAACTAAGACATTTAAATGAAATCATATGACTCAGAAACACTTAACGGAAGCGGTTAGCTCATTAACTGGCAGGGTGTTGGGGCATACTACACTACTTAAAATATTAATCAGATACTATGATCAGATACCTACCCAAGTTGATAAAAATAAAATAGAGGCATCCAGCAAGAGGAAGATGATGAACTTGGAAGTATTGCTCCATTTTGACTAGATTTTATTGCTTTATACCCTGTTCTCATATGGCACATTAGTCGCTCACTGAGATGCTAGTTGTTTGGGCAAACGAACTGAGAGAGATGGTTGTATAAAAACAGAGAAGGCATCGTCTGCAGAGCCAGTGCCAAGACTTTAACAAGAAGGCTGGAATTTAAGTAAACAAGCACTTGGAAGCCAGACAAGTGACTAATGTGCTAAAAAAAAAAAATTTGTGTGTGTGTGTGTGTGTGTGTGTGTGTGTGTGTGTGTGTGTATGTGTGTATAGAGGTCCAACAAAAGTGCAAGATAAAATCCACAGGTGAGAATTATTTAACCAAAAGTGGGTGAGGAGGTGGTGAGTGGGAGAAGAAGATTCCAAATGTGCGAGTCAGACATCAGAAGGAATCATCATAGGCCAAGAATGTGTGAAGACTCACGTCCGCAGGAGGTGCTCTGGAGCCCAGCCATGGCTCAGAGTCCAGGGTGATCCTCTCACCTGCTAGGCCCTGGCTGCTCCTCAGTCCTCCGTGTGACAGTGCTGGCAGCTTTGGGTGCCCACAAAGGGGAAATAAAACAAGAAGAAAAGAAATTTAAAATATAGCACTAGTGGTGGAATTGGTGCTGGAATGGGATATGTCTAAAACTCAACTTTGTAAATCATGGTATCTTAAAAATTTTTTTAAATGTTTTAACCACAGCATTTTGATATGATTAAGAGAAAAAGGCCCTTGGGGGCAGAGAGATAGCTTAGTAGGTTGAACACTGAAAAAAGATTAAGTTCATATTTCACAGCAACCACCACCGGATCGCCCAGAGTGACCTCAAGCTGAAGTGGTGGCGCAGCGATAGAACATTTGCCTTGCATGTGCTAGCCTAGGACGGACCACGGTTTGATCCTCCAGTGTCCCATATGGTCCTCCAAGCCAGGAGTGATTTCTGAGCACATAGCCAGGAGTAACCTCTGAGCGTCACCAGGTGTGGCCCAAAATAAAAAAAAAAGAGTGACCCCCAAAATACTTAGCTGGAATAGTTCCTGAGAATAACCAGGGGTGTGACCCCCTCAAGAAAAAAAAGGAAAGAAAGAAAATGGAAAAAAAATCTAAATGTCTCAATTAATTAAAATAATCAGGCCAATACTAACATCAGAACTCATAGCAATAATAAGACTACTGAAATTTTGCTGAGTTCTAAGAGCCAAATAAATACAATAAACTGGGATGGGACAACTTATTTGGATATTTATAATATCATTTTGGCCACACTACACCAGCAGATGGATCATGGGTAACCACCAAGAGGCATTATACATATGTTTGTCCCATCAATCACTGTGGTCAGAGCAGGCCAGAAATGTTTCACCTTGATCTTGACTCTTTTCTTTAAGAGATTAGGTCTTTTTTCTTTTCTTTTCCTTTCTCTTCTTCTCTTCTCTTCTCTTCTCTTCTCTTCTCTTCTCTTCTCTTCTCTTCTCTTCTCTTCTCTTCTCTTCTCTTCTCTTCTCTTCTCTTCTCTTCTCTTCTCTTCTCTTCTCTTCTCTTCTTTTCTCTTCTCTTTTCTTTTCAGGCATCACAGTTTACAAGAGTAAACTATTAATGACAAAAGTTTAGGAACAGCATAGTCTAGCACCACTCCCTTCCACAGAGGGTCCATTTTCCTCCACCATTGTCCCTCCCATTCTAACATCTACTTTTCTTCCCTATCCCATGCTATTACTCTTTAAAGCTTCTTTTTGAAGGAGGAACATGAAGTTTAAATAGCATGCTTTGCTTTGGGCAGTATAGGCCATATATCCAGTTGTTGTTCAGGGCCTCCTTCTGGCTCTTTGCTCAGGGATCACTCCTGATGATGCTTTGGGGAACATATATAGTGCTGAGGATAGCACCCAGGTTGGCCACATGTAAGGTAAGTGCCAGCCTCTCTCCCATATTCTTAGGCTCAAAAATAAAATAAACATTATTTAGTCACATAAATAAGAGATCCCAGAACTAGAACTCCCACTCAAGTCTGACTCCATCATCTTAACTGTATTGTGTGTGCAATGGATGATGTTGATAATGATGGCCTAGAGTCATTTGTGTTGAGATTTTGTGTAATTTATTTCAGAAATTGGGAAAATGCACATAGTTGATAGTTGATTAATGTGGGGTTGAATATGATCCACACATATGCATATGTTTTTGTAAATGTATGTAAATGAATGGTATAAATAAACATGGTGTAGCAGCATAATATATTTTCCTTTCTGTTCTTTTATTTTATTTTTTAAATTAAATTTAATTTTATTGAAACCATTGTGATTTACAAAGTTCTTCATAGTTGGTTTTCAAACATACAATGAATCAGGATCAATCCCACCACCAGTGTACACCTCCCTCCACAGTTTTTCCAGAGTGTATCCCAAGCACCACCCTTTGCCCCCCCAGCCTGCCAGTATAATGGCCCATTTAAAGTTTAAATGGTTATAGTTTGGGTCTCTTGATTCCATTGTTATTGACTTTAGCTTGGATATTTAGTTCTGTCCTTTATTTTTGTCCACCAATGCATCTGAGACCACTTGGCCTCTGGCTTCCATCCTTTCATATTTGTGTTTCCTCTCCTTCACTCAGTCTCTTATTTTCTCTTACTGATGATTTTTCTTTCATTTCTCTTTTTTTGGTTTTGAGGCCACACTCCGAGGTGCTCACGGGTTAGGCCTGTCTTTGTGTCTAGGGGTAGAGTTTTGAAGGTGCCCAGGGATCATGTGGATTTGAACCCAGGCCTCCTGCATACAAGGGATATCCTCAGCCCATTGAGCTCTCTCTGGACCCTCCTGAATAACTTATCTTTTTAAAATTAAATTTTCTTATTTTAGACACTATGGTTTACAGATTTATTCATACTACAGTCATTTCTGCCATTCGATATTCCAACATCAATACCACTACCAGTGTAGCATTTTGTCCACTCTTATCACCAGTTTCCCAACCACCTGAACCCTGCCCCTTGGCAGGCATAAATAATTTACCTAATATTGCTTGGTACAAATGAATGGTAATGGAATTATAGGGAAAAAAACCTCATTAAGGGGCCATATCGATAGCACAGTGGTAAGGTGTTTGCCTTGCATGTAGCCAATACAGGATGGACCACGGTTCGAAACCAGACATCCCATATGGTCTCCCGAGCCTGCCAGGAGAAACTTCTGAGTGCAGAGTCAGAAGTAACCCCTGAGTGCCACTGGCTGTGACCCAAAAACAAAAAAACAAACAAAAATCATTAAAATAAAATTTGTTAAAATAATCATATCTCACAATGGAGTCAATATGTCATTTATCTGAAGATTTAAATGGGAGGGGGACTCAAAAGTTATAGTTGGATTTTATTTAGGTTTTTTTGGTGCTGGGGCTTACTCCTGGTGGGGCTCACAGAACCACTCAGAAGCTCCCAAGATTGTTAGGAACCAAACCTGGGTCAACTGTGTGCAAGACAAGAGCCCTGCCCACTGAACTCTCTCCAAGCTTTCTGGTTGGATTTTGCTTAGAGATGCAATAGCACTAAATTTCAATGTTGTTTAAGAGTCAACTGTACCATATTTCAAATACTTTCATCCAAATAAAAGTTGATTTTCTTTTAGGGGGATTTGGGCCACATCCAGAGGCACTCAGGGGTTACTCCTGGTTTTGTACCTAGAAATTGCTCCTGGCAGGCTCAGGGAACCATATGGGATGCCAGGGATCAAATCTGAGTTAGTCCTGGGTTGGCAGCATACAAGGCAAATGCCCTACCACTGTGCTATCACTCAAGTCCTGAGACAGTTGTTTTTTCTAAAGTGGCTAATATTTCAAGTCTCCTAGATATCCTTCTTCTTCTTCTTCTTCTTCTTCTTCTTCTTCTTCTTCTTCTTCTTCTTCTTCTTCTTCTTCTTCTTCTTCTTCTTCTTCTTCTTCTTCTTCTTCCTCCTCCTCTTCTTCTTTCTTCTTCCTCTTCTTTCTTCTTCCTCTTCTTCCTCTTCCTCCTCTTCTTTATTCTTCTTCTTCCTCTTCTTCATTCTTCTTCTTCCTCTTCATCTTCTTTCTTCTTCTTCATTCTTCATCTTCTTCTTCTTCTTCTTCTTCTTCTTCTTCTTCTTCTTCTTCTTCTTCTTCTTCTTCTTCTTCTTCTTCTTCTTCCTTCTTTCTTCTCCTGTATTTTATTCTCCTCCTAGTAATAGGACATTGTCCACTTGGCTGATCCCAAACAGATGAATGAGGGACTGAACTGGTGGCCTCAGGCTTACAAGGCAGGTTCCTTTGCCAAAGGCCATCCCTGGCCTGGCCCACCATTGCTGAAGCTTTAACTGTACTTTTTGCAGCTTCTTACTAGATTTAAGTAAAGCTCTACAAATTGTTTAAAATTGAGTTGCAAATAAAACATTTTAATAAAATGCAGTAAAATATATTGGTTGCAAAATCCGAGTACTACATAAATTCTATCTATTGTGAACTTCAATTTAAAAAAAAAAACTCTTGTAAGTGCTTTTGGAAGAATTTTTTTCTTAAATAATAATTCAATATGGACTTTTTCTTGGCAATACATATGATTTCTTGGAAGTTCCTGCTGAATATACACTTACTATGTAAACATAAAACTTGATTTCCCCAGTAAAGGCAGTAACCATTTGCAAATGCCAATAGGCTTTATAAGCAATTTGCAGCCTGGGAGTCATCAGCCTTCTTTTCCCAGATTTCCTTTAACACTTAAAGTAGGGGCCATAGAGCTCTTAGAAAGTTATTTGCAAATTCTTCTTCGGTTTTAAGACTTCCCAACATTTTGACTCAACATTCCTGCATTTTCCTGGAGTTAAAGGATCTGATTCTAAAGTTCTAGCTTGCTTACCTGACCGCATTACCTGAGCATAAGGGCTTTATTTGAACATCTACCTTTCCTTAACCCCCACCACATCCATATAGCAGCACATAACAATATATACAGTTCCTTTTCATTTATCAGAAGGAAGACTCCTGGGGAATGAAGAGTTGACAGCTTCTGTTACAAGATAATTGTAATCCTTAAAAAAAAAAAAAAAAGAGAGACAGAGAGGAAGAGATGAGACAGATGGTATACACGGGAGGCACGTGGAAGTTTGCTTGAAAAACAGCTTCAGAAATTCAATTGAGATTGAAAAGAAATTATGCAAATCATCATTTCTGCATAAAAGCATCATGAAAAACAAGGAAAGCATCTTAATCTTTAGTCTTCCACAATCATGTCAAAGAGAAAGAATGTCAACTGGACAGATATCAACTTGATTTCTGAGTTAAATAAAAAAACCTGAAGCCATTTATCTTGATTACATAGAAACAAGAGTCTTTTGAATGAGATGATTAGAAAGATTATCTCCGATGTTTCTCTACTAAGGTCTCATTTACCAACATCCAGCAACAACACTCTTTGATGAGGGTTTTAGTGTTTTCAAAAATATGTTAAATAATTTACAAAAGGAATGCTCTATAAGAAATTTACTGGATACTCCATCAGATAAATTAGTGTGCCATAAAAAGATTATAGAAATGT
Source organism: Suncus etruscus (assembly GCF_024139225.1). Lineage (NCBI taxonomy): Eukaryota > Metazoa > Chordata > Mammalia > Eulipotyphla > Soricidae > Suncus > Suncus etruscus. Next base: position 118,459,485 of record NC_064851.1, read on the forward strand.
AACTTTCAAAATCCCTTCTTTCTTTTCTTTTTTTTTTTTTTTGGTTTTGGGGTCACACCCGGCAGCACTCAGGGGTTACTCTGGCTCTATGCTCAGAAATCTCTCCTGGCAGGCTTGGGGGACCATATGACATGCCAGGATTCGAACCACAGACCTTCTGCATGCAAGGCATGCTATCTCTCTGGCCCCACAAAATAATAATTTTTAAAAGTACAGGATGCAATCCAAAAACAAAAACAAAACAAACAAAAAGTACAAGAGTTATGAAGACCAAACATCTAAGAAGACAGTGTGAAAGATGATATGACATTTTTGTTAACTGGTTGGGGAGAAATTAGATTTAAAATTTAAATATTTAAATAGAATATTTAAATAGAAATATGATTTAAAAATGAATTCAGTGTAAAAATTTAAACCAATTATTGTATTCAGGTAAGGTTTTATAAAAGTAAGTTTAGTGTAGCATGAGGTGTCCAGGTATGACTAAAAATTTTCATTTGATAACATAAACTAAGAGCAATAAAGAGAAGCTGAAATGTTACATATAGTGAACATAAAATGTACAGTAAAAATAAAATGGGACAATTTAGCTAAATGAGAAAGGCCAGTATATTTTGCCTAATAAATGCAATTAAAAATAAATGAGTTGGGTCCAGAGCAATAACACAGCAGTAGAGCATTTGCCTTGAATGCTGCTGACCCAGGACAGACCTGGGTTTGATTCCCGGTGTCCTATATTGTCCTCTTAGTCAAAAGCAATTTTTGAGCACAGAGCCAGGAGTAACTCCTGAGTGTCAATAGGTGTGTCCCCAAAACAAAACAAAACAAAAAAGTCACAATTTTGAGCCTCTAGTAGTAAATGCACACAATTCCTTATCTGCATATTTATTTATTTATTTTGTTTTGTTTTTTTGGAGGGGGTCACACCTGGCAGCACTCAGGGGTTACTCCTGGCTCTAAACCAGGGGTCTCAAACTTGCGGCCCTCCGTACAACATTTTGTGGCCCGTGGCCGGCCTTCAAATATCGCAGTATTCACGATTATTCGCTTACCGAATAATCGCAATAAAAATTGCATTAGTAAGAAAAATATCACATTAAACATTCGCATACCCCGAGCAGTTCTGTTTGGGGTATGCAAATGTTTAATGAGATTTTTATCTTACTAATGTGATTTTTTTATTGCTAATATTCGGTAAGCGAATAATCACGAATACTTTGTGCCTAGCGCAGACGTCATTTCCGCTGCTCCTGCACGCTGGCCCTTGCATTGTCGGAGGCCTAAGAGAGAGAAGGGAGAGAAGTTTATTACAGAATTAGATTTTGTCATACCTTCATCATGATTTCATCAAAGCCTGCAGTGAAGAGAAAGATTGATGATGAGCACAGACAATTTCAGGAAAAGAGGGAGATGCAGTATTTCTTTGTTGAGCACAGGGGCATCCCCACATGTCTGATTTGCTCAGAGAAAGTTGCAGTGCACAAGGAATACAACTGAAATGCCATTATTCAACTAAACATGCTGAGGAATGTGCAAAATATCAAGGAAATGAGAAAGCCAAGCGGGTTGCCAGTCTTTTGTTTTTTTTTTTTTTTTTGGTTTTTGGTTTTTGGGCCACACCCGGCGGTGCTCAGGGGTTACTCCTGGCTGTCTGCTCAGAAATAGCTCCTGGCAGGCACAGGGGACCATATGGGACACTGGGATTAGAACCAACCACCTTTGGTTCTGGATTGGCTGCTTGCAAGGCAAATGCCGTTGTGCTATCTCTCCGGGCCGGGGTTGCCAGTCTTAAAGCATGTCTAATGAGGCAACAAGATTTCTTCAAGAAAGCAACCAAAGAGAATGTTGCATCAGTCAAAGCTAGTTACATGGTTAGTGAGATGATTGCTAAGGCAGGGAAACCATTCACAGAAGGAGAGTTTGTTAAAAAGTTCATGTTACAGGCTGCAAGTATTATCTATCAGTTTAGCAAAATCAGCCTTTCTGCCAACACTGTGGCAGAGCGCATTTCTGACATGTCAAGTGACATTTATCATCAATTGTGTGAGAAAGCCAAATGTTTAGATGCATTCTCAGTTGCTCTTGACGAGGGCACAGATATAACAGACACTGCACAGCTCACAATTTATGTCCGTGGTGTTGATTACAATTTTGAATTGACAGAAGAGCTGCTCACAATAATTCCAATGCATGGCCAGACCACCGCTAATGAGATATTTTGGCATCTGTGTGATGCCATTGAGAATGCAGGTTTGCCATGGAAGAGGTTTGTTGGAATAATAACCGATGGAGTGCCATCGATGACAGGGAGAAAAAAATAGACTGGTGGCACTTGTTTAAAAAAAAACTTGAAGAGGAGGGTGTAGAGAAGGCCATTGCTCTTCATTGCATTATCCATCAGCAGGCCCTTTGCAGTAAATGCTTGCCGTGTGACAATGTGATATCTGTTGTTGTGAAATGCATCAACCAAATCTGATCCAGGGGCTTAAAGCACAGGAGGTTCCATGCCTTTTTAGAGAAAATGGAGTCAGAATATGGAGATGTGCTCTATTTCATCGAGGTATGTTGGCTCAGCAGGGGAAATGTCCTGAAAAGATTTTTTTGAGTTGAGAGAAGAAGTGAAAGCCTTTATGGAGAAGGATGGGAATGCTGTTTCTGAGTTGAGTGATCACAAATGGCTCATGGACTTAGCTTTTCTTGTTGACATCACACATAAGCTAAATGTACTAAACAAGATGTTACAAGGCCCGGGGCAGCTTATCAGTGCTGCTTATGACAACGTGACAGCCACAAAACTTGTGTTATGAAAATCCCAGCTCTCTCAGACAAACCTTTGCCATTTCCCAGCATGCAAGGAACTTGTGGATGCAGGCATACCATTCAGTGGTGAGAAATATGTTGATGCTATTTTTAAGCTAGAGAAGGAATTTGATCACAGATTTACAGACTTCAAAAAGCACAGAGCCACTTTCCAAATTTTTGTGGACCCCTTTTCCTTTGATGTGCAAGATGCCCTTTCAAATGGAGCTCATTGACCTGCAATGCAACTCTGATCTCAAAGCCAAGTTCAGGGAGATTAGTGGAAAAGCAGACATGCATGGGCAATTTTTGAGAGAATTGCCATCCAGCTTCCCTGAGCTTTCCCAAATGTTCAAGCGCACCATGTGCCTTTTTGGGAGCACATATTTGTGTGAAAAGTTATTCTCTACATTGAACTTCAATAAGTCAAAGTACATGTCTAGACTTAATGATGATTATCTTTAAGCCATACTGAGTGTCTCAACTGCTTCCTCTCTAAAGCCAAATGTGGTTCAGATTTGTGAGAAGAAGCACTGTCAAGTCTCTGGCAGCAAGGAATAGGCAAAAGATGCCATGTTCAGAAGAACTGTTCATGATCTTCACTCAATGTTTTATTCATGTTCAGAATAATTAAAACTGTTAATAATGACGTTTGAGGACTTTTCTTTTTGTGAAATCCCTTATGCGGCCCTACCTCACTCTGACTTTGCCTCCTGCGGCCCCAGGTAAATTGAGTTTGAGACCCCCTGCTCAAAACTCAAATCACTCCTGAGAAGCTAAGGGGACCATATTGGATGCTGGATTCCAATGTCCTGCGTCTAGGGCAAATGCCCTACTGCTGTGCTATCTCTCTAGCCCCCTTATCTGCATATTTAAAACTGGCCTCTCTAAACACATTATAAAGTCCTGCTTTGGGCCCCATAGAGATAGCACAGGGGTAGGGCATTTGCCTTGCACGCAGCTGATAGGACAGACAGCTTTATCTTTAAATTGAATTTGAAAAAGAAAAATTGGATAAACAACTTTATATAAAATACATTTTCACATATATAAATTATTATTATATAACCATTTATAAAGATTCATTACCAGGGAAGATTATGGGGCTTTATTCCTCAAAGTTCTATAAAACAGTAGGTATTATCTAGACTCTGAAGGTTTGGGCTAGATGACGTTTGCTTAGAAGTCAAAAGAACGCTTCAAGGCTTTAACTTTTAAATAATGGAATTTGACAAAAGAGAAAGTATTCCTAATAGAAAGGATGCAATTCAATTGAATTTTCCTTATCTAGATGAAAATCTCTTTGAAGATTTTCAAATCTCTATGTGTCAGAAATAGAATAGGGGCATCTTGTTGGCAGGAGGATGTGCAGTGAAATTTTATTGTTTTTGGCAATACACGGGACCTTTGGAGGTTTGTGGAGTGACCTGGAGTCCCCCGGACAGTTGTGGCAAACCATATGTTAGTCCTGAGCAGACTAATATTTGGCTCCCTTTAAAGCTTATATATATATTTGGACACCACACACACACACACACACACACACACACACACACACACACACACACACACACACACAACCAGCCTTTATTAAGAGGAGAATCTGAACTCTGCACTCTAGAGAGGTTAGAGATTGAAATAAATGGAAGTGGCTACACTCTGGGGTTTTTCTTTTGTACCCAAAAAGCTACTGGGGTCTAGAAGATGGTACCAACTGAGTTCCAGGAGATGGCACAGTGGTTAGGGCTCATGTTGACATGCACCCAAGCCAGCTAGAACTATGTCCCCTTACCCTGTAAGCATCTTCAGGTGCACTCCAAGGACCCCCGAATACCCCTCCAGTTGCCCAGGTATCCCAGAACCCCAGAATCTGAGAAACACCCCCTTACAAGGGAGGCTCAGATGAAATGAGCAGGGGCACCGCTCAAAACTGGGCATTGACTTAACAGTCACTGGGGGAATTACCAGTGACTGGGAGAGGGGGCACTGGAAGGAAACAAGTGGGAATGGAGCCATAGAAAAAACTGACATAGCCCTCATCTATGCCATGGGTACCTCTTGTTTATTTATTATTTACTTATTTAGGTTTGGGAGCCACACCCATTGGTGCTCAGGGCTTACTTCTGGCTCTGCGCTCCAGGGGTGCTCAATGAACCTGCTGTACTATCTCTCCAGCCCTGGGTACCACTCTTTAAATGTGTTCTGTGACTCAAGTAGGTCCAGCAGCACCGATCTTAGAGTCTCGTGATTCTTGAATTTGTTCTAGACCTATGACTGTAGGACCTCTGGGAATGCGGCAAGGATGCCCGCCAGGTTAAAGTGCATTGCAGGTGATTGCACTGCTCTGATCCATGCTCTTCGGCTGAGCTCTCTGTCCTGCTAGCTTCAGTGTGGAGCTCCAGCTCTCCCCAGTTAGTCAAACATTCAGACCTCCCTTCAGGCCGCTGGAGAAAGATGCAGCTTAGTTACCTCCCACTCATCAGTCTTTCTCCTGAGCATCCTTTCTGATAGAACTGAAATCCTTGGGGAGCAACTATAAATACTCCATCTGCTCAGATTTTTTTGCCAGACAGTGGAGTTTGCACCACCTTCCCACTACTGTGGACTGAAATAGCTTCTCTGGGTTTGCCTGACTGACTCCCACTGCTCCGAGCCACCTTTCCTGACAACCAGGGTGCCTTAAGACCGCTTGGCTTTTTTGTAGGGGATTCCATTGCCCTTGGATGCCCTTCAAGCAATTAAGATGAAGAATAACTTTTAATGCAGCAAAGACTCTTAGAGATAAATCCATCCCACTTTCTAATTAATTATATGGCAACAGTTATAAAAAGATTTTTAGAAAAGGAGGCAGGCAATAGCCAATTTATCGTATCCCCACTATGGGTCTGAAAGATGCAATATTAACACTTTAGAAATTTGTCATTAAGTTTTCATCATTTGCTTTTTAATCACATTATAATCATTTGTATACGCAAGAGAGCTAAAGTTTATAAAAACAATACTGTTTGCAAAGTCAGTCAGTTAATAGGGAGTGGATCCAGGATTAAATCTAGGTTCTAATAAAATATAATATTAACCATCGCTTATTAAGTAGTTACCATGTGTTGGGCTTAGTTCCAAAGTTTGTAGTTTTATTGGCTTATGTAAAATTCCCACAAAAGCCCTGTAGTCGGCAGTCATATTATGGCCTTTGACAGGAAAACCTCAGGCACAGATTAGAAACTTGCCTGAGGTGAACCACTTCGTTCAGAGGTGGAGGAATCTTGGACTCCCAAGTTTCTCCAGAATCAATTCTCCTAGAGACTTGAAACTAGGAAAGGGCTTATGGGTCCAGGTAAGAGATAAATGAGCCCGAGATAAGAATTGAGAGGAAAGAGACAGATTTAAGAGGCATTTTGGAAGATTACTGGCCTAGAGAGGAGGAAGGGGTGCAGATAATGCCCCACTTGTTTGTTTGCTTGGGGAAACTCAGCAGATGATGACACTATTAATTTAGACCTGGAATGGAGACGAACTTGCATTGCATTTGTATTCTGTTACGCAGCTGAGTTAACGGAAACATAAAACTCATGTGTCCTCATCTTCCACAGAGAAACAAATTGATTGATAAAGAAGAGCTTCACCGGAATGTGGAACATTGCCTGATTTCCTTGGCAAGGCCGAGCAGTACTAAAGAGATACGTCCGGTAATAGATACAATGCTAGGTCTGATTAATTCTGTATTTGAGAATTACTCTCTATCCACAATCTGGATTGACTGTCTGTGATGCTATGGAGAAGAATGATGCCCTGTCCATCTTTTTGTTTTGTTTTGTTTTTGGACACACCCAGCAATGCTTAGGGGTTACTCCTGGCTCTGAACTCAGAAATAGCTCCTGGTAGGCTCAAGGAACCATATGGGTTGCCAGAGATCAAACCTGAATAGAACTGGATTGGCCTCATGCTAGTCAAACACCCTACCCACTGTGTTATCTCTCAGGCCCCAGCCCTGTTCATTTTTTTAGGGAGCTTTATTATCAGGTCAGAGAGAAGGCAAAAAAAATAAGACATTTAAAAATAAAAAGGTTATTAAAAGTATTATAAAGATTAAGTTGATTCAAGAGCTGTGGTTTGTACTAGTTACGCCACATCCACGTGTGGGTCACCAATGGTACATAGCAGCAACAACATCTTAATGGTTAAGCATGGTGGCACAGGGGTCAGGTAAAATAGGTATTACAGAGTACAGGTCGGGCCAGAGAGATAGCATGGAGGTAAGGTATTTGCCTTGCATGCAGAAGGATGGAGGTTCGCATCCCGGCATCCCATATGATCTCCCTAGCCTGCCAGGAGCGATTTCTGAGCATAGAGCCAGGAGTAACCCCTGAGTGCTGCTGGGTGTGACCCCCCCCCAAAAAAAAAAAAACCCAAATGAACAAAACAAAACAAACAAACAAAAAAAAGCAAAAAAAAAAGAAACCACAAAGAGTACAGGTCATTTGATTTTTTTTATTCTATGGGTGATGGGAGGAATCAGTGAGCTTTGAGTGAGTCTAGCATGATCTGTTTTGCATTTTCATTGTTTCATTAGTGTGTCTTTCTATTGAGAAAAGATTGTGCTGAGAAGAACAGAAGCAGAGAAGTTTGTTAGAAGGGCCAGAGATGAAGAGCGATGGTGGCTTAAATAAGGTGCCAGGGAGGCAGAAGGAAGTAGGTAATAACTGAAATATACTAGGCAGGGGCTGGAGTGACAGCACGGTGGTGGGTGTTTGCCTTGCACGTGGCTGACCCGGGATGGACCTGGGTTTGATTCCAGAATCCCATATGGTCCCCTGAGCCCACTAGGAGCGATTTCTGAGCGCAGAGCCAGAAGTAGTCTCTGAGCACTGCTAGGTGTGCCCCCCCCCCAAAAGAAATGTACTAGGTAGAGCTGAGCAATGTATTTATGGAGAGAGAAAAGGAAAAAAAATTAAAGATGAACCATAGGTTTTTTAGCTTAAACAATCAGATAAATGGGTAAATGGCCAATTTCCCACTATCATGGCAGCTGCAGGAGGAGTAAGCTTTAAAATAGGTGATGGAAAACAAAGGGAGAAGATGATCAGACACACGGACGCGGAAGCTTATTCATAAGCATTCTACCAAGGCTTACCAGGCAGATTCTGAACTGGGAATTTAAAAGCCTGATTTGTTACAATATCACCACTCAGAGCAATAACTTCTTTGCACCTCATTTTTTCCCATCTCTAACATGGGGCTGATTAAATCTGTCTTTACTGCTTCAGAGGGATGCTGAGAAGATAAATGAGATAATATATATGAGCATTCTTTGAAGTCCTAGGAGCATAAGAACCGCATCAATCTAAGCTATCATTATTATGTACAGAGTGTGTTTATGCACTTTGCATGTCTTCTCAGTGTCACAGGGGCCATAGTATATCATTCTTATATATATTTTTCCCAACTCCCTTCCTTTTTTGTTGATGTTGCCTTTTAGATGACCTAGGGTAGAAGACAGGCTTGGTTGTGGTGATTTCAGATTTTGTTGTAGTGCTCCCCGGGAGTTGCCCGCTTCAGTTGCTCTGCTGATACACTCAGGGTTTGGGTGCCCAGGGGACAGATGCCAGGACAGTGCTCATGCAAACAGAGGCACCAGGATAGAAAGAACACTTGGTCTTCTACTTGCAATGCAATAGCATTAGTCAGTGAATTGTCTATCTGCCTTGGTGTGGCTTTTCTTTTGTAGAGCAAAAGACTTCCTGAGGGGCTTCAGAACTTCAATGGGCAATGCTCAGGTGACCTGTGAAAGCTGGGATAGAACCATTGTCAGCTACATGGAAGGCCTGTGCCTTAAACCCTCTATTACCACCCTGGCTACTTCATTCCTTTCATGTTAATTTCCCAGAAACTCTTAAGATGGATACACCTGTCCTTTTTCCAATAGCTTTTTTTCTCTGGACAGAATTAATTAATTTTGTTCCATTTTGGATCATATCTAGGTTCTTAGGAGGCCTCTTCCTGGCTCTGTGCTCAGAAGTGATTCCTGGTGCCGGGGATTCGAATCAGGGCTTTATGGTTCTAGGCAAGCACCTAGAATTTCTCTCTAGTTTATTCTCAGACTTGTTTAAGATCTTGGAAAGAAAGGATTTCTTTTTTCCAGCATGTCTGTCTAATAGTCTGCTTCCTTTATTTTTTGCTTGCTTTTTTTTGGGGGGGAGGGGGTGCAGGGGCACATCCAGCAGCACTCAGCGGTTATTCCTGGCTCTGTGCTCAGAAATCACTTGTGGCATGCTCAGGGGGCCATATGAGTTGCTGGGGATCGAACCTGAATTGGCCGCTCGCAAGGCAAAGGCCCTATCTGCTGAGCTATTGCTCCAGCCCTTACTAGTCTGCTTTCTTAGAGATGGGCACTTGCAGATACTTTACTTTAATAATGATGTCCAGATTTCAACAAACCAACATCTTGTCTTATGGAATCCACAATGAGCCACATCTCCAAGACCATCACTACTGTCTTGATGAGAGTTTCAAGCCTGGCTAATAGAGCTTTGGCCTTGCGTACTGTTCCTTCTACAAACAACAAAACTGGGCTGAGAACATGGCTCAGAAGTAGAACACATGGGCTGCATGTGTGAGGCTCTGAGATGGAGCCTTTGAGGCTCCCCAAAACCAAAAAACTGAAATGAAAGAAAGCAAAACAAAGATTGCCTAGCTCCCCAGAATCATTCCACGGCCAACAAGGCTTTCTCTTGGGAGGAGACAGAGCTCACTTGGGTTTTCACTGAGCTGAATGAAAACAACAACAACAACAACAAGAACAACAACAAAACAAAACAAAAAAACGGGTGCTGGGGAAGAAGCCCTGAGGTGGAGTCTTGGCTTACCATTATTTATTGTACCACCCAGAGATGAAGGGAACCTATTTGAGCTTCATTTTTAATAACTATAAATTGCCTATGAGAATATTTATGCTTCTCACTGTCATCTCCCAGTCAGCCTCACATTTCTCTGCACAGCTCCAGACATTTATGAGCAAAGTGGGCACGCTCAGCGTGCCTGGTTTGTCGGATTCAGAAATCCTCCATTCTGTACCTTCTTTCTCTTGCCTTCTCGGCTCAAACGCTTGTGTGTTGATTCTTTTCAAATGGAGGGGGAAGTGGGTTATTATTTCTGGTATTTCATGCAGTACGACTCTGCATATTAATCTGTTTAGAACCCAGCTAAAGGAGGGCTGACAAATGGGGGAGCAATGAAGACTGACTTCATGCCTGTGAGGGTTTCTTTAGCACAAAACCAGACAGTGATCCTCCTCATTCTGAGCCACTGTGGAATTTTCTTAGGTGAGGTTTCCTTGTCTCCCTCCAATGGTTTTAGCTGTGACCCTGTGAGGAAAGAAGTAACTAATATAAATTCCCCTTCCAACATCAACTAGGGGGTGGACTAAACCTGTAACCCGTCTTGTTGCTTCCTTCCTGCACACATTTAAGGGAGAGGGAGTTGAGGTGAGTAGTGGCGGCCACCTGCCAATAAAATCATGATGTTTTGGAGACCAAATAAATAGCCTCAAGTTATCACTTATTTTCTCCTCTGCAACCTGAGTCCCTGATAAACCAACCTTCAAACCCAGGGACAGTTTTCCCTCCACCCTCCAATGCAGACTTTACAGGTGTGCGCCCGCGGCAAGAGAAACAAAGATTAGAGCGAGGGGGCCCGGCTGCCTCCCCGGCGCCGATAAAAGAGGCGCCGGGGCCAGCGGGGGTGGTAGTGGTGAAATAGGGGGGTGCCAGTTTCTCCAGGTCATACTCTGAAAACCCCCCCCCCCCCAGTTTCTATCCAGTTTCCCCAGTTTCTATTCTACTCCGTTTAGAGATCAAGGGTCTAGGGATGTGCGTCCTGGGAGGGGGGCAGGCAGGAATCAGGGTGCTGCAGAATGGGGGTGCCGAGCCTGGAGGAACCGGGTTTGGGGGTGCGTGCTGCTTGCACGTGTCCAGCTCGGATCTTCTCGGGGAGTCTCAAGAACCCTTTGGTTCTCAGTCTCTCTCTCTCCTTGCAGCCCAGCCCAGCTTAGGGGGAGCAACGCGTTCCCGCCCTTTCCAGGGACCCCAGGAGGGAGGAGCCGGTCCTGGGCCGCCGCGCCCCGCCGCGCCCCGCCGAGGCCAAGGATCGGGGCGCCCGCCCTGCCGCTCCCCCACGCTACGTCGGCCCTGCCCCAGGGGCAGGCGTCTGGGCCCCGCCGGCGCCGTCCCGATCGCGGCCCCCCCTAAGTCCGCACACCCCCTCGGGGCCGCCCCAGCCCGCCCAGGCCGCCGCCCGCCCGCCGGCCCGCCCGAGCGCTGCACCCCGCGGCTGCTGGCGGGGGGCGCTGTCGCCCGGCCTCCGCGGCTTCCTCCGCCCTCCTGGGCCGGGCTAGTGGGAGGCGGCGGCTGCGGGGCGAGCGAGGGAGAGAGAGAGCGACGGAGCGCGCGCGGGGGGCAGCAGAGACGCGTCTCCGGCGGCCGCGCCGCGTCACACTCTCCCGGGCCGCATCTGCATCGGCCGCTGCTGCTGCTTGCTGCCGCTGCCGCTGCCGCTGCCGCTGCTGCTGCTGCTGCGGGGGGACCGGGAACAAAGAGGAGGAAGCCGGGGCGCCAGGTAGGACGCGGGCTTCCTCCCCATGCCCGTCCATGCGGGCACCCCCCAGCAGCGCCCCGGGGATCTGGAGCCCTCTGTCCCCGCGGGGACCTGCCGGAGCAGAGCCCGCCACGGCCTCGCTCGCTGCTTCTTGGCTGCAGGCAGGGAAGCTCTTGGGCACCCCCGATTCTCCACGGCTTCCCTCTCCATGCACCCCTAAGTCTCTCCGGGGACTCCAGCTTCAGCGCCGCGGGCGTTAGACTGTCTTTCTCCGGGGCACACTTCGTGGGGCGCCCCCACACCCCTGGCCCCGAATTGGCGGATTGGGGTGCCCCCCAATTCTCCACGGTGTCCCCCTCCATGCACCCCTAAGTCTCTCCGGGGACTCCAGCTTCAGCGCTGCAGGCGTTAGGTTAGACTATCTTTCTTCGGGGCACACTTTGTGCCCCCCCCCCGAATTGGCGAATTGGGGGTGTGCTGGCGAGGAGGGCCATCGATGACTTGAAAGTCCTTGCAAACTTCCAGCGGGCGTGTGTGTTGGGGGGACCCGGTGCCCGGCTTGACCCGATCCGACCTGATCCGGGACGCTCTCTGTTGTCCGGGGATCCCCATTCCCATCCCGATACCCCCCCTGCTCTGACCCCAAGACCTCCTGGGGTCCCCCCCAGGGGTCGGTGGCACCTCCTGTGGCAGGAACCCCAGAGTACCTGTGCTTGGTATGACCGCGTGCGAGAGGGGCGCCCCCCCACACGCCCCGACTCTGTCAAGAACAGCTGTTAATGCTTCCATGCAAACCTTTGAACCCCCTTTTCTCCTAGGCAACCGCATTCACATTAATTTGGGGAGCGGGCGGGGTGGGGGAGAGTGGCGCAGTCCCCTCTGGCTTAAATGCCTTTTTTTTTTTTTTCTTTCTTCCCCTTCTTCTTTTTTCCCTGAATGGCCCCATTTTCGCATTATGCTCCCAGATTTCAATCCAGCATTCCTTTGTCAAATTCTTTCGGTGATAATTTTGCCAGATTTTTCTGAATGGGATTAAGGACAGGCCGTTCAGAAATCCGTTTCAGAGTTTGCCAAGCGTGGCCCTGCCGGGTGCTTTTTATGTTTCAGCCGCTTTCAAGCACATCTTTAGCGGGGGTCTTTTTAGAATTGTCAACCTTCAGCGCATTTTCAGTTGAGCAAGATGAAACAGTGCTATTTTTAAGACCAGGGAAGGAACATATGTATTTAATATTGGGATCATTTACCACAAGCGATCATATGAAGCTGGATTCCTTCAGCCCTGGAATGGCTTCAAAAACTGGAAACGTAGTTGGATTTCGGAATCATTTCAGGTAGAGGAAACTTTCAATTGCTTCTGTGTAGCCTCTCATCTGAGTTGAGGAGTTGCTTATTAAGGCAGCTAATATCACCCCGTGAGCTTGATTGCATTATGCCCTTTATTGCATTTCATAAATCCTGTTTATTGCAGGAATCCTGAACAGTACGTGGTACTTATTTCTACACAGTGTACTCGCAGATATCTTTAGGGGTGATTTCCAATTGTTTAAAAAAAGCTTATTTTGTTTTCAGTTGTTGTCTTTGGGAGCTGAGGAATTCCATTGCAAAACCAAGCTCTGCTATTCAGAGAGACCACCTTTGGGGTAATTTTTGGTTCTTGAATCTTTTCCCCTCAGAAAACAGCATTAATTTTGCCCTATTTTTTTTTTAATAAAAATTTTAAATTCTTCCTCTTCCTTGACTCCAGAGCAAAGTCTGAAATGGATGTTACATGAATCACTTTAAGGGATGCACATGACGACAAACATTTCTCAAGTCAGCTAGAGAAAGATGGACGAGTCGGCCTTGTTGGATCTTCTGGAGTGCCCAGTGTGTCTGGAGCGGCTGGATGCTTCTGCAAAGGTCTTGCCTTGCCAGCACACGTTTTGCAAACGCTGCTTATTGGGGATTGTCGGTTCCCGAAATGAACTGAGATGTCCTGAGTGCAGGACTTTGGTGGGCTCTGGCGTGGAGGAGCTTCCAAGTAACATCCTGCTGGTCAGACTCCTGGATGGCATCAAGCAGAGGCCTTGGAAACCTGGCCCAGGTGGGGGCGCTGGGACCAATTGCACAAATGCATTAAGGGTGCAGAGCAGCACGGTAGCTAATTGCAGCTCCAAAGATCTGCAGATCTCCCACGGTGGACATCAGCCTCGGGTGCAAGCCTGGAGCCCCCCGGTGCGGGTAAGTAGCATGAAAGAGCAGTGGGCCAGATGTGGGGAGAACCATATTGACCCTTTGTTCTGAGCTTGATTTTTCACAATCAGCTTATTGCTCAAGACGCTAGGCTTCCTGGAACAGATAGGAAGTGATGCCATGTCTCTGTATATGTTATACATGTAGGTAGGTATGTATATATTCACACAAATATATATATAGTTTTTGCTTTTTGGAATGAGATTGGTTATAAGTAGTACATTCTTTTCCTTTTTTTTCTAAAAATCTCTCCAATCTAGTACCTTTTGAGATTCATTTTGGGAAATAGGCAGCAATTATTCAATCAAATCTAATAATACATAGCTTTTTTGGGGAAATGTGTGCTCACTTTAAAATGAAAATTGTATATGGTTTTACCTTTTTGATGGAGTCAGAAGAGCCATAATTCTCTCATGTGTCCATCCATATATGTATATGTATAATAAATATGTATGTCATTACATCTTAAGTAGGAAATCAAGCTCTGCTTTTTGTGTTGCTTGGAACCATTCTAATTGGTTTTCTGAATGCACAGCACAGAGTTTACTGGTTGGAGGGATTCTTAACAAATCATGGCCACAGGTAGCAGAGTTCTGTTGCTGTGGCAACGCAGTGTCATTTAGTAGTCCGCTAGGAGAGTGCAGATAGAGAATTGAGCTTTATGATGGTTTTACAAGGAGTGAGATGAAATGTTTCCATGAAAATGAATTCTTTTTTTTTTTTTTTTGGGCCACACCCGGTGATGCTCAGGGGTTACTCTTGGCTATGCGCTCAGAAGTCGCTCCTGGCTTGGGGGACCATATGGGACGCCGGGGGATCGAACCGCGGTCCATCCAAGGCTAGCGCAGGCAAGGCAGGCACCTTGCCTCTAGCGCCACCGCCCGGCTCCGAAAATGAATTCTTGAGTTTTGTGTTTGAGCTGAACTAATTGGGGGTGGGGTGTGGGGCATGTCTAGTGGTGCTCTGGGGCTATTCCTGGTGGTGCCAAGTTTCCAACTGGGCCATCATGCTAGACAAATGCCTTGCACTATATTCTTTCTCCATAACTTGAGTTGGGGCAGTTGTTGCAACTTAAATCCTTAGAAGTCAGGGTATTCTGGGTTAATGTAAATTTTGTGTGTGGGTGATGGCACCTTAGTAAAACTTGATGTATTTTTTTTTTTTGTAAAAAAACAGTTTGGGACTCAAATAAGAGGTTTGATTTGCATAGAACTGACCCTGCTTCCATCCCCAGAATCCCATATGGTTCCTTGAGCCCTGCCAGATGTGATCCCTGCACTCAGAACTAGAAGTAACATCACTGGGTTTGGCCCCAGAAACCAAAATCAACCAACCAAATAAAATCACAGAATAGTTGTTGAGGACATCAGATAATGAATACAATTCCATTGTTTTTGGAAGAAATAATTTTGATAGTTGGTCATTTTGGTGACATCTGCTTTTAAAGATCTTTTTCTCTAAGTAAGAATTATTTTTCTCCAAATATTTGATAAACATTCAGTATTGATGTCTTCCACTTCCTGTAGGCACCGCCATTGGATTAGCATTGGGTAGCGTAAATTCACAGGTGAATGAATATCAGACAGTACCAATGGAGTAACTGATAATCTGATGACTATCCCCTTGCTTTTTTTTCAAGTTATCTTTTACAAAATATGCAATGTATTATTATCACTAGGTGTGGGTTTTTTTTTTTTTTTTTTTTTTTGGCCATACCCGGCAGTGCTCAAAGGTTACTCTTGGCTCTGTGCTCAGAAATAATCACTGGCAGGCTCTGGAGACCATGTGGGAGCCTAGGGTCAAACCTGGGTCAGCCGTGTGCAAGGCAAATGCTGTGCTATTGCTCTGGCCCCCATCACTAGGTGTGTAAAAGAATCTAAGTTACTAGAAAAGTTTTATTACTAATTTATCATATTTTTTGATCGATATTAAAATTTAAATGTTTTTAAAATGTCTGAGTCTGGTTGGATAGATAGTACATGGGCAAAGGTACTTACCTTGTATTCTACCAACTTGGTTTGCTTCCTGGCACCGCATAATCCACAAAGCACTGCCAGGGGTCGTCCTGAGCACATAGCCAGATGTAGCCCTTGACTATCACTGGGTGGGATCCCAAAGTAAAGCGAAACCAAAATAAATGTAAGGTATGAGGACTTTGTGTTTATAAGTTTGCTTTCTGGACTTAAAACCCACATGTGAAATTACTATGCTTTTAGTACTTTGCTTAGATTTCCTTTATTTAATGGAACTTTTTTTTTTTTGTTCATTTGTTTTGTTTTGTTTTTGAGCCACATCCAGTAGTACTTAGGGGTTACACCTAGCTCTGCACTCAGAAATTGCTCCTGCAAGGCTAGGGGGACCATATGCGTTGCCGGAAATTGAACCTGGGTCTGTCCTGGGTCGACTGCGTGCAAGGCAAACACCCTACTGCTGTGTTATCACTCTGGTCCCACTATCCAGGTTCTTGAGATATTTTAACCTCAGAGCCAGTGATCAAGTTCATCATTTCAGAGATATCTGCTCCAAGTTTGCTTAGCTGAATGAAGAGGTAGATTTGCTTTAGAGTGATTTTGCTTCCTTGTTAATTAAAGAAGACATAGTGGTATAAATGAATGTATTTTAAGTTGTTGACACATTAGCTTATTTGTTGTGAGTCATATAGCTAATGATTGGTTACTGATAAAAGGGAATTTAAGGGGCCAGAGTGGTGGCACAACCAGTAGGGCATTTGCCTTGCACATGCTAACCTAGGATGGACTGTGGTTTGATTCCCCGGCATCCTATATGGTCCCCCAAGGCAGGAGTGATTTCTGAGTGCACAGTCAGGAGTAACTTCTGAGCCTCACCAGGTGTAGCCCAAAAACAAAAACAAAAACAAAAGTAATTTAGGAAGAGGACTCAAGCATTTTAACTAACATATTCTCTGGGGTTGAACTTTTCTAATATTGGAACTTGCCTGTATGCAATCTTGGAATGTGTATTTAAACTGCTAAATTTCCCAAACTGAGCTTTGCATATATATATATACACACATACATACATAATTTTGTGATTTTGATCAAGCTACTATTACTTTTCTGGGTTGATGAATGTTCCCAATTTAGTGAACAATTTTTATAGTCTTTTTAGAGTGAGATCAATTTCTTGCCTTAAAGTCCAGGTGAATTTCTTAAGCCTTGAAACTCTGATATGGACAAAAGTGTCTGTAACAGAGGGGGGAGGCATAAAGCACATAGGGCCAGAAGGTAGTTATTCAGTGGTCTGAATTGATGCAGACAAATCCTCACAAAAAGAGCAGTGTTTTTCCTAAGCTAAATAATTTCTAATTTGCAGTGTCTAGTGCCTTTAAGCTTTTGCTACAATATAATAATAATCTTTCAAGAATTCGGAACAATCAGGGCTGAACATATAGCCCAAACATCTGAAAATTAAATACATCTCAGAAAAGACTCCCTTTAAAAAAAAAAGTCAGAAATCTGGCAAGTCTAGCCATCTGGAGGATGTAATGTTCTCCTTTGGACACTTCCCTGAGCTGAGTGACCGTAATAAATCCCAAACGTGCATCCTCCTCCCTTAGATGTTCTGACACCACCAAGTGGTGCGTGAGCCCGTTTCCACATGTTCTGCAGAGCTGAAAGTGATAACATGTGGAATGTTGCTTCGGTTGCTTTCGTTATGTTCTCTGTTCCATTAGCTTGTGGCCATGTGGCTTCCATGCATTCAGCTGAGGAATACTGAGCATTATCAACAGATACGAGCATTTCCAATGTGTGACACACATCTTGTTCCCAGAATTTTCGTTTCCTGTCCAATATGAGAAACAAAATGAAAATCATGTTGGGTTGGAATCACAGTGGAAATCCATCAGTTCTTTACCTCCAGAAAATAATTTCTTGGGCTTAGTCAAAGTCAAGCCTTGAGATTTTAATTTTATACACACACACACACACACACACACACACACACATCCTCTCTGTATAAATGCACACACACCTCTCTCTAACATATGCTTAAGTAATTCCCATAGAATTATGAGTGAGTACAGTAGTAGTTGGATGTTTCCATTACTTTAAGACGAAGATCTGTGCCAGTCACTCTTCTGCCTCTTTCCTTCCCTTCACTGCTGTGTTGGCCTGAGGTCACACATATGACTGGTCATTTTTCTTGCATATTTAGTTGTGCTTGGCTGAGGGTTATGCATTTGGTTGTGCCACAGTGCTCGCTCAGGGTTTTACTCCTTTAATTGTGGTGCTTGTACACTAGCTGGGGTTGCACCCCTTCTTTAGTTATATGTGTGCCCATTCTGGTTGCAGTGCCCTTGGAGGGTGCTCTTCTGAACTTGCTTGCATGGTCTTCGGCTATGTTTGTAAGGGGGTGGTGTACCCACCCCTTTGGTTGCAGCGCTTGTGCACACCTGGTGTGCCTGGAAATCTTTTGCAGTGCTTGGCATTGTGGTTGATGCTCAGCAGTGCCATTGGGATGATGCTTAGCACATGTGGCAGTGCTGGGAGCTGAACTTGCAGCTTTTACACTTGTAAGACACATTGCTCAATGTCACACACGGGGCTCCCCATGTGTGATTCTTGTCAGACATTATTGCTCAGTAATTTCCCACTGCTTGTGCTTCAGAGCCAGTTTTTAATCAGCCAAAATTGATTATACATCAAGTTCAGGTTTCCTTTTCTTTTTCTGACATATATTGGGCACTTACCAGGTACCTGGCATTGTCCTGGTTCTGTATAGGCAGTGATGGGCAACCCCAGAGCACAGAATTTGCTTCTGAACCTAAGGGTCCATGGTCTGTCATGGGGAGGAGAGACAGTGATTCCATACGCACTATACAGGTATGAGATTGAGCATGTTATGTTGTATGGAAACTGGGGAGAGGCTAAAGGACTCCAGTGTGTTGTGCGTGGATCTGTTTGTGGTGGACGATAAGCATGACTAGGCTTCTGATAGGACGCATGCTCCAGATGAGGCCTCAAGTCCAGTGATACAGAAGACACGGAGAGCAGGTCACATGGGCTCAGGCCAGCTGTGATCCGAACCAACATAAGCAGTGTGGCTAGCATGTATGTTACAGAGGCAGATTACTGGGGCTCAGACAATCAGCAAAACTCATAGTATACGTGGGTTTGGAATGTGTGTGTAGCAGATTGAGACAAAGGAAATTCTAGAGGTGGAAGCACACGCGTGAAACTCTTTTTGGGGGAGCCACGTCTGACATTTCTCAGGGTTTATTCCTGCCTCTGGGCTCAGGGATCACTCCTGATGAAGTTCGGAGGCATCCTGGGGCTTGAACACAGGTTGACCATTTGTTGTTGAGTCAACAAACTGACCTATTCTATCGATCTGGCCCCAGAAGTGTCTTTTCTCCATAGCTGCGTTCACACCTTCTTCTCTCTCTTCCCTGGTGCCATTATTGACTGAATTCTGTCCTCTCGAGTCCATAAGTTTAATTCCTGTTTTCCTAATCCACAGTTTGACTGGTGTCCCAGTACAAAGAAAAGGTTAAGCATGAGATTTACCCATGTTCTATCCCAGGCACCAATTAATGTCCCCACAGAGCACAGAACCAGGAATAAGTAACCTCTGAGTATCACATAATGTGGGCTAAGAAACAGAGCAAAATTTAAAAAAGAGCAAATTTAAGACTAGGAAGGCTAAAAAAAAAAATAACAGGTGCTAGATTGATAGTACAGTGTTTGCTTTACATATGATATACTCAGTTTCAATCTCCGACATTTCTGATGATTCCCTGAGCCTGCCAGGAGGAATCCCTGAGCTCAGTGCTAGAAGTAAACCCTGAACACTGCCAGGTGTGGCCCTTAAACTAAAAAAATTAAAATAAATAATAAAAAGACCCAGAAGGACACAAAGCAAGGGTTGCTGGAGAAGACATCCGTCTTCAAACCAAGAGGACGGGAAACAAGTCGTGCTGATACCCTGATCTTGAACTTCTATCTGCAGAGTGAAGGAAACTCTTGTGTAAAAGCTGCTGGTTTGAGATCCTGTCTTACCCAGCAAACTCCTATCTCCCCATGCTGGGCTGGAGGTTAGAAGCCTGTTTGCAGAGACTTTCTGCTTTTGCACTAGTGTGTGAGTGGAGTCTGGAGAAGTTGCTGTCTTAGACAGTGTCAGGGACCTGAAGAGGTTCACCAGAAAGCCCAGAGGGGCACCGCCAGGCAGGGTAGAGGAGGCAGTTGCAGTTGGCTGGTTTCAGGTAGGTTTGGGGAGCCAGGCCTAGAGCATGCTTGGGTCCTGAGCATGGATGCATCTCTCACCAGTGCCCAAACCTGCTGCCATCTATACCCTGGATGGTGCTGTCCCATCCGCATGTCCTATGGGAAAAGGCTTTCTCTGTGCTGGAGATGAAATACAGGAAGGAAGCAAAAGAGAAGCCCATAGGTAAGACTATGCAGGTGTGATGAACCCAGGGCAGTGTCTGAACAGCCTGTGCAGAGAGGATGGAGTAATGATGGGGTGACCTGAGGTGGCAAGCATGTGCTTTGCTGTGGGAGGGAGGGGTACTGATGCTGACTGACCAACACTGGCCTCCCCCATGGGTACGGGCATCTGTTAGTCTTTCCTGGACCCATGCAAGACTTTTCCCATGGCATTTTTCTGGGGTAGACTTGATGTCTGCAGAGGACTGTGGTGGGTGGAAGAGTCGAGCTGGTCAGGCCCTTCATTCTCATCTCTGTCTGTGGTTCTCGTCAGCCTTATCCCAGGTCTTTGGTTTCTGAGTCAGTCCCAATAGGGGGGCCTCCAGACTGAGGCTTGGCAATGGGGTGAATACAGTGTTGTCTGTGGGGGACACTAATGGCTGATTTTAGGAAAGGAGCACATAGTGGCTCTTGTATTTAATATAAGCCTCCCCAGTGCTGGATGACACAGGGTGACAGTACTGTGTGTCATTGGAGCCACATTTACAGGCATGGGGGGGGGGGGGAGAAAGGGATACATAGTATTGGGGATCAAATTCAGGATTGTGTGCAAAGAAGGCTTATACTCTGTCCCTTTGAGCTTTCTGGACAGCCTCTCAAGAATTTGTTTGATTTTATTTTGGGGCCACATTTAATGGTTCCTAGGGCTTACTCCTGGCTCTGTGCTCAGGGAGTGCTAAGGGATCACTCAAAAAGTTTTCAAAGGACCTTATAGGGTGCCAGGGCAAGCTCCTTTCCCCCATCCAGCCTCCATCCAGCCTTTTGCCTCCCACATTCGAAGAGCACTTGGTTGCCCTTTGAATGACCATGTTTCCTTATTTCCCACTTGTGCCCATTTGTCTGCTGTTTCTACTCCAGCCAGGAGCTCAGTCTGTATGAACATATCATTCATTGCCTTAACATGTTTACGCAAGCAGGAGACAATACTTAGGAAGCCTTTATATTTCTGGCCAGAAGGGAAAGAACTTTGTGATTCATTGTGTAGCAAGATTCTTCACCTGGATATGCAATAGTATACTAACAGAGTCTACAATTTTTTCCCCTCCACTCATCTGAAGGCAGAAGGTTTCTTTTGGGGCCCGGAGAGATAGCACAGCAGTGTTTGCCTTGCAAGCAGCCAATCCAGAACCTAAGGTGGTTGGTTCGAATCCCGGTGTTCCATATGGTCCCCCGTGCCTGCCAGGAGCTATTTCTGAGCAGACAGCTAGGAGTAACCCCTGAGCACCGCCGGGTGTGGCCCAAAAAACCAAAAAAAAAAAAAAAAAATAGAAAGTTTGTTTTGGTAGGTCAGGTTTTTTTCTGTCTTGCTTTTTTGTTTGTTTTTGGGTTACATCCAAAGGCACTTGGGTATTACTCCTGGCTCTGCAATCAGAAATCACTCCTGGCAGGCTTGGGGGTCCATATGGGATTCTGGGGATCAAACCTGGGTAGGCCACGTGCAAAGCAAATGTCCTACAGCCCCTGGTAAGTTATTTAAGATCTGGGAATGCTGTATCCATTAATGAATCTGGAGTCATTTTGGAGTATCCCAGACCCTAAAATTTGCCCACCAAGTCATACCCAATAGGAATGTGGTTCTTTGTAGGTGTGGGGAAAACCTGTACATAGAATAACACAGAGTACTTGCACCTGAAATAGAAATAAAGCAACTGGGAGTAGTGAGGTCAGAGGTCAGACAAAGCTTCATTTTCATAGCAACATTGTGCCCTGAGGTGCTTGCAGAGACTCCCTGCAGAGCTCCTTCATCTGGCTCAGCACTCTCTACTCTTTGCTGAAATTTTCAGATGTTTCTGCGGATAGTAATCTTAAAAAGAAACTCCGAATTCACAGCAACCTTTTGTGGCCCCCTTAATCCTTGCTTCTAGCAGCACCTGTTAATTTCTGGATGGGAGGAGGTGGTAGTAGCTTCTGGGGAGGTAACATGGGGAAGTGTTTAACAGCATTCATTTGTTTGTTTGTTTTGGGACATACCAGAATTTGTTCAGCGCTTATTCCTGACTCTGCTCTGAGCATTACTCCTGTTAGTGTAGGGGACCACCTGGAGTGTTGGGGATCGAACTTGGGTCTGCTGCAGCAAGGCAAAAGCCCTGTTGTAGTTTTGCTCTGCTCCTCACATGCAGCCATTTTATTTTTTTATTTTATTTAAAAAAAATTATTGAGTTCTGATTTTAGGGTCAAACCCAGTGGTGCTCAGGGCTTAACTCCTGGCTCCATGCTCTGTGCTGGAGATTGAACCTGAGTAGTCTTCATGCAAGGCAAGTGCCCTACACACTGTTTTCTATCTCTCTGGCTCTAGCACAGTCGTTTTAAAGAGAGATGTGCTTGTAGGCTCTTTTGCAGTAGTTAGGAAAAGAATGGAAGTATCATTGCCAATCAGCATCAAGAATTTAGTTGTAGGGCTGGAACGATAGCACAGTGGCAGGGCATTTGCCTTGCACACGGCCAACACAGGACGGACACCAGTTCGATTCCCGGCATTCCATATGGTCCCCTGAGCCTGCCAGGAGCGACTTCTGAGTGCAGAGTCAGGAATAACTTCTGAGTGCTGCTGGGTGTGGCCCCCCAAAATACCCCCCCAAAAGTCGAGTAGTAGATAGTTTGTTAGTAGTAGTAGTTTGCATTGTGAAACACGGAAAAAGTGCAAATGAACTTTTTAACATGATCTTTAATTTTCTATTAAGCTCAAGCAGAAAACTTTTCATTTCTTGCTGTTTTCATTGATGATACGTTTTCATTCATCATCCCTTCTGTTATTTCCCTGGGGCTTACTTTTTGTTTTTCATTTGTTTTAAGATGATTCTTTAAAAAATCTGAATTATTTTTGGACTGGTTTCCTTGAAATCACTGTTAGAAAATCCCATCATTTTATTTATTTATTTCAGTGTTAGCATCTGTTGCTCTTTGTCACAATAGCCAAGCTATGGAACCAACCTAAAGATCTACCAGGAAATGGCTTGATCAAGAAACTGTGCTATATCTAGTCATGGAATCCTACTCTGCCATTAAAATATTAAAATATTAACTGATGCCTTTTGATGCCAAATGGGTAGAACTTGACATGATTATGTTAAACAAAATCAGGAAGGGATTCAATGAATGAATTTTTTCTTTTCTCAAATGTGGAGTATAAATAGGCAAAACTGAAGCAAACCAACACCTATCCCCAGTGACATCACCAGTGGTGAGCATTAGAGTGTAGGCAAAATAATTTTTACATTACATTATATATAGTCCAGAAATGCAAGGATTGTCCTGCTAGCCCAAAGAAATACCTTTTTTTTTTCTTTTTTTGGTTTTTTGGGCCACACCCGGCGGTGCTCAGGGGTTACTCCTGGCTATCTGCTCAGAAATAGCTCCTGGCAGGCACGGGGGACCATATGGGACACCAGGATTCGAACCAACCACCTTCGGTCCTGGATCGGCTGCTTGCAAGGCAAACGCCACTGTGCTATCTCTCTGGGCCAGAAATAACTTTTTAAAATGCTTTTTTGGGTAGGAAACAAAAGATCCTTTTGAAACACTGTCTCTTCACTGTTGGTAATTTTAGCCATCAGTGACCAAGAGTCAATAGTCATTATTATTATTATTATTATTATTATTATTATTATTATTATTAACTTTTGGATACACCGATAGTACTCAGGGGTTACTCCTGACTCTGCTCAGGAATAACTCGTTTGGGCTCAGAGGTTCATATGGGATGCCAGGGATTGAACATGGGTCAGCTGCATGTAGGGCAAGTGCCCTTCCTCCTGTGCTATTGCTACAGCCCCTGAATTGTCATTATTTTAGAATGTGGTGAGTAATTCTCAGTAGTGAAGAATTACGCACACACAAAATGCAGCTAAAATGTATGATGGGGCAATATCTGCATGCCTAGGTATCCTCCTCCCCCTGTAAGATGGTAACAACAGAACTAGATTGATGTAGGATACACTTAGCTCTGCTGTGTGCAGAGAGGTTCTGGAAGTGTTTGTGCACCAGTGTTTTAAAACTGGACATGGGAACCAGAGTTAAAAATGTGCCATCAAGGATGCTGCCTTGGTGGGTGTGAGGGAAACTTTGTACTCTGGTGTAGGAGCATGAATGTTCTTCTGGGGAGACCCCACCAGTGTCTGTCTTCTCTCTTTGATTCAGGCCAGATCCCTGGACTGGAGGGCTTCCTATCCAGGATTTGTGTTGGACCCAGACAATGTGGATGGCCACTGTGCTCACATGTGTTCCTTGCCATTCAGTCTTCTGTTATCTATTATGCCATTGATTCCAGGTTTTATCATGACAGTATTAACATGACAGACACCTTACTCCACCTTTCCCCCAAATCTCCCAGCAGGCCACTGTGGCTCTTATCCAATCTCGTCTAAGCTCACTGCTTGCTGCCTAATCCAACCAGTCTGAGAAACTGGGAGTTTGTGGGTGGCTATTCTCAGGGCCAACTATACACCATGTCTAAATTCTCACTGTTATATTCCTAGAAAATCTTTCTAGTTCCAGTAAGCCTAGTTCCTGTGTAAAAAGTGTATGGAGAGAGTGATTTCGGGGGAATGTTATACATGTACATGTGCCTATAACTTGCAAGAAGAAATAGCCTGTATCTTGCTACTTTACTGTAAGTGAAGTTAGTCAGATGGAGAATATATGGCTGTCAAGCTGCAAATACTGTGCTAACAAAATAAAAATCAGATGTGTTGTTAAAGAAAAAAAAAGCCAATAAAAAACTGGTGATAGAATTAGTGTTGGAAAATTATATGCCTGAAACTCAATGATGAATAACTTTGTGAATCATGGTACATCAATAAAACATTAAAAAACTTACTTAAACACGCAAAAATAATGTGGACATTAGGTTTTTCTTTTCCTGTTGCCCAAACCCAGTAATGCTCAGTGGTTACTCCTGGCTTTGCACACAGGACACTGCTGGTGGTGTTCAGGGATTAAACCTTGTCACCTGTGGGTAAGGCAGATACCTTATCTGCTGTACTATTGCTCTGCCCCTAGACATTTGTTAGAAGAAAACTGAATTTCTAGAAGAAAAAAAATCAATCCAGACAGCTATATAACTGCTTAGTTTTAAAAGACATTTCTTTAAAATACTAACCAGAGAGGGATTAAACATCAATACATGCATAAAATTAAATTTCACATCCCAACAATTCATTTCTCATTCTATTCAGAGTGACATTTGGTTTCCGAGTCTCTGCTTTTCCAGTAGTTAAACCAGTCTTCCCCCCCCCCCACTCCCTAAACCTGTCTTTAATGGACACTCTGGTAGCTCCCATATCTCAGATGCATTTTTTTTTTCTTTGCTCCACCATTGAGCATGACTGAAGAGCTCAAGCCTCCAGGTCCACACACACTGTTACTGCTTTGTTGGGCCTGGTTACTGCCCTTCAGTGATGGGCTTTTTATGGTGCAGAATGCTGCATATTGCAGTCAGCATCTTCAGGTTTTGGTTCTCAACACCCTTTTATAAAGCAAGTTGTAGGCTGTCAGAAGCTGCCTCTTTACTTTGTGGCGAGAGTGAAGCTGAAACTCCAGCGATGACTGCTGTCACGGACAGCTGCAAATGTTTTACATGTAGCAAAGCCCAGAAAGCCCCATTCATAGTGGCTGTCCCTGTCACAGGGAAGACATGTCTGACGGTTGGGAGCAGAAATTCACCCGTGGGAGGGAAAGAAGGCCAGTGATGATTGCTAACTCTGACTTCTGATACTCTATCAGTGGTTTCTTTTCCTTGAGCCACCCTCTTTCATACCATAAAGACTTGGGTGAGATCACAGTTCCTTCGTGGCTCTGATGTTTTTTGAGATAATTATCCTCTCAAGGGGCAACTTTGATACAGAACATTGGGAGCGGACTGACAGTGGTGTCTGGAGAGCATCTTGGTGGCAAGTGATGAAATGAATGGATCTCAGTGGTCAGCCTCAAATGGTCTCTTTAGATGTCAGGCTTCTGTCCAACTATTTTAAAATCTGGAGGTATAGAAGTGGAGCCTTGGGAAAGGAAGGTCAGGATAGCTTAGCTAGGGCGCCTCCTCTAGCTAGGATCCCGCTCTGAGCAAGGCCGATTTGGTTGATGGGCTTCCTCTACCCAAAAGGATCTACTTGATAAGTGCTTTACCTACTGTATCATCGCTCCAGCCCCAGAAGGATCTACTTGAACATTATCTTCATGAAAAGTTGTCTCACTGCCCCCAGCTCCAACAATTAGATAGGGGAAATGCTTGGCTGTCACCATTTTGCTTTGATCGTTGTAACTACTGAGAGTCTTCATGAACAGAATGTTTAGGCTGTGATGGAGGGAGACAGTAATTGAGTTGCTTTGGGTCAGACAAGCCTGGGGGAGGGTCATAAATGAGATGATCGTGTAATTTCTCCTCTATACTGGGCCACATTAGGGCATGAAAAGGGAGGCTGTTGTTCATGCCGCAGAATCAACAGGAGTAAACTGGGACTGTCTAGGGCACGCAGGGCCATATGGTCATCCTAGCCGAGGGCACTGTGTGTGCGCCTCGGATATAGAAGAAGGTTTCATCAAGTGTGGGGATGAGGCCAAAGAATACAGAAGCTCTTTCAACAAATATCAGGGGAAATGCAGGGGAATTGATTTCTTCCTCTGAATGCTCCTTTCTGTTCACTGTGAGTTGTTTTTTTTTTTTTTTCCCTAGACAAAAAATGTGATGTAGTAGAGAAATTAGGGGATTTAGCTATGGGCAGACCTTCCTTTATTCCTTGTATGCTGTGTGGCTCCGTGATAAATTTATCCCTTAGCATTTTTCTTTTGTAAAGGGGAGAGCCAGAGAGATAGGATTAAGGTGCTTGCCTTGCACTCAGCTGGCCCTAGTTTGGGCCCCTGCACTTTTTGTGGTTTCCTGAGTACCACTTGGGAGTGACCCCTGGGCACAGAGTTTTAGGTGTAGCCCCTGTGTACTGCCTGGTATGGCCCAGACATTCCCCCCCTTGCTCCCTAAAGTCATGGAGATCTGCCTTTTAGGGTTGTAATTGCTGCATTGGGGTAAGTTTTCTCAGGACCTAGGAGATACTAACAAATGCTAGTACCTCTTGTCTTTCTCCAGCAATTAAGCCTTTTAGTATCTATAGAGTTAAGCTATAAAATAACTTTGGGATGTGCTTTATGGAAATTTAATTAATCAACATTTTTCTTAACATTTTTCTTAGGGCATTTTGTTTTCAGCTGCCAACCTAAACCTTAGGGGCACAGATTGTGTATGAGTTAGTAATGACAGGAGATGCTGAATAGTGTGGTTTAGTCCTGGCTCTTTCACTAACTGCAGGGTGACACTGGTTCTCTGTGGCCTTATCTGTAGGGAAGTGATGGGAGTACCATTATTTTTTGCACTTTATCCTAGTATGTGGTCAGTAATTTGTAATATATTAAACCATCTGTAGCTGTTTATATTAGATACGCTCCCTTTATCCCTTCTTTTCTCTGCCTGCCTTCTTTTCTCTGTTCCATTCTCCTTCTTGCCTTTTTTCTTCCCTTCTTCCTTTCTTTCTTCTTGATGATATGGAGGAAAAGAATTGGTTAGATAATTAAAATACTTTAGGGCAATAATAGCTTAAGTAGTTTAAAGTTTATGTTTTTTTTTTTTTTTTTTTAGTTTGTTTTATGGCATAGTACTAACAAAACTTGATCCCTGGGCCAGAGTGATTGCGAAGTGGGTAGAGCATTTGCTTTGCACGCGTCCGACCTGAGTTCAATCCCCAGCATTCTATATGGTCCCCAGAGCTTGCCAGGAGTGATTCCTGAGTATCTCCTGGGATGCCCCCCCAAACCAAAACCAAACAAACAAATGAAACACTTGATCCTTAATACTACTATATTGTAAGGGAAACTGTGTACTTTTATACTGTTATACAATTTGTTGTTGTTTTTGGACTACACAGGTCAGTGCTTAGGGTTTTCTCCTGGCTCTGTGCTTAGGAATCACTCCTGGCAGTTCTTGGGAGATCATATGTGGTGCTAGGGATCAAACCTGGGTAGACCATGTTCAAGGCAAGTGCCTGATCAGCTGTGCTATTTCTCTGGCTCCATTAAAAATAAAATGTATTAAGAAAGGTTATTAGAACCTGAACTGGGGTCTTTAAATACAGAATACAGGGTCTTTGGATACAGAATGTGTGTTTGTACAATGTTTATTCTATATGACTGATTTTTCTGTTATTTTTTTTTTAATTTGGGGGGGCTTTTGGCCACACCCTGTGGTGCTCAGGGGTTACCCCTGATATTGTTGGGGGATCATATGGGATGCCCAGAATCGAACCTAGATTGGCTATGTGCAAGGCAAATACCCTACCTGTTGTACTAGTGCTCCTACTGATATTTCTTTATATCTCCTCTTGAGCCTTTCTTTCCATTGCATCAAATTTTTGTTCTTTAATCCATATTTCAGGCAGACTTTATATATTTGGTTTTGAACCATAACCACTGTACTCAGGGTTTACTACTTTTTCTGTACTCAACGGTCACTTCTAGTCACTCCTAGCTCAGGAAATCATCTTTTATGCCAGTGATTGAACCAGGATCAGACTTTCAGGGCAGGTGACTTATTTGCTGTATTAGCTTTCCAGTTACCCATGACTTATTTTATATTTTCTGTCTGGATCAACTAATTGTACTATTTTTTATTTTATTTATTTATTTATTTATTTATTTATTTATTTATTTATTTATTGTTTTTGGATCATA
Source organism: Suncus etruscus (assembly GCF_024139225.1). Classification (NCBI taxonomy): domain Eukaryota; kingdom Metazoa; phylum Chordata; class Mammalia; order Eulipotyphla; family Soricidae; genus Suncus; species Suncus etruscus. The sequence goes on from NC_064851.1 coordinate 118,488,260, forward strand.
CCCTCAGCATTCAGGTGTTATCTTGGCTCTACGCTCAGAGATCTCTTCTGGCAGGCTCGGGGGACCATATGGGATGCTGGGATTCCAACCACCGTCCTTCTGCATGCAAGGCAAATGCTACCTCCATTATCTCCATGCTATCTCTTTGGCCCTAATTGTACTATTTTTATGAGACTGGAACAATCTCTGGCTGAGTGTGTTTTTTGGTGGGGGTTACACTCAGTGATGCTGAGGGGTTGGATTGTTGTGTGCAAGGTAAGTGCTGTCTATCTCTCTAGCCCCTGGAGTTTGTATTTTTTGTTTTGGTTTTCTTGGACCACAACCAGCTGTACTCAAGGTTGACTCCTAGGACCAATTCTGGGACTGGATTGAGCCCAGATCAGCTGCATGCAAGACAAGTGCCTTCACCAATTGTGTTATAGCTCTGGTCTCCTGACTGATTTTGTCTAATCTGATTTTCTCAAGAATTTTGAAATGTAGCTACAGTGAAAAGCCTTGTAAAGCTTCACGTTTCAGTGGGTTGATATGTTTGTTTTTAATGGCAGTTCTGTTTATAGTAGAGTGTTCACTGCCTGATTTTGCTAAGATAGGACAGGACACAGAATGAGGAGCTTATGAAGATAGTCATATACTGTATTTTTTTGTTGTTATTGCTCTTTTTTTTGGGCCACACCCTGTGACGCTCAGGGGTTACTCCTGGCCATATGCTTAGAAATCACTCCTGGCTTAGGGGACCAAGTGGGACTCCGGGGATTGAACCAAGGTCCTTCCTAGATCAGCTATGTGCAAGGAAAACACCCTTCTACTGTGCTATCACTCTGGCTCTATATATTGTATATGTATATATGTATATATTTTGGTTTTTGAGCCACACCTGGTGATGCATAAGGGTTTCTCTTGGCTATGCACTCAGAAATTGCTCCTGGCTTGGGGGATCATATGGGATGCCTGGGGATCAAACTGCAGTCCATTTTAGGTTAGCACATGCAAAGCAAATGCCCTACTGCTTGCACCACTGCTCTGGCCCTATATACTGTATTTTTAAAAGTCCTGGAAAGGGCATTTCACAAGCTTGTTGGTAACATCTTCCTGGGCCCTGTAATCTTCCTTGCCAAAATGTTCTTTTCTCTTTCTATTAAACACAAATCCCTGTCCTTGCAGTTTGGCCCGTCCTTAGAGAGAAAAACATCCTCCCCTGCACACTGTCCTTCAGAACCCTGTCACCTCCTCTTGCCATATTTATCGGCTTCCATAACTGTGTCCTCTTAGGATCCATTTCCACATAGTTAATTACTTCTGATGCTCTTCTTTGGATGTTGTCCAATTCCACTCAGCATGCTTGGGTTTGGGTCCAGAAAAGCTCTCAATGTGGTAATGTTGTTCCAAATAGTGCCAGGGGACCCCAGCTCACTGCTTGTCTCTCTCTGTTTCCTCCTCACCTCCCTTTGAAAATACCACATTAGGGCCAGAGAGATAGTACAGCAGGTTGGGCCTTTGTCTTGCGCATGACTGACCTGGCTACAATCCCCAGCATCCCATATGGTCCCCTGAGTCTGCTAGGAATGATTCATGAGTTCGGAGTAAGCTCTAGCATGGCTGGATGTGGCCTGAAAAGAAAAAGAAAAAAAAAACAACTCTTCCTTACCCCCTCCAATAATAACTAATAAACCTGGACTTCTGCTTGAGAGATAGGGTAGGTGGTAACCGTAGCTGACCTGGGTTTGATCTCTCAGTCCTGAAAATGGACCCTTGAGTCCTACCAGGAGTGATCCCTGAGAGCAGAGCTGAGAATAAGAGCTGTGCACCTTCCGGTGTAGCCCCCCCAAAAGACAAATAAACAACACCCCAAACCCCTCAAAAAACAACAGAAATAGAACTCAACCAATTTAACTGGGCCACAGGAGGTCTTGCATGCAGCTGCCTAGGCGGATGCAGTTTCTACCCTGGTTGGAATCCCCACACTGTCTTTGGTCCCTGAAGCACAGCAAGTGGGCACTCCTGAGCAGAGCTAGGAATGGCCCTTGAGAACTACCGGGTATGGATAACCCCCCTCCCAATATATAAATAAGAAGGTTTAAAAATAAGGAAATAATAAAAAATTTTCACCATCTTTCCATCCCTCTTTTCCCACAGCCCTACATGTCCCCACTTTTCCTTCTAAATCTGGTGTTTCCCCTTTTCTTTCTTGGTTAATTCCCCCTTGGTTAATTTTTACCACCTTCCTAATTTAACTGCTTCCTGTTATTCCTGCAATTCTTATGTCAGTGGCAGCAGTTAGTAGCTCTCTTCAAGACTAATGCCAAGTGTGATTAAATATATAACTACCTCAGTGTCATTTTTAATTGATTTGTATGGAGGAAACTTGGGTTTATCATCTTGGGTTTCAGGTGCACAACATTAACTTAGCATCTGCCTAAGTCACTCTTCTGTTCACCTCACTTCACCTCCTCTTCCTCATTTACTCCCCTCCTGTTAAGTACCGTTCCTTATAAATCACAAATAGATATTAGTAAATATATGTGTGTTTACATAAAATTTACATGTATATACAAAATTTATTTGTTATATTTCTTGTTTATTAACTGCAGTTTTATATTTTTTTAACCTATATTTAGTGGTTTTCAGGGGCGATTCCTGGTTTAGTGCTTGTGGCCAGTGTGGGACCCCATAGTTTTTGGGGACCCACATCATCTAGTGCTAGGGCTCCCTCATATAAAGCATGCACTCCAGCTCTTTGAGCCATCTCCTGGGCCCTGTTACATTTATTTCTAATATCTTCTGCTCCCTTTTATAATTTGATTGTTTTTCTCAATGATTTAATTTTGCCTCCTTTACCAAGTTTAAAGTTAGTCGCGATAGTAACCCCTTTGCACCTACAAGTAATAAATACATCAGTAAATATATTTTGATGGATTGGAAGCTTCTCTTTCTGGATTCCCATGGTCCCCCACTGGGAACATGGATATTTCCATCAGAGAGACTGCCTAACCACATGCACGTTTTTGTCACGTGTGATCATCACCAGTTCTTTCGTATTTCCGTGCGCACTAAAAAGTCTTACCCATAGACTGGGTAAACTCTTGAAACTTAGCTGTAATTGGATCCTGAAAAGCACTTCTCTTGAGATTGACCCCGAAGCATTTATCTTGCACCCATCCCGGTGGTCTGGAAATCATGTTTTCCTAGATTATTAGAATGTTCTGCTAAATTGAATCAAAATCCATATAAAAAAGTTAAAATATGTGATGTTATCTCGTGTCCCGCAGGCATACCTCATTCAGATATAGAGGAAATAAAAGGGATCTAATAGCAATTAGCTCTCCAGCAGTCCTGCTGATCTCTGCCAAGCACTTGGTGACTTCCCCGCTTGCAGATTTACTTTTGGAATGAAAGTGTGATAAAGTGTGATAAAGCCCTTTGTTTTGATGCAGATTATCTGTATGCGGAATAATTCCCAGGCCGGTAATCCTGTGGGTGGTAGGAAGCACAGGTAATGATGTGATTAGCAATAGTCCCTCAGCATTTTCTATCCCTAGAGAGTTTACATGCACATTCAAATTAAATTAAAATTCTTGAGAATGAAGTGGAATGGGGGAAAGAAGAGGGCAGTTAGGAGAATAAATTGGTCCCAAGTGGCTCTTTCCAATTCTCTAAGCATAAGCCAGCCAACTATGATGTGAAATATATGACCAGAACCCTGGCACCCTCTGCCAATATCTGCAGGACTGATTCTGTGGAAGTTATTGTTATAAAATATTTGACTCTAGAGCATGACATGCCCCAAGTTGTTACTTCTTCTCACAGGAGGTTAAGTGATACCATAGCTACAAATAAGTAACATTAGCTCTACTGTATGTTTCATTATAGATGGAATAGGAGGTGTATGAGGGAGCAGCACATTAGGAAGGTTTAGTAGCTTTAGAAATGGGTCACGCTGTGGTTTCCAGGTGTGCTGTGCATGAAGAGCTTTATGTGGGAGGAGTGGGGCTGCTCTGCAAATATTTCATATGTGAATTCACATGTGTTGCTAAATCACAAAGTTTCTTCTTTGTGATCCTAGCTTTCCCCCCCCCCCCCTTTTTTTTTTTTTTGGATTTTGGGCCACACCCAGCAGTGCCCAGGGATTACTCCTGGCTGTCTGCTCAGAAATAGCTCCTGGCAGGCACGGGGGACCATATGGGACACTGGGATTCGAACCAACCACCTTAGGTCCTGGATCAGCTGTTTGCAAGGCAAACACCACTGTGCTATCTTTGCGGGCCCTCCTTTTTTTTTTGTTTTGTTTTGTTTTGTTTTGTATTGGGATCACATCCTGTAGTGCTCAGGGGTTACTTCGGGCTCTACAACCAAGAATCACTCCTGGCTGTGGTTGGTGGAATATATGAAGTGTCAGAGATCAAACCCAGGTTGGTTGCATGCAAGGCAAGCGTCCCACTTGCTGTACCAAGGTGATCCTAGCTCCAGCCCCATGGGATCCTAGGATAATAAGGCAATGAGCAGAATTTCTCTTTTAACTTATTCTATCTTCAGTGAGTTAAATAGAGACTCAAAAAGATTTTTAGTCTGATGCTCAATATCAGTTTTCATAGTCCCTTGAGTGTTATGTGACAAGTATACAGAATTGCTAATTATTGATAGCCAGGGATTGAATAATGCAATCTCAAAGCTGGGAGTAATCAGACCTCACGATCAACTTTAGTTAGAAAATAGTCGGAGTTGTAGTTTGATAGCAGACTCACTTTTAACCAGTCATGAAATTATTTAAAGAGCTTATCCGTGGAATAATGTGTATCTAACTTAAGAAAGAAAATTCTTAACTACCTTGCCTTTGGGGAAAATAAGTGAAAAGATTTTTGTGATCCTGAGAGTGAAGTAAGGATTTAACAAGTCACTTTCCTTTTCTTTTTCTTTTTTTCTGAAATTTGATTTGGGGGCCAAACCCAGCTGAGCTCAGGGCTCACACCTGGCTCTGCGATCAGGGAGCACTCCTGGAATAGCTAGTGACCATCCCTCTATGGTGCTGGGAATCAAGCCTTGGTCAGTGGGTCATAGCGGTGGTATATGTGAAGCGAGCACATTACCCACTGGACTCTCTCTAGCCCCAGCAAGTCAGTTTTCCCTTAGTTGTTTCTAGGTCAGCCAGGAGTGAATTCACTCTGTTCCCATAACACTTGTTTTGTTTTGCTTATCACTATTTGAACAAGGCCTTGGGGAGGAGAGGAGGCTGGAAACACACTAGTGTTGCCGGTAGTGTACCCCCCTGTTTGATCCCCGAGCATTGATGTGCCCTGAGAGCTTCCAAGCACCCTGGGGTGGCTGGGTAAGCCCCTCCTGGCACTGCAGGACTGGAGCAGCCCCACATCCTCAGGCTCTTGCATTGGAGTCTGCCCAGTTAGTTGGCTGGGAATCCTCAGAGTGACCCCCAGGATTCCTGAACATTGGGGGGATCCTGCTACTTCCCTTGCCCCTTTAATGAAAAGGCAGCTGTGAAGAATTTCACACCATGTGGAAAATGCAGCGTGCTCTAAAATATGAAAATGCAGGGTGCCCCTCGGTCAACGACATTGCTGTGTTTTATGTGTCGTGCTTGGTTGCCTTTTATACCTGCTGCATCGAATGTGGCATTTGTGTCTCTGAACCACGCTTCCTTTTTTTCTTAAAGACATATTTTTGAATTGAGTCACTGTGGGACACACTGTTACAGAGCTGTTTATAACTGAGTTTCATACATACTATGTCCCTTCTCCAGTGCACCACAAAGAACTGGGGAGAGTGAGTGCAGTTAGGGATGGGACCACTGTGACAGTGATAGTTAGAAATGATCACATAGACAAGAACTGGGTGCTGAAAGGAGATAAAGTGACAGGCCTAATTTCCTTCAAAGACAATATTGCAAATCACAGTGCCTAAAATGAAAGAAAGGGGAGAGACAGAGAGACAGAGACTGAGAGAGATAGACAGAGACAGAGAAGAAAATAATATGCCATAGAGATAGAGTTGGGGACATTGGTGGCAGGAAATGTGCCAAACTTCTTACTCCTAATCTGCCCTTACAGCTTACATCTGCCCTTACATCTTCCAGCAGATAAATATTCTTTCTTGGAACTATCTTAGATGGTCAAAGGTGAACTAAACGGTTCACCTTTGTAATTAGTGAATATTTTTATCCACAATTGGAACTAAAGAATATGCCAAGCTCTTGCTTAGTACTTGAACTTAGCATGGGATCACCATCAATCCTGTTAATAAAGTGAGCATTGGTTAAAGACCAGGAGTCCGGACAGCTGTGAGCCATTCACAAGGAATGAGGCCATTTGCTGAGGGAGATTGTATTTCTTCACGTGGGAAGCCACCTTTGTTCCTTGTCACCAGCGCATTCCTTGCAGGTGAGGTCATTCTGCAGGGCTGATATCTTTTACCTTTTATAAAAGGGAGGTGTGGATTCCTCCCAGTACATTCCACGGTGAGACCTAGATGTCAGTTGTGAAAGAAAGCTCACTCTACCTGTCCGTTAAAAGCTTTTGAAGGACAAAAGCCAACCTCAGAGGCTTTGTGAACCATGACTTGACAATAAAGGAACTGTAGGCTCCTGTTTTTGAAACAGCCTGTTTAAAGACAAAAGGGCAGTCTACTCCCACAGTGTCGTGTAATAGCAGAGGAGGATGGACATCTTGTTCGGTGCATGATTTTTAAGACTGCTCTGCCTGGTTACCTGAAACAATAGTTTCAGCCAATAAAGCCATGGAGAGGGGCTACCTATTTTCAGGTCTCTTTGTTTAGTTAGAATTAAATTCACAAAGCAACACGGCTCTCAGCAAAACCTGGAGGGTGAAAAAGCAGTAGCGAGTGTCAGATGAAGCTCTAACTATTGGAGTAGTCTGCAACAAATCTCTCTGTTCCCCCAAGTTGAAGCCTGCTCTGGCCTCTCAGGCAGCGTCTGTGCCTCTCCTTACTTACATTTATGTAATGGCCCAGTAGCTGTTCAGTACGTGGAGTGACCATGTCTTCCTGCACTGCACCTTTGAAGCATGTGGACTTTGCATCCTCCACAAGCCTTTCTTGCAGTCCATTGAACCACCAAGCCTGTAGCCTTTGCTCCTGCTCTTTACCCTGCCTGGAAGGAGGACCTTTGCCTCAGGCCTCAGTGGGGCCTACTTATTTACTTCTGTCTCATCTCTTTTTCAGAAAGGTCTTCTCCTACCTCGATACCCACAAAGGCCCCTCATTTGACTCCTTTCCACCTTCTAGCCTTGGTCTGTCTTACCTTGCCTTGGTTGATCCCCGAGCATTGATGCCTCCCTCCCTGCTTGCCTCCCTGTCTGCCTCCCTGCCTGCCTCCCTCCCTCCTTCCTACTTTCCTTCCTCTCTCTCCCTCCCAGTGGTGTTCAAGGCTTTTTCTTGGCTCTACACTTAGTTACTCCTGTGGGCTCAGGGGGAACCATTTGTAGTACTGGGGATTGAAGCGGAATCAGCTGCATGCAACGTAAGCGCTCTACCCTCTGTACTATTGCTCCAGGTCTGCTTTATTATTATTATTATTATTATTATTATTATTATTATTATTATTATTATTATCACTATCATCATCATAATTGTTATTATTATTATTGTTCATTATTATTATTATTTTGGTGTTTTGGGGTCTCATCCGGTGGTGGTGCTCAAGGGTTACTCCTGGCTCTGAGCTCAGAAATCACTCTTGGAATGCTCAGGAGACCATATGGGATGCTGGGAATTGAACCCGGGTCTATTTTGGGTTGGCCTCGTACAAGGCAAACACCCTACAGTTGTGCTATCACTCTGGCCCCTATGTGCTTTATTTTTCTTTGCTGCACTTATATTATGAATTTACTTGTTCTTTCCTTCTTAAAAGAGAGCTCTTTGAGGTTATCCTTTGATTCATGTGTTCCTGTCCAGATCCCTGGTAGCTACAATAATCTAAACCAGGAAGTCTTAAATTTTTTCCCACTTGCAACTCTTTTTATGCCCAAGAAATTTGTAAGTAACCTCAGATATACAAATAGGTGTAGAAATCCAACATTCACCTATTGTAAAGAAATTAATCAATTTATTAAATTTCTTTTGCTTTGTTTTTGGGCTTTACCAGCGGCATTCAAGTGTTACTTCTGGCTCTGTGCTCAGAAATTAATTGATGATTATTTTGGTTTTTGGGCCACACCTGGAGGTGCTCAGAACTTACTTGCTCTAAACTCAAGGATCACTCTTGGTGGCCTGAGGGAATGATATGGGTAGCTGGGGGCTCAAACCTGGGCTATCTACATGCAAAACAAGCATCCTGTTCATTCTACTATTGCATGGGCCCTAAGAAATTTAAAATTCTGAAAAAAAATTTAAAAAGTTAACAAACCTTGGGCCGGACTGGTGGCACAAAGAGGTAAGGCGTCTGCCTTGCTGGCACTAGCCTAGGACAGAGAGATTTCTCTCCAACCCAGGAGAGATTTCTGAGCGAACAGCCCCTGAGTGTTACCAGGTGTGGCCCAAAAACCAAAACAAACAAACAGAAAAAAAAACAACCCCAAAGTTAACAAACCCATAGGGGTTTCTAGCCCACCACATAAGAGAGTGGCTCTTTCTATAGTAAGCCCTCAAAAAGAACATGTCAAATGAACAAATCAGTGAATGAGTGTTATCTGCTGTATCTTGGTTTGAACTACTCTCATTCAGATATTTAAGTTAGAACTGAGAAATTTTATTTTATGGAAGAGTAAATTAAAGTGTCCTGCTTACATGATGATTAATTTTGTGTTGTTTTGATTTTATGAAGAAAAATGGGTAGTGTTTAAAAAAAAATCTTGCTATGAGCTTTATTTTTTCCTCTCCCAGCCCAAGAGATGAATGATTGTACACTCGAGCAGTATCTTGGATTTCCACTTTCGGAAATGAACACACCCCTTTTCTGATTGACAGCCTCGTCTCCTCTAGTATACTCACTCTCTGACATCAGATATTGAGAGCATATAAAGGAACAATCCCTTTTATATATTTCAGCACATTCCTAGGCTGAGCATATTCTTGGGAAGAGAAGTAACATTGTTTTCTGTACCTAAAACTGTTGAAGGAGTGGGTGGAGACACCTATTAATCTTGGCTGTGTCGTGACTTGAGCATCCTTTCTCATTCGATGGGAGTGTGGGTTCAAGTTCGCCTTCAGATGGCTTTTTAAATTCTTTATTATTATTATTTTTTTTTACTTTTCCCCTTTGCAGACAAATACAACCAAATTGTGCATTGTTTCTGACGTGCCTTGAGCCTGCTGATGAATGTCAGAAATGAGTTTCCTTCTTCTAATCTTTTTTTGTTTTGTTTTTGGGTCACACCCGGTAGTGCTCAGGGGTTTACTCCTGGCTCTATGCTCAGAAATTGCTTCTGGCAGGCTCGGGAGACCATATGGGATGTAGGAATTCGAACCACCATCCTTCTGCATGCAAGGCAAACGCCTTACCTCCATGCAATCTCTCCGGCCCCTCCTTCTAATCTAACTCTTGCTCTGTACATCACATATGAAGTCTACTAACTCTCACTGACCACCTGATAGCAGTACCAGCTGGCTCTGTTCTAGCTTTAAACCTACCTGTATCTGCTCTCTCTGCTTTAGAGACACAGGACGTCAGGATTTGCACAAGTTTTATTTTCCTTCTTGCATCCTGGTGCATGTCCAGCAGGAACCTGCATATATGTGTCTTTTCACTAGCAGATACTTAGGTACTTATTCAGATCCCTGGCCTGAGTTCCACTGAGACCTGGAGGATATTCCTTCTGGTCCCTTCATGGGGAATCTCTAAATGTGATTTGGGACAATCCCACTAAACCTCTGCAAGTAGGCAGTGCAGTTCCAGCCCAGAGACATGGTGTGGCGTGTAGGTTACTGCAGGCTGCCAGAAAGGCCCGCAGTGAGAAGCAGAACTGTCTACATTGGGTGCACATCTTCTGGGGAGGCCTTCCAAGGAAGCATATGGGTTCAGGGCCCCCAGGGACCAAAGGCCAATGGCTCACCTGACCAACAGAAACACACCCAGTAGAACTATGGGAGGGTCTCCAGGGTCACATGTGAAATCAGTTGTCCAGGATGCTCAAGTGTTCATGAGGTGCTGGGGCTCAAACTTGGGTCCTCTGTACAGCACATATATAAGTCAGCCCTTTGAGCTTCCTCCCTGGTTCCTGGCTGTCCCTTTCCTACTTCTGTTCCTGTTGTCAGCTCCAGAGTAGGTAAAACTGATACTTGACTCCAATCACATGCTCAAAAGCCTCTGTGTCTTAAGGACAGCAAGACTAGTCTTTGGGGCCCTTCCCAGAGCTAGCAGCCCTCCCCCCAGTACGGATTAGCATCATTTGTCAAGTGACTTTAGCTTCTTCCCAGCCATCCTCCTGAATGAATACAAGGTCACCCCAGTATGGGGACATGAGGCAACCTGCCAGGCTTTCCGGTTCTCCCACCTTCAAGCTGGTCTGGCATGATTGGTGCAGGCCTGCAGGCTGCTGTCTCCATGGCTTTCATGGCCTGTTCCTTGTCCCTGATTGACTCTCCAGTATTGCTTGGAAGCTCAGGAAATACTTGGTTGCATGAAGATCTCACTGACTAACCCCCCACCCCCACCAGTCTGCTTTGCCCCAGTCGGAATCTATCAGAGCCTGTTCTCTCTCTCTCTCTCTCTCTCTCTCTCTCTCTCTCTCTCTCTCTCTCTCTCTCTCTCTCTCTCTCTCTCTCTCTCTCTCTCTCTCTCTCTCTCTCTCTCTCTCTCTCAGTTTCTCTTTCTCTCTGCCCCCCTTTGCATTTCTGTTCCTCTCTTCTCCCTTCCTGCCACCCCGCTCCTGGGTCCATCTCCTGTTTCAGTCTAAGCCTTTCTCTTCCTTCAATCATTACCTTTCCCCAATCATTGTGGCCTTATATGCTGTTAAATGGCCCTTGATCTCCTTTTCTAATTCTTCAACTACCTTTGATTTATGGGAGGGAAGCCACATGGAGATAATAGTCTACGTCTTGAATTTTCCTGCAACACAGACCTCCTTCCGTCTTCTTTTTTAAGATGAGGAGCTATGAGATTATTTAAGTTTTTCTATAGCAGCCTTGCAAGATTGTCATATTTACCATGGAATTATTTTATAGATGAGAAGATTTGAATTGGCTTTTATTTTCAGAGCAAAATAATTACTAGTTAAATGACACATTAGTGGATCAAACCCAGTTGATGCAAGTTTGTGTCTTTCTTAAAATAAAAGTCGAAAAATTAAATTTGTTCCTTGGTAATTTGATTTGCGGGGAGTGGGGAACAAAGGATTCCAAACAGGGCTTTTAAAATCAGTTCTAATTAATTGTCTGTGCAGATGCATCAGCTAAGATTGGGAGGCAATTAGTCTAATTATGTTTAAAATACAGTTCCCTGCTTAAATAGATAATCACACCCTCAGGCCTGCTGATCTTTTTCCTCCTTTCTCCTTTAGACACCCAGTGCATTTTTTTGGCCATTAAGCATCACCTCCTCAATGTCTGTGGAGCAGAACAAAGAGGTAGAATACAGATAAGTGGCATGACACTTTCTCCCCAGCCTTGAGTTCTGTCCCTTGTGACTGATGTATACAACACACCTGGATAGGATCTGCAGAGGACAGTGTATACTCCGAGCCTTTAATTCTGAGTTTTTGGAAAGCTGAGTTTTCTTGAGGAAATATTTGTTTGTTTGTTTTTAGGCCACACCTAAGTATTAGGCCAGCCAAGTTGCTCCTGGCTCTGTGCTCAGAAATGGCTCCTGGCAGGCTCTGGGGACCATATGGGATACCAGGAATTGAACCTGGGTCCATCCCTGATTGGCTGCATATAAGGCAAACACCCTAACACTGGAGATATCTCCAGCTCCCAACTCTAGGAAATATTTTTCTTTTTCTTCTTTCTTTTTTAATTTTCGTTTTGTATTTGGGCCACACCCCTATGCTCAGGCTCTGCATTCAGAAGTTACTGCTGGCAGGCTCAGGGAATCTGGGATGCTGGGGATTGAACCTGGGTTGGCTGTGTGTAAGGCAAATGCCCTATCCACTCTTCTATCACTCAGGTCCCAAAAGTGTCTTTTCTTATATTCCAAATTAGAGTGCATTCCAGCTGAGATTTATTGGGAATGCTATGAGGTTATTTGAGTTTCCAGGAAGAATTTGAATACATTTCACTTTAGGAAAAAAACATACCATTAACATGAGGTCTCAGTTGTCATGTCTGCAGAGTAGAGGACCAGGTAAAAGTGTCCCCTGGACTCCTGAAGTCCTTGCAGAACCATCCGGACTTTGGTTGCTTCAACTTTTGCAATGGCAGAGGCAGCCCTGACAAATTTGTTTCTCGTTTTGACTCAAGCAGTGGGTATCTGTACAGTTGAGTGAGCAGAACTGCTTTTCCTGTCTTTTATTAAAGACGAATTTGTCCACTTTTCTCCTTAGTAGATTTCTTTTTTATTAGAAGACTCTATTGAAGGTGGTCTTTAGAGAGTCTCCCCTCTTGCCCTTCCTTTAGTTTCTGGTAGCATTAAACATGATTTATAAATTACATTTTCATTTTATAGGATATCCTGCAGTTTCTAGACTACAGGCTTTATTACCGACCTACCACAGCGATTTTGCTTTTTATTTCAGTTGTAGTTGCCTGACCATATACTTTGGAACAGGCACTGAGGGTTAGTATCATTGCTATGTTTATAGCTGGATTGTGCAATGTTTCTCCATATATTCATGAGCAGGAGCTTGAGGATTGCTAAGTAGTGATCTTAGGCTAGTTGCAACCTTGGTTTTTTTTTTTTTTCTTTTTCTAAATATGATGTTAGGACACAAGTTGGTATTTCATTGGTAAGGATGGAAGTATAATGGGTTTCTGTGAATGATATTCACCTTGGAGTTGGTTGAGAGCAGAAATGGGTGAGTTAAGTATATACATTGTAGTTTAAGTGTGGCTTGGATTGTGATGAGCATACATTGCCCTTTGGACTCCTTTGTTCACATGTCATCCATGGGTGATGCATTTAGTCTAAGTAGATTTGTTCAGTGGAGACCATTTCATTTTCCTTTCTTCTCTGAGTTTACCCTGTCAGAGTGAGTAGGGTGGAAGTTATGTTTGGGAATGTTTTTTTTATGATCTATTGTATTATTGGCCTCTTTGGATTGGGGGCGGGGCTATACCCAGCTGTGTTTAGGGGCTGCTCCTGACTCTGTGTCAGAAGGGATCTCTACTAGTTCCATATGTGGTTTAGGGGATTGAATTGCAGTGAGGCATGCAAGGCAAGCGTCTTAGCTTCAGCACTGTCTGTACTGTCTTTCCAATTTATTCTTCTTTACTTTTTGGGAACAACTTGATTTTGGGCCACACCTGGAGGTGCTCAGGGCTTATTCCTGGCTCTGTGTTTAGGGGATTATATGGGTTGCCAGGGATTGAACCTGGGTTGGCCACATTAACTACTATACTACTGTTTTAGCACACAAACTTCTTATGGTAAATACTGTATTACTTTATTTATATGTAAATAGACAAACTGATTAAGGGCCCATAGCAGTAGTACAGCAGATAGGGTATTTGCTTTGCACATGACTGATGTGGATTCCATTGCTGGCATCCCATATGGTTCCTTGAGCACCACTAGGAATAATTTCTTAGTGCAGAGCCAGGAGTAAGCCCCGAGTACCTCTGGATGAAACCCAAAAAGTAGGGAAAAAATTCCCCAAACAAATAGAAAAAGAGATCAGATTTGTGATTTTCAGAGACTAAGGATGTGTAGTTACTGGTTAAAAAGTACAAACTTTATTTTACTTATAAAATAAATAAGTAGAGTGTACAATATAATGACTATCAGCGACTCTGCTATATATGATATACTTGGAAGTTGCTAAGGAAGTAAATCTAAAGAATTCTCATCATAAGAGGAATGTCATTTTCTTTATATAATAGAGGTGAATATTTTGTATTATGCATTTTATTAGATAGCCTTCACATAATCATTTATTTACATTAATTAGGATGTTGAACTTTGTGTTTTATTTCTGTCAAGTAATGCTGGTTCCAGCTAAATGAGTTTAAATTATTAAATTATAGCTAGGAGAATTCAGATGCTCATTCTGGCATTACTGGTACAGTATAGTCTTGAGTTCACAAAAAAGATGGATTGTCAAACTCTAGAATTGAGTAGAAAGCAATCATCTGTGTAGAGGCTTTAAAAAAATAGAACTGGGAAGAGCTTTGATAAAAGCAGCAGGAAGTTCTTCCTGAATCAGCACTGGCCCATTGTGTGGAGTGGGTTGCAGATTTCTAATTAGGCCTCTGTATACATACAGCCCTCAATTCATATGGAAGAAATTTTAGGTGGTGGTGAGGCATGTGTGTATTTGTGTCTTGGTATGAAATGGCACATGTTATGAGTTGAAAGTGAAAATTAGGAAAAAATGAGTATGTGTTTCAATAGCAAGAAACATGGAAATAGAGTATCTCGGAAAAAAAAAAAAGAAAGAAAAAGAAAAAGAAAAACAATCACAGCAGAACAACAACCTGAAAGTTACTTCATGTAATTTTGAGATCAGACAAAGGGATGGCCAGAGCCTACAGGGAGCGTGTAGAGGCCTGTTGCTAAATCAGAAATGAACAGGAATGCAGTTCAAAACCTCATTTACTACTCTTTAGTCTGTTGCCCTAGAGACAGACTTAACATATTGACTTTGGCAACTCCAGGGTAGCTTGCCATGTCTGCAGTTATTTTAGTGAAAAATTTGAATTTGTGATTTAAAAAATTTAAGTTTACTGTAGTCAGTGCAACATATTATACTGGTAGATAGGTGGGACTTTCTGGAAGGTTCTAAGCCTTCTTCTTCTTTTTTTTTCTAAAAAAGAATAAAATAAATGGTTCAAATAAAGGTTTCTTATTCTGAAGAGTCCAAATAGGAAAACACAGTAAAGGAAAGTGAGGCTGACTGAAAAGCAAGGATAAGACAAGAGTGTGTGGAGACTGATTTAAATTTCAGGCGTCCTCTCGCTCTGTCGCTTGGATGAGGTAACTGGAGAGTGTAGATAACGAAATTAAGTCAGAGGGCTGCTTAAATATTGTTTAGAGACTGAAATGAGTGCCTTAGTCTAGAATGATAAAGGTGCCACCCAGCTCTAATTTTAAGTGATTCCTTAGAGCCAAGCAGGTTGGCATCTTTTGGGGACTCTCTAGCCATTCAGTGGTTGCAAATGAAAATGACATTTCATTGGTTTTTCTGAAGCAAAACAAAAAACCCAGCGAAAAAGAATTCCCACAGACCCAACAAGGAATGTTTAAAGAATGTTAGAAGGAAATAAAAATCATGGAGTTAGGGGGACTGGAGAGATAGCACAGCGGTAGAGCGTTTGCCTTCACATAGCCAATCCAAGGACAGACAGTAGTTCAAATTCCAGCATCCTATATGGTCCCCTGTGCTTGCCAGTAGTGATTTCTGAGCATAGAGCCAGGAGTAACCCCTGAGCGTCACTGCTGGGTGTGACCCAAAAAACATAAAACAAACAAAAAATCATGGAGTTAGGAGAAGAGGCTCTGAGCTGGGATAGTTCTGATGGGAAGGATATCTGCCCTCCTGTGCTGTTTTCCAATGTCTCCTGTATAAGAAACGCTGGGTTGCCATCAGGAATGCCTCATACTATCCCAGACACCTGGATTTTGATTTAAGGGGACTTGGAGCCCAGGGACCTGATTTTTAAACAAATTTTTCTTCCCATTACTGTTTGAGGGGAAACACTTTCAAAATCTAAATGTAGATCTGCACGGTCAAGTACTGAACTTGATTTTTGTTTTTGGGCCACACCGGTGGTAACTCAGAGGTTACTTCTGACTTTGCTCTGGGAGGCTTGCGGGACCATATGAGTTGCTGGGGATCAAACTTGGGTCCATCTCATGTCTATCGCATGCAAAGCAAATGACATACCATTTTTCTATTGCTCTGGCCTTCAAATATTGAACTTAATGTCCCCCATCTCTTCAAATATTCGGGGTATAATTTTGGAAGTGTTATTTTATCTGGCAGGTGTTACTTGTGAGGCCAGAAAATAGTATAGTGGACGTTGAGTTCTAGAGTGGGTTCCCTGAGCATCTCCTGGGGCAACCCCAGAGGCCCCAGCACTGTAGGTAACCTCAGAGTAGCATCATATCTAGTGCTGAACTTGTCTGCTTGGTTCAGACTTGCTTGTGGGGACCCCAGATGTTCTGAGCACGGGTGTTCCCCCTTCACTTTTCCTAGGGTCCCAGAGAAGCATTTTTTTGCACAGGGGCACCTGGCCCTTGTTCTGACTTGCTGGATTCTCCATGTCTGCCCTGGTGGAGCCGAGCTGCACACAGGTTGGTAGAGCAGTGCCCGAGCACATCCTGTTGGCTCAAGTGTCTGCAACCTTTGCATCCTTAGCCCATTCTCCACTTCGGGGAATGGTCGTTTTAGGTACAAGCAGAGCATGTACCCAGCACCCTTTGGACCAAATAGTCCCACATAGAATTGTGGGTGAAGTTCTCTGCCTGTCTCCTAGGGGGTGAATTTGTTGAAGGAAATATCAAATCCCAGATAAAGCATTTTTAGATCATGTATTCCCTGAGTTAAACATCTTTCATGTTAGGGCCATTTTGCCTAGACTCTTCCAGATTCTTGCCTCCAGACAGTATTTGAAAAAGATTTCTTAGAGCTCGAGTGATAGTACAGTGGCTAGGACACTTGGCTTACATGTAACTGGCTTGGATTCAATCCCTAGCACTATATTAGGTCCCCCTGAGTGCTGCCAAGAGTAAGCACAGCCCTGTGCACAGTTGGGTGTATACTCACCCCAAATTTTCTCTCCTATCAGAAAACTCCTGCTATGAGGTATACCTGGAGAATTCCAGTTAGGTCTCTAAGCACATGCAACATTTATTGAGTGAGGTATTGAATAGCATGTAACTTAGACCATATTTATCATCATCATCATCATCATCATCATCATCATCATCATCATCATCCCACCATTGTTATTGTTATTTGGTTTTTGGACCATGCCTCACTATGCTTAGGCAGTACTCCTGGTTTTGTGCTAAGAGGTCCCTCCTGGCGGTGCTCCAAGGGCCATGTAAGGTGCAAGGGGATCAAACCTGGGTTAGTCATGTGCAAGGCAAATATCCTAACCACTGTACTATTGATCTGGTCCTCAGATTTTTATTTAACTTCTCCTTATTTTCCTATTTTTCCCATCCCAGAATATATGTTGCTTATGTACTTGGCCTATATTATATCCTTCATGGTTTAACAGAGATATGAGATGCTAATAAAAACATTCCCTTTCATCAAGCAAGTAGTAGATGTATAGCCTTTCTTGTCAGCCTAGTCTTGGGCCAGTCACCCATCTCTGGTTAAGAAAAGGCAAACCTTTCATGGAGGAGAGAAGTTCAGAAAGAAGATTGATGGGTCTTTACTTAAATAAGCCAAATGCATCTAATGTATCACCGCACTTAGGAACTGACTGAGGTCAATGCTGAGCAGTTAAGCTGTCATTTCTGAGAATGCATCAAAGTGACGCATCAAATGATATGGTGTTTTGAAACTGCAAAGTGAAAGGAAGGGAACAAATTTGCTTGGAAATTATTTTCTGTGTGTGTGTGTGTGTGTGTGTGTGTGTGTGTGTGTGTGTGCCATGCCCAGAGATGCTCAGGGCTTATTCCTAGCTCTGTACTCATGGATAATTCCTGGTAGGCTTGGGGGACCATATGGGGGTACCAGCGATCAAAACTGAACTGGCTGTGTGCCAAACAAGTGCCCTGTTTGCTGTTCTACCTCTCTGGTCCACCCCTCCCCTCATTTTTGTGTGTATAATGGACTTTTAGGGAGTTAGAGAAGTTAGGGAGTTGCTGTCATGGCAGAGGGAGAAGGGAAGTGAAAGGAGGGAGCAGGAGGAAGATGCTAGTGCTTTGAACATCTAATGGTTAATTCTTTTTTAACCAACCAATTGATTAACTAATGATTATTCTTTTTTTTTTTTTTGGTTTTTGGGCCACACCCGGGAATGCTCAGGGGTTACTCCTGGCTATGTGCTCAGAAGTTGCTCCTGGCTTGGGGGACCATATGGGACACCGGGGGATCGAACCGCGGTCCGTCCAAGATTAGCGCAGGCAAGGCAGGCACCTTACCTTTAGCGCCACCGCCCGGCCCCCTAATGATTATTCTTAATTAACTATTAATCATCATGAATGATAAAGTTACTGACTTATTATTGATCGAATTTTAGGGGTACTATGTTCCAGCACTAATTCCTTCCCCAGTGTCACTTCCTTCCACCAATGGACTCAGTTTCTTTTCCTCACCCAGCCTGCCTTTCTGGCAGGTTCTTTTTCTGTTTTCTTGCCCCTACAGGCACTGTGGCTTACAATACTGATGGGGAGTGTCCTGCATGTTATGTTACCTCTTTTCACCACCTAGTCCTGGTCCAGAGCGACCAGTTTCCTCTGTGACTGTCATATGTGTTCCCTGTGTCCCCCCTTTTTCCACAATTGTCAGGCTCCTGCTAAGGACCAGCTCTTCTGCTCTTGTATCTATGGCCTTTGGGTGTCATCTCTCCCCCAATCTGTCTCTTTGTATCCCACATCTGAGGGAGAAGGTCTGTGTCTATTACTGTCCCCTGACTCATTTCAATCTGCAAGTTCCCCATTTTTGTATTAATAATAATTTCTTTATTTAAGCATTGTGGTTCCAAAAATGTTCGTAGTTGGGTTTGTGTCTTTAAATATACTATACTACCCTTTTCCAATGCAACTTTCCTGCCACCAATATCCCCCATTTCTCTCCTCCCCCACCCCCTGCCTGTTTTGAGACAGGTATTCTATTTCTCTGTCATTGTCATGGTAGTTGTTAGTGTGATTATTTCTCTGACTACAATCACCACTTTTTTGTGGTAAATTTTATTTTATGTGCTGGTCTTACTGGCTCTCATCTCTATTTTCTCTGGTTATTAAGCAAGTTCTTTTTGTTTTTCTTTCTTTTTTTTTTTTTAACCACATCCAGCAGTGCTCAGGGATTCTTCTGGGTTCTATGCTCAGGAATCACTCCTGGTGGGCTCAGGGAACCATACAGAATGATGGGGATTAAACTTGGCTCAGCCTGTGCAAGGCAAATGCTGTACCCACTCTTCTCCAGGGCCCAGATTTTACATGTTCTTTATGACCACACTCAGGTCACTCTCATGGTGTATTCTGAGTATTATGTGTTCTTGAGGACTGTGGGCCACAAGCCTTTGGGTTCAGCAGTTGGGGGCCTGAATGAATCAGCCCTAGCAGTGGGCTGGGCTCAGAGGGATCGGGTGGAGAGTCTGTGGGTTTGCTTTTGACAGTGCCAACCCCACTGTGCTTACAAGGCCTGACCCTCCCATCTGACATGCCCACTTCCAGTCATGGTGGTGCTGGTCTGGGGACCGTGTAGTGCTTGGGATTGAACTCAGGATCTTATACAACCTTTGAGTAATTTTACCAGCCTATATAAAGGGTGTGTGTGTGTGTGTGTGTGTGTGTGTGTGTGTGTGTGTGTGTGTTTAGGCTACACTCAGCAGTGCTTAGGGCTTCTCTTGGTTCTGTGCTTAGAACTTGCTGTTAGAAGTGTTTGAGGGGCGGGCCCGGAGAGATAGCACAGCAGCGTTTGCCTTGCAAGCAGCCAATCCAGGACCAAAGGTGGTTGGTTCGAATCCCAGTGTCCCATATGGTTCCCCGTGCCTGCCAGGAGCTATTTCTGAGCAGACAGCCAGGAGTAACTCCTGAGCACCGACGGGTGTGGCCCAAAAACCCAACCCCCCCCCCCAAAAAAAAAAAAAGTGTTTGAGAGATCATATATATGTTGTGCTGGGGATGGAACCTCATATTGGTGGTTGTTAGTTACCCAGATGGTCTCTTTCGGCCATCTGCCCTTTCTTTTAAGGTGGGGGTTTGGAGGACATACTTGTTAGTACTCAGTTTACTCCTGGCTCTGTACTCAGGAATTAGTCCTTGTGGGACTCAGGGAACCGAATGGGATGCTGGGGACTGAACCCAGCAAACACTTCCCCCACTGTACTATCACAGCCCTCATCTGCCCTCTTGAGCAAATCAGTTTTATTTCGCAACTGAGTGAATTTACAAAAGCACCTGATGGATCTGGAGAGACAATACAGTGGACAAGTTGCTTGCCTTGCCTGCAGTTGATCCTGGCTAGTCTTGAGCCCCATAGTTCCCCTGAGCACTGACAGGTGTGATTGTTGAGCACTGAGCCCAGAGTAAGCGCTGAGCATCACAGGGTGTCCTTTCCCTTAAAAAAAAAAATAGAGGGGCTGGAGATAGGAGATAGGCTTCTTTTCTTGCATGGAACCAACCAGGTTTGATACCTGGCATCCCATATTGAATCCTGAGCACATGAAGAATGATCCCTGAGCATTGCCAGGTGTGGTCCCCAAAACAAAAGAATACAAAAAAGGGAAACTAATAGAACTGGTCAAAGTACTTGGTGAATTGCTTCGGGACAATTCTGCTTTTAAAATGTTTCAGGGTTTTTGGCATAACCATGTTCTTACCCAGATCACTGGCAGCATGTCTGAGAACATTCCGTGTTGCTTGTCCACATGATATGACATGACATGACATGATGTGACATCACCTCCTTCTAGCCACTCGTTCCATTTGCAGGCAGCAGGCGTCAGGTGCTGCTTCATTAGCAGACATTACTGTGCACGCCACGCTGCCAGTTGGCAAGAGTTTCTGGCTCCTTCTGATGCATCTCTAGTTGGCTGGCAGATGAGACTAGCTCATTGAGGTGTGTGTGTGTCTGTGTGTGTGTGTCTGTGTCTGTGTGAAGATCAGGCAGAAGCAGAAGTTGACTTGGCTAACTGCAATCTCTTGTATTTTCTTTCTTTTTTTTTTCTTTTTTTTTAATTTTTATTTTGGGGTCACACCTGGCAGCACTCAGGAGTTATTCCTGGCAGGCCAGGATTTGAACCACTGTCCTTCTGCATACAAGGCAAACACCTTACCTCCATGCTATCTCTCTGGCCCCAATCTTTTGCTTTTTCAATCATATTTTCTTTCTATCTTTTCTGACTAGTCTATGTTAGTTACTCAGTTTTGTTTAATTCCCAAGACTCACTTATTTGTTAACTTCTGAGCCTGCAAGTGTAGGGTTTTACAAGAACTAAAAGCAGCGTCTGCAGTTACTTATCTATTTCTTGTGTTTGAGAAGCTTCCTGCAGAAGTAAAGGCAGATTCCTGACTTGAGAGACACATTCAGGGTGAGATTGCAGAGACCCCTCTGTGGTGACTCACGTCCAGGCTGCAAAGGCTGTATCCCCACATAGCCATGGAAGGCAGCTGACTTGTAAAGCTTCTGCCTGGAGGAGACACATTTTACTTAGGTTCACATTGTACCCCCCTGCACCAAGTCACTGGCACAGATGATAAAATGATTTCATGGAAGAGAGCATCAGGATGGACCTGGTGTTTGTCCACAGGGGAGAATTGCAAGGCTGCTGATGGACCTGCCCACTCGAGTCTGTGCCTCCTCCACACACTGTGATTGTACCTAGAAGGAAACATGCAGCAGGTGTCCAGAACCTTAGATTGTTTTTGTCACGACAGACAGAGGCCCACAGAGAGACATAAACTCAGATGTCCCTGAGATGGTGCATTATGGCTGATACCTTTATAAGGAAATACCCAGCAACCAGTGACCCTTGCATAGCACAACCAGCCTGGAATGATGCTGAGCTTGGCTTTGGGCAAGTTTCTGTGGGCCTTAGTTTCCTCATTAACTCTTATTTAAAAAGACAGAGTGATCATGGAGAATTACTGCATTGCTGAAAGGGACTCTTAAAATTATGCATGTGGTGTTGGAGAGATAACACAGGCATTAAGGCACATGTCTTGCATTGGGCTGACCCTGGCTTGGTCCTCTGTTTTGGACACCACATGATCTCCTGAGCATCACCAGGTGTAGCTCTGCAGTGTTGAGTCACCGGTTTTCACTCTATTCAGGATAATTCTTCTTTGTTTATGCTTGTGGACTGGAAGTACTTCTGGATTGGTCCCTTACTGTTCTCCACTGTAGGGTGATTTTTTTCTACCCAATAAAGACCTTGGGTCTCAGGGAGAAACTGCTTGAAGTTTCAGCTTCTACAACTAGTCTATTTGCCTGCTGGTATCATTTGCTAGCGAGCAGAAAGCTTATGGTGGAAGTTTCCTGAAGTTTTTAATCTTCCTAATCTTGTGTGGATTATTTCCTGTGTTTTCATTGCTTCCAGATTCACAGTATGAGACTTTCATACTGGAGGCCTCTGAGCACCACTGGATATGACTCTGAAGTTTCCTCAGGCAGCACTGGGGGTGGTTCTGGTGACACTGGGCACCCCTGGCACAGAAGAGCTTGAGCAGCACATATTCCTGCGTTGAGCCACTGGAAGAGGTGACTAAAAATCACCAGAAATAACTTCCAGGTCTCCTGAGCATTGCTTGGAAGGCTCCACCCTTATTGTGCATCATGTTTTGTTAATAAAATAATAAAGACGGAATTCATAGTATTATTGAACAAGCGTTTACCTCTATCTTTGCTAGCAGTTTCATCATGGCAGAGTAATGACATCTCTGGAAGCTTAACTGAGCCAGAAAGGTTGACGACAGAGTTATTAGCATGTAAGGGTGCCACAGTGGTATTTCGTAAGCCAGATTATCTTTGTGTTTGGGAACTGTTCCGTGTTTAATTTCTATTTGTGTTCACGAAGAATTTAAGAAGAGTTGCATTGGGTCTCGCTTCCCACAGTAGGATTCGAGATAAAATCCTCTTCCAAGATTTCAATATTAAATAACTTATGGATTTCATTATTAAGCCTATCTGTACCCAATAAGGTAATATGTGAAAACTTAGATATGAAAAACAGATTAGGAGCTTTGTTTTTGTAAGGGTTGGAAACGGATGGAAGAGATAATACAGTGGGTTGGGTGCTCCCTGTACACACTGCTGACCTGGGTTCGATCCTTGGCTTCACATAAGGCCAACTGAGTGCTGCCAGGAGTGGTTTCTGAGCACAGAGCCAGGAAGAACCTTTGAATACCACTGGGTGTGACCTAACAAACAAAATTAAAAAAAAAAAAAAGGAAAACAGTGGTTGATAATCGGACTGGGGCTGGGTTTGCCACTGTACTTCCCCCTTCCCCCAATACCTAACATTTGGCTCTCTGGAAATATCTGTAGACAGATATTTTGTTGAGCTGGGCAGGGTGAGCTCGTACTTCTGGCATCCAGGGTGTTGGAGCCAGAGACGCTGCTAAATGTCCTGCGAAGCTCAGTACAGCTACTACCACTTTCCCCAGTGACATTTTGTCAATAATGTCATGAGTGCCAAGGTTGAGAAACTCTGACCTAGAAACCGAAATCAATTTACCATGGTTGCTTTAAATAGAGAAAAAAATCCTTAGAGTGCAGATGCCGTTGTCTAAATGCCATTGTAATGACCTATTGGGAAGAGAGGCTCTTAGTGCACACTGCAGGCAGCGCTGCAGCAAAGCTGTGCAGTAAGTAAGGCACAGCTGCCTATAAAACGTGAAGTTGGGATTGGATGCTAGAAACTCAGTCGTGAATAACTAATTTCATGGCGATGATATAAAAAACCCCAAAATAAAAAGTGAAGTTGTCTTAGGAGATTAGCCCTCATCCATGAACACAGCTATTTCTGTTGATTTCTTGATTTATTTCTTTGCCATCTAAATTTCATACCTTTCCCTTGCTCTGTTGATGATGTGACAACTTGAGATCACACCCCCAAACTTGGCTGGGGTTCACCTATCTCTGTGGTGCTCAGGCCTGGCAAAGTACCAGGGCCACACTCAGTAGTGCTGGGAGTGTGGTGGGGTGGGGAGGCACATGCATGTGGTGTGGGATTGAGCTTCAGGTCTTTCACATGTGAGGCATGTCTTTTGTTTCTGAACCAGACCCTGGAGTTCTCAATGCTAACCATTGGCATTTAGGGCTAGAGAGCCCTTTGGGAGGGGAGGAGGCATTCTAGGTGTTTAATTGCAGCTTCCCTAAAATCCTCCTTTTCAACATAATTTATGTGCTCCTCCCCAGTGCTCTCCATTTGAGCAGCAGACTCAGTACGATCTGTGTCCTTTGTTGGGGAGCAGATAATGCATCCCCTGTTGTAGAGGGATTTGGACGCAAACACCGACTTTCCAGCAGCTTTGAGGTGGCCTGAGAGAGAGAGAGAGAGAGAGAGAGAGAGAGAGAGAGAGAGATACAGAAACAGAGAGAGAGATACAGAAACAGAGAGAGAGAGTTACAGAAACAAAGATAGAAGCAGAGAGACAGAGAGTGATTGATTAAAAACACAGCTTAAAGAATCAGAAGAATTCAGGATGGGGAAGCTGATGATAACAGGAACAGGGAGTGTTTTATAGCTGCTCTGGGGCAAGGGTAAAAATAGAGACATTGCGGGGGGAAGAAGACCCGCAGACCTACCTGAAAGCTAGATTTTCAATTATGTCCCTTAATGAAATGGCTCCGTGTAAGGGCAGAGCAGACAAGTAGAAAAGAGTAATGGTTCTCTGGAATCAAGGGTAGAGGGAGGTGGTTTGCTGATTAAATTGCTCATTATCTGGAGGCGATGAGGAAAATTGGTGAGTTACTGTGGTAGGATGTAACTTTCATTTTTCCAGAAGCCAAACAACCCAAAAAAAGAAATCTAAAATGACCAGATTTGTTTTTCCTGACGTGCAGTGACAGCATAATCTGTTTACCGTCGTGATAATGAGGTAAAATGTAATGCAACTGAGTTAATGGATATAAAACATATTGAGGTGTGCCTACTCTTGGTAAACTTTCGCAATCGTTAGTTATCATTTGTTGTTAAAAGGAGGCTTATAAATAATCATGTTTGGTAGGTTTGTTTGTTTGTTTGTTTTATTTATGGGTCACAACTGAAGGCTCTCAGGAGTTACTTCTGGCTCTGCACTCAGAAATCACTCCTGGCAGGCTTAGGGGACCATTTTGGATTCCAGGAATGAACCTGGTTTGTCCTGGGTCAGCGAAGTGCAAGGCAAATGCCCTATCACTGTGCTATTGCTTCAGCCCCATATTTGGTGTGATTTTAATTTTAAATTGTTTATTTGGATTCTCTAAAAATGGGTAATTCTTTTATGATATAACAAATAGAGTGCAGGTTAACTTCAAGATGATAAGAATATTGAATTAAGCAGAGCAACCCATTTGCCATCTCTTTCGAAAGACCATTCTTATAATCTGCTCTGTATTAAGACATACTATTTATAACCAAACATTTGTCAGTATCAAGCAGTTAATTTCCAGATTATGTTATACTCAATGTTTGGGGAGGAAACTCAAATTCTCCTTGTTTGTTTATTGGGCTTGAAACTTATTGTGGGGACAGGAGCTGAGCTTTTCAGGGAAGAACAGTAAAAGCTCTAGTAAGTAGCCAACTTGAACCTAGGAACTTTATTCTAAACCTGCACAAATTACTCTTCATTTATTATTCTTTGTTTTGCCTTTTTGGGGGGGGTCACACCCAGCAGTGCTCAGAGGTTACTCCTGGCTCTAAGCTCAGAAATAGCTCCTGGCAGGCTCGGGGGACCATATAATATGCTAGGATTCGAACCACTGTCCTTCTGCATGCAAGGCAAATGTCCCACCTCCATGTTATCTCTCTGGCCCTTTTTTTTTTAAACTTTATTTATTTATTTATTGGTTGGTTGGTTGCTGGGCCACACCCAGCAGTGCTGAGGGGTTACTCCTGGCTCTACTCCTACCCCTGGTAGGCTGGGGGACCATATGGGATGCTGGGAATTGAACCGGGTCCTTCCCACGTCAGCTACATGTAAGGTAAATGCCCTATGACTGTGCTATCTCTCTGGCTCTTATTTATTATTCTGCCTTATGTGGTCTAGGCTGATTCAATCAAACTTGTCTAATTCATCAAGTTTAGGTCTTTTGCCCCCGGTAAACAAAGTTGGCTTTTTTTCTAGGGTGTGATGTGAATGAATTTTGCTTTTTATTTTAATTTCAAGGGATGATTAGAGATGGCAGTGGAATGATAGGAGTTAAATTCAAAACCCACCCATCCCCAGCATTTCATCATTCTTTCTTATCTGATTTCAGGCAAGTTTTTGATCTCCTTGAAGCTCAGTTTCTGACATTAAATGGAGATAAGAGTGCTCTTTCTACACTTATTCTTTTTTTTTTGTTGTTGTTGTTGTTGGTTTGTTTTTGGGACAAGTCCAGTGGTACTAGGGCTTATTCCTGGCTCTGCACTCAGGGATTTCTCCTGGTAGACTTAGTGGACCATAGAATGTGTCAGGGATTGAATCTGGGTTGGTTGTGTGCAAGGCAAATGCCTACCTTTTCGGCCCTGACTACCCAGTAATTTTGAAGACTTATTTTGGGGGGGGGGGGCACACCCGGTGGCATTCAGGGGTTACTCCTGGCTATGCGCTCAGAAAGTGCTCCTGGCAGGCTCAGGGAGATATGGGATGCTAGGGATCGAACCCAGGTCTGTCCCTGTTGCTGTGTGCAAGGCAAATGCCCTACCACTGTACTATCTCTCCAGGCCCATTGAAAACTTTTATTAATAATTCATTACCCCCCCAAGTAAATTAAAAAGACCAGAGCTATAGCACAGTGGGTAGGGTGCTTGCCTTGCACATGGCCAACTAGGGATTGATCTCTGGCATCCCATATAGCCCCCCAATAGTAACCCCTGATCATGCTGGGTGTGGCCCCCAAACAAACAAATTATTTACAGTAAAATTAGGTGATGAGTGTAAATGTTGGTATTTTTTTGGCAATACAATATTACGAGCCATTCTCACCATCAAAATTCCATTGGCCTTCCATTTCTGGGGCTAGAAAGACAGTACAGGGCTTAAGATATTTGTTTTCTATGCAGTCAACTGGGGATCCATACCTGACATTGCATGTGGTCCCCTGGATACTGCCTGGGGCCATTCTTGGGCACTCAGAGCCAGAGCCAGGAATAGCCCCGAGCACAGAGTATATGAATCCTTCTCTCCAAAGACCAAAAAGCAAAAACAAAAATATTCTGTGCACTACAAGGCATGAGTCTCCCCAGACCCCTGCTGCCTAGTAACTTCAGCTGTTTGCAGTCTTAGGGTTTGTTTGCATTGGACATTGTCTCTTCCCTTTTTGTTTCTGCATATTCCACAAATGAGTAGGGTCATCTGGGATTTGTCGTTTTTCCTTCTGACTTATTTTATTTATGATGATTCTCAATAGTTCTACCCCTGTTGTAGCAAAGGCAAGATTTCATCTTTTCTTGTAGCTGAAGTAGAATTCCTCTATGTACATAGATCATAATTTCTTTATCTGCTTTTCTGTTATTGGGCATAGATCTTGTAAACTGTGCTGTAGTGTTGGCATTATTAAAACTATGGAACTTGATGACTCAGTCTACTCAAGTGTCTTCTCTTGTGCTTAAGAGTGTTCTCTGGTGAGGTTTTGGGGGTGGGGTACCAAACTTCATTTGCCTGGGATCAAACCAAAGTTGATTGCATGTAAGGCAAATGACCTTTTCCCTAAGCTTTCCTCTCTTGCTCCTGACAAATAGATTTTTAAAGACAGGACTAGATATTTAATATCTCTATATGTTCAATACCAAGTAGAAATATAACAATGTAAGGTATCTGACATTTAGTATTTATTTGTTGACTGTAATTGGATGAATCAGTAACTGTAGAGAGACAGTTCAGGCAAAAGTGGAAAAAAAGCTTTAATTAAGACTACAGGGATCAGATTTGGGTATTTGGTGGAAGAATAAGTAAGTACTCTTTCACAGCTTTGGGCAAAAACAAATCTTAGCAACTTAGGAGAAATTTATTCTCCTTTTTATTTAAAAATAATAAATTTGGAACAGTCACTAGGATCAGATCAAGTGCAGTGAAATGGCAATAATATAATAACAGGACACACATGTAGAAAAGTTACTGGCCAGTGTTATTCTTAATTTCTTGGCAAATTTTATTTTAGTTCATTCTCACAACCACATGGTAGCTATTATTACCTCTTCCAGTTACAAATACAGAAACATGGGCACCGAGAAGGGAGTTCACCTGGGGCACAACTGTTTGATACAGAATAGAGAAACCACCAGGCCCCAGAGCTCTGGTCTTTCCCATTTGTTACTTCACAAGAGTTGAACACTTGTAGTCCAAAGGCATTGTTTTTTGGGGGACCATATCTGGTAGTAGTTGGGGCTGATTTCTGGGTCAGTGCTCAGGGTATTCCTGGTGGTGCTCCGGGGACTCTATGGGGTGCTGGGAATCAGACAAGGGCCTGCCACATGTAGGATAAAGGCCTTAATCCCTGTGCTATCTGTCTGGCCTAAAGACATTGTTTATCAACTTAGTGGGGCTAATATGTTGGTTTCATTTCATGACTCTGAATTTTGAAGTAGATCTCTATCTCTCTCTTTCTCTCTCTCCCTCTCTCCCTCTCTCTCTCCCTTTCCCTTTCTTTCTCTCATTCTCTTTTTGTTCTCTCTTCCCTCACGTTTTTGGACCACACCTGCTTCTGTGCCTAGGGGCTGTTCCTGGCAGTGCTCAGGGGATCATATGCAGTGCTAGATTTGAACCAGAGTCCCTACTTTAGTTACAAGCTATACAAGAACCTTAACCATTCTATTATTATCTAAAGTCAATTTCCAGAATTCAATTTCTCTCTTTATCTTTATTTTTTATTTTTATTTTTTTGGCAACACCTGGAGGTGCTCAAAGGTTACCCCTGACTCTGCACTCAGGGTTTACTCCTGGTAGGCTCAGGGGTACCTTAGGGGATGCCAGGGACCTAACCTGGGTTTACCACATGTAAGTCAAACACTCTACTCACTGTGCTATTGCTCCATCCTCTAGATTTCCGTTTTTATTGTTTTACTTTTTTCCCCAAAAAGGAATTAAGTTAAAAAACAAAAAAAAAAATTAAACCTAAACAAATTAAGTTTAAAAAAATTCCCACCTCCCCTCCCTTTTTGGTTCTGTATTTGGGCTACACTGGTGATACTCAGGAGCTACTCTAGGCTCTGCACTTAGGAATCACCTCTAGAAGTCTCACGGGACCATATGGAATGCTGGGATTGAACTCAGGTCTGCCACATGTAAGTCCAATGCCATACTCACTGTGCTATCACTCTGGTCTCCACCCTATCCTTACTGATGAAACAAATGCTCATTACATACACATGGCTGTGGGGTGTGCACATTTGGTTATGATGTTCACACACTTAGTTCCTGCTCTTCGAGCAACAGCACAGTTGAGTTGCATACTGCCACCCATTGGTTTTGGTATACTGGAGATTTGAAATTTGGTATGGGTTCAGGGAATTCCAAATGGCAGTGCCCCTGGGATCGCACTTGTTAATGTGGATACATGCTAAGGATCTAACTCTTGGCCTTACATCTACAAGCCAGGTATTTTACCATGAAGCAATCCTTGGATCCAATATGTTGTTAAGTTTTAAAGTTGAGATTTTTAATTAGCATTGGAATAGTTCTAGAAATCTATCTATCTATCTATCTATCTATCTATCTATCTATCTATCTATCTATCTATCTATCTATCTATCTATCTATCTATCTATCTATCTATCTATCTATCTATCTATCTATCTATCTATCTATCTATCTATCTATCATCTATCTATATCTATCTATCTATCTATCTATCTATCTATCTATCTATCTATCTATCTATCTATCTATCTATCTATCTATCTATCTATCTATCTATCTATCTATCTATCTATCATCTATCTATCTATTATCTATCTATCTATCTATCATCTATCTATCTATCTATCTATCTATCTATCTATCTATCTATTATCTATCCATCTATCTATCTATCTATCATCTATCTATCTATCTATCTATCTATCTATCATCTATCTATCTATCTATCTATCTATCTATCTATCTATCTATCTATCTATCTATCTATCTATCTATCTATCTATCTTGGGCTACAACCAGCAGCACTCATGGATTTCTCCTGGCTCTGCTTAGAAATTATTCCTGATAGGTTTGGAGGACTATATAGGATGCCAGGAATTGGACCAGGGTTAGTTTTGTGCAGGCAAATGCCCTCCTGTTATGCTATGGCTTTGCCCTCCTGTTGTGCTATGGCTTTGACTCCTAAAAATTTAGTGATAAAGGGGGTGGGCAATCTTTGAACAGAAATTTCCCATCCCCCTAAACCTAATATTTTTATTTTAATTGAATATTATTTTTTATTAACTCAATGAATAGGGAAGAAACCCTTTGTCTTTTATGACTGCTTGCACCTCTTCTGCAATGGATGGAAGATTCATGGCTCTATGTGACTCACCAGCATTTTTTTTTTTTTTGGTTTTTGGCGGTGCTCAGGGGTTACTCCTGGCTGTCTGCTCAGAAATAGCTCCTGGCAGGCACGGGGGACCATATGGGACACTGGGATTCGAACCAACCACCTTTGGTCCTGGATCGGCTGCTTGCAAGGCAAACACTGCTGTGCTATCTCTCCGGGCCCGACTCACCAGCATTTTGAATGAGATGTTTTGACTATTTATAAACATGGTGTGGTTTGTTTAGAATTGGATCATTTAAAGTCATATTGAGTTAAACATTGTTTCTTTTAAATGACTCTTTCCCATAAATACAATTAGAGACTACAGTGCATTTTTAATATTTCTATTGTTCCAAGTAGGTCTTAATCATAGCTGCAATTTGGCATTGAGTCCACATTTGATATTTGCAGATGACCCAGAAACACTCAGGGACTAGCCAAACTGGGGTTGGTTTTGTTTCTGATTAGGAAGAATGTTCTGAGTGCTCTGTGAATAGTGATCTAAGGAGATGCCTTAAATCTAATGAGATGTTCCCAGACATATTTAATGCCTGTTACCCCTTTACAGGAAAAATTCCTGCAATATCCCCCAAAATCTGTCCTCTTTAAGCAAACAGAAAGCACCCTCCAATTGCAGCTGAAAGGAATCCCAGTCCCCAGGGTACTGCTCAGAGCCTTTATCACCCTGGAGGGAGAGGACAACAGTATATATCACTTACTTTGGGAAACACTGAATACATACCAATACTTTTTTTTTTTTTTTTTTTTTTTTTTTGTGGTTTTTGGTCACACTCGGCAGTGCTTAGGGGTTATTCCTGGCTCCAGGCTCAGAAATTGCTCCTGGCAGGTACGGGGGACCATATGAGACACTGGGATTCGAACCGATGACCTCCTGCATGAAAGGCAAATGCCTTACCTCCATGCTATCTCTCCGGCCCCCAATATTCTTTTCTAATGTATCACACCATCTTAGGATATTTACAGAGTTGTTAGGAAAACTATGAGATCACACCGAGGTTTTCTGTTAAATGTTTTAAGAAGTTGTGTGCATTGACCCTCTAATAGGGGCAGAGTGTAGATCTTACTCCAGATGTAAGCCGCAGAATGGGAGGTTTTGTTTTATGTATTTATTTCAGGTGCTTTAATTTATATTTCCAATTGTCACAAGAACATTGTTTGGGGAGCAAGAAAGCACATGTTTAGAAGGAATCGTTGCTATTGCTACTTTGAAGATTTAGCGATTGCTTATCTGATCATTAAGAAATGATCAATGGGAATGTTAGAGAATCATGTTGCAGTGAACAAAAGAATCATTCTTCATTAAATGCAAATATTTTCATTATTTCATGTACGTCTCTTCACTTAATAAATAAGGAATTGTAAAGATGAGTCCATTTTCCCACGACTGAAGTTGGAATGAAAATGTCATGATTTATTTTTATTGGAAAGCAGTGACAGTTGAGACAGAGTTCAGATATCTTTTAGTTAACTGAAGGGGGACCCTGAGAGTTTCTGGAAAATCTCACTCTTGAGATAAAGGAAAATTAACTTAACAAAAGTATAGCCACAGGTCAAACCTGTTTGGAAGAGAATGAATTATAACCAAGCACCAGAGCCTTCTAGAACAAGTCATATAGAAAATATTAAACTATTTGTGAGCCTAAAGAGCTCCTTCAGTGGGACTATTATGCTTTTGTTATTATGCTTTCAAAGAAAATAAGATATTTTCTTGTTTGCCATTTTGGAACCTTCTAGACTTTCTTCCAAGAATTATTTTTCTTTTTCCTTTTTAAAAATTAAATTTTAGCACTTAGTGAAGTTTCAAGAAAAGCTTGTGGAATTCTTCAACAGGGTTATTAGTATAAATTGATAAATCAGTGAAATTCAAATAATATTTTTTGACCTTGGGGGGTCTACTGATATTTTGTATATTAAAGTATAAAATAGCATATGTACTAACAGATAACTACAATTGTGACAGACAGAATACCCCACTCCTACCACAATCTCCACCCCCAAAGAAGAGATGTCCACGTTGTAATCCTGAGATCTTCCATGTCAGAGGAGAAATAAGATTGAAGATAGACTTAGGTTTGCTGATCAGCCAGCTTGCGGGGAGGAGATGGCCTGGGTCTCAAGGGCCTTCTGAAGTCAAAGACAAATGCAGAAGAGAAGTGAGCAATACTGCTGCGTGAAAAGGACTCAGTCGCTGGTTGCCACCTTTGCAGATAGAATCAGATGTAGGATCCAAAGAAGATCTCTGTAAAGTGGTTAAAAACAAGAATGTGCTTCTTCCCTAGAGACTCAGGATAATAGTCCTGACAAATAGCTTTTAGCTCACTGAAAGCTTTCTGGTCTGCTGACTTTACTTACTTGTTAAATAATACATTTCATCCACTTTGTGTTGTTTTTTAATGAGATGAGTTTGGAGTAATTTGTTCCAGCAGCCACAGGAAACGAATATATGTATATTCTGAAATTTGTTTCGGTAGACCACCTGTATTTAAAGACCACATGATTCAATAGTCCAGATGATATTTTTGGTTCCTAGAAAAGACCCAAGTTTAACATACATACTCTGGGATAATCTACTTAATACTCTGGGAAGCAGTTTAAAAGTGGAAAAACTGAAGCAACCTATAAAGATTAAGCATTGAATGTGCATTGGGTTACTTTCATAGGAAGGAATTTTATAAAATTTCACTTTTATAGCTTGGTAAAATTCTGAATCACTTTAGGCCGACAATTTATTGCCTTTCTCTTCTCCTGTGGCATTTGAAAAGCTTTTCTCTTAGGAGTTTCCGGAATTGAAGCATTTGGATAGGCAGACTGGGCTCCAGCGTCCAGGGACAGTGTGTTTCCCAGAGGTGGAAGCCATTATGGCTAATGCCCCCACCCCATTGCCCTTTCACCTTTCCCCAGCAGTAGATGCATTGAGCTGCATGGGCTCCGCTTTGCTGCAGCCCGTTGTTTCCAGCCCATTGGCTGAGAAAGGCCTATAGCTCCATACTGGAGTATAGTAAAATAAATAATGCATAGATGTTGTGGAACACCCAGGGATCCCAACCTTTCCTGCTAAATAGTGCTTCATAATATAAAATGTTAATTCCATTTTAAAAAAGAAACCTGATAGGGCCCAAGAGATAGCACAGGGGATTGTAGTGTATGCTTTGCATGAAGGTGGCCTGGGTTTGATATCCCAAACCACTTATTGGATCTCTGAGCACCACCTGGAACTACCTTCAAGTATAGAATCAAGAGTAGCCCTGAGCACCATCAGGCATAATCTCCCAAGTCAAAAAAAAAAAAAAAAAGAAGAAGAAACTAAAGGGGTTGGAACTATATTGCCTTACATGTGAATGACCCAGGTTTGATTCTCCACATTCCATATGGTCCCTGAGCATCACAGGGAGTGATTCCTGAGTGCAGAAACAGGAGTAAGACCTGAATATTGCTGGGCGTGGCCCCAAAACAAACCAATAAATTGCTGTGGTCCCCATGACAAGAAGGAAAGCACAGATCCCAACTTAACATTTGACACCTATTATGAAACCAGTTTTGCTGTCATGGATTGGCTCCATGAATCATTTTGCCCTGGATCTTTACCAGTGGATGATGACAATGTAAGGTGACAATTGAGTTTATTATGGAGGAACATTTGAAAAAAAAAGAAAGAAAGAAAGAAAGAAACAAGAAATAGCTCTTTCTCCTTTGCCATTACAAATCCTTTTCAGAGGGTTTGAAAATGGGTTATTTTGACATTATGGCCTAGTGATTTTTACAAAATTCTTTTTTTTTTTTTTTTGGTTTTTCGGGCCACACCCGTTTGATGCTCAGGGGTTACTCCTGGCTAAGCGCTCAGATATTGCCTCTGGTTTGGGGGGACCATATGGGACACTGGGGGATCGAACCTCGGTCCTTCCTTGGCTAGCGCTTGCAAGGCAAACACCTTACCTCTAGCGCCACCTCACCGGCCCCTGAGTTTTACAAAATTCTTAACAATTCTTACTACCATTTTCTAATCAGAATTAATTAACTTTGATTCTTTTTTAATGGATTTTTAAAACCAGTTTAGTAATTGAGGTAGTACAGCTTAGGTTTGGATTAGGGATGACTAATGTTTTTTGTTTTTTTTTTTTAAATCTCATTCAGTTTGTTAACCAGTTATGGTAATTATAAGACTTAGCTTCACTGAGAATTTGGCATGCTGTATAAATATCTTTTAAAAAAGATGTTAAATCAGGGGCTGAAGCGGTGGCGTAAGCAGTAGAGCATTTGCCTTTCACGCGGCTAACCTAGGATGGAACCATGGTTCGATCCCCAGGCGTCCCATTTGGTTCCCCAAGCGGGGAGCGATTTCTGAGTGCAAAGCCAGGAGTAACCCTTGAGAGCCACTGGGTGGTGTGGCCTAAAAAGCAAATAAACAAACAAACACAAACAAAATGATGTTAAATTAAAAAAAGAAAGTTCAGGTAATATGTTATGATAATGTGTGGCATAGTAATTATGTACACAGTTATTCACTTCACCACCATCCAAGTGCCCATGACCTTCCAAAGTGTCCTTACTGCTCCCTCTGGTCTGATACTTGTTACTAAATGTTGTAAGTCAAGGACAAGTGTTCCTCATTGTTTGATACTGTCTGTTCCCTTGTTTTATCTCTGTTTTCCACAGAGGAGGCAGATCTTATATTTGTTCTCCCACAAACTTATTTTACTTAACATGATTCCCCCAGTACCTCCCGCATTGCAGCAAACAGCATGATTCTGTCTTTCCTTATAGCTGCACTGTCATCCCATTGTATGTAGGTACCCCAGATTCTCTCTACATTAATCTGCTTTTGGACATTTACTTGGGTTGTTTTCATATCATGGTTGTTAGACTAAGCAGTGCTAATCAACATAGGGGGGCATACACCGTTGGGAATTATTTACTTGTGTATTTGGGGAAGATTCCAAGAAGAAAATAGACGAAATCACTGTTTCTTACACAAAAATATGTTATTAGGAAAATCTGTGGTGACTTCCTGTACAAGATGGTAAATTAATGGCAATTTTTAAAAAATACTCCTTATCTAAAGATATTTGCTTCTGGTTTGTGCTTTTATTATTGTTGTTTGGTGGGTGGTAGTTAAATGACTTTAGTGTGAGTTATGATTGATCACCTCATGAATTATTCTCCCCTGCTTCCTTTATTTTTTATCAAGCTATACCTCCCTCCCCCGCTCTAACCTTCCATGTACTTTGTTTTTCATGGCTCTGGAATGTTGGTGGTCTGGCCTTTAGCAAAAAAAATGGCCACTTAGACACAACACCTACCGTGAAATGATCACATTTCTTGTCATTGGGAATTTGAAATTGAATTGTAAATGCCAAGTGATTGCAAAAGACAACCCAAGTAGGAGTCTAAATTAATTTCAGAAACGAAATCTCCTCTTTCAGCTCTGGGTGTGTTTTGCATTGTCTGGAAGGTTCTTCATTCACTTACCAAAAGTACTTAACCCACCCACCTCTTGTATTTCCGAGTTGCAAACAAAAGAGAAATCAGGAGTCACAACATTTGGTTCTGATGTCACGACAGACATTCGCTGGGATAATGGCATCAGTCAGAAGATTGTTTCTCCTGGAAGTAAATCCATCTGGGATTTGAGAACTGTATTCATGTGGGGTCTGATGAGTCTGGGGTCTCCTGGGTCACCCCAGTCTCATGTGCAGTGGAAGCCCATCTGCTGTGTTGGGGGACTGTCAGCTGCAGCAGGCAGCCACCTTGTGACACATGCCTGGTTGTCAGAGGAGGAAATGGCCCTTTTCTTCAAGGGGGACCTGTCTGCCGTTTCTTATTAGCTCGTTCCTTAGAGAGTTCACCTGCATTTCCAGGCCTTTCCACTGGATCTTCTCATTAAGGCCAAAGTGAATTCACACCTTTGAGACAGCGGCAATCTCCCCACCCACTGTCCCCCTCCTCTCTCCTTTCCTCTCCCCTCCCTCTACTACTTATGAAGCGTGTCCTTCACCCTCCACAGCTTCAGATTCTCAGTCACAACATCCCTCGGCTTTCCGCCCAGGTCGTCTTTTCCTTTACATCTGTGCCTTTGACCTCATAATGCACAGCTGGATTCTCGACACCAGTGCACTGTTCCAGCATTTCTTTGTTGACTTCCTCTCCTCTGAGGACATGATTCTAGTCTTCTGACTTCCAGAATCACCTTCCATCCTGGCTCCGACTGTGTGTTTGCTGGCAGTCCTTGGATTC
Source organism: Suncus etruscus (assembly GCF_024139225.1). Classification (NCBI taxonomy): domain Eukaryota; kingdom Metazoa; phylum Chordata; class Mammalia; order Eulipotyphla; family Soricidae; genus Suncus; species Suncus etruscus. The sequence goes on from NC_064851.1 coordinate 118,524,883, forward strand.
CACTGTGCTCAGATCCAGGCTCTCAGGAACTGATGGCAGACCCCGCTGCCTTTCTTCTTAGAATGTTTCCTCACATGTCAAACATCACTGATGAGGCCCATGTCAGCACTATTGTGTGGGGCAACAATGCTGGTGGTGCTGTGAGGAGGCGAGTGGGGTGCACAGGTGCGAGCATGGAGTCCAGGGCCTCATACACGCAAAGCATCTGCTCTACCCCTGAGTCCCCTCATCGATTACTCAAAAATCTCTCCTCAATATCTCTTCCCTTGACTGCTTAATTTTTCTTCTTTGTCCTCACTGTGGCCTAACATTATCACAACAACAGCAACAACAACAACAACACAACACTCCTTGTCTATTTTTGGATGGATCCTTTGTCCAACTCCTCACCAGAAAAGGAGTCAAGAGCAGTTGACTATGCCTAGCTGAGAGCGCATCTGGGACAGTGGCCCAGATCAGCCCCATGACTGTGTTTGCTATGTTCTGTGGACACTCATTGGCCTAGGAATCTAAGCTCTCAATCACTTTGGCTTTGGAGTAGAATAAGCTGTTCCATCAGTGTCTCTTTCATCTTTGTGCTTGTGAGCATAGTGTGTTACACACACAGGTTGCCTATTTGCTACCTGTTCCTTATCTTGGTACACACACACACTTTTGAGTTTTCAGTGCCGGAAAGACTCTGGAGGAGTGCTATCATAGAGCAGCTTGCACCTTGGGGATTGATGTCTCTTGGGAGGAAAACTGGAGGCCACCTTGTGTGAGTCTTGCTTTTTGTGCTGGGCTGCAGTTGGCAATTCCCAGGGAGCCCAACCCTGCACCTCTTAAAATCCCACATGAGTTTGGAGATTTCCTTTTCACTGGTGTGCACAGCAGCCTGTTCAGCTTCAGAACCAGATAATTTTGAACTCTTGCTGTTAGATTCAGTTTTTTTTCTACTTGAACTTCTGCCTTGGAGGCACAGTAGGGAGAGGGACAGGACAGGAGGACTAAACATGGATCATAAAAGTTAAAGTGTCACCAAGTGGAGAGTTGTTAACGCAAGTTCTTTCTCACTTTTAGTTGTAAAAGGCATTTTAGAAGGTGAAAGATTAACAAGGGAAGTCATAAACAGACTGAAACTTGTCCTCAGATTACAATTCCACGTTTATTGAAGCAGCCTGTATTGTTATTTGACTGTGGCATTTGTCTAACAGTGTTCTTCATTTGGAATTAAATTCTGTTATCTTAAATTCCTACTAGAAAGATGTCAAAATATACAGAACAAGCAATGGCTTATAATTTTAAAGGCATGTAATAATTGCCATGTTGCTTGTTTTATAATGCACTGTCTTTGGCTTTGGAGGAGAGTAATACCATCTTGAAAACAACTCCAGCAAATGGATCAGTCCTATATTTTAATCACATTGTAAACATTATGCTAAAACAAGAAAAGAAAAATAGTATTTTTTGGGATGGGGAGGGGAGGCAGACTTATTTTGGAAGGGTGATTTCTTCCATTTATTATTATTATTTTTTATCAATGGTACCCTATACACAGTAAGGTTATACTATAGTTTAGCAGTTCAATGTGTGGCTTTGCTCAGAGGCAATTCCTTAAATAAAAGGAGATCCTAATAGCAGGGCGCAGATATGACATGACTGATGGATTTAAAAATTCAGAGCAAATCTTAGAGAGGAAAAGCACAAGTGGTATTTCATCTTGCACTTCACAGCCACACTCTTCTGTTTTGACTCCAAAGATGTTGTTGGCTTTAATTGTAGATTGTAAGGAATGCTTGAGAAAGTAGTGTGTTTATATGTTAAAATGAAGTTCTGTCGCCAAGGTTTTTAGCCTAATGCATATGTTTGAGTCTCCCTTTCCAATGCTAATGTGTTCTAGATATTCTCTGAACACAGCTGTTTGGATAACACATTATGATCAATCTGCAGTTTCCATGCATTTTATTTGATGGAGATCAAAACCAGCTATTTGGACAAATTTTTTTTTTTTTTTGGGTGGCAACTAAGTCTTAAAAGTGCTTCCAAATTCTCATTGATGGAATGTGAGGTCTCAGATGGTTGACAATCACAGTTTGTTGGAAGGACGTGTGTGTTTGTGTGTGCACTCTCAGATGTTTTTCAGAGTTCTGTGTATAAACATTGTCAGATGCGGAGAGTGTTAGACAAATGCCAAAACGATCAGATTGTGGCTTGAATGCCCGTGATTTTGCACCCACCCAGCTCGTCACCCAAGTGCCCTTGAGAGTTAGTTCACTCTAAGCACTCAGAGTTATTGTGTCAGTGCTGAGACTGAAATTGGGCACAAGGTGTGCTGCTCATTTCTGATTAACCACGTGAGGCCCTTGAGTATTAAAGTTAACTTGTATTTAAACTAACTGGACACCTGCTGTTCAAAGACCACAGACTTTTAACTTAGCCAGAATTTGGGGTCTGGTAAGCTGGGGCCTGTAGGGCATATTTTACCTGTGACTGACCTTCCATCTCATGAATTTTAACTATAATCAGAATCCCTGCCCTGACCTTGCTCTTGAAAATTATAAATATTAACTTCATAAACTAGAGAGCTGCGGAGATTCTTTCCCCTGATTGCGTTTTCCTGCAATTTCAGCTTCCTCTGTGCATGACATATCAATAGATGAGAAGAAGTGCTTAGTGAGATCCAGCTTTAGGTTGCCCGGCTGTGAACTCTGGAACTTTGTGGGTCACTTGTTGGGCTGAAGGTCCAGTGTAATGCAAGCTAATCTCACTGGAGCCAGCTTCCCAGGTGCCCAGACTGCCGGAGGGAGGATCGTTAAAATCTCTGAAGAAAGCCAGACTTGGGGAGGGAGGCATGTTTTCCACCCCAACACCTACCCTTTCCTCAGTGTACCCAGGCCAAAACATGCACTTAGAAGTACTCTTGGAAAAGGACAAGTCGCCCTGTAGAGGAGAGGATCAAACAGAATCGTTGCGTTCAGTTTTGACTGAGAGTGTAAATATTTAATCATAGACTTTGGGGAATATTATGTGGTTAAAAGGAAATTTATTTTTTTCATCAGTCTCCACTGGAGGGGTCAGCTGGCAGTGGGCACCACTTGACAAGCTTCTTCCAATTACAATTACAAGAACTTCATAGAAAGGAAGAAACTGATTTCAGTTTCATTGTTTCAAGGCCAAATGATGCACCATTTATAAAACATAACTCTCCTGCTGTAGTTCCTTTGCTTTTAGCAATTGGTGATAAAAAATGAGGCAGTATAGATAGGCCAAATGATTCACTGGGACTGATTTGAAGTGATTTTGAGATTTTCTTTTTTCTTTTCGAAGCATAGCCAGAGAATACAACTTCTTCCTTTCTCTTTTCTTTCCTTCCTCATTTCTGTCTTCCTTCTCATTCAGATCACCAGTGACTAATTTGCATGAAGGTTGATTATTAGTAAAAAAGAAAGAAAAAAACCTCTATTCAAGCTTGATCTTAGTCAGCTGACACAATTAATAAAAAGCTGGGAATAAAAAAAACTAAGCATGCGGAATTTTAAAGACCACATGCTTTATTAATCAATCAATTAATTAATTTATACTACACCAGAATTTCAAGTCTGGTCAACCAACTGTGACCTTCAGGGTAAGTTTTACCTGTGACCGACCTCCCATTGCATTAATTTTAACTATAATCAAAATATCCGTAATGACCTTGCGCTCAAAAATTACAAATCTGACCTCATAAAATAGAGGTATGGAGATTCTTATCCTTGATTGTGTTTTCCCTGTAATTTTAGCTTCCTTTGTGCATGGCATCATAGGTGATAAGAGGCTTTTTTCCATTACTTCCATAGATGAGAAGAGGTGATTAGTGTGCTCAAGCTTTCAAGGTGTCCCAGTGACAGCACATCCCTCATGTGTGGGGTTCAATCCCTGGTACCACGAAATGCAAACGCAAGTGCAAAAGTTATGCTGTTACAGTGAAAAAAAAAAAAAGGTTGGATGCAGGGTGGAAAGTCAATACAAGGTTTTGATGTTTGCTTGACAAAGAAAAGTGGTAAAGGAGTACCAACGAGGAACTATTCTCTCCATCAGAGTGGATAGCCCCCCTGGTTTCCACAGCAAGAATGCCGGCACCAGGTCTGGTCTCGAGATTGGGCTCTTGGAATAGTCAGAGCAGCTGTCTGCTGGCTCTCCGCCTGCAAATAGGCCTGAAGGACTCAGAACACAGGGGACAAAGACGAACAAACACAAGCTGCCTCTTATCCACACCCCTCAAATATTTGATCAGGAATTGTAAAGGAGGGTGCATTCATTTAGTGCATTTTTAGACGATCTTTGATAATATTAAAATAGATTATTTTTAAGAAAGAAAAACTTGAAATAAAGCATTGGGTCCTTTATTTGGCATTGGTGAGGAAGTAAGCTGAACTCATGGATGAATATTTATCTAAGTAGAGTCTTTAGCTCACATACTCGAGTCTTTGTTCTTTTTGTCAATTTGATTGAGTTTTTCTTACTTGTATCACATCCTACCGACATGAACTGGATGGAGACTTTGCAGCACAGATGAGCACTTGGCCAAGGTCCAGTGTCACTGCTGGGTCCACCCCCAGTTGCAACAAAGCTGCACCCCACTGTTTTTTCCAGTGTTTGTAGGTTGGACTGTCAATCATCGCTGCTTCCGTGTGATTATACTGTTTTCATTAACTCTTTTGTCTCTCTTTTTTTTTTTTTATGAGTTAAGGAATCAGATAAGTGGTAGGGTGTCTTCTCTGTGCTGCGAGAAGGGCATTACCAAGCGAGCCTCTAGCGACGTTCTGGTCTGTAGTGAGGTGGAACACTACTACGATGCTTTGCTCAGAGTTCTGTTTTCAGAGGGTGGATCTGTCAGAAATTCACTTCTTAATCTGGTACACTAATGTTTTTAGAAATTTTTACAAGAATAGTTAACTTCAGGGGCTGAATCAATAGCACAGTAGGGAAGGCATTTGCCCTGTACCCGGCCAATCCGGGTTTGGTCCTCATCATGTGTCTCCAGAACAATAACAACAAAAAAGAATAGTTAACTCCTGATGAAAAATTTTAGTTTGGGGTTACACATCCTTAACAATTAAAATATATGGGGCCGGGCGGTGGCGCTCGAGGTAAGGTGCCTACCTTACCTGCGCTAGCCTAGGAGACGGACCGCGGTTCGATCCCCCGGCGTCCCATATGGTCCCCCAAGCCAGGAGCGACTTCTGAGCGCATAGCCAGGAGTAACCCCTGAGCGTCACCGGGTGTGGCCCAAAAACCAAAAAAAAAAAAACAATTAAAATATATATATATATTCTGGATTTTGGGCCACATCCGGCAGTGCTCAGGGGTTACTCCTTGCTCTGTGCTCTGGAATCACTCCAAGTGGGTTCGTGGGACCATGTGGTATGTTGGGGATCGAACCCGGGTTGACCATGTGAAGACAAACGACCTATCTGCTGTACTATTGCTCCAAACCTACAAATCCTTAACAATTTTATATAAGTCACCCAGACCTTTATTCTTAGGCCTTGGATGGAATTTTTATTAAAATTTATTTCTTTAAATTTTCTTTTTTTGTTTTGTAATTACATCCTGAATTAGAATCACAAAGTTACTCATTATTCAGTTTCAGGCATACAATGTCCCAGCTCCCATCCCTTCACTGTGCCTACATTCCTCCACCACTGTCCCCAGCCGGCCTGATCCCCTCCAACCTTATCCCTTCAACCCCCATTCAGTGGGAAGCTCCCAGAAGAACAGTTTTCCTGTGCTTTATCTTGCTTGCCTTTTAGGGTCTTGTTTCTTTCTGAAGTGAAAAGATATTTAACACTTATTCTTCTTCATGTATCTTCCCATGAGTTAATTGATTCATATATTTGTTATATCATTTACATATTCCTGCCTTACACACTACAGATGTGTTTCATTATTCTCTTCAACCTGCCATCACATTAGGTCATTAGCGCTGGTCTAATCCTTAAATTAGCAGTATATCACTTTGATTTTATCTGCATCGTGGGTCGTACATGATTTTGTTCTCTTTCAATTCCTGTAGTTTTGATTTTTTTTGCCATTTTTATAGTGACAAAAATCACTAACTCTCCTCTGGCTCCAGGTCTCAGCTTCAGTGAAGTATATGAAAGGAATTTTAGTTAAGGCTCGTGTTTTTTTATGTGAAGTACCAAAATTCTGTGGTTTAAAATAATAAATTTACTTTAACATGTATTTATTAATTTAATTTACATTTATTTTTATTGATGTTATTAACTTTTCCCCTGTGTGCATGCAGGTGATATAAAGATAACTTAAATAAAGATAACCTAAATAAAGCTTATCCAAAGCAAACCTAGTTGCTGTTTATTCTTTTCAGGGAAAAGGCATTAATGTTCAATCTGTAGATGATTTTGTTGTGATTTGGAAGATCATTCTATAGACCCTTAGGGAAGAAGAGACCAGTATTTTATTTATTTCTTTATTTATTTAAAATAGTTTTTAGTTTTAGGGTCACCTCTGGTGATACTCAGGGGTTACTCCTGGTTCCGTACTTAGAAATTACTACTGGCTATGCTCAGGGACATATGGGATGTCAGGGATTGAATTTAGCAAGGAAGCACCCTACCTGCTATACTATTGCTCTGGCCTCAAGACCCAGAAAATTTCCCTTCACTTTGATAACTTTTCTTTTATTGTAGTAAAATATACATAAAACCCAAATTCATCACTTAAACCATTGGGAAGAATACATAGTGGGATAGGTACTAAGTTACATGCCATTCATGTGTTTTTGCCTCTCTCTGCAGAATTTTTCATCCTCAATTTTCTTAATTAAACAACCCCTTCCTCTCAAATCTTTGGCAACCAGAAAAGTGGGATGGGCTGGTCCCTCTCTGCCCAAGTCTCATCTAATGTTATGAATCTAAGACCTTCCTTGCATCTTAGTTTTTTATTGGAATTCATAGCCACCTGAGTGCCTCCAGATTTGGGGTTTGCCTTTTGTCTCTACTTCTTCCCCTTCTAGTAGCCCAAAGACCCCAGACCAGTGTGCTTGTTTCTTTGGTTAACTGACACACTGATTTGGTCAGCCTTTACCTGGCCTCATTTCCTGTTTTCTGACTCACTTAGTGACAGACATTTCTGAGGGCCACAGAGTTTCTGTTGCCTGGTCACTGGTTTTGGTGTCCTGCCTACTAGCTTCCAAGTCTTTCTCCCAGATCGGTTTGTTCTTCCCACAGCTGCCTTTATTGGCCCTGGGCCCTTCCAGCTGCCCAGCTTTTGATGGTTACCCAAGCCTGCCTGCTCAGGAAGGAGATAACAGCAGGCAGGTTAAAAATTTGCAACTGCTACACCTGAACATTGACATAAAGACCTGGCATAGGTCTCAGAAGAATGGGCATTCTCCATTCAACCCGAACCAGGGAAGCTAACTACGAAACATCCAAGGTCATTTACAACATCATCTGGAAGCAATTCTCTATCAGGGAAGACCCTATCACTGCTCTGACATTGACCTGCTCAAAAGAGACTTCCCTCAACACTAAGAAGACTTGACAACAACGACCTGCTTACAGGACAGGGCTCTCTGTATTGCCCTTTTATTGTGAGGTGAAACTAGAGGATGCTCTACACCATCCTGACTTCAATTTAGGATATGCAGATTCCAGTATCTTTAATACAGAAACATGGTACCAACAACAGAGACTGTGAAAAATAAGTGTATTGGCACTACAGACAATGACTTGGTTTGGACAAACTAGTTTGCCTGGAGCCGAGAGTTGGTCTTATGTCAGGAAACTTCAGGGGTAGGGTCTCCTTGTATTTAGGCCAAACCTTTTCCTTTCCATGTCCCTCATTTTGGTGGGCCTATGCAAACAATATCTACAACTCTAACACCATTTTTATGGTGCTCCTTTGACTAATCATTAAAAAAAAAACCACTTAAACTTTTGAGGATAACTTCAACTAATATGCATATGCAAGGAAATGTAAGAAAATACTATGCCTTCAATGTTTAAGGAATTACATAAGTTTTATGGCCTTAGATTGCTTTGTGTACTGCTAAGAAATGTTATAATGTACTACAATCTGGGGACTTGAGGGACAAAGTAATTGTACATGGATTCTATTTTATTTTTCTTAATGTTCTTTGGCTGAAAGTTCAAAATTAAGGTATCAGCAAGGGGTTTTCTTCTAAGAATTCTGTTTATGGGTGATTGTCCTTCCACTGTAACTTTACCTTTTCCTCTTTCTTTGCATCTTTGTTCTCATAATTAAAAATAAATAAAAAAAAATTCACAACTGCTTTCTTTGTATTGTAGATTGAGGGACACAGTCTACCTCAGAAGGTACTAAATAATATTTCCTTTACTATGACTATCACATGGAATATTAAAATTCCAAAATGCACAAAAAAATTAAAAGAAAGCTATTGGAGACAAAAGTAACTTTCTGAAAGAAATATTTTTGTAGGGGCCGAGCATAGTAATGCATGTAGGGCATTGCCTTGCACACAGCCAATCAGGATTTGATCCCAGTCATCTCCCATCATTCCCCCACAGCAGATTTCTGAATATCAGAGCTGGAAGTAAACCCAGAAATCATATCCCCTCTCCTGCCATTTTTTTTTTTTGTAGGGGTGCTTGGAAGCCACCATGACTCTCCCTGACAGTGCATGGGGATGTGGGTATCAGGCATGTGTGGTTACAGGTAGGCCCATGTTCTACTGCTTTTTTTTTTTTGGTCACAGCCGGCAGTGCTCAGGGATCACTCCTAGCTCTAGGCTCAGAAATCGCTTTTGGCAGGCATACCATATGGGATGCTGGGATTTGAACCACTATTCTTCTGCATGCAAGGCAAATACTTTACCTCCATGCTATCTCTCCTGCCCCATGTTCTACTACTTTGATTAAAACCTGCCACCTAAAAAAAAAAAAAAAATCAGGAGGAAAAAAAGTTAAAAACTGGCACCTAAAAATAAAATTTTTGTTTGTTTGTTTTGGTTTTTGGGTCACACCCGGTGACGCTCAGGGATTACTCCTGGCCCTGTGCTCAGAAATTGCTTTTGGCAGGAACAGGGGACCTTATGGGATGCCAGGTTTTGAACCACCGTCTGTCCTGGATTGGCCATATGCAAGGCAAACACCCTACTGTGTGCTATCTCTCCCATAAAAAATAATTTTTGACTAGTGAAGGGTGGTGTATATTCTATGACTGAAACTCATTTATGAACCATTTTGTATCCACAGTGTTTAAATAAAATAATTATAATTAAACATTTTTTGAACTAACTATACTGGATAATATGTCATGGAAGAATAATTCTCTTAAATAAATTGATTATGTGTCTGAATCATTCATAACCAAATTTAATACCAGGTTATATACTTTTCTGTATTGTTGGATTGTCATTCATAGTGCGATAGTATCATCACTGAACATGATGTGGTTTAACACTAATTTATTATTTCCTCCTGGCTTGGAGTTGGCTGGGCTCAGCTGTGCAATTCTTTGCTCTATTCACTCTTGGTGAGGTCCCTCATTAGGCTGCATTTAGTTGTAGCCTGGTGGGAGCTGGCAGGTCCCACAGTGCCTTCACCCTTACACCTGGCACTCAGCTGAGGACATTGGGCCTTTTTCTCTTCAGTTGATTTCTCGGCTTACTCCAACTTCTTTATATGGTGGCAATATCTCAGGGGGGTGTTATTAACTTCTTAGTCTAACATTTTGGAAACTTCATTCTTGATTCAGTTGAATTACAACCAGTCTTTTAAAGAAATTGCACACTGCTTTATATGTGTGTATGTAAATAGTATATTATATTTATATAATATATATAGTGTGTATGTATATAGTAGAATAGAGAATAAAGTGCTTGAAGTAATTAGACCCTTGAGAATAAGGAGCCAACAAAAAACTGTCAAACACAGCTGGAGGGAAAGCAAAATGTTATAGCCACTCTGGATGACAGTTTAGCCACTGCTTATAAAGATAAAACATATTCATTGCAGACAATCCAGCAATTGTATTCCTTGGAAACTCAAATGAGTCAAAAACGTATGTTCCCACAGATGCTTAGACTAGTTTTATTCATAATAGCCAGAACTTGAAAGCAACCAGGATGTCGTTCAGTAGGTGAATGGGTAAACAAAACTGGTACACCCAGACAATGAAACAATATTCAGCACTAGCATGAGTTATAGAGCCATGCAAACACACGGAGGAAGCTTAGTTGCTCATTGGTGGGTTGGAAGAGCCAATTTGGAAAGGGTACATGCTATACAATTCCAGCTTGATGTTCAGAAAACAGCAAAGGTGTAGAGACATTTAAAAGGCTTCTGTTTGCCAGGGGTAATAGGAGAGGGTTTGAGGAATTTTAGAGCAGTGGAATTGTTTTTTTTTTGGATACTGGTGGGTTCATATTACTCATTTGTCAGAATCCATAGGAAGACAAGGTCAGAGTGAACGCAAATGTAATCTTTGGACTTTTACTGATAAAGATGTATTAATGTAGGTTTGACAAATAGGAATAGCTCCCTCCCTCTTCAGTGGTGTTGATACTTGGGGAGACTCTACATGTGCGGGCACAAGAAACTCCTTACACTGGCTGCTTACTGTCTTTCTGTGCAACTAAAACTTCTCTAAAATGGGGCTGAAGAGACAGCACAGTGGTAAAGCATTTGCCTTGCATGCAGAAGGTCGGTGGTTCGAATCCCAGCATCCCATATGGTCCCCCAGGCCTGCCAGGGGCAATTTCTGAGTGTAGAGCCAAGAGTAACCCCTGAGCGCTGCTGGGTGTGACCCAAAAACAAAACAACAACAACAAAAAACCTTTTCTAAAAGGTTAAGACTTACTTTATTTTACTTTTTATTTTTGAACCATACCTGGTGGTACTCAGGGCTTATTCCTGTCTTTGTATTCTAGGATCACTCCTGCCAGGGTCGAGGACCATATGGAGTACTGGGAATTAAACCCAAGTTGGCTGCATGCAATTCAAATGTCCTACCCGCTGAATTATTGCTTTGGCCCAAGAACTATTTGAAGGGATAAAAAGACAAGAACATGGGGAGAAAATAAAATTAACCCATAGGTATTTGCTTAAATTAATTGTGTCCTTAGGTTATTTATTCTACTATTCTGTTGCCTTAAATTAGATTTAACTAGATTTTAAACTGTTTTTAATCATCAATATTTCAGAGAATATTGTTTGAACTGAATAAATAAGGTACCAGAGAAACATTTCTGTTCAGCACTGTTCCTGAAAGGCTAAGTAGCAGCATGAGAGGTCAAAAGATTAATTAGCCCCATTCAAGGAAGGGTCTGAGACTGAACTCCACATTTTTCCCTCTCCTTCTGGTGTTAGTGTATAAAACAGTTCATCGCTTGGTCTCCTGTTGGAAGACCCCCTCTGTGAGTGTCACTGTGCAGATGGTGACTCTTGATGGGCCAGCACCGTGCTCTGCTCTTTCATTGGTTTCTGGCAATTTCCCTCATGCAACAGGAATTTTGTCTTCTAAATCTTTCCTCCACCAGTCACACATATACGTTTGACACATTAATTATCTAGGCTTTAATTCTATTTGAGTTAGTGATGAAAGATACTGCAGAAGTGCAGATCTTCATGCTGCAAATTGGTGAATTGGGTGTCTGGGAACAGTCTACTCTTGCTTATGCAGTAACCAGTGCTGCCATGGTATCTGGTCCTGATTCCTTCCGAAACAGTGCTTGTGGGTGTGGCTTACTGTCGGAAATAGGTTCAAATGGCCAAATCTGCTCACTAAGAAACTAGAGATGGAGACTTTTATAGAACTTTGGACTTAAGAATATGACTCTTTTCTCTTTGGTACATTATTCTATGAAAACAAATAATTCTTTTTTGGGGGGGGATCACACCCAGTGGTGCTCTGGGGTTACTCCTGGCTCTGCACTCAGAAATTGCTCCTAGCAGGCTCTGGGAACCATATGGCATGCTGGGAATCAAACTGAAGTTTTTCCAGGGTTGGCTACTCTGGCTCCCAATATTTCTGTTTGTTAATAGCATTTTTGGGAGAACTTAACATTGAAGTAGCATCTCAAGAGGAAGTGAAGAACATGCTCTGTTGTGTTTGGGCCAAGGAATAACTCACAGGGCTGGAGTGTAAGCCTGACACACAAAGACCCCAAATCCCATCCTCAATATCTCATGGCCTCCCAGGAACCACTAAGCAATCATAGTCCTAGTGGTCCCCACCACTGCTAGGGAGTCATCCTTTGGGGGGGGGAGAAGGTGGGGGAGGAGAGAGAAGAGAAGGAGAGAGAGGAGGGAGGGAGGGAGGGCTGCTATGTGCTTAGGAGGTCTGAGACTGGCAATTCTCAGCCAACCAGACTGGCTGTTCCAACCAGCCTGTGGCCTGTCTGTAGATCTGGTACTTCTCTGGCCACACCTGGCAGTGTGGGGTGGGGCCTTTACTCTGCCTGGCTCTGTAGGGGCACTGTGTGGTGCCAGGAATTGAGCTGGCACTAACTTGTTTGCAAGGTGTGCACCTTAACCCAGTGCACTCTCTGACTCTCAGGACTTTTTTTTTATATCTTTTTCTATTTTCTTTTTCTTTTCCTTCCTTCCTTCCTTCCTTCCTTCCTTCCTTCCTTCCTTCCTTCCTTCCTTCCTTCCTTCCTTCCTTCCTTCCTTCCTTCCTTCCTTCCTTCCTTCCTTCCTTCCTTCCTTCCTTCCTTCCTCCCTTCATCCCTCCCTCCCTCCCTCCCTCCTTCCCTCCCTCCCTCCCTCCCTCGCTTCCTTCCTTCCTCCCTCCCTCCCTCGCTTCCTTCCTTCCTTCCTTCCTCCCTCCCTCCCTTCCTCCCTCCCTCCCTCCCTCCCTCCTTCCCTCCCTCCCTCCCTCCCTCGCTTCCTTCCTTCCTCCCTCCCTCCCTCGCTTCCTTCCTTCCTCCCTCCCTCCCTCGCTTCCTTCCTTCCTCCCTCCCTCCCTCCCTCCATCCCTTTCTCCCTCCCTCTCTTCCTTCCTCCCTCCCTCCCTCCCTTCCTTCCTTCCTTCCTTCCTTCCTTCCTTCCTTCCTTCCTTCCTTCCTTCCTTCCTTCCTTCCTTCCTTCCTTCTTCCTTCTTTCTTCCTTTTTTCTTTTCTTTTCTTATTTTCTTTTCCTTTGGTTTGAGTGTGTGTGTGTGTGTGTGTGTGTGTGTGTGTGTGTGTGTGCACAAAGGGGAGTTTTCAGGGAACTATATGAGATGCTGGGGATTGAACCCAAGTTCAGTCCTGTGCAAGTCAAGCACCTTATTTGCTATACTATCACTCCAGATCTTCAGTAATTTTTAAAAAACATCCCATTACTTAAACCTCTTTGGGAAGTAATAAAGCCTGCATAATGTTTCATTATAATTTATGAACTTAGCTTTTACTCCAATTTTTACAACATACTTTAAAACAATTATTATTACTGTTAGGCTAGACATAACTGAAGCTAAAACATATCTAGACTATGAGACAAGATGTCACATAAAATGTTTTTTGTCTTCACATGAATCAGAAGGTTCATTTTTCAGATGCAGATGAATTTCTGTATTAACATGCTGGAAATACACAGCAAGATGAAGTCCAGAAAAGAATGTTGGGAGGAATAGAAGAGGGGGAAAGGATCAAAAGACATAAAAAGATTAGGGCTGAGAGCGATATTGGGATAGAAAGGGCCCTACCAGAGGGAGGCTTTGGAGGACTAGTGAAGGAAATTCATTTCTCACCTATGGAATGTGCTGAGCTGTGCTAGCACTTTTTGGTGTATTATCATACATACCATGTCTCTTACTACCTCCATTTTTCAGATAAGGAAATTTATCTTGAAATCACAGTGAGCTCATGGTTTAGTCAGGGATGGGGTTCTATTTAATTTTTTTAACAATATTTATTGACTCCTATTGTGACCCTCATCAAATCTGATACTAGGAACTCCAATTATTCCAATTACAAACTGTGCAGGGATCTATCCTCACACTGCTTAACTACCTTTGGAGAAGGTGGACAAGTTAACTGTATGTTATCTGGCAAGGAGAAAGGGGAAGCGCAACAGGAGAATTTGGGGAGACACACCTCAATTAGACTTGGTCTCAGAGAGAGCTTTCTAGATGAAGTGGGGGGATTTTCTTGTTTGAGAAGTGAGCAAAAAGTCACAAACATCTCTCCTATTAAACTGTTCATTAAAATTATTTTGTTCTGTGTTTTACATTTCTTTTTTTCTCTTGTCCTCATTGTTATCTACCCTCCCCCTTCCCTTGTTTATTTTTGGGTCACAGAAACTGGAGTCTTGAGAAAGTTCTCATATCTTTATTCATGCCTGGGGATTATGCACTGTGGGGGCTGGAACCATATTTGGGCCTTGTCGCTTGAGTTATAGTAACTTGGACCGGATGTGGTGGAACTGGCCTGACTAAAGAGACAGAGAGATAAAACAAGTCTCTTGCTACTTCCGGCCAGTTGTCTGAACCCTTGATTCCAAACTCAGTGACATCTTTGGGTTTTTCTTTCTTTCTTTCTTTCTTTTTTTTTGTTTGTTTTTTTTTGTTCTGGGGTAAGACTAAAACTGGATTTACTAAGATGCCCAATTGGCATTTGGGTAGAAATATTTTAAATAGTTATAAATGAATATAATTGACTGGCTCATTAGGAAAGAAACATACAATAGCATTTTCCCCCAAGTTGTGTTAAACAAGGTTGTGTGCATGTCTTTTAGAAACTTCTGGATCTTACTAAAAAGAACTTTATGGTATTAAAAAATATTTTTACATCTTTGCCCCCTGTTACTATTGATCACTCTTTCTCTATGAGATTTCTTTAGGAATATGAGTAAAAGCGAAAGAAAATGAGGGTACAATGGGGTTCAGTGGGTAACAAAAGGATGAATGGAATTCCTGGAGAAGATAAAGTAAGAGGAAGGGCAAAGGTCATTCAAACTCTGGGCAGAAACTGCTAATACTTGGGGTCAGACAGTGGGGGTGTGGATGAAAGGTTAGGGCTAGGGAAGGAATGTGGTTTTCTTTGAGAAAAAAAAAAAACGAAACAAAACAAACGAGGCCTTCAGCCTCAAGTCAGAGCTAAGCCTTTGCTTTTCTAAATAACAGTTCTTTTTTGCATCTTCATGTTGCCTTAAAAAAAAAAAAGCCGATGCAGAGTTGCAGATACAGGGACCTGGCAAATTAGGCTGCAGAGTTGAGTTTAGGGTTCCCCCACACCCTTTGCTTACTTTCCTCCAGGATCTGCCCACCCCCACAGACACCCCCCAGGGTGTTTTCTTTGGGCCTGTGATCTGAGCCCAGCTCTGCAGGGAGGGCCACTCTCTGGGATGAGGCACCTGTATAAACAAGTCCTTCTCCTACTGTCCCGCCTTGGGGTCACAGTGGGCTTTGACTCAGTAGACATGAAGTTAAAGGAAAGAAGCTTTCTAGACCAAGTTGTCCACCTGGGCCTTGCCAGGATGACCAGTTCTGCTGTGATTCACTTTCCCAAAGGAACTAACTACATGCAAGGAGAGGGGCTGTACCCCTGAATGTGGGCAACCCTTGGGGCTGAGCACAACTATAAACAAAGCTCTGTGCTTCTAGAGTCTTCCTGGGGTGGTGCTGAGAGGCCAGACAGACCAGTCAGGAAAGGTTTTGGTGTACTGACTGTGATAACTTTAGGAATTTTTGGTACAATGCCCACAAGTGAGATATCACATTTCTTGTTAGATCATTGTTCCATAACCATTGTCACTGTTCTGCTTCTTTATTTCCCATTGGTCAATAGTGATAGTGCTGCTGAATTTTTTTTTCTTTGCTCGTGTGTGTGTGTGTGTGTGTGTGTGTGTGTGTGTGTGTGCGCGTGCGTGTGTGTTGAGGGAGGAAGAAGGTGGTTTGGACAACACTAGCTGTGCTCAGGGCTTACTTCTGGCTTTGTACTTAGGATGCCTCTTAGAAAGGCACAGGAACTAGAGGTGGTGCTAGGGATGGAATCAAATCTGCTACATGTGAGGCAAATGCCTTACCTGCTGAACCGTCTCTCCAGCTGTGGATAATTTTCTTACATCTCCCCACAGTTGGTCTTTCTTCTATCATATATCCTTTGAGTGTTGGGCCTTCCTTGCACACAGGGAATCTGAGGCCTTGAGGGTAGCAGTTTCTGGTTAACTAATAATCTGTCTCTCTTGTGGAGCACAGGACATAACAAATTTTGACCCAGTGTTTCTTTTGGGGTGGTGTGGTTACACCCAGTGGAGCTCAGTGGAACTTATTCCTGACACTATATAAGGATCATTCCTGGTTGTACTTGGAGGGGCCATTATGTTCTGGGGATTGAACTCACCTGATATACTACTTCTTTGTGCCCTCTCAATGTTCTCAAAACAATACTCTGATGTTCCAGAGTATTCTTTAGAACCATTGCTATTCACCTTGAGAGCCTTTAGGTTCTGTTTAATGTTGTGATGCTCCAGAATTCTATCACTACTTATTCCAATAAAATAGTAATTCAAAATATATATTCCTGTATTGGTAGTGAGGGGGCAAACCTATTGCAAATTCTAAGCACAGCTAAATTATTTTTTTTCCCTCAAGTCAAGATGGAGAGAATGTGGGACCAGAGCAATAGCACAGTGGGTAGCATGCTTGTCTTTAACACTGTTCATCTGGGTTCAATTCTTGACGTCCTATATGTCCCCCACCAGGAGTAACCCCTAAGCATTGCTGGGCATGGCCAAGAACAAACTAAAAGAAATAAAAAGGTGGAAAGAAGAAGAAAGGGAGGAATAGAGAAAAGAATGGAAGAAGAAAGGGAAAGAAAGGGAAAGTAAAATTCTTTTATTTTTAAACAATTACTTTATTTAAGCACCGTGATTACAAAATTATTGATGATTGAGTTTCTCTCATAGAATGTATCCACACCAGTGCACATTTCCTGCTACCAAAGTCCCCAGTTTCCCTCTCTCCAAACCCATGAGGCAGGCATTTTACCCTCACTCTCCCTCTTCTTTCCTTCCCTCCATCCCTCCCTCCCTCTCTTCCACTCTTCCCCCATTCTCTCTCTCCTTTTGATACTGCTGTGGTTTGCTCTATTGTTAATGAAGGTGGTTTTTTTTTTTTGTGTGTGTGTGTGGTTTTTGGGTCACACCTGGCAGTGCTCAGGGGAAACTCCTGGCTCCATGCTCAGAAATTGCTCCTGGCAGGCATGGGGGACCATATGGGACGCCGGGATTTGAACTGATGATCTTATGCATGAAAGGCAAACGCCTTACCTCCATGCTATCTCTCCAGCTCCATTAATGAAGGGTTATATGCATATCACTTTATTACCTTTGAGTACCCAGGAAAGTGAATTTTTAAAAAATATTCCTGGTATCCTATTTTCTGTGCGTTTTGACTTTACTCAATGCCAGTTTGAGGTGTTGGCAAGTTTTAAGAAAGAAAAAACCACATCCAGTTGACAATATTATTGGGCTCCTCTTAGAAATATGGGCTTTATTACCAGGTGGAAGATTTCCTGTTAGGTCAGTATTTATTAGCACATTCATGAGACAAAAACCTTAAAAAACCTACAACGAGGGGCCGGAGGGATAGCACAGCAGTAGGACATTTGCCTTGCATGAGGCCTACCAGGAGGGACCCTGGTTCAACTTCTGGCACCCATATGGTCCCTCAGCCTGTCAGGGGTGATTTTTGAGTGCAGAGTCTGGAATAACCCCTGAGCACCGCTGGGTGTGGCCCAATAGCTAATCAATCAATTAACCAGTCAATAAATAAAGTTTAAAAAAATAAACCTACAAAGAATACGCAAAAATAAACCTACAAAGAATAGGTGTGGGGCTGGAGAGATAGCAAGAGGTAAGGTGTTTGCCTTGCAGAAGGTCATCGGTTCGAATCCTGGCGTCCCATATGGTTCCCCGTGCCTGCCAGGAGCAATTTCTGAGCATGAAGTCAGGAGTAACCCCTGAGCACTACCGGTGTGACCCAAAAGCCACACACACACACAAAAAAAGAATAGGTGTGAGTCTGCTCTTGCCAGGCAGTTTAGGGCTGTGTAATTGACATACCTAGGAATTAGTTTGCTTTTTTGAGCAATTTGATCTGATATTTACAAAGTCAGAGTTGTTAATATAAAAGAAATTGCACATGGAGAGTTGCCCATGCGTATCACTGCCTTGTCAGTGGGATTACAAAAATATAAATTAGTTTTTCTGATAGAAACCTGTCAAGTCATTTCAGTTTCCCCAGAGCACCCACACATATGGTGTTAATTTTGACCTGTCTCATAGGTCAGCTGATATCCTAACACTCAAGAAGTGTGTAAAATAACGACACCTACTTACTACTTATTGGCATTAACTTTCTTGCAGTTCTTGCCAACAAAGAAATGCTATGCACTACATTTGAATCTGGTTTCAAAACAAATGTCAAAAATGTAAAACACTGGATTTACTGGAACATAAATAGCACATTTAATGAAGCTCTTTCTTCTGACTCCCTTGTTATTCTGTCAGCACATCAGGTAAGGTTGCTAGTGAATTTCCACCCTAATATATAATTTCTATTTTCCTTTGTTCATTAGTGACTAATGCAGAGAAAGGAAATTCAGCCTTTACAGTCTTCTAATCAGCAAATCATCTTAATATTATAAACTGCTTCAGATTCTAGAAACAATATAAATATGAGTCCAGAATCCCCAAAGGAAGAAGTTCTATCTGTGATCATTAGAACAGATTTATTCTTATTTATATGAATTGAGAGTACATTAAACCTCCAACTTCATACTGTAATAGTATTTAAGATTACACATAATTTACTTTAGGATTTTTTGTCTGTTTTTGGGCCACACCCGGTGACACTCAGGGGTTACTCCTGACTATGCACTCAGAAATCGCTCCTGACTTGGAGGACCTTATGGATATATTCAAACCACCACTGTCCATCCTGGATCGGCTGTGTGCAAGGCAAACATCCTTCTGCTATGCCATCATTCTGGCCCAGGTTTCTGTTTTTTGTTTGACAGTTCTTGGAGAAAAGAGATGATATTTTATTTTAAAAATATGCTGTTTGATTTTGAGGTTGATAAAGACCAACAGGGAATTGGGTAATTTAATAAAATTATGGGCTGGGAACTTTGTTGAATTAGTTTGATTAAAAGAAAAAAATGTATGTTAAAAGGAAATAGTATTAGAATTTTTAGAGACAAATTATTTTATCATATTCAATATGGAAATTGTTTAGATTAAAATGTTCTCATTCAGTTGTCTATAATCTATTATTTAAACCTAAATAATAATGAAGTTTTATTCAGTGAGCCCAACTCCTCTCCGCTAACAGTTTTAATTAAGAAAAGTTAAGAATGAAGTAATTGGGGGGCCAGAGCATAGCATAGCAGGTAGGGCATTTGTCTTGCATATGACTAGCCCGGGTTCAATCCCTGGTATCCCATATGGTTTCCCAACCCTGCCAGGAATGATTTCTGAGCACAGAGCCAGGAGTAACCCCTCAGCACTGCCTGGTATTGCTCCAAAACCAAAAACAAACAAAACAACAACAACAAAAAGAATGAGGGAATTGGAGGCAGTGTATATTTCCTTTTGACTCTTTTCTTTGTTTGTTTTGTATTGTTTTGCTTTTAGGGGGGTCATATTTGGTGGTGCTCAGGGCTTATTTCTGGATCTGAACTGAGGATGGCAGACATGGTGGTTGGGGGACATATGGGTGCCAGGAATTGAACCTGTTAGCTGTGTGAAAAGCAATTACTTTACTCCCTAGATATCACTCTGGGCCCTATTTGATTTTGTGAATCTTTTTGCCAAAATTATACCAGGCACTTATTCCTACAGTAATTTCATGGAAAAACAGTTTTAATTCCTGTTTGGCAAAAAGTTAATTGTTCAAAATCACATAGCAGGGGTGCAACTTGATTTTAACTCCTATCTGTTGAGTGCCAGTGTGTGTGCTCATGTGAAAAGTGCTTCTTAAATGTGTGATTTCATAGAATAACAGGTCTCTGGTATCTCTGGGGGAGGCTTGAAGAGCATATGGGAGTTTTTTTTTTGTTTGTTTTGTTTTTGGGCCACACCCGGCGGTGCTCAGGGGTTACTCTTGGCTGTCTGCTCAGAAATAGCTCCTGGCAGGCACGGGGGACCATATGGGACACTGGGATTCAAACCAACCACCTTTGGTCCTGGATCAGCTGCTTGCAAGGCAAACGCCACTGTGCTATCTCTCCGGGCCCCATATGGGAGTATTATCTGTTGATGAATGTGCAAAGAAAAAATACAGCTCAGTTCACCATTCACTCAGATGGTTTTATATGCCATGTGCTTTCTAAATATATTCTAAATAAACAAGTGGAAAGAGTTCTTATTTTTCTGTATCTCTTCAATATAAAATTTATTTATGGAACAATATTCTTATTTCTGGAAGGTGTGGTTGTATAACTAGAGAGCATGTCTTTATTTTGAGAATTCCACAAATAGCAAAGCACTTTGAATATTAAATCAATGCTTTTTTGGTGTACTTTATACATCTATCAATACTCTTTTGGTATACTTTACACATCTAGCAATTGTTAAAATGTGGCATCATTGGAGAGTACTAAAAGCATTTCTTTCCATGTCTTGTTGGGGTGTGGCCAAATGCTTGGCTAAATAGAATCACTCAGGTTTCATTACTGCACAACTCTTAGAACATTTGTTATGTCAAAGGCAGTGTTATCAACTTGCTTTACTACAGTTTTAGTTTTTTTTTTTTTTTTTTTTTTACCTGAAGAGCTCTTTATCCTCTATAGAATTGGGAAAATACACACTACTCTTAGATTTGGAATGCTCTTGTATAGTAGGTACACATTCATGTCTTTCAAGGTTCCTTAAAGACTGCCATAGCCTTATTTTGATGGTAAATTTGTTGTTTTGCTTTAAGTGCAAAGTATGACTGAGAAGGTTAAGCCTTCCTATTGTTCTCAGCTGTTTAACTGCTTGTCGTGATGTTGCTGGGTAAAAATTATTGTGTTATTTCTTTAGAAGTAGGCTCTTATGTAGGCCTGGAATTAACTGATACTTTGGATTCTGAAGGTAGACATTTCCTACCATTGTGTTTTCAGAGGGGCAGACAATTGTCACTATGCTTCAAACCCAAATAATAATTATAACTTGGCTGCAAGTTAAAGGCTTTTATTCAAAATGAAAATTACCCTTTCAAAAGAACCATATCTTTTGCTTCACAAGAGAAAGGAGGTAGGTAGTTGCCCAGCCTGGACTCCACGTCTCACGGACACAGAGGCGCACTGTTTGAGGCTAAATGTGTACTCTATTTGCCTGGGTGTGTGGGTACAAGAGAAAATAAAGAGGGCTGGGATTCAAGGTTGAGCTCATACCAGGAACCAACCTCCTACAGAGCGAGGTAAGCATTAAACCAAAGAAGCAGGGGGAAAGAAACAGTTTTTGTTCAGGAGTAGCTCAAACACTGCTCTTTGTCTTCCCAGCACCCCAACTCCCTGCCACACAAAGTAGGCACTCAGTAAATATTTGCAGAGTGACGAAAACAGTCACTTCCTCTTTAATTCTAGATCCTGAGCTCAGAGATACTCTGTCAGTTCTGGGGAGCTCACTGGAGATGGAGATGGAGATTTCTGTTAAGCTGTTACTTGCCAGGTGCTTTGCCAAGTGTCCTGTATTGTCCTAGTCATTGAGTTCTGGTAAATTCACCCAAGGCGGTGATTTTCCATTTTACAGATGAGTACACAAGAGTTTGAGTCCTTTTAAGGACAGAGCCCATGGCTTAGTCTTACAAAACGGGGAGTCTGGAGAGGAACCCTATATTCAGATTCTTGGAGCTTTAATTGGAGTCTTGGACTACTGGGCTCCTCTGTTTGCCTCTATAGTCCAATTAGTTGAGTTTCTTGGCGAGAATCAAATTGATGGATGGTTTTTGACTGGGAAATTGGCGCTGCAAGGAAGTGTGTTGTGTTTGCTTCATGACATCATAGGAAGTTACTATGGAAATGATTATGGCATTAAGAAAACAGAATCATAACCTTGAGTGGGAAGTAAAAGACCTAAGTGAGACAATCTATGCAAAGCCATTGTCGGGAAAGTGCCTTTTCGAGAGAGGAACACTTAGCAACACAAGGGCTAAGTGCCTACTTCTTTTAGCCTCCCCCAAACATCAGTGTTAAATTATTCTTTTAACTCTCTCTCATTTTGTTACTACTTTGGGAACTTGTTGAAAGTCAAATAATTCCCATGTGTGCATATGTGTGTTTAGTTTAGCAAATATTGTTTTTTTCTTTCAGATCCTCTGTACCCAGAACTCCCTCTAATCCCTTCTTCAAGTTATTCCCAGTGGAGGCAAACTGTTTCCTGGTTTTTGCATCAACAAATTCCCCATAGGGAAAGTTTGGACTGGTATTTGTTAATTATGCAAGCCATTTCTGGCAGTGGATGGAAGGGATATAATGTTTTTTTTTAAACATCTGATGCTATTTCAATGGAAAACGTAATTCCCAATTCCATTGTTCCTCTTGCTGTTCAGTAAATACAACCTTATAAAATGCTTATTTAGGGCAGAAGAGATATAGAGTACAGGGAATAAGGCACTAGCCTCACACATGTTTGACCCTGGTTTTATCTCTGGTTCTGCATATGGTCCCCAGCACCACCAGGGATGGCCCCTGAGCAGTCAGGAATGACTCCAAAACACTGCCTTATGTGGCTCAAAAACAAAGAAACATTTAAAATGAACATAGCTGGTCATAGAGTACATTTTAAAAAAAACTAGTAATTAGAAGTGGTGACAATACTCTTCTTATTTACCATCTTTTGGGGAGGGGATTGGGCCACACCTGGTAACGCTCAGGGGTTATTCCTGGCTATGCACTCAGAAATCATTCCTGGCTTGGGGGACAATATGGGATGCTGGGGGGATCGAACTGCAGTACATCCTGGGTCAACCCCTTGCAACACAAATACCCTACCGCTGTGCCAGTGCTCTGGTCTCACCATCTTATTTTCTTAATATTTGAACCCTGCAGTGTTTTTGTTGTTGTTTGTTATCCTAACTGACAGTGTTTGATTGGCTCCATGGCATCCTGAAGATGTCTGTTTTCTTATCACTGCCATGTTACATTGATGGGCTGGTGGATTTTAGGTGGAAATGTCATGATTTTTTTGGCCTCTTAAGCTTTAGAAACTTCTCAATTTAGTTATTTCACTTAGTGTCACAAATTACTCCGAACTGATATTATCTTCTACCTTAGTCTCTCCAAGCTCTGAAGTATTTCCCTACTCTCTCATTAGGAAGAAGATAGTGAATAGAAGAACCTCTTTCAAATGAAAGAGAATTTTACAATGGTAAAGGGAACACGAAGAGCCGAGTTGTTTGTAGATTCATGTGCCAGTGATGATAGTAATATTCAATACATCTTAAAGACTTTACAAGATCCATGCATTAAGGATCATATTTAGGGACCAGAGAAAAAGTACAATGGGTAGGGCACTTGCCTTGCATGCTACCAACCTGCTGTTGATCTCTGGCATTTCACATGATCCCCCCAAGGACTACCAGGAGTTATTCCTTAGTGCAGAGCCAGGAGTAACCCCTGAACATCACCAAGTATGGCTAAAACCCCCAAACTATGGGGCCAGAGAAATATACAGTGGGTAGAACACTTACCTTGCATGTGGCAGACCCAGATCTAATCCCTAGCACCTCATATGATCCTCCCACCACACCAAGAATGATACCTGAATGTTATAGAGATGGGAATAAATCCTGAGCATCACTAGGTATGGCCTAAAAACAAACAAACCAACAAATACAGAAACATATTTGGGTGATTGTCTCTAATTTGATCCCTACACCACATACGGTTCCCAGGAGTGCCTTTGAGCACAGAGCTAGGAGTGTCACCTAAGCAGTACTGGGTACACCCAAACTTAATCCTACCTAAAGGAAATAAATCTCTGCTCTAAATTAGGTACCCCCTCCCCATTTAGGATTCAGAAAATCACCAATACTAGTGAGGTTATTGTATGTGTGGGAGAGAAGTAAGGAATGGGGTTACTTTTGACTCTGCTCAGGAAATACTCCTGCAGTACTCGGGGGACCTTATGGCATTCTTGGGATCAAATCCGAGTCAGCTGCATGCAAGGCTAACACTTTATGTTCTATACTATCTCTCCAGCCCTGCTACTTCATTCTCTTTCAGTATTTTTCATTGACCTTTGTATCATTATACAAATTATACTGGTAAAAAAATCTTCTCATTTTCTTTAAAGTCTAGGTAGGGGGCTTAGATTGAGGGTGATGTTCTTTCAGCACTTTAAGATAATTTCATTAATGTTTGCTCCATGGTTATTGTTTCTGTTGAAATGTTTTCAACCTCTTTTAGTCCTGTGTTAGATGCTCTGTTGTTTTCTCCTTAATGCCTTTTCTTTGTGTTTGGTATTCTACGGTTTCAGTGTAATGTGTGTAAGAATAATCTTATTTAACTTCTTTAGTATTAATTTTGTTTAATGTGTTTATGTATACTTATAAGTGTACACTTATAAGGTAGCACAGTTTTGGGGCTGGAGCAGTAGTATAGCAGGTAGGCTGTTTGCCTTGCATGTAGCCAATCCATATTTGATCCCTAGCATCCCATATTGTCCCTTGTGCCTTCCAGGAGTGTTTCCTGAGTGCAGAGCCAGGAGTAATCTCTGAGCACCACTCACTGAGCTTCTTAAACAAAACAAAACATAAAAACCATTAAATATAGCACAATTTGGATGATTTTTAAAAAAAGGGTAATCATTTTATTTAGTTCTATAAAGAATATTTTAATAGTATGTCTTGCCAGGTATTATACAAATAAAGATGTATATGCTGATATATGTATTTTATTACATATCCTTTACAGGATGTTATAAATAGGGAAAAAGAAATGTGTATGTATTTGGATATTTGTGAAGGAATATAATTTCAAATTCACAATTATATTGACTAACTTCAATGGATTATTAAAAAGCATATAAAGAGATGAACTTACATTTTCCTATTACTTGTAGACTATCTGCAGGAAAGAAAGAAAACATTAATAGTATAACTAGTGATGTTTAAAGTACTCATTTGGCAGTGTTTTAAGAGTTATAATACTGATTTGTGGTTTCCAGTGTTGAAAAGTATAGTAAGCCAACAATCAGTTCTGATTATAAAAAGAAAAATTAAAGGTGGAGCTAGAGGCCTTGGTTTGGATCTTCCTATAAGGTAATTAACTCTTCGCCACTCCAAAAACATTGCCAGAAAATGTGAGAAATCATACTAGCTGCAATAATTTTGGATCCTGATTTTTGTTAAGTTCTGTTGTCAGCATTGTCCTTGCTCCTTTCTGGGAGTGTACTCTGAGAACCACTTGTATTTGGTTGTCTGAATAGGTGTATTGTTTAATGTTCTGCAGAGAGAAATCAGTTGAAATTTTTAATATTTTATTTTGATTAGAGTTCTCTTTTTTTTTCCTTATAAACTTTTTGCTTGCTTATTTTTTCAGGCTGCATTTAACACTACTCAAGGGTTACTCCTGGCTCTTCACTCAGGAATCACTCATGGCCGTGCTTGGGGGACCCTTTGGGGTGCTGGGGATCAAACCTGGGTTGACTGTGTGCAAGGCAAAATGCTTGAGAAATTTTACTGTGTAGTATTTTATATTTATTGTGCTTGTATAAGTTATATGTAATTTTTATATATAATATAATTTTTTTTTGTTTTGTTTTTTGGGCCACACCCAGCAGCGCTGGCTCCATGCTCAGAAACTTCATCTTGCAGGCTCAGGAGACTATATGGGATGTCGAGAATTGAACTCAGGTCTGTCCTGGGTTGGTTGCATGCAAGGCAAACACTCTACTGCTATGCTTTCTCTCTGGCCCCTAACATAAATATTTAAAGGTTATTAGACATCTCATTTAAAGGCAGCATGTTTTTGTTTGTTTGATTGCTAATTTTTGCCTGGCTTTTGGCTGACCCCAGTTGAATCTCTGACATGGCCTATCGTTCATGAGCCTTGAGTAGAGTGATTCCCTGAGCACAAAACTAAGAGTAAACCCTGAGCACCACTGGGTAGGCTTCAAACACACACACACACACACACACACACACACACACACTAATGAAAACAAAATCCTACACACACACACACACACACACACACACACACACACACACACACACACACACACACACACACAGTAATGAAAACAAAATCCTAAAAGTGCAAGATAACTACATCATTTGGGACAAAATTCAAGCAATAGTATGTTTAAGAATATTGATGCATGTGTGGGATCTAAGGAGATAAAGAGCTTTGTTTTGTCTGGGCCACACCTGGTAGCACTCAGGGGTGAAGGGTGACTCATGGCTCCTGCTCAGGGTTTGCTCCCTCTGGTGCTTGCTGGATGGTTGAGTGCCAGGAATTAAATGGGGATCTTGGTTTGCAGAGCCCATATTCAGACCATTTAGCTGTCTCTCCTGTCCAAGTTATTGTTTAAATAAAAAGTATGGCCAGAGTGGTATAGTGTGTTATTTGAATTGATCCTCCTGTTAAGGAGAAAAGGAAAAGCAAATTAAAACATAAAATGATCTTGGAGCAACTAAGGTGTTCTTTACAAGGTGAATGGAGAAATATATATTGGCTCATCCCAATAATTTAATATTATTCAGCACTTAGATAAGATCTTTTCAACGAATGTCATAGAGGAACCTCTACATACTGCTGAGTGAAGAAAGCCAATCTACTAAGCTTGCATATTATATCATTCCAACTATGTGACATTCTGGAAAAGGCAAAACTATGGGAAAGATTAATTATTGCTAGCAAGTGAGGGATTAGGGAAATGGAAAAGCGAACCACAGAGGATTTTCAGGGAATTACAAATTCTCTGATGGGGTTGGAGAAATAGCCCAGCTTCAGAGCACTTAGTACCTATGTATGGGGTTCAGGAACCCCCCTAAAATTCCATGGGAATGTTGTAGTGATGGATACACTTCATAAGACATATTTGCCTATGCCTATAAAATATATAACACCAAGAGTATAACCCCTATCCTTTCACTTAAAAAAATTATAACAGTATACTTTGTGTGCTTCTGCTTTTGTGCATGCTTTATTTTGCAACAGAAAGATTAAATATATATATGTATACAATTATTAAACCATACAGGACTTTGTTGTTGTTGTTGTTGTTGTTGTTGTTGTTGTTTTTGGCCACCTCTGTCAATGCTCAGGGGTTACTTCTGGCTCTGTGCTCAGACATTGCTCTTGGCAGGCTTGGAGGACCTTATGGGATGCCAGAGATGGAAATCGGGTCTGTCTTGGGTTGGTTGCATGCAAAGCAAACACCCTACTTCTGTGCTATTGCTCCGGCCCCATATAGGACATGTTTGAGATGCAGAACTTGGTATTTTGAGTCTTTTTCTTTTTTTTTTTCCCTACCCCTCTGAATCTTTTTCTATCTTCCATCTCAAAATACATTGAGGGCCAGGAATGTGGCTCAGTGGTACAGTGCATGCCTTGCTTATGTTGGGCCCTGGGTTTGATTCCCTGCACTGCACACACACATATATATATATCTCCATCCATATGTCCATAATTAAAACATAGTTGGGTTCTCTTGGTATGTTTTTTCAGCCACTCAGGTGCTGACTGCTGGGGGTGGAGTACATACTTTTTCACAACTCTGGCATAAACATGAACTAAACCCTAAACCCACATCAGTCTTAACACAGCTGAAAAAAAAATGAATAATTTCTTTTTCTAATTACCAGGAAAGAGATGAAAGGCTGAAAAATTATATAGGAACATAAACCTGAAAAAAAAAAAGTCTCTCATTCAGATTCCTCATCCACCAACAGCTAATTGATCTTCCAGGTTCATAGGCCCTGCCATCACTGACAAATTGCGTTCAAGGGTCCCAGCCCGAATGCTTAGTCCCTGTTTCCATCTGCAGGAGACCCATGGGGCTATACCCCAAGGCCTGCCTTCCTCTAACATGTACTGAAGGAGTAATGCATTTCCCTGACAGGGCCTTGGATTCAGTAATTGCTCAGCTATAACATAAACCAAGCATCCTTAATAACAGGATTTGTCATATTCATTTGTCCCAAGGGGAGCAATTTAGGAATGATACTTTTTACTTGTACACTAATATCTGTGTATACTAAGCTCGAGCATAAGCCCTGGAATAGCTGCAGACATGCATTTATGTTAAAAAAGGGGATTAAAGGGGTCGGAGAGATAGCACAGCAGTAGCGCATTTGCCTTGTAAGTGGCCTACCCAGGACCGACAGTGGTTCGAATCTCAGCATCCCATATGGTTTCCCTTGCCTGCCAGGAACAATTTCTGAGCACAGAGCGAGGAGTAATCCCTGAGCACCGCTGGGTGTGGCCCAAAAACAAACAAACAAACAAAACAAAAAAAAGAGAAAGGAAACAAATGTATTAGCCTCACTTGGCCAGAGCCATAGTACAGTGGGTAGGGCATTTGCCTTGCTGGATTGACCCAAGTTCGATCCTCAGCATCCGTATAATTTCCTGAGTTTACCAGGAGTGATTTTTTTTTTTGTTTTTGTTTTTTTGTTTTTTGGGCCACACCTGGCGGTGCTCAGGGGTTACTCCTGGCGGTCTGCTCAGAAATAGCTCCCGGCAGGCACGGGGGACCATACGGGACATCAGGATTTGAACCAACCACCTTTGGTCCTGGATTAGCTGCTTGCAAGGCAAACGCCACTGTGCTATCTCTCCGGGCCCAGGAGTGATTCTTAAGTGCAGTGCCAGGAGTAACCCCTGAGCATGGCTGGGTGCGACCCCCAAATAAAAAGAAACTCTTCCCTGCAATAACTTTTCGGGGGCTGGAGTCCTGTGCTTTGTCAGTTTGGGCCTGACAACCACAGTGCATGACAACCACAGTGTAGCTGGGCAGGGTTGGGAGAGGAGAAGAGCTAACCTTGGTGGGTGTAGCTCACCTGTGCCAGCTGGGCCTTTGTTTTCTTGCCTTCCTTCAACCTCTCAGCCTCCCAGTATGGAAATGAAGCCTCAGGGAAGGAGGAGCAATTGGCCCTGAAGCACATAGCTAGGGAGGATGCATCAGGGAGGGGCCCCAGTTTTGTCTTTCTAACTTTCTCTTACCTTGCAGGGGAATACTGATCTGTGTTATCTTATTATTATTTTTTTTAACCTAGAGCAAGTTGTAAGGATTACACTAATAGAATAGTAATCCTTGAAACAGAATCTCTAACTAGTGCAAGACTGGCAAGGCAGTCCCTGGAAATGGAGAGCCACTGCCTTGTCTTGCTCCCAATTTTTGGAAACTGAGGTTCCATTGGACCACAAGAGTGTGTTATGTTTTAGGGGCACAGTATAGCACAGCACCACACCACATCCCATCACCAAAGACTGTTACTTCTCTCTCCACCTTTAATAGGGCCTTTTCATCCACCCTCCTGAAGGCGGCCCCCACCCCCAAAACCTTAATTCTGTTGTCAGAATCGAAGACTTTATTTCCCAGCTTAGGCAATATCAGCACTCCCCCAAAGATGCTGGAGCAATGGGAGAGAGTAGTTGAGGGACATTTTATGTTTATTTGCTTTTATAAAAGAGATAGATTTCTAGTGGGCCAGGCATATAGCACAGGCATATAACACTCTTGTCTTGCATGTGACTGATGTGGGTTCAAATTCTTGGCACTATATTATGCTGTCAAATCCCTTGCAGCACCAGGAGTGATCCTGGTAGGACCAAGAATAAGTCCTGAGTATAGCTAGGTATAGTCCAACCACTGCCCCCAACATAAAAGATAGATTCCAAGGGTCATTGAATAACATTCTCCATTCCCTCCACTCCCCAAAAAAAGGGATCGGAGGCCAAATATTCATGAATCTCTAGGAGTTTGTCTTCATTGGACTTGCCTCCTCCCTTGACTTGTTTCTTTATATGCTATGTATAAGCAAGATCACTGGCATTTGTTTTTTTCTTTCTCTTCTCTTTCACTTTGCGTAATAGCCTCTTGAAGCAGAGTACAAATTTTCATCTCAAGTAGACTGATATTCATTTGTATCTATATAGATGTGTGTATGAATATGTGTGTATCTGTTTTATATGTGTGTTACCTGTTTTTTAGGTCATACCTACTGGTGCTAGGGGCAGGTGTATGTGTGGGAAAATGGGGTGCAGTGTAGTGGGAGTGGTTGGGGTGACACTATTCCCTGTGCTCAAGACTCAGTCCAAACTGAGGGACCAAGTCTGAGTGATGGAGTATTGCCAAATATTTTTGTTTGTTTGTTTGGGGGCCACAACCTGCTGAGCTTAGGGCTTACTCCTGACTGTGCTCAGGGCACACTGCAAGGGACCCTATGGGGTGCCAGGAATTGAACCTAGATTGACCTCATGCAAAACAAGCAACCTATCCACTGTGCTTTCTCATTCTTTCTCTCTTTCTTTTTTGCTCTGACCCAGGTGCCAGAGATCAAACCCAGGTTTCCTACATATAAAGCACACCCTCAGCCAGTTGTGCTATCTCTCTGATGCAATATACCACAATTAAAAATACTCAGTTCATTTGTTTCGGAAACTTGTGTTTTCTCCAATGCTTATATATAGTGCTTCTTGTGCCCAGTTGTTTCCCCCTGTGTTCTTCTGTGGCCTTGTTCTTTCTGGCTTTTCATGTCCAGAAGCTGTGATGAGGAGTAAGAAAACTCAAGTTAACTCAGCATGACATCTGCTTGCTTGGCCCCACATGGCCCCAGTCAAAACAGGAGAGCAGATCTTTAAAGGAGAGTGTTTTAAGGGGACTAAACTAACAGCGAAATAGCAGCATGAGGTGCTGACGGCTTTACAGCTTTATGACATCTTTGACTAATTGCAGGGAGTCCTTTCTCAATTGATTTAACAGGTTTGGGGAGCGCACTGCGTTCTCACTGTGATAAATGGACACTTTATTCTGGGGACACTCAGAATATTGTGGCTTAAATGAAAAGAGAATGGGAAAAACCACAACATGCTTCATCTTAGACAATTGGGAAGGTTTCTCCTTGAACTGGAAGGAGTCCTTCAGAATAACTGGTTTAAACCAAATGTATCCTTACAAGCTTGAAACTATTTTATTGTGTCCCCAGAAATATCCATTTTTTCTCAATTTCTTCTTCTTCTTCTTCTTCTTCTTCTTCTTCTTCTTCTTCTTCTTCTTCTTCTTCTTCTTCTTCTTCTTCTTCTTCTTCTTCTTCTTCTTCTTCTTCTTCTTCTTCTTCTTTTTTCCTTCCCATTATATGCAACTGTTAAAAATGTGAAGGTGATTACATATTCTATTGAAAAAAAGTGACACATTGATAAACAAGTGATACATTGATAAACTATTTCCGAGAATTAAGTAGCTACCAAAATATGGCAGGAAAGAATCTGTAGCTAATAATCTTTGCCGAATGCTTGAAGCACACACACTAAATTGATAGAGGGAGTATGGAAAGAATTATTTTTGCCAATTTTGGTCACTTCTACTCAAAGCTTTTTATTTAGAATTATTGAGCTGCGGCAGGCAGGTTGAAATTATTAAATAAGTCAGGAAACCTTTAAGGACTTTGAGTATGCAGTGTGTTTAGATGTGAGCCTGCCCCCAACTCCCGTCAGCTTTTCTGTGAATAATAATGATTACAACTACATTTTCATTACTTTTTGTATTGTAAATAAGGAAAGGGTTTTCTGGAATAGTTAAGAAAATGCAGCATTTTTATTTCTCCAGGCTCAGCCTATTAGAATAACAAGCTTTAACAGTGCCTTTCATTTTTCATGGGTAGCTTTTACTTCTAGCTTGCAGCAGTCTGCTGGGTGCAAAAAGCAGCCTGAATGTCTGAACGCTGTGTTTACAGTGAGCCTGGTGAGGGCCATGCAAGAGTTTGTTGATGTTAATACGGAGGAGGGATTTGGGCCAGTGCTATATATATTTTGCTGTGTTAGTCTTTTACTCTCAGAATGAATGGGTCCCGGGAACGCTGCTTTCCAATGATGCCCTTCAGTCAAAGATATATGGGTTTCCTAGGGCGACTGTAACAAATGGCCATAAAGTGGATAGCTTAAAACAACAGAAATTTATTCTCTGGCAGCTGTGGAGGTGAGGAGTCTGAAATCAAGGTGTTCCCTCAGGACCTGCTGGGAGGATCCCTTCATCCAGCTTTTCATCCTCTCTCTCCCTTGTGGAAGTGGCAGTAGCTGACCTTGGCACTCCCTGTTTGCCAGGCACCAGTCTGTCAGTCTGCCAGTCCATCAGCCCCTCAGTCTATTATCAGCCCATCAGACCAGCCATCCCTCTGCCCCTGGCCTCTGCTGACATCTCCAGCCTCTGCCTTCAAAGACCTCACTTAGCAAGTTATGGCTAAGATGCTCGAGGTTCTGGTAGACATCGATTTTGAGCTCTTGAACTCAGTGCAGACACTCGTCCTTGTTTGCTCTAAGCACCTTTACTTCTTTCCACTAACACCTTATATAGAGCTGCTGATAACTTGCTCAAAGTGACCAGGTGCCTGATTAGATTAATATTGTTTTGCCAGAGTTTGATGACTATTATTCTGAACATTGGTTTCATAATAAAGGGGAATAACTGTACACAAGTTGTTGGGGGGTGGATAAAGTGAGATAAGGACAGAGGGATAAAGTGAGAGAGACATTGTAAGAGGCATACACAGACAGAGATGTTAAATCAAACTGTGGAGGAAAAAAAATCTAAAGTTTTAACCAGAATCTAGGAAAATTGTTGCTAGTAGTCACTCTAGTTTAAAAATACCAAAGAGAGTTTCTTTTAAAAGAATCTTTTTTTTTTTTTTTTTAAATTTTTGTTTTTGTGCAATATCCAGCAGCACTCAGGAGTTACTCCTGACAGTTTCAGGGGACCATATGGGATGTCAGGAATCGAACCTGGGTCCGTCCCAATTTGGCTGCATGTAAGGAAATGTCCTACTTTTGTGTTATCTCTCCAGTCCAAAAATAATTTTTTTTTTAAATAGGAGAACATAAGATTTTGAAGAGATCCTTCCTTGTTTTGTGCTGCTGGGGATCAAATGCAAGGCATATACTTTATCTCTGAGTAGCATCCCTGGCCCAAGAGATCTTAAAATATTGTCATGTAGATGATTTTACAAACTAGATTTAAGAAACTGATTTTTAATATGATGGGATAACTTAATAATTCATAAAAGTTTATATTTTAGAAAATAGTTCTATATTTAACATGGGTATTTATTTATTTATTTATTTATTTATTTATTTATTTATTTATTTATTGGGTTTTGGGCCATACCTTTTGACACTCAGGGGTTATTCCTGGTTATATACTCAGAAATTGCTCCTGGCTTGGGGACCATATGAGATGCCGTGGTCCATCCTGCGTCAGCAGCGTGCAAGATAAATGCCCTTCCACTGTGCTCCAGCCCCAACATGGATATATATATATATATATATATATATATATATATATATATACATATATATACATATATATATACATATACATATATATATGTATGTATGTATATATGTGTGTGTGTGTTTTTGTTTGTTTTTGTTTTTTTTGTTGTTGTTTTTGAGTCACACTTGGCAGCGCTCAGGGTTACTCCTGGTTCTATGCTCAGAAATCACCCCTGGCAGAGATGCTGGAATTCGAACCACCAACCTTCTGCATGAAAGGCAAATGACTTACCTCCATGCCATCTCTCTGGCCCCCAACATTATATTTTAGTCAATATTTTGGATGAGGACAGAAAGATGGTACCATAATTAAAGCACATGCCTTGCTCACAGATGACCCTGGTGCATCTCTGGAATCACATGGCCCTGAGTCGTGCCAGTGTGACATGGCATCCCTGGTGCTGAAGGGCTGGAGCAGCACCATATCATTGGGCTCAAGAATTGAATTGTGGGCCCAGTTGGCTCAGACTCACCGAAAGGACCCCTATCTCCTGAGCACTGCCTGGGAACCCTCACCCCTTAAAAAACAACCAAAGAGCTAAACAAAATATTTTGGAATATTTGAAGTTAAAGAAATCTTTTTAAATAGACAGATATAGAGCAAGAGCAGTGGGTAGAGCACTTTCCTTCTTGTGGCTGACCTGAGTGCAATCCCTGGTGGCCCATGTACTCCCTAGAGCCCCGCCAGGAATGATCCCTGAGCACAGAGTCAGGAGTAAGCTCTAAGTAGCCCCCAAAACAGACAAGGATTGCTTCATTATTTCTAGCCACTAAAGGAACAAGATATTTGATTCTGGAATTAGAAAATAGGATGTCATATAAACAGTCATATTATAGACTTTGTGAAGAAGTGACTTCATTTTTATAAACTGCTTAAACGATGCCTAACAATAAGTTTAGACATCTCCATGCCACCAACAAGAGCACTGAGAGTTAAGTTCTCTGGAAGCAGATTGACCATTACTTGTGTTGGAGAAGGCAATCACTTCTTGCACTAAGTTTCTTTGTCCCCTCCCTTCACTGATATGATGGGGGGGGTTCACATCCCTTTTGTGGTGCTCACACACTTGACTGTGGTCAGAAATTACTCGTTGCACTGGAGCTCACAGACGGCAGCTCTGCCAGGATGGCTCTTGGAATATGTGTAACACTGGGGCTTCGCATGTGACCATAAGTGCTTGCAAGTTAGTGACCCTGAGTTTCTGCTTTCTCCCTGGGCCTTCAGTCCTCTCTGTGCCCTGCAGCTCTCTAAATCTTTCCACTCAGTAACATTTCTTATTGCTTAGTCATAGAAAACAACCCTCACCTCCAACCTGACCCTTTGAGGTCAGCCTCCTCTGAAGTTGGTGAGGATCTTGGGGTAGAGGATGGTGGGTGTATATTGTTGGTGCCCATGGAGATGGGTATCTGCAGCCCTGGAATCCTCCTCTGTTGGATTCAGAGCTTAAAGTGGGGGAGTCGGGAGGGGAGCTTCTTAATTCTTTGAAGCACCTTGACTCAGAAGCTGTTGTGTAGTGTAGATTCCACAGAAGGCTTGAGGATGGAGAAGGCAGACTTAGAATATAGTTGAAACAGAAAAAAACCTTTGAGTTTCTCTCACTTTTTTTTTTAACTTTAATTACATGATCATACTGGCAGGGCCTCCCAAGCACTTTCCAGGGGGCCGATGCCTTGAGCCACCTGAGTGTTATTTAACCAGCTGGGCTGTGTTTTCTCATTGGGATCCAAGGATTTACTGATATGTGGGTACTGCAGTGCCAAGGACCAGACGGGCCACTCAGGAGATGCTCAGGGACCTCCAGAGCCACACTACCCATGCCTGAAGAGGGTTAGAATCTGGCACTCAGCACACCTCTAACCACTGAGCTATCTTTCAAGCCCCAGTCCTGGCACTCTTGAAATCCAGGATATGTCTCAAGCTCCATATGGACTCAGCTTTTCTCATCCTGAGCCATCTTCCTTCCTTCCAGCCCCTCTTCCCTCCTACATGCAGAATACTGGCAAACACTCAGGACAGACAATGCTCTGTCATGGCTTCCTGGCTTCTCTTGCTTACATAGAATAAGTCACCTCTTACTTCCCTCCTATCCACTCTGTCTTCAAATTACTTTTTTTTTTTTGATTTTGGGTCATACCCCGCAGTGCTCAAGGGTTACTCCTGGCTCCATGCTCAGAAATCGCTCCTGGCAGGCACGGGGGACCACATGGGATGCTGGGATTTGAACCAATGACCTTCTGCATGAAAGGTAAACACTTTATCCATGCTATCTCTCTGGCCTCTGGTAATTACTTTCTATCTAAAATATTTTTGGGGGTTATTGGAGAGATAGCACAGAGGTAGGGCATTTGCCTTGCATGCAGTCAACTCAGGACAGATGTGGTTCGATTCCCAGCATCCCTTATGGTTTCCTGACCCTGCCAGGAGCGACTTCTAAGTGCAAAACCAGGAGTAACCCCCGAGCACTGCAGGGTGTGGCCCACAAACAAAAAATAAAAAATATTATGGGCTGGAGAAATAGCACAGCTGTTGGCCTTGCATGTGGCCAACCTGGGAGAGACCCAGTTTGATTCCTGGCATTTCATATGGTCTCCCACCCAGCCTGCCAGGGGCAATTTCTGAGTGCAAAGCCAGAAGTGACCCTGAAAGCCATTGAGTGTGGCTCCCAAAAATAAATAAAATTAAAAAAAAATTGGAAGAGCCAGAGTGTTAACACAGCAGGTAAGGTCTTTGCCTTGCACATGACTGACTCAGGTTTCATCTCCAATATACCAATATGGTCCCCAGAGACAGGAATAACACCTGAGTGTAGCTGGGGTGTGGGCCCAAATCCAAAATTACATAAAATAAAATAGTTTACAGAGGTTAGGACACTTGGCTTGCATGTGGCCAACCCTGGTTTGATTTCCAGGATCCCATATATTCTCTTGAATTTCTCCAGGAATGATCTGAGCAAGGAACCAGAAATAAGTCTTGATCACTATCAAGTGAGACCCCACAAACAAAAAATCAAAACAAAAAGTCTCTATCAGTGTTCTTTTTCCTTCTGCAACAGATGGGATCACACTTCACTCTTAAATGTCTATAATTATTCAAGTGAGGTGTCAGCTCTTTTCAATTCAAGATTTTCTTTCTCTTCAGTACATCTAGCAGATTTCTGCTGCTTGGAGTAGTCTGAGTGGAGGCTGATGTTTTTTTTTTTTTTGCACTGGTCCTGGGTTCACGTATGGGCTTTGTAGGAGACCAGATCTCTCTTGCTTATCCCTGTGTCTTCTGTGTCTAGAATGTACCTCGGCATGTGGTCAAGATGCCCAATAGATATTTGTGGGATGAAGGAGAAAAATGCAAGAATAACCTCATTAGATAGCACTCTTAATATGTAAAGGAAAGAAACCTGAAAGTTCTGATTAAAACTTGTCCCTGACCAGTGAAACTCCATTGTGGTAAGTAGATGACACACAACACACTAACAAACCATTTGGAATAAGGCAGCTTTATCGTTGTTTGGAAAGGAATCCCTAAGTCAGGAATTCAGACTTTTCCTATGCTCTCATTCCTCGATGACCACTCCTCTCCCCCTCGCTCCCCTTTTTGTTGTTTGACAACAATGATTATGATGATGATGATGATGATGATGATGATGAGTTGCACTGATTGGAGTGACACACACACCTGGCCAGGTGCTCACACAGTTCGTTTCTGTGGAGCTTGCCAGTAGTCACATAGCAGGACCTGGCAGCCATGACCCCCACCCTCCACCAGGGGTGACAGTTGTTGAGGCCCCAGGTTATGGCTGCAACATGTCTCAGTGATACACACTGGAGCTTTCACTTCTTAGTTCTGATACTTGCGTGACTGCCTTTTTGGTCCCTGCGCTTTCCTGGGCCACATCATGCCGCAGTGAGGCAGTAATGTACCAACTGCACCATGAGGAACAGAGCTGCCAGGACTGTTCAGTGCAGTGGGGCTCTGGGGATTTGAACTTGTGATCAGCTGCTTACAAGGCAAGTGCGCCAAGCCTCTGGCTGTTCTTCTGCACCTCCCACATATCCCTGCTCTGTCTTTCTTCTGTTGAGTCCAGTTGAGTTTTAGGTGTTAGTCTTCAAGACAGACTTTGAATTAGACATTCTGGGGGTGCAGATTTTGTTTTCAAGCAAAGTCCACAGTACCCATTTGCAAACATTCCCCTGGTGCTCTTTCCCCTGGTGATCAGGCAGGTTAGGAATCTGTTCCCCTCTGTCCTTCCTCACCCAGTGATAGGCATCTTCTTCGCAGTGGTTAGGAGTTAATTAGTGGTTGCTGTAAATTGTATTGGGGAGGTCAAACACTCACCTCTCTCCAGAATATTATTACATTGTTAACCTGGAATGGCTCAAAAAGGAAAGAATCACTGCAGGCTATGAGGCTCCTGGGAAGTGAAAGAACTTGTGAAGAGAAGCAGCCTGGATCCCAGCCCAGGGCTGGCTGGCTCCATAGCCTGGGTTGGTTACATGTTGCTCCTGACCTCACCATCTGGGGAATCTCCCGGCAGCGTTTAAGGTCCGTTCTGTTGTGATAAATGCATATGCACTGTGCCTTGTATTGCTGGTGCAGTAGAAATACTGCAAAGTTACAGTTGAGAGTTTCTGTAAAGCATTGGGCAGATAATTGACTCTGAAATTAGTGATCACCTGCTGTATGGAATGGATTTCATGAGTTGGGGTACACATTACCAGTCTGTCTGCTGAGATCCTGAAGGCTGGTTCTGTCTGTGTGGGCCTTGCTCATGTGAATGAATTTTCATCACTCACCAGAGATTGGGGCAAATGGTCTCCAGCTGACACTACCTCTAGGTTCCAAGTAGTGTAAACTTAGGCAGAGAAGGACATAAGCTGTTACTGCCTTTGAAAACAACCAGGGGCTGGAGTGATAGCACAGCGGTAGGGCCTTTGCCCTGCACACATTGCCTAGGACAGGCCTGGGTTTGATCCTGGGTGTCCTATATGGTCCCCCAAGCCAGGAGCGATTTCTGAGTGCACAGCCAGGAGGAACCCTGGAGCATCAGTGGGTGACCCAAAAAACCAAAACCAAAAACCCCAAATAAACCCACCCAAACCCTCCCTGCAAATGGAGACAATCCGTGGGCTTTATCTTTGGTTATCTTCTAGATTTCATTATTTTATATGACTAAAAAGTCAATTTTCTACATTCTAGTCTCTTAGTAAAGTATATAGTCATAGGACTTACACATTTGTTTGTTTAATTTTACAAAATAAAGTTTTGGAGGAATTACTAAAACCCACTTTTCTCTATTCATTGACTTACATCAGAGTGTCACCTCTTTGAGTGAGGATCAGGGGACCCACACTTGATTCTGTGCTCAGGAATGGCTTTTTTTTTGGGGGGGGGGGCACACCTTGTAAGACTCAGGGCTTACTACTAACTGACTCTGTGCTCAGGGATCACTTCTGGCAGGCTGGGGGGAAACCATATATGGGACGCTGAGGATCAAACCTGGATCAGTCTAGCACAAGGCAAACAGTCTACCCTTTGTACTATTGCTCCAGCCCCAGGAGTGAGTTCTGGAGATGCTCAAGGTACCACGTAATGCTGAGGTCCAAACGTGCATCTCTGCATTCCAGGCAAGTGCCTTAATTGCTTGCTGTACAAGCCCTCTGGCTCCAAAGTAAAACATTTTTAAGGAAATAATTAAAATCCTATTAGATGAACCAATATGCTATTTTTCTGTATGCTGTGTGTGTGACTGCTGTGCTATCTCTCAATCCATTTTTGGTAGAACCAACTATGCAGAGAGGGATAAAAAGTAAAAAGGAAAGTGATCATAACTGGGAGCTAAGACAAACCATTTATGCTCAAAAAAACAAGCAAACGAAAAAAACAAAAACCCTTTTTTAGCCTCCTATAAGTCCTGTTAGAGCAAGATTGGATCTAAAACCACCAAATTAGTTTATTTGCAATGGAGAGGATTAAATTTCTCTTAACCGGTAATGGTTGGTTTTTATGTCTTGTCAATTTTCATCAAAGTTCCCAACAACATAGTTTTGAGTTTTAAATTTTCCAGGTCATGGTAGAGAATTGAAATACTTCAGTTAGAAGGAACACTTTGGCATTTGTTACACACATGCTGAAATGTACAGTGCCTGCCCGACTCTTCCAGTTTGGATAAACAGCTTCTCAGTAAATATTTTTTGGGTTTTCCTCTTATAAATAACTGGTTTTACAGATTTTAACATAAAAATCAGCCTTTGCTAAGAAGTTATAATAATGTATTCTCCTTGTTTTAATTTACATATACAAATAACTTTAAAGTTTTAAGTTAGGGGAGGCCGAAAAGATCATACAGTTGGTCAGCCACTTGCTAAGGTTTTCCAAGCCCTCCAGGAGAGATCCCTGAACACAGCCAGCAGTAAGCTCTGAGTATGTCTGGGTATAGCCCAAAAACAATAATAAGGAAAAGAGAGATTTAAGTTGATTGCTTTGAATGACTCAGATATACATACATACATACATACATACATACATACATACATACATACATACATACCCAGTCTGGAGTATAAATATTGCTGTCACATGTCTTGATTTTTCCAGAGTAATCTTCATGTCAAATGATCTCCGCCCTCCCACATAAACCACACGTCTCCATTTATTCATACATCAAAAATTATTTGTGTAACCTAATATATTCCAAATGCAGCTCTACGTTCCAAGGATAGAACTAGAAACCGAGATGGACTCATCCCATTTTAATGGGAAAGACTTGATGTATAACCAGAAATTAGAAGGCAACCCAATAGGGTTTTGTATGCAGCGAACTGTAAGTACCAAAAGAAAAATGCAAGTGAGGCGGCTTAGAAAGTGGTGGAAACATGTCAGACCAGCCCTCTTCATTTTCACTGTGAAAAAGAAGGACCGTTGGGGAAGGACTTTCGGCTGTCAGGCTGGTGACACTACAGGGATGGAGTCTCTCAAGTCCAGAGACCACTTGTAGGAATAAGCAGCCTGCAATTCTCCCAGAGCCCTCGGATGTGAGGGGCTGTCTTTTTGCTTTCCTGATACCAGGCCTTGGAAAAAATGAGAGTGTGTGGGTAGCGGAAGGTGCCTGCTTCAAAAGGGCAGAGTGAACGAGGGTATGAATATCAGTTACGTGAAATAAAACTAGTTTCCTTTTAATCCCCACACAGTATCACACCATTGCCTCATTCTCATCATTGTCTTAGACCTGAAATTGAGTGGGGAAAGTCAAGTATATGACAGTATCTGACAGAAAAGAAGAGTTCAAGGATGGAGCTGCCTTCCACTTGGTATGGGTGAAGTAATGCAATATCATTCCTATAGTACCTACAGACATTATTCATATTCCATGAATCTCCTACAAATACGTTCCACCACAAAGTGTGTATTTGCCCAATGACTTTGAGATAGGGGCCATAGGGAAGGAGGGAAGAGAAGGAACAGTCACAGCCAGTTCAGGAGTATAAGAACTGGATAAAAGAAAATGGCATTATTTTCAGGGTTTTATTCTGGGTTGTTTTGGGGCCATGTGTGGCAGTGCTCAAGGCTTACTCCTGGCTCTGCACTCAGGGCTTACTCCTGACTTGGGCTTGGGCAGACCATATGGGATGCCAGGGATAGAACCCAGGTTGGCTGCATCCAAGGCAAACACTCTACCTGATGCTATTGCTCCGGCTCCTTATCTTCACTAGGGCTCCTTGGGTGCATCTCCTTCCTCCAGCCCCAGCTTCCAGAACTGCCCTTCCTGAAATGCTCCTGGTAGAGTAGTGAGGTCATTGCAGCAAGGGCCAAAGGTCCTGCCATTCTGAAACCAAGAGAAGTGGAAAACACGAGTGCGCTAAATTTAGTCTGAATTGTTCACTGGATTGTGGTCTCAAACAATTGTAAAGGAATACTAGGGATCCCAGAGGGGGCTGTGCTTTCCCAGCAGTCAGCCTGGGAACATTCAGAATGTCGCATGTGATTTTCCGGAGTAGTTGGGTTGGGCTGCATTTCGGATTAAATTTACCAAGCACACACACACCCTCTATTCCCTGGAGCGAAAGTGTGATTAAGGAGGGAGAGTCCGGACAGGTGCACTCTTCTTCCCTCAGCGAGGGAGGGCAGCCCTCAGAGCCACATGACACAGCAGAGGATTGGTTTTTTTTCCCCAAGTGTGGGTTTAGGTTTTAAAAGTCTAACAATTTGAGCCTTTTAAATGTTGCCTCTGTGCTGATTTGGGGGGTAGGGTGGAGTTGTTTCTATCAAGGTTTCTAAACCTAGAATACCTATCTTTGCCCTCATAGAGCAGCGGTGTGGTTAGGGCAAAGAAGGCACCACCATGACAGTGAGTTGGGAACGATCATTCTGGACAAGAACTGGGTGCTGGAAGGAGGTAAAGTGATAAGTATGAGACCCCATTCAGTATTGCAAGATGGTGTTTAAAAGCGAAAAAAGGGGAGAGACAGACAGAGAGAAACAGAGAGACAGAAACAGAGACAGACAGAGACAGAGAAGAGAACTGTTTTCTATTAAGGAAGGCACGAAGGAGATGAAAGAGAGGGCAGGAAGAAAATTGGGTACATTGGTGGTGAGAAATGTGCATTCGTGAAGGATGGGTGTTGGATATTATATAACTGAAACTCAATCATGAACACCTTTGTAACTGTATCTCACGATGATTCAAAATTTAAAAAAAATGATTTAGAACTAGGAAAACAAAAGAATAAGTGTCTCATTTTATTTTCTGCACCCACTCATCTGATGCAAATTCATATTCCTTTGACTCTATCACGGTATATTGAAGGCTCTCATTTACTTAGGAAGGGCATAATCAAAGTCTTAACCCACTAATTTAAATATAAGATTGGGGGTGGGGTGAGCCCAGAAGCCCTAATCCTGCACCGGCCCCCCAGACACCCCTTGTTTATTCTGTGTTAGTCTGCATGCTAAACATTCATCTCCTTTCTTGCCCCAATTTTGCTTTGAAGTTCAGCGCAAATGTAACTGGTGACTGGCAATTCACTGGAGCAGTTCAAATTCCTCAGGTCGAGGCAGTTTGTTAAGCTGTAGTGTTATTATTGTAACTCGCTAATTATGTAATGTCAACAATTCAGTGAGGTGGAGGATCAGTATTTATACAAGCAAGTCTTGGAACATGAAGCTTCAGACTCTCTGGTTTGGGCACATTTTTCTCATCTATGGGTTTCAGTTGAACTTTTCTTTTTTTCCTCCCCCACACTCTCTTATTCTTCATGTGTAATCACTTCCCAAATCAAGATGCATTAAGTTGGAAAAGGGAAAGGAAAAAATTGGTTAAGATTTGGGCTGCATTTTGCTACGTTTGCTTCTTTTGCTTTTGCTGTTATGCACATGGCTTGGGTTTGGTTATTCAGCCTCAGAACTCCAAGGTTTCCTTTACTTCTGTTTGCCTCTCTCTGCAGTGACTATTGCCAAGGTTCACGCGGGTTTCCTGTGCATTAACTTGGAGGTATTTGATGTGTTCACACCTTCCTTTAAGGAGCTTATTGCAGCATGGAAATCTAAGGGATTCACATCCACTGTAATCTATCATGATTACCCAGGCTTCTGGTATGACTTAGTGGGTGGAATATGTCTTAGGAAAAAAATAC
The DNA here is from genome assembly GCF_024139225.1 of Suncus etruscus. Lineage (NCBI taxonomy): Eukaryota > Metazoa > Chordata > Mammalia > Eulipotyphla > Soricidae > Suncus > Suncus etruscus. The sequence goes on from NC_064851.1 coordinate 118,567,940, forward strand.
ATAATTCTGACAGGATGCTTTCTGAAAAGTCCAACCAGCTGTTTCAAGTAGAACACTGTAAAATTTATTCAAAGTCAATTTTATTTCACTTGGAAGCAAATGTAGTTCAAAGAAGGAACTCAAGTAAACTGTGCAGTGGAGTACTGGGACTGTTGATGTGTGTGCAGGGTTGTGAGGGTTGTGAGGGCTGCGAAGGTTGCTTTTGTATGAGTCTGTCAGCCGCTTATGTCGTCAAACTGCACCGCTCTTCTGCAGGTGTCCTCGGATAACCTGAGTGTGTGGGAAGTTTCTCCGGGAGAAATGTGACGTCAGGCTCCTCTTTGCCATGTGGCTGTGCCCAGGCTGGTGGGGCTGAAACTGCTATCGACTGCGTCGCATGGGGAATTTGTTTCTCTTGCTGCTGGAACAAATTACTGCAAACTTCATGGCCTCAAGCAACACGATTTTATTCTCTTGGCATTTTGTGGGTCAGGAGTTCGACTTGGGTTCCCCTGGGTAGGGGACTCAAGGTAGAAGCAAGACTTTGTGTTGTTTTCCCAGTACTCTAGCAAGGAATCTGGTCCTGGCTTTTGCCAGGGACCACAGGCTACCAGGTTTGTGGCCTGTGGTCTTCCTTCCTTCCTTCCTTCCTTCCTTCCTTCCTTCCTTCCTTCCTTCCTTCCTTCCTTCCTTCCTTCCTTCCTTCCTTCCTTCCTTCCTTCCTTCCTTCCTTCCTTCCTCCCTTCCTCCCTTCCTTCCTCCCTTCTTCCTTCCTTCCTCCCTTCCTTCCTTCCTCCCTTCCTTCCTCCCTTCCTCCCTTCTTCCTTCCTTCCTCCCTTCCTTCCTTCCTTCCTTCCTCCCTTCCTTCCTTCCTTCCTTCCTTCCTTCCTTCCTTCCTTCCTTCCTTCCTTCCTCCCTTCCTCCCTTCTTCCTTCCTTCCTCCCTTCCTTCTTCCTTCCTCCCTTCCTTCTTCCTTCCTTCCTTCCTTCCTTCCTTCCTTCCTTCCTTCCTTCCTTCCTTCCTTCCTTCCTTCCTTCCTCCTTCCTTCCTTCCTTCCTTCCTTCCTCCTTCCTTCCTTCCTTCCTTCCTTCCTTCTTCCTTCCTTCCTTCCTTCCTTCCTTCCTTCCTTCCTTCCTTCCTTCCTTCCTTCCTCCTCCCTCCCTCCCTCTCTCCCTCCCTCCGTCCTTCCTTCCTTCCTTCCTTCCTTCCTTCCTTCCTTCCTTCCTTCCTTCCTTCCTTCCTTCCTTCCTTCCTTCCTTCCTTCCTTCCTTCCTTCCTCCCTCCCTCCCTCCCTCCCTCCCTCCCTACCTCCTTCCTTACTTCCTTACTTCCTTCCTTCCTTCCTTCCTTCCTTCCTTCCTTCCTTCCTTCCTTCCTTTCTTCTTTCTTTTTCTTTTCTTTTTTTTGGTTTTTGGGTCACACAACCCCTGGCAGCGCTCAGGGGTTACTCCTGGCTCTATGCTCAGAAATTGCTCCTGGCAGGCTCTGGGGATCATATGGGATGCTGGGATTCGAATCACTGACCTTCTGCATGAAAAGCAAATGCTTTACCTCCATGCTATCTCTCCGGCCCAGCCTGTGGTTTTTCACTGCAATCGAAGCAAGAATCTTGCATCTCTCTGGCCATTCTTCTGTTGTCATTTATATATATGAATATATATGCATTTATATATATATTTTGGTTTTTGGGCCACACCCATTGATGCTCAGGGGTTATTACTCCTGGCTACATGCTCAGAAATCACTCCTGGCTTATGGGATATCAGGAGGATCGAACCACGGTCTGTCCTAGGCTAGAGCTTGCAAGGCAGATGCCTTACCTCTAGCACCACGGCCCTGGCCCCTGTTGTCATTTATATTTTTGCTCTGAGTCTGAGCTCATCTGGGCATGCTCTCTGATTTGACTTGTCAGATAATATAGGATTGTATCCCTGCCTTGATGTTTATATATATATATATATATAATATATGTAACTATATAAAACACACACATTATAGTTTTTAGGTTTTGGCTAGGAGGGGGTGATGTTTGGAATCCCAACCGGTTGTGTTCAGGGATTAATCCTAGTCGTGCTTAGGGGAACCACATGCAGAACTGACCAGGGCCAGCTGTATGCAACAATCACCTTGTCACCTGCACTATCTCTCTGGCCTCCACCTCAAGTCCTTAATCACATTTGCAAAGTCCCTCAAGGTTTAGGGACTTGACTTGGCCTGTTAGCTAGATGGTTGTGGGTTTCCATTTCTTCTTCTTGTCCTGATGTATGAGAGAGGAACCAAAAAATACCTAAGGCCTCTCTTGCCATTGTCTCAGCTTCCTGAGTTTCTGGGTCTTAAATCAGGATCAGGTGCATGCTATCTCTTTGTCTTTCTGTCTCTGTCTCTCAAGCAGCCCATCTACAAGTATCAGGACTCGGGCACCTTTATCTGTAAACTTTTGAAGTAACTGTGCCTGTGGTCACATGATGTGATTTTTTTCCATTCACATAGATTGGTGTCTGGGCCTGTGAAGGACATATGGGCCACACCCCTGTGCTTTGCTTATTTGTGCAGCACAGGGAAACCTGGGCCTCATATTTACAAGAGTTGTATCTACTTCTGAGTCATCTCTCGGGCCCCTAATTCCTGATAGAAACCTGTTCATGTATATGTCTACAACTTGGAAACAAAATTTTTAAGAATTTGACTGAATATTTGGTTAAATTGCACTTCCCTATAAAATTATTAACATGTGAATTTTTCTTTGACAATCTTTTAGGTGGGATGGATATATACAATGGATGATGGATATTCTTTTTTTTTTTTGGGGGGGGGGCTCCCACCTGGCTATACCCAGGTCTTACTCTTGACTCTATGCTCATGGAGCACTCCTCATGGACTCAGGGAACCATAGGGGTTGCCAAGGATCAAACCCTGATCAGATGTGTGCAAGGCAAATACCCTGCCTGCTGTACTCTCTTTTCCACCTGGATGTTCTTATGTAGCATTTTCTGGACGTAGCATTTCCATTGTATTTGCAAGTTTCTTGTGTTTTTCTTCTGTTTCATTACAATGAGAGTGGGGGAATCTTTCAGTGTTTAATTTTTATGACTTTTCCAAGTGTTTTGTCCTTGTTTTAGTTTATGTCTTATTTAACCAGAGGATGAAAAATGTCTCCCTTGGTATAAGTAGGTGTTTATAAAGAGCCTTAGAGGACAAGCTGAGGACATCTTTAGGGAAAGATCTATGTTTCTTGGAAGAATTTGAAATTAGAGGGCCATGAAATAAGCAAATCCTCTTTTGTCTGTGGGGCAGCTGGAAGCAGAGCTGGCCACACACCACCTCTTAGTTGGTCTGTAATCGAATTACATACTAGAGCAGTGCTTCCAGGAGGTTCCTCGTCAAGTCTCCCTTGAAGAGTGACCACTGCTTTGAAGAATTGCAGAAATCAACAGCATTCTTTGCTGTGAATCTGAAGTAGGTGCCAAGAGAGAAAAGGACACAAGTATTGTGGAAGAATAAAGCTAAGAGGAGGAGGGGACCCTGAGCACCCCAGGAAACAGCCCTTTCCTGGGTAGAGCCTGGCAGATGGCTAGCCGCCTCCATTGTTGACCATGAGCTCATTATTAGAATATTTGTTCTTGACATTGGAAAAGAAAAAATGTCAGAAGTATAAGTCTTGAGGCAACCGAGGAAAAAGAAGCCTAAAGGAGATTCAGACTCACAGTAGGGCTCTTCTCTCTCTCTCTCTCTCTCTCTCTCTCTCTCTCTCTCTCTCTCTCTCTCTCTCTCTCTCTCTCTCTCTCTCACACACACACACACACACCACACACACACACAACACACACACACACACCACACACACTTCTAGCTCTGTGGCAGTATGGGTGATGTGGAAATACCAGTGATACCAACTGGTTGTAACTTTGCTTATTTGTTTATTGGGGTTTAGGGGGTGGGGAGGACACACATCTATTGCTCAGTGGCTATACTTGTATCTGTGTTCAGGAGTGACCCCTGGTGGTGCTCAGGACCCCTGGTGTGCTGTGTGCAAGGTATACACACCTTACCTCCCGCTCGAGAAATGTCTCTATTTTAAACAGTCTAAAATCTGTCTCAGTCAAATTCTTGTTCCTTTGGCCTAAGAATTCATTTTTACTACTTACTCCCCCTGCATCTCTTCCTCCACCCCAGCAAAGTCTTTATAGATATTGTAGTTAAGACTCTCACTTCGATTATTTTTACCTTTACACAAGGAGTAGGTGTTTGGGAGGTCAGGTGACTTCCACACATTTCACAAGTTGAGTCAACTCAGCCTTCTTGGATTGAGGAAAAATATTTTGGCTCTAACATTTTTTCCTTGGTATAGGCTCACTCCCTGGCTTCAGGATCACTCCCTCTAGCTGGAACCATGCTAGTTAATTGGATTACAAGGTCTTGTTAAAGTGAAGAGTGTATTGTATCCTTGAAAATCTTTGCACTGCAAACTGGTCTTTCTGATAAGTGAGGGAGTCTGAATAACAAGGGTGATGATGGGAATTTTATTGAACTTTCTTTTTCTTTCTTTTTCTGGGGGTGAGGTGGGGTGGGTAGGTCACATCTGGAGATTCTCAGGTGTTATTTCTGACTCTGAACTCAGGAATTACACCTGGCAGTTCTTTAGGGACCATATGCGAAGCTGGAGATCAAACCCATGCCAGCTACATGCAAGACAAGCACCCTACCTCTGTACTATACTTTGGTCCCAATCTCTCTAATCTTTTTTTCATGGACAGTACAGGGAAGCCCTAGCATCAGTTATTTAGTAAAATTGAATATCCTAGTCTGTCAGTGTTGGAGTAACTGGCATGAAGATTGCGTGTTTATCTTGCTTTTCTTCTTTGAATTTTCTTCTCAGGACAGCTCTGTGTCTGCTAAAGAAAAAGGCAGTAAGCTTCAGTTGAAGCTGAGATCTGCAACATGTAGTGGCCTTATTTGTTTAGAGTAAGTAGATTCCCAGGAGGCACCGAACAATTTTGTGTTCAGAAAGGGAGTTGGGGGGGGCAAATAAATCAGAAAAGCGCTCTCTGTTTTCATTTCTTTTTCTGGTTGTTTACAGTTCATACCGTTTGGATTTATTTCTTAGTTCTGGACATCATCCATTTTTTCCCTAACAATTGTATTTATATCATTTCTTCACCACACTTCTCCCCAGCCTCTAATTTCTTATTTTTGCCTAATACATTATATTTTATGTACTCAGAGTTTGATAGCATTTTGTCTATAGTTATAATTCATTCTTTGCTATTTGTAGAGGTTAAATGTAAAGACTGAAAGTCCATAAAAATAACATTTGCACACACACATAATGCATGTACATACATCACAGTATGGTTGGAGCCACAAACAAAGAATCTGACCCACAAACAGGTCCTCAGGACTGTCTCATTGTAAGGGGATGTCCTAGTGGTTCCTTGTTCCATTTCTTTTATGCCTCTTTTGTGTCTTTTGGGTCATAATCAGCCATCCACATTTGTGGCATCATATGTGATCTTTCTGGGAATCTTTCTGTATTTGTGTGTTAATGGGAGGGTGGGATAGCCTGGAAGCTACCACTTCATGTATATATTTTTTTCCTCATTTGAAATGGTTTAAAGTTTTTCAGATATTGTGTGTTTAGATGTCTGTGTTTGTTTTTTTTTTTCCAGCATCCAATACTTTATCTGGCTAAATTTTTAAAAAATCATGTTCTTAGAAATGTAAAGGTAGTGTCCCTTTCATTCAGCATCACTGCCAAAAATATTCCATTACAGTTATCTGATGGTAATCTCTTTGCCCTTCATCTTTTCGAATTTTTTTCATTATCTTTGAAGTTTTGAAATGTAATGAGATGTGTCTGAATATGATTCTTTTCCCCCCTCATTAACCCTGATAGGTACTTAATGAGACTGTTCTAGCTGAGATCTTGAGTGTCTTTAGCTTAGGAAAATATTCTTCCATTACTATATTACTAGATTTCTTTCATACTTTTATTCCCCCTCATGATTTCTGTTTATTTCAAATGAATATTATCCTTTTTATCTATGTTTTGGTCATTTTTAAAATTTCTATATTCTCTTCTTTTTTATTTGGGGGGACTCACTCAGCAGTGCTCAGGAGTTATTTCTGGCTCTGGACTCATGAATCCTTGGTGGTGCTTGGAAGATTTTATGAGATGCCGAGAACCAAACCTGGATCCTACCATTCATTGTCTTATTTCTTGGTCCCCTATATATTTTTTTATTTTTATTTTTTGGCACATATATTTGATGCCCCAAGAAGGCAAGCACCTTGTTTTTAATCAGTTTGGTACATATTTAGTCTATGGAATATGGCTATAGACAAATAAGGTGCATTGATTTTCTTGATATATTTTTATGCATATTATATATATGTATATATATATATATATATATATATATTTCACCCAGTCATTTAAAGTTTTCCTTGTGCAAAGGGGTCTGTCATACCCTGAGGTCTGTCATACCCTGAGATATACAAGGGTTGCTCTTGGTTCTGTGCTCAGTTGTCACTTCTGGTAGTACTCTGGTGACCCCTATGGTGCCAGGAATTGAATTGGGGTAGGCATCATGCAAGGCAAGTGCCTTATTCCCTGTACTATCTCTCTATCCCTAGAAACTTATTGTTCTATTTTTTTAATATTTTTATTGTGATCAACGTGAATCACAAGTCTTTCACAGTAATATTTAAAGTACATAGTGACATTGAATCAGGGGTATCCCCACTACCAGTGTTGTCCTTCCTCCAACCCTGTTCCCCTTACTTTACCCCTCAGACTGTTAGTATAACTGGTCCCCTCTGTGTATAGCTTGTTGAAGATGGATTTGATGTTTAAGTCTGATTGTTTTTTATTTCTACTCAATGTTCATACGACTGTTTGATTCTGGCACCATCCATTCCCCCCCCCCCCCGCCCCCTTAATTTATGAGGTAGAACAAGATGTTTCAAGTTATGTGGTTCTGTAAAAGAAAGAAGAAGAAAGAAAAGAAAAACCAAAAACCAAAATATAAAACACAAAACCAACAAACAAAAAACTGGGAGAAGTCTGTCTATGGTTTATAAATATCTATTTAAAATGAAGAACGGGGAAAAAAGAGTAAGTCATAACAACAACAACAAAAAAGAAAACACACACACACACACACAAAAAAAAAAACCCCCCAAAAATCAATAACAACCTAATAGATAAAACTCAAAGAGAGGCAAAAATCAAACAATTATTGTTCTATTTTTATTTTACTTTTTGGTTATTGGGTCACACCTGGTAATGCTCAATATTTACTTCTGGCTTTGTTCTCCTGGTGGTCTTGAGTGACCAAGTAGAGTACCAGGGATTGGACCCAGATCAGGTGCATGCAAGACAAGTGCCTTATCCACTTGACTATCTCTTTGGCCTTGAATTTTAATTTTTTGGATTTGGGGCTACACCTGGCAGGACTTAGGGGTTACTCTTGTCTCTGTGCTCAGAATCATTCCTGGCAGGACATTTGGGATGTCGGGAATTGAATACAGGTCCATCTTGGGTCAGCCACATTCACGGTACTGTGCTATCTCTCTGGCCCCTGTATTTTAATTTTTTTCAGAGGTTTCTACATTATTCTGGTATGTCAGTGGATAGTCGTTTTTTAAACTTTAATTGTAAACTAAGTGAATGACGAATTTTTCACAGTTATTTTTAAGGTACATGGTGACAATGAATCAGGGACAAGAGGATAGTCATTCTTATTTTCTTGAATGGCCGGGTTTTATTTTATTTAATAACTTTTTAAAATTCAATTTGACCTTAGGAGGGAAGCCACTTGGGCACTGAAATCCAAGTGTTTTGCTCATCCCTGCAAAGTACTGCCTTAATTTAAGTCTCTTCCTTTGAATGCTTTGGCCAGTTCAGGTGAAAAAAGGAAAGAAAAACAACAGCAGATGCCCATATCTATGCTCTGATCTTCTGTTTGGCATGTATAGGTGGGTAGTGAACAGAGTTCTTGATAATATCCTAATCAGAGCTCCTTAGAGCCCACAGTCTGGCATGGAGAGAGTGAGAGATGGTGGATGTGGAGAGGGTCTAGGGACATAGCTCCATAACAGAGCTGTATGCTCATTGTGTGAGGTCCCAGAACCAAAAACATAAGGGAAAAACCCCCACAAGAATGGAGACACTTGAGCCTCTTTTCGAGAATGGAAATCTAGAAGGAAAAGAGCTGCCTAAAGTAAAGGATCTGCATATTTAATTCCCCCAAATATATATACTTTCTAAAAGGAACAGTACAAGGCTATGCAGGTGATTCAAGATGGTGGAAGAGATCACCCCATCCCTCCAAGCACTGTCAGACTTGTAGCATTACTAGCAAAGTATTGAAATATAAAGAATAAGCACACTAGAAAGTGGATTACGTACCGTATTTTCTGGCATGTAGGATTACTGGGCCTATAAAATGACCCCCTATTTTTCCTGTTAAAGTATAGGATTTGGGCTATATTTGTCATATAAGACTACCTCTCTTTTAACACACACCAAATGGAAATTAAAAAAAATAAGAGAAGGGGCCGGAGAGATAGCATGGGGTAAGGCATTTGCCTTGCATGCAGAAGGTCGGTGGTTCAAATCCCAGCATCCCATATGGTCCCCCGAGCCTGCCAGGAGCAATTTTCTGAGTATAGAGCTAGGAGTAACCTTTGAGTGCTGCTGGGTGTGATCCAAAAACCAAAATTAATTAATTAAAAAAAAAAAAAGCAAAAACACATAAGAGAAAAAGAGTAGAACCCTCAAAGGTTAACAGTATATTTAATAAAACTAGACTTTGGAGTGCCAACAATCAATTTACATGTCATTTATGTAGTGAGTGACTGTGCTTTTTTTTTTTTTTTTTTGTTTTGGTCTTGGTTTTTAGGTCACACCTGGCAGCACTCAGGGGTTACTTCTGGCTCTACGCTCAGAAATCGCTTCTGGCAGGCTCGGGGGACCATATGGGGTGCCGGGATTTGAACCACCATCCTTCTGCATGCAAGGCAAATGCCCTACCTTCATGCTATTTCTAATTGTGATCTACATTGAGAACAGGAAGAGGGGGTTTCTCCAAGAGCAGCTGGCTGGGGCGCAGTGATCAATAAGATAGCTAGAAAGAGACAGAGTGCCTCCTCTGTGCCCATAAAAGCTGAACAGAGGACTGAGCATCAGAAAACCACATACCTGGAAGCTGAATGAGATGTGGCGCTTGGTAACTCAGCCTCTCTGTGTGCCCTGAAAGATGAATCAGGACAAGCAGAGGACTGAGTGATGACGCCTGGCAGCTGGATGGGATTTAGTGGTAAAGTGGGGTGGATCACTTATCCCTGAATCTGGAGTAAGTTTCAGCATGCCGTATACCAGCATAAAAGATGACCCCTGACTTTTAAGAAGTTTTTTATGGATTAAAAATTCATCTTATGTGCTGGAAAATATGGTACTCTCATCTGTAAAATAAGGTCAACATAGAACTAACTATAAACAAAATCCTCTGAGGTTCAAGAGGAGAATACACATTTGTGCTGGGCATTGAGGAAGTAGCCATGTGGAGAGGAGTTGAGGGTTTCTGTCAGCTGGGCCTCAGTTCTGAAGAGAATGGCAGAGAGTTGCCCCAGAAGTGGGCTGGAAAAGAGACTTTATTAGTGGAACTAGAGAGTCTCATTTGTTGAGAATATTGAATATTTGTTGGAGTATGAAGTATTCAAGAAGATAGATCCAGGTCAGATTGTAAGTCTCTGAAGTGCCAAAGAGAAGGGTTTCATTGAGTTTGCTCCTAAGGGAACTGGGGAAATATTGATGAGACAGGTCTCTGATTACAGCTTTGTTTTCAGAGATGAACTATCAGTTTCTCAAGGGGAAGAACAGGGTACTGGGTAGCAGAAAGGTAGATTTGGGTTGTATATTCTGTTCTCTTGATGTGAACATAAATCCCCACTCAGCAGACATGATAACAGTTTTTTTTTAACCTAAAGAAATGTTCAAACTTGTTTTTCAAGGGATACAGATACATGGGATATCAGTAGATTTTTTTTTTAGGGGGTGAATATGTGGTGGTATTCAGGAATTACTTCTGACAGGCTTTGGGGGAACTATTTAGGATGCTGGGGATTGATCTGGCTGGGTAGTATGCAAGTCAAGCATCCTACCTGCAGTATAATGTCTCCAGTCCCTATTAGTAGATCTTTTTTGGTTTTTGGGCTACACCCAATGACACTCAGGGGTTACTTCTGGCTCTGTGTTCAGAAATTGCTCCTGGCTTGGGGGACCATATCGGATGCCAGGGATTGGACTGTGGTCTGTCCTGGGTCACGTGCAAGGCAAATGCCCTATCGTTGCACCAACGCTCCATAACCATAGTTATCGCAGATGATTTTTCATCACCTCATTTTTTATTATTATGACAACAATTAGGATGGTATTGTATGGTATATAAGTGTTTAATAAACATAATTTAATGCACACACATGGACTCCCCTTGCTTTTCTGTTCTTTGTTATCTATTTAATTACCTAGATAACAAATCTAATACTGGTTTACTTTAATAAAAACAAGTATCTTTTTTTTGATAATGATTTACTTTGGTTGAAAACATCTATAATTCATATCCAAGTACCTATATTCTTTTAAGTTATTTATATTTTTTAAGTTTCATTTATCTTTAATGTTAGTGGTCAATGTGTTTGAAATTGGAATGATTTGTTGGAGGAGAACTTTAATAAAACTGAATGTTTTACATTTATGTATTATATGCATATATTAGAATAACAATCTGTTGGCTGATTTATTGTAAGTGATTATTTTTCTCTACAGTACCATTTCTTTTTTTTTTTTTTTTTTGGTTTTTGGGCCACACCCGTTTGATGCTCAGGGGTTACTCCTGGCTATGCGCTCAGAAGTCGCTCCTGGCTTGGGGGACCATATGGGACACCAGGGGATCGAACCGCGGTCCGTCCTAGGCTAGTGCTGGCAAGGCAGACACCTTACCTTTAGCGCCACCGCCCGGCCCCCTACAGTACCATTTCTTATTGTATCAGACAGTAGAGAAGTTGAAGAGCAAAAGGAGGTAATGTTTTCTTCTAGACTCCTGTCTATATTCCAGAATATTTACAAATATTTTTGAACATCATGCTACAACACAGTCATGATTACAGACCTTAGTTGAAAGAATTAGAACATAATCCCTACAGTTAGTTAATACTTTTAACATCAATATTCTAAAGTCTTTGCATATGACCAAGTTGGTTTTCTTTTTTTTTTTTTTTTTTTTTTTGGTTTTGGGGCCACACCAGTTTGACGCTCAGGGGTTACTCCTGGCTATGAGCTCAGAAATTGCCCCTGGCTTGGGGGGACCATATGGGACGCTGGGGGATCGAACCGCGGTCCGTTCCTTGGCTAGCGCTTGTAAGGCAGACACCTTACCTCTAGCGCCACCTTCCCGGCCCCAAGTTGGTTTTCTTTTAATGAGAAGATATAATTATGTTTTCAGAGTCCTTGATTCTTCCCTAGGGATTTCAAAGGATTGTTTTTCTCTTTTTATAATAGATTTATTTCAGAGTCAGAGGATGCTGTTCTGCAGTATTATTTAATATTTGCTATGTAAACATTAGATTTAAATGACTAACATACTTATTCCATAGATGAGTAAAGTAAACACATTATGTATTCTTTTCCATAATTCCCTTAGTATACCTGACCACCTTTCATCATTATGCATTGTAACAGATTGGGAGAGTCTTGGCATGTTAAGGCTGACTAGCTTGATTTTCAAGCTAACCTGTATTCTCATTCTGTTTTCTTTGCAAATATTTCTTATTCACTCTGCCCTACCTTATCACCGTCCTTGTTCTTGAGATGCCAGCCCTAATAGAGAGAGAAAGAACAAAACCATCAAGGATAATATGATTCTTTCAGAGGGTGTGCTTGCCAAAGTAACCATGATATTATTAGAGCTCATAAATTATAATCTGCTCTTTTGCCTTTGGGAAGAACCAAACTTGTGAGACTGTCTTATTTTTAACAGTCTCTCATGAAAGAGATATCATAATCCATTGAAATATTTAACAACCCTCACTGTCAGGAACTTCTTTTATCCCATTTCAATATTGCATGCATCAGTTTAAGCTTGTATTTTATTCTTCAGCGAATACAAAGTTTACTGTCCCTAAGACCTTTTCACTTCATTTGAGGACTTCCTTCAACACTGTCCCACCAATTCATCTCAGACTTTGAAGATTGACTCTCATGATGTTTCACAACACATTTGTCATTGAACTTTCTCCTTCTTTCCTGAGCTCTCTGCCAGTCTTGCTTCCTCTTGTTCATTGGATTGAGACTGTGTCCTGACATCTAGTGAGAGGCTGATTGAGATAAAGTACAGAGTCAAATTAGAGCAAAACCTCTCAATACATAAACTTACACACATTTAGTTTGTTATTATTTTTTTTTTGGAGGGGCAGACTGACAGTATTTGGGGACTATACCTGGCAGTGCCAAGGGAATCATGTAGTGCAAGAATGAAGATGAGACCATGATGTAAACACAGCATACACAGCAGCCCTTTGAGTCTTTCTCCTGGCCCTGTTGACCTGTTTTGTTTTGTTTTGTTTGTTTGTTTGAGAGGGGAGTGTAGGTGTGGGCATTGAAACACACCTGCCGGGTTCAGGGTGTATAAATTCTTGGCTCTGTGCTCAGGAATCATTCCTGATGGTGCTTGAGGAACCATATGAGGCACCTGAGTTCTAACCAATGTTGGCTGTGTTTAGAGCAAATGCCTTATCCCAGTATTATCTCTTTGCCCTGTTTGCCTGTTTTTAATTTCAGTTTGTTGACTTCATTTTGTTTTGTTTTTCTTTGTTTTTGCAGTTTGTGAACTTTGTTTTGTTTTGCTTTGTTGTTTGATTTTTGGGGGCCACACTCAGTGGTACTCAGGGACTGTTCTTGGCTCTGTACTCAAGATAAGTGACTGTTGGTGGAGCTCAGTATGACATGTACAAGTGACAGATTCAAACCAAGGTCACAGACCATGCAGCTGCACACAAGACACGTGCCTTCCCTCCCATACTTCTTTCCAGCCCCTGTTGGTTCACTTTCAAAGGCTCTTTTCACTTCCAGATTTAAGTCCTTTGTCAGACAGATGTATTACAAATAATTTTTGTGTGTATCTTGCCTTATTTTTTTTTTGATGAACAAACTCTTTAATTTTCATGAAGACCAATTTATGAATGTTTTGGTTAGTTAGGCCTGTTTTCGGTCTACCTCATCACTGAGAAATTCTGTTTTCTCTGAAGAAAACTCAGTTTTGGTTTGACATTTGTTTCTGGGATGCATCTCAAATTAATTTCTGTATATGATGTGAGGCCGAAGTCAAGATTATTCCTAACCCTGTACCACCTGCATGGGCTCCAATTGTGCCAGAAGCTTCTAGTGGAAAAGCCTTCTTTAACTCAGATGAATTGTCTTGGCACTTGGGCTATCCTTACATAATGTGGGTCTATTCCAGTATTGTTTATACTCTGAAATTATAAGCAATCCTCTACATTTAATGTCATGTTTAAATTCTGTGAGCATACTCTGTCCTGGGTATTAATGCAAACTGGATAAAAAATTTAAAACCAGGCACTTGAATTAAATCAAAGCTTTACCCTATCTTTCTGTTGAATAATAAATCCTCTCCTTCTGTGTTTCTGACTCTCCCTCCTGCTTTCTGTAAGGATTAGGGTAGGAACCATGGACTTAACTTGCAATGTTCCTCCTGGGCTAGGTCACACCCTGAGATGCAGGCTCTTATCAGAAATCAAACTGTTCTCCTGTTAGATAGACTTGCCCTTTTACCAGAAAATCCCTCTCATCTTGCCTGAACTTCTCAGTGGGTCGCTCAAGTTACTTCAGGGAATTTTCCCAGTAACATTTCCAGTCCTTTGCCAAATATACCATAATTGTTAAGCATGCAATGAAAATTAAAAAAAAAAACCTGATATTGGAAGCAATGTGTCGCAAATTTTCTGCATCTTTGGTGACTGCATTCTCTGTGGAGAAACTTAGAACATTTGTTTTCTTTAATGATTTCCCTGTCACACGGTTACTCCCATTTTCCGGCCATCTAAGAAAAAGGCGATAGATCAGCTGTACAGAATCAGCTATTTCCCTGTAGCCACCAAATGAGTCTGTAAGAAAAATATTTGTTTGCTGAGATGAGCTGCATAATTTGTTTCACATTTTTCAAATGCCAACAGTTTGTTTAGTGCAGAGCATTTGACCTTCTATTTCCAGAGCAGAACATGGTTCTAGTTAAGCTTCTTGAGCACTTTGAGGAAGAAACCATTTGGCACATTTCCCTATTTTTTTTTTTTTTTGGTTTTTCGGGCCACACTCATTTGATGCTCAGGGGTTACTCCTGGCCAAGTGCTCAGAAATTGCCCCTGGCTTGGGGGGAACCATATGGGATGCTGGGGGATCGAACCGAGGTCCTTCCTGGCTAGCGCTTGCAAGGCAGACACCTTACCTCCAGCGCCACCTTGCCAGCCCCACATTTCCCTATTTTCGTTTTGTTATTGTTTAGGGTCAGATCTAGTGGTGCTCAGGGGTTACTCCTAGCTCTGCACTCAGAAATCAGTCCAGCAGGCTTGGGGAATATATGGGATGCTGGGATTAAACCCAGGTTGGCCTGTGCAAGGCAAAAGTCCTACCCGCTGTGCTATCGCTTCAGCCCCAACATTTCCCTGTTTTGTATAGAACCTTCAAGCCTGAGCTCCCAGAAACTTTAGAATGGGAAAGGGAGCTTCTCCATTTGTACTGTACTTTTCCCTGGTTTTAGTGCTGGCAAGTATTGGGTATGTTAGGAGATACTAAAGAAGGAAGTCTTCAAAAAGGTCCACATATGGCTTGTCATTGGTCAGGAGTAACAGAGGACAGGCATAGATGAGTATAATTTTGCTGTAGCCTCAAAGCTGGTGAGTGTCTCTGTAGATTTCTCTTTTCAATTACCCTTTCCCCCACTGGATATTTCATTTTCTCACTTAGCCATCTACGTCTTGCCACTCAGTCCTCTAGATGTAACTCTCCTTTCATCTTCTCCCAAGAATTTATTCACAGACACTGTGGTGAATGCTCATAACAAAGATATATCATACATAGTCCTACATATCTAGGAGATATGTGGAGGAAATAACCTATAAGTTGAAGGAAGTGGAGTC
Source organism: Suncus etruscus (assembly GCF_024139225.1). NCBI lineage: Eukaryota > Metazoa > Chordata > Mammalia > Eulipotyphla > Soricidae > Suncus > Suncus etruscus. The sequence goes on from NC_064851.1 coordinate 118,583,129, forward strand.
CTTGGTAACACCTGCAGACCACATCTGGAGAGAGCAGAATAGCAAAATGTGTGGAGTTGGGCAGGCCAGGTTCTTCCTCAAGGATGGATGCGTGCACCAGCTCTGTGACAGGGACACAGTCTGTCTCAGTGACCAATACCAGAAGCAGCTTCTGATTTGTTGGACCTTATTTCTATTGGGTTCCACTGGACAGAAATCAGTCCTCCTAGATAGATTAAAAAGGAAGGTAAGGAAATGCAGCATGATTCTCAACTCTGGTTGTAGGAAGACACACACAGGGCTGGACACTGAGGTCAGGGTGGAAAAGGAGTATCTCAGTCTCTAAAGAATTTGTATCGAATCACACAAACTAGAAATGGCTTCTGCCAATCCTGGGCAAAGCCCTCTTCTTCGTTCCTTGCTGCCACTTTCTTGCTGCATCCACACAGGGCAGAGGGACTGGGCAGCCCTCTGTATCTCGTCCAAAAGCACTAACCCCAAAAGTACGAGGAGACAGCACTCCTCACCTTGCAGGCTTCCCTTTTGAATAGTGTCACCTTTGAGGGGGGATTAAGACTTCAGACCTCACCATAGGAATTTGCAGGGGACACAGACCTTCCGCCCATATAGCAAGGAGGAATGACATGTTGGATACTAGAGGTGATGACAACCAGCTGGTTTGCTTGCTGAGGGAAAATATGAAGTGGAATGAACTATCAGTCCTGATGAAGGGCCATAGAAACTGCTGTGGAGAACAGGTCTTTGGCTGGAAAGGTAATCGGGAATTACAGGCAGGGCTGGTTTGGACCTTACTTTAGGAATTACCATGAATTCTCTCATTTCTTATCCTATCTATTGAGTTTGTAGGGGTTGTTTGATCCTTAAGTAGAGCAATTTTCCACCAGTGGCCTTTAGTTCATGTTTTTGCCTAAAATGTTGCCTTTCAGACTATACTTCTAGATGGCCCCTCTGGATGGCTTGGTTAAGTGAGAGAGGGTGACTGTACCTAAGGCTGATTCCTTATAATTGCTAGAAAAAAAATTCTGAATTCTTTTTTTTTTAATGTTTAGAAAACTCTGCTCTTTATTTTTTCCTCTAAGTGTTTGAACATTGATTGCTAGACTTCAGCAAACCTGGTTTATATTTACTGGTTAAATATTTGATTATGTATTGATGCCGTGATACTGTATTTTCATTTGATTCTCAGTGAGAATTCAGGCCAGAAAATTTGGCATGAAAGCTGCCACCTTGTCTCTTCCTCAGCCTTCTTACCCTTTCCCATACCATCAGTTAAACAAAAGCTGATAAATACATCAAGGGACTGGTTGTTATTTGGTGGGGAATTCAGTAGGCACCTCACGAAGGTTGGTAGATTGGTGGATCAGACCAAAGGAATGTGAGAAGCAGGTGAATGAGGGTGGGTCAGAGGAAGAAATGAGCGTGAGGAACTGGAGCATAGTGGGTAATGTGTTTGCCTTGCACATGGCTGACTTGGATTTGGTCCCTGGCATCCCATATGGTCCCCGGAGCCTGCCAGGAGTGATATCTGAGTCCAGAGCCATGAGTAACCCCTGAGAGCAGCTGAAGGGGCTCAAAAACTGAGCTTGAGGAGGGAATGGATTGTGAGTAGACCAGCTGGTAGTAGTCCACTTTCATGGTGGAACAGGAGAATTGGGGGCACAGGAGTGAAAGAAAGGTGTCGAGATAGATGAGTCAGAGGCAGAGATGGATTTGATCAACTGGGGTCTATTTAAAAGTGCTCCCAGTTGAGATCTGAGAGTCTCCTCACTATCAGAGGCTGCCAGATTCTCCCCCTCCCCTGCAACCTATAGAAGGATTCTATAGCTCACAGCTGGTGGGAAAGGGCGTGGGAAGAGATACATGCTGATGTGTCCTTGGTCAGCTTAAAAAATTCTATCTCCCTTCTAAGAAGGTGGGATGAGTTTTTGTTATGGTCCTTAATCCTTATGGTCAGGATGACATCCTGTTATTCCCCTGCAGTCAGTCCTCATATCTTATGGTATAGGTCTACATCCCATGTCTTTGGGACTAACCCTTCTCCTAGTGGGGCGGGGACTGCCTGACTTTTCCCCAGCAAGCTTTGCAAGGAGGGAATGAAGCAGTGTATGAATGAAACAGTATGAAACAGTGTAGAGCAGAGCCTGGACTTGAAGTGAAAGGGGCTTAAGTCTAGATTAAAGTCTCAGAATGACTAGCTCAAAAACATCTATAACAGTGAAAGCTGAAGAAAATTGGATTTGATCAACTATAAAAAAAGGGGGATAGTAGAATAAGCTCAAAACTGATTAAATATGGGGACTCAAGCTGTACTACATTGGGTAAAGCTCTTGCCTTGTATGCAGTTGACCCAGGTGTGATCCCTAGCATCCCATATGATCCCCCAAATACCACAAGGAGTTATTCCTGAACACAGAGTCAGGAGTAGCCCCTGAGTATCACCATGTGTGGGTCCAAAACAAAACAAAACAGATTAAATATGAATGCGAAAATATGATTGGTTCATTTTTGTATATTCATCACCGTCATCTTCCTATGCTAAGAAATTTGATTCAGGTGAGCAGGATTAAAACATTTATGTGGCAAGTCTGGGTGGGAAATGGAAGCTTCTAGTGATTATCACATAAAAATTCCCTGGATATTGGGTATATACACATAAATGTTAAAGGCAAAACCAAAAAGGTGGACTATCACGGGATTGTTAGATTCCATTGTTGCTTTGGAAGAATAACTTGCAATATTCATCTTAGATATTTGATATATTAAATCATTTGAAGCATTTCAATGTTAATGAATGTTAAAAAAACATTCCTCAAGTGATAATTCAACCTAGATATCTAGAAAACAATGTTAAAGACTTAATAACTAACAAGGAGCCAATATATTTTTAAATATTTTATTGAAATCATTGTGATTTACAAAGTCCTAGTTGAGTTTCAGACACATAACGTATCTGGGCTAATCCCACTACCAGCGTTGACCTCTCTCCACCATGTTCCCAGAATGTATCCCAACCACCACCCTTTGCCCTCAGCCTTCCAGTATAGCAGACCCATTTAAAGTTTAGCTTGTTAGAGTTTGGGTCTCTAGATTCTATTGTTGTTGCCTTTGGCTTGGATATTTAGTTCTGTCTTTCGTAACACCACTAATGCACCTGAGACTGCTTGGTTCCTGGCCCCCATTATTTCTATATTTGTGTTTTTCCCCCTCCACTCAATTTATTTTCTTTTCCTCACTCTATTCTGAGGTCGAGTGAATTTTAATGAACTACTATCATTTAAATCCTGAAAGGATTTCATTTGGGATTGCTGATACACCCACTGCTGCTTAAGGGCTACTCCTGGTTCTGTACTCTGGGGACCACTTCTAGCAGTGCTCATAGTGCCTTATGTGGTACCTGGGGATGAACCAGGGTTGGCCACACATAAGGCAGTACTTCCTGTTGCTTTGCTTACTTTATTCTTTCTGGAAAGTGTTTGGAAGTCAAGTTTGAATCAGCCAAAGTTTGTGGTCATATAGCTATAACTAAATGATTAAATTATACACATTTTATTGCTGTTCCCTTGACAAGAGCTCATCTAGATGTTCTTTTGCAGTAGGTCATTGAATTTTACTTTATGGAGCAGTAAGAAATGCATGAAGGGGTTTGAATTTAAAGAGGCTGTCTTGCATGTATATTTGAGCGCTGGCATTTAAGAGTCTATAAAATAAATTGGCAGTGAATGTTTTACTTACCTGTTAGAATCTCAGCTCCGTTATCAAGTAGCACTTTGCCAGATATATTGGAATCCACTTGATGGTGCCCAAATGGAGCGCAGTGCATTGAATCACAATATTTGCTTGCAGGTCTCATGAGATCTTAATTTAATGTCTTGTAAAATGCCAGTAGATACAGAATGTCGACGCAAAATTATAAATGAAAAGTAGAACTGTTCCACTGTCATGTTTATCCTTTTCTGCGAAGCACTAATAGTCAGTGTTATGGAAATGTATTTCAGATTAAGAATCATTATACTACTTCACCTGTCTACATCGCCAGGCTTTTGGATAAGGCTGTCAGCATGAATGACAGCCGCACACCCAAGGTTACATGGCAAGAGTCCTGTTCTCTCTGGCTTTCTCTCCTGCTAAGCCTCCCTTTCATGTACAGCCAAGTGAAATGTAAGCTCTGCAAGTCCTCAGAGACCTTGGCCTGATGAGACGACTCAGAAGAAACTCAGCAGTTTGGAAGGTAGAGAGGGCAGAGGGCTCGGGAGATGACACTGCCCTGAACCTTTCTAAGGAGACGAATGAGGGGCCCCACCTCTGGGCTCTGGATGCATTTCCCCTCAAAAGCAGTATTCAACTTTCGAACCGATTGTTTTTTTGGCTTTATCCTTCAGATGCTGCAGAGGGAAAATACATTCTTTTATTTCTCTTCCAAGTCGTTTAACTATTTATCCTTAATCATCTGCAGTCTGTGTAGGAATAAGTCTTTTAAAGATCACTGAACTTTGCTTGATTTGAAATCAGAGTAGAATTCATTTTATTTAATGTGGGAAGGCTTCTTTTAAGAAACTTGACACAAACAGCCTTTTTAGCCTCTTAGAATTTAATTGGAAAAGAACATCATAGAAAAACACAGCCAGATGCGTGATGTCTGCTCTTGGGCTAGACTGCTGTCATGTGTAGGATTTTTCTCTTTGGGTACCAATCACTGGAATAACCTTAGCAGTCAAGATAGAGCAGTCCGTGTGCATGAGAAGGTTTAAGGCCACAGTTTTAGGCAGAAAGGGAATAAGGTTAACCATAATGTATGTATCCCCCCTAGCATAAGTTTTATTCTTGACTCTGAATGCATTAAGCATATTGGATTTTAGAAAACCCTAATAGATTTGCTTCGGTAGAAAAGTTAATAAGTCCGTTAGACTACTGGTGTGTGAGAGGGATCTGTGAAGAAATAGATTCCTTCAGTTCCCACATCAGTGTGTTTGAAAAGAACCATACTGTGGGCTCTTTGGAATTTTACAGATCTCTTCAAGCAGTGGCTCAAACTGGTTTCTAAGAGGGCTATGTCTGTATTTTGGAGCATGGGTTTGGCTGGCACGAACCCGGCCAGAGTGGGCCAAAACAGAGCTAATTGAGGTGGGGAAAAAATCGAGAGAACAGGCCATAACGCTGAATAGAGTTATTTGTCACTGGGTTGGTAATAGGATTTTCAATTAATTCATGCCGGCTCCCAATGCCTTACATTAGCGCTGTCAAGATGAACTACAGCCACATCTAAAATGCCATCCCTTATTAAACGGTGCGTGTCAGTGAATTTGTAATTTCTTCTGTTCAACCACAAGATGAATGGATTCCACTCAGAAAACAAATGTGTGTTTCAGAAATGCACATTTTCCCGAACACTTCCTAGGAGGAACATTCTTTGCATTGTTATATGGTGAATATCTATCAAAAGTGTAATTGCTATGTGAATGCTTCCAAAAGGAAAAAACCTCCAGCTGTGGAGAGACAAATCCATTTTCAGGTGCTGTGTTGCATGGGTGAGCAGGCTTTTCGCACTGGGTGATAATGACAATGATGATGACGACGATGATTTAATGATAATTCACAATGCAGCGCTTACTACCTGCTGGGCCACTTAGAGAGGCCTACACACATTAATTTTCAAAATCTAGACAGCAACTAAGATGAAGACACTGAAGCACAGAGAGGTTCACTGTCCTTCCTCACACCAGTAGGAAGTGACTGCATGTTGGGATTCCCACCTCAGCACTCTGGAACTTGCTTCCCTGTTCAGTCTTCACTGCCAGATCATGGTCCCATCAGCTCTTGTCCCAGAGGTGGTTGATGCTAACAGATTTGTCCAGTGTCTGTCTCACTCAACTCCTCATAGTAAAACTTATTGAGGCATTCATTGATTCATATTTCCTCAAAGAATGGTTGGGCAAGACATCTTGTTGCACTGTGATTAAGACTGGAAGAGACCATACACTAGAATTTCTCCTGTCATAGAATTGGATTCTGTGTGTGCTAAGATCATGGTTGATGGGATGATGAAGTCCCAGGATTCCTGTGGGAGGGGTTTCCTTCTGGAGGAGTCACAGGCCACAGCAAACTTATTCATGAGATGGGTAGAGGCTGACCAACAGGAGTGATAATATTGAAAGGCAAGGTCTTAAGTTAGCACCCAGAAACCAGAGAGCCCCCCAAAAAACAAAAACAAAAACAAAACAGGGGCTGGAACAGTGGCACTAGAGGTAAGGTGTCTGCCTTGCACATGCTAGCCTAGGATGGACCGTGGTTCAATCCCCTGGCATTCCATATGGTCCCCAAAGCCAGGAGCGATTTCTGAGCGCATAGCCAGCTGAACATCAAACGGAGTGTGCTCCCCCTCGAAAAAACAAATAAACAAACCAGAGAGCATGTGAGGATGTCAGGTCTTTTGGAAGCTTCCTCTCCTATTTTTTAAGGGCACAGTCACAACTCTACATGGATCATGCCAAGATCAGGCAACTGCCAATAGAATTAGAGTCAAGAATTTGTTAATTGTGGGCCTGGAGAGATAGCACAGTGGCGTTTGCCTTGCAAGCAACTGATCCAGGACCTAAGGTGGTTGGTTCTAATCCTGGTGTCCCCGATGGTCCCCCGTGCCTGCCAGGAGCTATTTCTGAGCAGACAGCCAGGAGTAACCCCTGAGCACCGCCGGGTATGGGCCAAAAACCAAAATAAATAAATAAATAAATAAAATAAATAAAAATAGAATTTGTTAATTGTATGAATCAAAGGAAAGTTTATCCCATTCCACCCTACCTAGCCTATTCAAAAGAAACTTTGATATGTAAGGAGGTTAGACTAGAAACTTCACTTATTTTTGAAAATATGAAGTTTTTTGGTTGCTGTCAAGGTATAAAACTTGATTCACATTTTGGGAGTATGGAGAGTCATATGAGTAATAATTTCCTATTGTTTTTTTCATTAAAAAAAAAAGACAAGTGCTCACTTCGGCAGCACATATACTAAAATTGGAACGATACAGAGAAGATTAGCATGGCCCCTGCGCAAGGATGACACGCAAATTCGTGAAGCGTTCCATATTTAAAAAAAAAAAAAAAAGACAAAACTTGGGCCAGAGAGATAATATAGTGCTTTGGGCATTTACTTGCCTTGCATGCAGCAGACCTAGATTCAATCCCTGGGACTGCATACACTCCCTGAGCTCTGCCAGAAATGACCCATGAACATAGCCAGAAGTAAATAAACGCTGAGCATTGCCAGGTGAGCTCTCCCCCTCCCACCACATCCCCAAATGATCAAGCTAGCTTAGATCTAGTGCTTTGCATATAACCCCCTGCTTACATTTTCCTCTCTAGAAGACTGATCAGCTGGTGTAACATTCTGTTCTTCTAGTCACCTGTATTTCAGACATACAGTAGCTTATTATTGCTTGATGGATCCAACAATCCAAAACTCCTTAGCATCCTCTCCTCTAAGATACATTGTGCCCCTTCTGCCTACTTCAGTCTTTTCTACCCCTATGTTTCTTCCTCCTTAAAGCCCCGCTTTTTAGGGCACCTCAGACACACAACATGTTCCCCTTCTTTGTTCAGCTGTCTTTCTAGTCCAAAGTTGCCTGGCCAAGTTCTTCTGTATCCTTTTTTGTTTGTTTGTTTGTTTTTGTTTTTTTTTGGGGGGGGGTCATATCCAGCAGTGCTCAGGGGTTACTCCTGGCTCCACACTCAGAAATCACTCCTGGCAGGCACAGGGGACCATCTGGGATGCTGGGATTTGAACTAATGACCTTCTGCATGAAAGGCAAACGCCTTTCCTCCATGCTATCTCTTCGGCCTCTCTTCTGTATCCTTTAAGCCTTAGCTCACAATTTATTTCCTCCAGAGAGGGATTCCTATTTTCCACCTACTAAACCCTCGAGATCTGTGCTATTTGTTCTATATCCTTTCTCTCCTCTTGCATTCCCTACTTTCTGCTCTTTCCTACATTCTCTCTGTTACCTTTCTAATACCTTTTCACTGTAGGATCAGAACCATGTCTATTCCTCTTCAAATTCTTGGTTCTAGCACATTGCCTGGTTAAAAAGTAAAAAAATCCTATAAATGTTTTTCAAACAAATGAATCAACAAATAAGTATGTGGAAGGCAGAAGTCCAATGATCACATTCAGCAAATTACTCTAGAAATGTCTGATTTGCCATTTATCCTCCAAATTAGTGATTGGGAAAAGGATACCTCAGAGGCTAGAGATCTTTTTCAAGTGACAACTGACACTCAGGAATGGGTTTCTTCAGTGCCATTGGGAAGTATTATATTTAATCTGTGTGATGATTAGATTGCCTTGGGGCTATATACACATTCTTAAGCCTGTCATTTAAAGCCATAATGTAATGCAGTAACATTTAAAACCTCATCAATTAGTGTATCAGTCTAATAGCGCTCTCCTCCCAGGAAAGTACCCAGTTGACTTGCTAGTTACATACTTGGAGAGGGCACAGGCTAGTGTAACCTCATTTACTATTGTATTCTATGTCCTGGCATGCATTCTACTCCCCAGCATGGGTAGGTCCTCAACACATAGTTGTTGGGTTCATGAAGAAACAAGATCTATTCTCCCCCTTGAAACAAGTAGAAGTTTGACCTCAAAACCAATTTGATTCTGATCAATACCATATAAGAGCAGTTGGTAAATTTTCAAGTTTATGTTTCTATTAATTTTTTTCTTAGTGGTTAGTATTGATTTGGCTGTATAAAGTAGCTAATGTCAGCACTTTTGTTGCTTTTGTTTCGGAGTTTTTTGAATTTTACACCAGGGAACTAGATTTAGATGTCATACCAAAAAACTTTAATAAAGCAAGAGGCTCCACTGAATTGAATTTAGGAGCGGAAGACTAAGTGGTAAAGAGTGCATTGACTCTGTGCTCAGGGATCACTCCTGGCAGGCCTCAGGAGACTAAATGGGGTAATCAGGAATTGAACCTGGGTCAGCTGCTTGCAAGGCAAGTACTCTGCCTCTGTATTATCTCTCTGTGTTTAAGAAATAGCTCATGCTTGCTATTTCTTGGTGACATTTATATTTTAGGTTTGATGCTTAGATTTAGCTGTATTGGGGTGTCACTAGAGCCATATTGGACAGTGCTCCTGGTTGGAGATCTGACTTCAAGCCTTACCCTGTGAAGCATGTGCTCCACCCCTTTGAACAATCTCCCTTCTCATTTCTAATTTTTGTTTTTTAATGTGAAATTTCCTTTAAAGGGCAAAGTATTGCTTTGACCTTGGCTTAAGAACAAAGATAGTAGATAGTGCCTTTTGTTGTTGTTTTGTTTTGTTTTGTTTTTGGGTAATACCTGGCAGTGCTCAGGGGTTACTTAGAAATCACTCCTGGCAGGCTGGGAGAACCATATGGGATGCCTGGAATCAAACCTGAGTCCATCCTGGGTTGGTTGTGTGCAAAGCAAATGCCCTATCACTGTGCTCTAAAGATAGTGGGTTTTTTTGGGTTTTGTTTGTTTTTTTTGTGTGGATTTTGGGTCACACCCAGCAGTGCTCAGGGGTTACTCCTGGCTTCAGGCTCAGAAATTGCTCCTGGCAGGCACAGGGAACCATATGGGACGCAGGGAACCAATGACCTTCTGCATGAAAGGCAAACACCTTACCTTCTTGCTATCTCTCCAGCCCCAAGATAGTGCTTTTATATTAAAATTTCAGACATTTAAAAATTGTTCTTTCCTTTCTCTCCTTAAGGGTATACCTCAGTTACCATGTGCCAAAGCATTATACAACTATGAAGGGAAGGAGCCCGGAGACCTTAAATTCAGCAAAGGTGACATCATCATTTTGCGGCGACAAGTGGATGAAAATTGGTACCACGGGGAAGTCAACGGGATCCATGGCTTTTTCCCCACCAACTTTGTGCAGATCATCAAACCGTTACCTCAGCCCCCACCTCAGTGCAAAGCACTTTATGACTTTGAAGTAAAAGACAAGGAAGCAGACAAAGATTGCCTTCCATTTTCAAAGGTACAGTAAAAATGAGATAGTCCTACTTGGCCAACAGGTATTTGGGGCCTGGATTCACAGCGCCAAAAATTGTGTCCTTTTGCAAAAAAATACCTCTGAAACAGTTTGTTTTCTTCAAGTCACAGAGAACGTAATTTTGTGCATCAATTATTCTACAGGAAAAATAATTTTTGTTGATGTTCTTTGTGCTGTCATTTTCATGTTTAGAGACTAAGTTTGATTCTAAGCTACTTAGAAGGGTGTGTGCCACTCTGGAATTTTAAGACATTGAATTATGAATAGCAAAATGAAATATCATTTTTTACTCATTCTATATGTAAATAATTTGGCTGAAAAAATATCACACAGGAGTATATTGGAATGGATAAAATTTTGGAATTTTCAGCAGAATAGTGTTGTGTATTTCATAAAGAAACATAGTAGGATAAACAATGAAATTTGAGGGTCAGAGAGAAAGCACAAAATGTAGGTACTTTGACTTGCATGCTGCTGATACAAGTTCAATGCTAGGTACCACATATTGTCCACTAAGCCCCATCAGTAGTAAGCTCTGAGAACTGCTGGGTTTCAATTTGTTTTCCAAAGAAAAACTAAATATACGGGAATATTTGATATACTATTAGAAAGAAACTGAACAGAGCCTGACTGGAATTGTATCACTTGAAATGTCAGTTTATGGATCTAAGAAAAATAAGATTAACACCTCCTTGTTCAGAAAAGGTTCATAATTTTACGATGGTCTGAAAGAGCATCAAGTTAAGTGGCAATTGCTATTTATTTGGGTTTCCCAAAGTGTTCCATATTGCCCCCTGGTGGAAGGGAGCACTGGCCCAACCAGTGGGCAACCAGTGGGCAGAGGTGCTGTTGGTGCGGTTGGAGGCAGGGGATTTATGTTTATTCACCAGGTGGCTGCTGAGTAATTTTTTTGTCCTCAAAGAGGATGGTAGATCAAATAAGTTTGCGAACCATTGATTTAGTTCAGGACAACAGTGGATTCATGTACTAAAGATTTGCCTTAATATTTTTATTTATTATGCTCAAATATTGATTCTCTTTATTTAAAAAAAAAACTTCAACAATCTTAATGGAATCAGGTAGACTAATGTTTACTATTTCTGTAGGATGATGTTCTGACGGTGATCAGAAGAGTGGATGAGAACTGGGCTGAAGGAATGCTGGCAGATAAAATAGGAATATTTCCAATCTCCTATGTTGAGGTAAATAAATCTGTAGGAACTTGTTAAGTCATGTTTTTTACTCTAACTATATCTTAATTTTGCTATTTGCATGTGAAGACATCCTTACAATCAATGTTTAATAGGTATAGCCCGCAAATTGTGTGGTAGACCTTAAACTAGTTGTATGTCAATTCTGACATAGTAAAAGTGGAGAATGGGCAAAGATGAAAGTCCAGTTTATCTAGAGTTTTTTTTTTAAAAGTCTCCAGACCACAACAGGTTTTGTCCTGTTCCAGATGATTGAGTGAATTAAAAGTCTCTAGTGGCTGAAGACTATGAAATTCTGTCTTCCTATCAAAGTATTCCTGCCTTAAATGATCTCATGCATATCAATGTCTCTACTGTTCCTAAGAATTCTCTTCTGTTTCCCAGTCTTGGAATAAAAAAAAAAAGTGGTGGGAGAAAGATGAGACCTGATTGTGTCTATTTGTTTACTTGTTTCTTTCCTTCTCTTCCTTTTTTATCATCAGAACCAGAATGGTGACTTTTAGACATTAAATCAGTATCAAAGGAAGGCTCATTTGTCTCATCCCAGTCCTCTTCTCTTTAAAAGTCTGTTTCCTGGGGCCAGAGTGATAGCTCAGTGGTAGGGCATTGGCTTTGAACGCAGCAACCCAGAACTAACCCTGGTTTGATCCCATATGCTACCATAGGGTTCCCCAAGCCTGCCAGGAGCGACTTGTGAGCATAAAACTAGGAATAACCCTTGAGCGCTGCCGGCCCCAAAAAACAAACAAACCTCTGTTTCCTTAGATAGATTTAAAATTCATAGAAGACTTCTTGTGTTTGTTTGTTTGTTTGTTTTTTGGGCCACACCTCGTGACGCTCAGGGGTTACTTCTGATTATGCGCTCAGAAATCGCTCCTTTCTTGGGGGACTACTATATGGGACACTGGGGGATCGAACTGCTCTCTGTCCTAGGTTAGTGTGTGCAAGGTTAGTGTGTGCCCTATCGCTTGCGCCAAAGTTCTGGCCCAATTCATGGAAGTCTTCTTAAAAAATAAACTAATATAACTATTACTCTAAGAAATAGCAGAAATTAAATATAAGCTAGAAATTTATCATTTATAGTAGGCCTGTATTACATTACAGATCAATAACTTTCATGGTCTTTAGTAAGTCTGGAAACCAAACTGAAGGCTTTTTCAAAGAATGAAACCTAACCCTGATAGGCAGACAAGGTCTCCAAAAGCCTTTGGATGGGGTGAATGAGGTCTTAGTAGGTGATAGTGAATAAATAGGGACTAGCTGAAAATCATAACGGTGCATTTTTATGAATAGAAGAACATCTTTAAAACCATAAGAGAAAAAGCACATAACTGTTTTTAAGTTTGAAGGTGATATTGTTAATGCCACAACATTTATATCAAATCTATAGAAGAAAAAGCAAACCAGCCGAGAGCTGGGGAGATTGTTCGAAGGCTGGGATGCACACTGTATGTGGGAGCTCTGGGTTTGTACTTTTTCCTTGGGAGCCTCAGATTCTATCTTCCTTAATGGGAATACCACTATAGGGCCTGATCCACCCCCCAAAAAAGCCCCCTACCATGATGTATTTTTCCATCTTTCTGTCTAAAGCATTTGTTTAGGCGTGATTCAGAAAATTAAAATGACAAATCGTGCCATTGTAGCCAGCATTCAATTTCCTTCATAGACGATGAGATTGCCAAAGTTTTCACAAAAAATCAGTTTGACTACCGTATATCCAAGGAAAAGTAATTCAAACCATGTACAGGCCTTGAATCTTATCCATGCCTTTCAGATGTTCCTGTTTATTGAAGGTTTTTTCTTTCTTCCTTTGAAAGTAAACAACAGAAAAACTAACTCAACTTTCAGGCAGCTCTTTTTTGTTTATTAGTTCTATATTCTAACTGTGGGTCATGGAAAATTACAAGCACTTCCAAGTATTTGAATAGATATTTCGAAGAGCCTGGGTGCTGTACTCACAAGTTTAGTAATGAAAGCCTGCCTTTACTTGTTAGGCTTTATCAATATTACATGCCAATACTTGGTTCGTGAGGCATGGAAAAGCATTGATTTATTTTTGTTATTGGGCAGGTGTAGAATTGCACGATTAAGCAAAAAAAAACAAACCCCACCCATGCCAAATCCAGAGTCACTTAGAGTCACTCAAATCCTGAGGATTATTTACTCTGACTTCACTTGGAAAGATAAACTTCTGCCCAAATGGAAAGAATTTTCATTCTTTGTTTCTTTTCTTTCAAGCACGTATTTTCCCCATTTGAACTAGAATTTTGCCAGTTGAAACAAGGTAAACAAATCATCTATCCTTAGGAAACCAAAGATTTCTTTGATGTCTAGCCATAAAATTGAAGTTTCTGGTGGGGAGCAAACATCTGGAGTTTAGTGACACCTGGGTTTAGCCTTTAGGAGAAGAAAGTGGAGGCAGATTTCAGTAGCAACCCACCAAAAATTCAGAGATTTAAATAAAGTACAGACTGTCATAGAAGGCAGTCTCCAATAAGGAATAGGCAGCTGTAGTAATAATAAAAAAAAAAAACTGGGTCTCCCCTTCTTTTCAGGAATATTTATTGAGACACCATGATTTACAAAGTTGTTCATAAAAGAGTTATTTCTGGGAGACTGTGCTCCCACATCGATCTCACCACCAGTGTTTCCTTCCCTCCACCAATATCCCCAGGTTCCCTCCCACCTCCCCGCCTGCTCCCTTAATAGGCATATAATAAGTTTATTTCACATTACTTGTTCCAATAAAACTTAGAGGAATACAAATAGAATTATCAGAAAATAACAAGTCAATTTGTGATGCTTGATTGTTTTATGTTTTTAACCTTTCTTAGTCTAATAGAGGACAACCATATGCACCACTAGTGAGTGTCATACTCAATGCCACATGTTGTGCAATTTCTTCTATTCTTTAAAGGAGCTCTTGGGACGATTCTTGCAAAACTGGTTTCAAGGCTATAAAGTTCTCGAGTTGTTGCCTATCCATGAAGCTCTGTATCCTTGCTTTAAATCTGAATGTAATCTAGCTGGATAAAAGATTCCTGTTTCATTTCATTAAGTATTTCTGCTATATCCTTCAATGCTCTTCTGACTTGTAGCATCTCATTTGATAGATCTGCTGTATATTTTAAGGGCTTTCATTTAAATGGAAGTTCCTTTTTTGATCATGCTGCTTTTAATATTCTTTTTTCTGTTTTTGGATTTTATCAATTTGAAAATAATGTGGAGTGAGTAGGGGCAAGAATGGGCATCTAGAGGGGCTCATGCATAGTTCTTTGGTGTCTTTGTTCAAGATTTTAGGATTACAGTTATCTTGCTTGATTTCATTCACAATTTCCTCTTAGAGAGTCTCATGTCAGCCCCGTCTCTGTAGTCAAGCCATAGAGAGTATGTATTCTATTTTGTTTTGGACAGGATCTTTCTAGACTTGAGCATGCCACAGAGTAGTAGAAGTCAGAGTTTCTTAGAGAAGTCAGGAAGTCCAGGGAATTCTAAAAGAGGCTATGTCAGGGTTTAGATCAAAGTATTTGCCATGGACTGAATGTAGTTTTTGTTGTTGTTGTTTTTGTTTTTTTTTTATTGGTTGTTGGGCCACACCCAGCGGTGCTTAGTGGTTTACTTCTGTCTTTGCACTCAGAAATCTTCCCTGATAGGCCACATGCAAGGCAAATGCCCTACCACTGTGTTATCTCTCTGGCCCTGACCTAATGCAGTTCTAAAGAAAACTGCAACCTGCTTCTTTCTTTCTTCAGAATATACCAGTTTCTACAAACTTCATTGATTTGGAGTCAGTTCATCAGCTTTAGCTGTTGTCTGGACAAGGATAGCAAAAAGCTTGTATAAAATGAGTGCCAAATACAGGATGGAGGGTGTTTTTCAAACACTGTTGAGAATTGTAGCCTTGTGATAAATTAAAAAAACATTATGCTATCATTGAATTTTGGCTCCTAGTCTTCGATATCACTTACCATGATTATTCAGCAACAACAATATCCATCAATTTGCTTCTCCACTGTAAATAGTTTAAAAACAAGTATTTCTCATGTACAGCAGACATGGTATTGGCATGGCTTACTAGATTCTTACTCTTGAGTCATTGTCAAAAAGAAGATTTACATCTCACATTCTTTAGAGCTTTGCTCAACTCTCACTACTTCCGATACTTTCCCTCACCCCATAGCAAAAGAAATTCTTCCTCTTCCTCTTGTTCACGCACAGTACCATGTGGTCCTCGTGCAGAAAACTTGAATTCTGAACCCACATATCCAGCATCTAAATCTCAGCTCAACTACAAAAAATTTTTGTCACTCTGAAACTTGTCTTCTCAAAGAAGGAACCTCATAGGGACTATTAGTTTTATTATTATTATTATTATTATTATTATTATTATTATCATCATCATCATCAATATCTTTATTTAAACACCTTGATTACAAATATGATTGTAGTTGGGTTTCAGTCATGTAAAGAACACCCCCCCCCCGTCACCAGTGCAACATTCCCACCACCAATGTTCCCAATCTCCCTCTACCCCACCCCCACCTGTACTCTAGATAGACTTTCCACTTCCCTCATTTATTCACATTGTTATGATAGTTCTCATGTAGTTATTTCTCTAACTGCAGGGACCGTTAGTTCTAGGGGTACTAACATTGTTACTGTTTCTTCTCAGAAATTTTAACTCTGTGAGGTTATTGTCTCCTAGCCCTTGGTCCCCATTAGAATATGAGCTCCCCAAGGCCAGCCTTTTTTTCTTTTCTGACCTCAGTCTCCTAAAGCCCTTGAATAATGCCTGTCCATGAAGACTCAAATATTGTTTGAATGAATGAAAGAGCTACTCAAGAACCATTAGAAAAAAAAGACTCTAAACCAAAATGAATGGCTTTTTAGATGCTGCCAACTTTTACATTCAAGCTGATGATTATTTTATTACCTACCTTAAGGTAGGTAATAAAATATGAGTGGCATATATGTATGTCACTGATCAATCCTGGTGTTAAGTCAAGAAGTTACTTTCCTAATATCAGAAGGACTCCATGTGATCATAGTGAGATTTTGTGTTTGTTTAGTTGTCTTAAACTTGGGATATCTCTCCCTGCCCCCCCAACCCCTATTGAAATAAAGATAATCTATCCCATGGATTAGCTCTTGAAGACTCTGGATTATTTAACTCTAATATAGAGAAAACTGATATTTTTGAGATAAATTTTCACCTTCTTGAGATTATTCCTTTGATTTCATTTGAGAAATGTAGGTTAGCTTTATTGTTAAAGATCCTTTTTGTTTGTTTTTTGTTTTGTTTGTTTGTTTTGGGGCCACACCCAGCAGCAATCGGGTTACTCCTGGCCCTGCACTCAGAAATCACCCCTGGCAGGCATGGGGGACCATATGGAATGCCGGGAATTGAACTCAGGTCAGCTGTGTGCAAGGCAAATGCCCTACAGCTGTGCCATCATTCCAGCCCCAAGGATCCTATTTTTTTTAAAAATGTAACTGCTGAGTTTTGTAACATTTAATCAGCAGCACATATTTAAGCAGGAACTGGACTGAGATATTCTTTGTTATTCTCAGTGTTTAGTATCAATCGCATGGCACATCTTGGGAGATGTTTCCAGGGTCAGGAATAAGATGGTCACAGCCTTGCCAGTGGTAAACCCTCTCTGTGGATTGGATCGCAGAGAATACCAGAGGCCTCGACTGTGAGTAGAGTCTCTCCTTTTATGGAGTTTGGAAAGTGGGAGATTTTTGTCTGTTTTTCAATACATTGGAAATGAAGGTTGAGAAAATTAAGAGGTTTGGAATTGCCAAGATGGTCCATGGAAAGCTAAGAATAGCGACATCAAGTCTCTGCTTGAGAGAATAATGAGAGGGGGAATGACTCGGGGTGGGGAAGGACCACAGGGAGTAATGAGAGCTGAGGACCAAAATAATAGTCTTTGATTTAATAATCAGGGTGGATTGAACAAGAGCCACTTATTTGTATTTTGCGTATATTCTTTTGCCTTAAAATTAAATCATGTTCAGCTGATTGAAACTATTTTTTCTACAAGAATTGTAGAAATTTATGTTGCTTAGCATCTCAGTTTGCCCTTTTGTTCTGAAGGAAATCAATTATGTTGTTGTTGTTGTTTTGTTTTGCCATACCCATTTGACGCTCTGGAATTACTTCTGGCTATGCGCTCAGAAATAGCTCTTGGCTTGGGGGGACCATATGGGACCCCAGGAGATCAAACCATGGTCAATTCTAAGCTAGTGCTTGCAAGGCAGATATTTTACCTCTAGTGCCACTGCTCCGGCTCCAGGAAATTAATTTTTACACTTGAATTTTAGATACAGTTGATAAATCAGTATAGGATAATTACTTCATTTCTTCACATCAAACTTTTTAATCTCTCATTTTGAGTACATTGTATACTGGGACATCTACTTCTGAGTAGCTTTTTTTTTTTTTTTTTTAGCATGGTGGAGTCTGTCTCATGGTACAGGTATAGTCTTCTTATCTTCTTCATGTTATCAGCTGTCTTGCTTGCCTCTTGCTCTGCCTAATGATAAAAAGGAACATTCAGCTCTGACTTCTGAATTTTCAAGGGCAGAGACAGGCCTCCTTTGAACTCTAGGAACAGCTACTAAGATATATGTCCAGAGACAACTTGAATGTCCCCTTCTCCTTCTCCATTGTTAGGTGAGGAACTGAGTTTTGGGTGGCTTGTGCACATCTATTATTCAACAGCCACTTTCAAACTTAAGAGTTTCCTTTTGAGTTCCATTAGGACAACATTCGGGCAGCTGAGATGCTGAAGATTGGTTAATGTTTATTGAGTTCTTACTGCATGGTTGGACAGTTTCCGGGACTCTGGTTAGTTTTATAGAACATAAAAACACAGATTTCCTGTAAAGCCTTAATCAGAGGCCAAGAATAATGATGCAATGGTGTCTGATGCCACAGTGTTTCCCCAAGGAACACTCAGATTCTTCAGAGTGACTCTGCTCAACACATACCCTGGCTCTTACTAGGGTGGCCTACTGATCATTCCTGGAAAACGTGCCTTAGAATTGCTGCTTTGTGACTCACCTGGGATATTTCTTAGTGCATTTATCAAGAGAAAGCCCACCCTTTCTTTAGAATCTCAGGGAAAGCTATCATTGCATTCCCTAATTCCCTCTGCAGAAATCCAATTTAACAACTCCTCCTCTCCCTTTGAACTTCTGCAGTGCTCAGTTTGTAGAAGCCCTACAGACCTGGCACATGGTGAGAGCTTGGTTCTGGGTGTAGATGATTAACTACCAGTTTCTTTTTGTTCGTTTGTTTTTGTTTTTGTTTGTTTTTGGACCATACCTGGTGACGCTCAGGGGTTACTCCTGGCTATGTGCTCAGAAGTCGCTCCTGGCTTGGGGGACCATATGGGACACCTGGGGATCGAACCACGGTCCATCCTAGGCTAGCGCAGGCAAGGCAGGCACCTTACCTCTAGCGCCACCACGCCGGCTCCGATTAACTACCAGTTTCTATGACTCTACAAGAAACGTACTGGTAGCTGAACTATGATTTAGTTAAATGGTTTTTTTTTCCCTACTTTTTTTTTTTAAAAAAAAAAACAAGTTATATGTCTTGTTTAGGAACAAACAGATGTGAATTGTGGTCTGTATCCCATGATCCACCACTGTTCCCAAGTTCTGCTCTGCTCAGCCTCCAAGCTCATAAGTTTAGTGCTCCAAATGCTGGGACAAAATCATTGCTATTATCAAGATTTGCTTAAGAAATGTACAAAACATTTTGATTTCTGTCAAGAAGAACAACTTCTCCAGTTCTTTATACAGGATAATTTCTAGAAGTGATTTACTAATCATTATAATCAGAGACTGCCCTTTATAAGAGAATCACCATTAAAACATAACTATATTCCAGTATTTTCTATTTAATATTTAAGTAGTTCCCTACATTGCTGTATGTACTCCAAAGTTTGAAGACATAAAATAAGTTCATTTTTATTAAGTGAGTGTTAATTTGTGTATTGTATGAAGAAGGCTGAGGAGTGTTCTGATCTCCTGAGAGCTCGTGTGCTTGTGCAGCATATAAATGGGATAAACAGAAGCATCTTGATTATGAAGTCTGTGGGGAACAAGTTTCTCTCTGATGAAACAGAAACTCCAGGAGAGTTTTTCCTGAGTGTGTAAACCAACATTGCCTTCCAGGATAAAGTTTATTGCCATGTACTTATTAGGCTGCACTTGTGTGGAGCAAAAATTTTTCTGTGCAGAGAAGGAAAATCTTCAAGTTCAAAGTTATTATAGTCACTGTTTTCTGTATTCTTCTGAGATTCCTTAGATGTGACTCTGCTCTTCACCTCTGTATCACTCACTCACTCACTCACTCACTCACTCGCTCACTCGCTCGCTCGCTCGCTCACACGCACACACACACACATGAAAGAATATAACACAGATTGTATGTATGTGTTTTGGCTATACCTGATTATGCTTAGAGCTTCTGGTTCTGTGCTGAGGGATCACTCTTGGCATAGCTCGGGAGGGAATATGGGGTTCCAGAGATCAAACCCATATTAGCTGTGTGCAAGACAAGCATCCTGCCTGTTGTTGTCTCTCCAGCCCATGCCCCCCCATGGGGGGGATTGGGGTTTGGGGACCACATCAGGTGATGCTCAGGGATTACTCCTGGCTCTGCACTCAGGAGTCACTTGTGGCAGTGCTTGGAGACCACATGGGATACTGGGAATTGAATCCGTGATGGTCACATGCAAGGCAAGTGCCCTATTTGCTGTACTATTGCTCCAGCTCTATCCACAAATTCTTTGAGTTCTAAGATGAAGATAAATAATGTTCCACTGGCTCATTAATTGATTTTGGCTCAGTGTGGAATTTTTATCTGTATCATTTCTCATTTAAATTATTTTATATAAATTTAATGAGATTATATATTTTTTTACTTTCTGATATTTCTTTAGTACTCCTGCCTCTAGTTAGAGCTTCTTGAAAAGAAATAAATATATCATTGGAATGTCTCTCATGGATATTTCTTTATGTGTGTACTTGGTGAACAAACACTGAAATAGAAAGAAACCTAATATACAACCTAGAGAACTCTGACCTTTCTGATTACAGTGTACTGGACTAAGTCCAGTTTTTAATTTATCTCTCTAGCCCTGTAGATTAGATTATAGAAGTTAGATTATAGATCTGTTGCATCAAAATGGGTATTGCTACCTCGTATCTTACCCATGGCTACAGCATTTCCACCCTCTTTACAGCAGTTTTCTACACATTCTGTGTCAGTGGTATTATTCTCATTGTTTCTCTTCTTTTGCTGTAGCGTTGTCTTCCTGTCTCTCTTTCATCCTTTAGGAACATATTTATTTCATCTATTTCAGTTCACTTTCCTCCTGCCCTTTTTGTGTAGGAGAACGATCAGCTTGCTGGAAGGGGCTGGATCAGTAGCGCAGGGTGTAAAGCGTCTGCCTTGCACACGCTAGCCTAGGATGGACCGCGGTTCGATCCCCCAGCATCCCATATGGTCCTCCAAGCCAGGAGCGATTTTTGAGCATATAGCCAGGAGTAACCCCAGAGCGTCACTGGGTGTGTCTCTTCCCCAAAACAAAACAAAACAAAACAAAACAAAACAGTTTATGCTGGGGATGGATTGATAGTATAATAGGGCAGAACATTTACCTTGCTAGTGGCTGACCTGGGTTCAGTCACCAGAGCCTGCTAATAGTGATCCCTGAGCACAGAGCCAGGAGTAAGCTCTGCACATAACTGGATGTAGTCCCAAACAAAATGAAACACAGCACAATCATAAGCGTTTGGCTCAGAAACATAAGTGCTTGCCCTGCAAGCATGAGACTGCAACTTTGATCCCCAGCAGAAGCCCAGATGCGCCTAGTACAATCCCAGTTGCTATTGGGATCTCCAGCACAGCACAATCAACTGTGTGTCCCCAAGGAACTCCATAGCAAAAATGTGCTTGAGCCCCACTGCTATGTATGACCCTTGGCAAGCACTGCACCCAAGCATGTATGACTTGAGTCACTTCAACAGCAACACTAGCTGTATGCCTTCTCTTTGGGTTATAGTTCTTCTACCAATGTCCTTCCTTCTAAGGGATCTTTACCTACTCTCATTGCTCTATTTTATTTATTTATTTTTTGTTTGTTTGGGGCCATACTGGGTGATACTCAGGGGTTTCTCCTGGCTCTGCCCTCAGGAATCACTCCTGGTAGTACTTGGGTGACTATATGTGCTGGTCATGTGCAAAGCTAGCACTTTACCCACTTTCTGTCGCTCCAGACCCTGACTACTTCTTATTCCTTGCACTTTGCTTTTGATCATTTCAGTTCCTAGAATTGCCCCTGACTGATCTCTCACTGCCTTTGCTTACCTTTTCTTTGTTGTTTTGTACATTCACTAACATCTATTACTAATCTCTTCCCCACTTTCCATCCCCAGCTGACCATACCACTGCATTCTTGCTCCTCTTTCTTTTCCCTTTCTGTGGTTATCTTGACTGTAGGTCACACATACTGGGTCCAGGGCTTGCACATTTGCACACTTGTATTTGTGGTACCCTAGGGGCTACATGCTCAGAGTCAGTGCTTGCATACTTGAGTCGCGATGCTCTAACTAACTCTGGGTTTTCCAAATGTCAGTCCATCCAGAAAATGCTCAGTGTGTGTAGAGCAGATCTGGACTCAGACTCTGTCACTAAATGACCTGTGCTTGCAGCTTCCACTTTTTTTTTTTTTTTTTTTTTTGTGGTTTTTGGGTCACACCCAGCAGTGCTCAGGGGTTATTTCTGGCTCCGGGCTCAGAAATTGCTCCTGGCAGGCACAGAGGACCATATGGGACGCCGGGATTCGAACCGATGACCTCCTGCATGAAAGGCAAACACCTTACCTCCATGCTATCTCTCCGGCCCCGCAGCTTCCACTCTTTACCAGCCTCATCTCCCTCTTTTATTTTCACAGTGTTGCCTGATTGGTCTTTGGAAATTTTCCCCATTATTTCATAGTCTGAGATTCTTATCGCTTTTTTCCTTTCCCTCCTACTTCTACCATTTTCTCACTTTGTCCTTCCTATATTAGGACCCCTCCTCCCCACCATATCATTTATCATTGGCTTTCTGAGTAGTTTGATTTTTAAGTAGAGATGATTTTGTATTGGCCCAATTTCTAATTCTTCCTTCAAAATTCAAGTGACATCCACAATGCTTTTTTCTTGAGAGGGTGTATACACTCTGCCTGTTCCCTCGTCTCCAGTTATTGACACCATACCCCACTACTGAGTTCATGAACCTGCATCTTCTCCACTTCTTATTAGAAATTCAACTATTTCCTAAGTCCTCTTTATTTCCCAACTAGGGGAAAGAGATGTGCTCTATGGAACCCTTCACTCCACCTCAATACTCTATCTGGCTTATGCTAGTAACTCATGAACTTTTTATGAATATCTATTATATTTGATTCTGGTCCCAATGGAGTGGGAAAAGAGGTCTGTAATTTTTGGATTTCAGTGAGGTGGGTTTTGTTGTTGTTGTTGTTTGTTTTTGTTTTGTTTTGGAGCCACACCTGGCAGAACATAGGGACTACTTCTAGCTTTGTGCTTTGGAGTTACTCTCAGTAGTTGTCTGGGGCCCATGCAGGACCAAGGATCAAGTCAGGGTTCACACATGCAAAGCACATATTCTAGCTGTTTGCATTATCTCTGTAGCCTGGATGGGATTTTTGTGTTGTATTAGGAAAGAACTTTGTACTTTCCATGGAGATAAAGCTTTGCAGATCATTAAGTCCCAACTCCTTTTACATTTGAGAAGTAGGAAGCACACTCAAGGTAAAGTTGCTCAAAGCAATGAAGCAGTTTTCAGGGTGAACTGGGATTTGCTTAGTAAACTGTGAAAGGAACTTTTCATATCACACTTCATAGATTCAGAGCACTTGAGCCCACACTTGTTTCTGCCCGGGGTCTGCAGAATGGGCAGCGCCTTCCCATTGAACATACTAGACAGACAGTAGCTGTGGACGAATGGGTGGATGGGTGAATCTCCGACACTATCCCAAGATACCTCAACATAGAGGACAGCAATCTGACTCTAGACTCAGCATTTCAGCTTTAAGTCCACAGTAATTTTTGTCGTTCTCTCTGCTAGTCCTTTTTTCAGCTGCCTGAGCTAAAAGTGCATCCTTTCTTCATACTTAAACTGACCCACAATCCCATGCTTGTGGCTGCTGAATACTTGAAATGATGAAACTGGTCTAGATGGAGATGTGATGGGACATATATGACACATAGGGCTGCAAAGTATATACATATATGTGTGTGTGTGTATGTGTATATTTACAAATATATACAGGAGCTAGAGAGATAGTACTCAGCTTATAAGACCTTGCAAGCAGCAGATCCAAGCTTGCTTTCTCGACAACACCCCATTAGATTCCCTAAGCCCACCAGGAATGCAGATCCCTGAGTGTGGGGCCAAGAGTAATCCCTGAGAACTGCTAGGTATGGTCCCCCAAACAAAACTAACAACAACAATATAGAAGGGCTAGAGCGATAGTGCAGTGGCATGGCGTTTGCCTTGCACGCAGCTGACCCAGGACGGACCTCTGTTCCATCCCCGGCATCCCATATGGTCCCCCAAGCCAGGAGAGATTTCTGAGCGCATAGCCAGGAGTAACTCCTGAGCGTCACTGGGTGTAGCCCAAAAGCAAAACAAACAAGCAAACAAAAAATAGAGATAGACATAAAAGGCATATAACTATTTCAATAGTTCTTTATAATTACAAGTTGAAAGTGTGTGTATATGTATATGTATAATATCTTAGATGAGATTGGGTTAAGTAAAATATGCTAAGATCAATTTCACCTTTCTTTTTTGGGGGGAGGGCAAACCACAACTAACTTGACTTAGGACTTACTTTTGACTTTGCTCAAGGATCATCCCTGGCAAAGCTCAGGAACAATATGAGGAGCTGGGGTCTGAACCCAGGCTGGCTTCCCTGCTCTCCTCTCAGGCCCTTTTCTCTGTCTTTGGTTCTTGCATTAAGCCCTTATGATGGGCTTAGATGGTGGAGATGGAGGCCTTTGTCCTTAGGCCCCGGCCACTTGGCTCCATCCCCCATTAACCGGCAGGTCATCATCTTCAGGTGGTCGTGGTGGGAATCAGACTCACTCAGACAGGCTTCAGGAAGTATCAGCTTTATTCATTCCCTATCCACCACTTGTGTGGTCAATCTTAACCATTCAAGCATGCTATCCTTAGCTTGCCCTGCATCTTAACTTCTTTCAGCCATCTTTCCTCTGACCTCCATGCTGGCAAAGACCTTAATCCAGGGGTCTCAAACTCAATTTACCTGGGGGCCACAGGAGGCAAAGTCGGGGTGAGTCAGGGCTGCATAAGGGATTTCGCTTACTGAATATTCGCAATAAAAAAATCGCATTAGTAAGGAAAAAATCGCAAAAAATCGCATTAAACATTTGCATACCCCGAACGGAACAATTCGAGGTATGCGATGTTTAATGCGATTTTTTCTTACTAATGCGATTTTTATTGCAATTATGCGGTACATGAATAATTGCGAATACTGCGATATTTGAAGGCCAGCCGCGGGCCACAAAATGTTGTACGGAGGGCCACAAACAGCTTGCGCTAGGAGTTTGAGACCCCTGCCTTAATCCCTTTGGTCAAAGGCCTTATCTAACCTTCCCAAGACCCCTCCCAGGAATGGGCAGGGTCTTGCAGGTAAAGATACACGTAATATCTACCCAAGACACCACCCAGAAATGGGCGGGTCTTGCAGGTAGTTACCAGTAAATACCGGGTGGAGTCTCATCTGGTCTTTTCCAATATGGCTACTAGAAAGCTTTATATCTACCTGTGCCTTTTGTTGGACAGAGCTAGTCTTAAGATAACCTGCACTCTGTTCTAAGAAACCAATAATTGTTTCTTTTTTTGTTTTGTTTTGTTTTGTTTTTGGGTTACACCTGGCAGTGCTCAGGGGTTACTCCTGGCTCTACACTCAGAAATCGCTCCTGGCAGGCTCGGGGGATTATATGTGATGCTGGGATTCAAACCACCATCCTTCTGAAAACAAGGCAAACACCCTACCTCCATGCTATCTCTCCAGCCCCAGAAACCAATAATCTTATTCATTCAACAAATATTTCCAGAGATGGACCTGTTACCACACAGAGACTTTCAGATTGCCAAAGGTCCCTGGATCAGCCCCTTCCATTTGTCAGTGACTCCTCTTTTGGGGTTAGTCTCTGTTGCTCTTATATTTGGATCATCCCAAACCAACCAAAAGCCTTATTACCTAAATTGCAGAAAAGAATAGAAGTTTTTTTTTTTAATAGAAAAATTCCACATTGCCATGCATTACTTGAAAAACCTTATTTTGTAGAGAACTTAATGTGAGGCCAAATGTTTTCCCCTCTGCTCAGGGGAAGGTAGCAAATGGCAAAAGTTTTGTCCCCTGGCATCTGTTCCCTGATTGTCTTCTAAGTGTTGACTCTGGAAGAGGCACAAGGGACCTCAAAGCACAGCACAGAATTGAAGGACTCCCTTTAAAATGTAACACATAGGGAAGGAATTATAGACCCTCCAACTGGGTGATGCCATAGTCGCTAACTATGTGGGAAAAGCCATCCCCACCTATCCTTCAACAAGTGTCCTTGTGCTTCTGTGATGGACTAAAAAGAGAGGGAGGAAGGCTGGGGGAAAGAGGATGGAAGAATAAATCTCCAAACATGTTATTTTCTTTAAAAAAAAATGGAGTACAAGCGTAAAGCATGATCATTAAATTGGAATCATGGAAAAGATGGATAAATTGGTAGCATAAAATAAGTTGTGTTTAACATACACATATCAAGTTAAAGAATTGGAACTGTATTTCTAACTTGATTATATATACAAATATTTGTACATTTGTTAAAAAAAATACAAATTTGGGGCCGGAGTGGTGGCGCAGTGGTAGGGCATTTACCTTGTATGCAGCTGAACCTAGGATAGACCGCGGTTCAATTCCCCCAGCGCCCCATATGATCCCCCAAGCCAGGAGCAATTTCTGAGCGCAGGAGCCAGAAGTAACCCCTGAGCGTCACCGGGTGTGGCCAAAAAAAAAAAAAAAACACAAAACAAAACAAAAAACAAAACCCAGAAAATAAAACAAAAAAACTAAAGAAAACAAATTTGCTTATTTTTAGCTTCACATTCCAATGGTGCTCAGGAGCTCCTGATTTTCTGCTTAGGGATCACCCTTTGCAGTGCTTAGGTTAGTCAGGGATCAAACCTGGATTGACCATGTCAAAGCAAGTGCCCTGCCTGCTCTACTTTCTCTCTGGCCCCTAAAGAAAAATTGTATCATAAAAAGACATATAGAAATCTTAAAAATAAATACCAATGATCTAGTTTAAGTAAAGAGATAAAGTGATAAGTAATCATCAAAAAATACATGCCTAATTAAAAATATGAACTAAAGTAATATAGTATTGTTTCTTAGCTTTCCAGCTAATTGAGAATTTAAAAAGAAATCAAATCCTCATACTGTTTAACAACAAAGGGAAATGAGGATTTTTAATACACTTTTGGAAGCAGACCTTATATTTACACAACGTCATATGTCAAATATATTTCAATTAAAAAGCACACTGTTGGAAGTGATGAAAATTGTCACCTTTTTTCAATGCCATTTGGCAACAGTTTTCCAAAAAGTGGTTCAAGCTAACACTTTGATGTTAACAATTTCACTTTGGGGAGCTTTTCCTGCAGATGTGCGTGCTCAAGCTTGCCAAGATAGAGTGAGTGATGACATCTCTCTGCAATGGGACACTCTGCTATCAGCCTGTCTCTGTGCATGACAGGGAAAGATGCTTATGAGATATTGATGAAGGAGTGAATGCATGCTACCCTTGAACAGCATATTTGTTTCAATGACATGGATTCTCTTTGTTCTAGATGTTTTTGGGGGATGAATTGTAAGAAAAATTTGGATTTCTGTTTTTGTTTTTTTAGATTTTTAAAATTGATTTAAACACCATGTTTTACAAGATTGTTTATAATACACTTGACTTTCTTTTTAACAGTTAGTCATGATTGATTTTCAGTCATACAATGTAGAGCACCCTTCACCAGCACAATTTTCCCTCCACCAATGTCCCCAGTTTCCTCCCATCCTCCTCTGTCCTATATCCTGCTTGCCTCTGTGGCAAACAATTTTCTTCTCTCTCACTCTTTCTCTCTCTTTCTCCCTCTCTTTCTCTCTCATTTTCACTCTCCTTTTTTTCCTTTTAGACACTGTGGTTTGCAATATTGTTACTAAAGGGGTACCATGCCCATTGATTTATCTCCTTTCAGCACCCAGTTCTTGTCTAGAGTGATCATTTCCAACTATCATTGTCATAATGCTCCTGTATCTGCCCTATCTGCCCTTCCTCGTACTTTGTGGTAATCTTCTATCAAGGACTAGTCTTTCTGGCACAGCATTGTTTCTGAATATTATTACAATATTGTCTTTTTTTTTCTATTTTCCACAAATGAGTGTGATCATTCTCTGTTTATCCCTCTCCCTCTGACTCATTTTGCTCAACATATGGAGTTCCCATATGATTCATCAGTACCACTCCTGGGAATATACTTTAGCAGCCCCAAAACATATGCAGAAAAGCCATTTCAATTTCCATGTTCATTGCACCACTATTCACAATAATCAGAATCTTGAAACAACTCAAGTGCCCAAGAACAGAAGACTGGCCAAAGAAACAGTGGTACTATGGAATGGAGTACTATGCAGCTGTTAAGAGAAATGAAGTCATGAAATTTCCTTATACATGGATGGATATGGAGAATATTATGTTGAGCGAAATCAGTCCAGATTTTTTATTGCCTCCAATTGTTGCATTACTGCAAGGGTCACCTGCAGTATGTACCACCGTCTTCTTTTGTGTTAAAAGTCAATAAAATAGCTTTTAAAATATGCATGAAAGTAGTTTTCTGAGTTGTTGCACTTGCTGCATCTGGGAAGCAGGTTGTGGGGAAACAGGTGTGGAAACTAGATGAGATCTTTCACTTATCATTTCAAAATTCCCTACTGGTTCCTATAATTTTTTTTTTATTTAAACACTATGATTACAGGGCCCGGAGAGATAGCACAGTGGCGTTTGCCTTGCAAGCAGCCGATCCAAGACCAAAGGTGGTTGGTTCGAATCCTGGTGTCCCATATGGTCCTCCGTGCCTGCCAGGAGCTATTTCTGAGCAGACATCCAGGAGTAACCCCTGAGCACCGCCGGGTGTGGCCCAAAAACCAACCCCCCCCCAAAAAAAAAAAACCACTACGATTACAAACTTGCTCATATTTTAGTTTCAGTAGTACAATATATGCCATCCTTCACCCATGAACATTTCCCACCACTAATGTCCCTGATTTCCCTCCACAACCTCCTCTCTGCCTGTCTCTGGAGCAGCTTCTCTCTCTCTCTCTCTCTCTCTCTCTCTCTCTCTCTCTCTCTCTCTCTCTCTCTCTCTCTCTCTCTCTCTCTCTCTCTCTCTCTCTCTCTCTCTCTCTCCCTCCCTCCCTCTCTCCCTCTCTCTCTCTCTTCCTCCCTCTCTCCCTCCCTCCCTCCCTCCTTTAGACACTGGTTTTGTGCATCACTTTATCTCCATGCAACACCCAGTTATTGTTTCAAGTGGTCCATTCTAGTTATCATTGTCATATTGGTCTCTTCTTTGCCCTAACTTTAGTGCTCTACTATGTGTAGCAAGCTTCCTACCATGGACTTGTCCACCTGGCCCTCCTCTCTATTATCTCTGGATATTATTATACGGGTTCCTTTTTTTAAAAATAATACGCACATCACTCTTATAATGGTATCTGAAAAGTCTTGAATTGAGAGGTGTGAAATTTTACTTTTAGAAACATAGACAGTGTTGGAAACCATTACCTCAATTAAGAAAAAAAGGAAAAAGCTCTTATTTGCCACTTATTGAAAAACTATTGTATTCAGGGTCACTCAAGTGGGTTGCAAAACAGAATAGATTTCTCTCTTCATGTCTACTATTTATATTCTTTGTTGCTCACAAAATAGAGGAAAGTCATCTGAAAATAAATCAGATAAGATAGTGATTATTCAACTTAGTTCTCATTAGCTGTTTATTTTTAAAAGAAAATGTTTTATCTTTTAAAATAGCCATATTTTCTTTAGCAGCAATGGCTAACACGCAAAAAAATGAATTCTGTCATATTTATTTATTTATATTGACTGAGTTATTGGCTGGGGTTCTGAGATGGATAGCACTGTTATTGGTGGTTTCTCATGCATATAATTCCAATATCACTCCACTACCAGTTAATTTTGCCATATTTTAAACGGATGTAGCATTGTTTTAGAATATTATATAGATTGAATGAGCACATACTTAAAATTAGTATCTCTATGTACAATATTATAGCTATGCTGTGTTTATTCCTGGTTGTGTTCTCAGGGATAACTCTTGATAAGGCAGATATGGGGTGCCAAGAATTGAACCTGAGTTCACTGCATGTAATTCAAGCACACTTTCTTTTGTATTTCTTTGATATCTTATGTTGATTATTATTATTATTATGTTATGTTGATTATTATTCTTTATTCTGTCAGTATGATATTTAATTTTGTCCCATTATGCTTCTGATAATTCTCAGAATAATTCTAAAATTGTGAGTTTTCCCATAAAGGTATAGTAGAATTTCTAAAATCAACAAATTCTTTAGTCTATTCTGAAGTACTGAATTTTTTGGGGGGAGGGGGCCACACCCGGCGTTGCTCAGGGATTACTCCTGGCTGTCTGCTCAGAAATAGCTCCTGGCAGGCATGGGGGATCATAGGGACACCGGAATTTGAACCGACCACCTTTGGTCCTGGATTGGCTGCTTGCAAGGCAAACGCTGCTGTGCTATCTCTCCGGGCCCCCTTTTTGTTTTTTTGTTTGTTTTGTTTAGTACTGAATTTTTTTAATGTAGCATACAGCCTAGTTATTCTCAAGTATTCCTTATGAGGTGCTTAGAAGAAGATAGTTTTGGGTAAAACTTTATTTTGCAAGTGATAAGTGTCTCCCAGACTTAAAGGCAGTAGCTAGATAAGTGCCATGGAAAGTTTATACCATCAGTTCAAACATTCATAAATGCACTTTTAAAACTCAAACTCCCATTAAAAGCTGTCAAATTCTTGCTTTTCTGCTGTTTCTGAAGGTTAAGTTATACTTCCAACAGAAGCTTTTTAAATTTCTGCCTATATATTGCTGCAACCAAATAGGTTTTATCTTTTTTCCTTAAATGTATAAAGGCCATGTCTAGAAGAAGTTGAAAGTAAATTTGAAATCTGACAATACCCTAGTAGGTATTAATGCCCACATGTAAAAATGAGATGCAGCTAATTATCTTATGAGAGGTGTAGACTGAAATAAAAAAAATGAATCACACCTGTTTAAAATAAGATTAGGCATTATACATGTGAAGAGCCAAAAGAGGTTTTTAAAAAAAAAATCATAGATTTCAACCCCCTCATTTTGTAGATGAGTAAGTTGCTACCAAGAGAGGAGAGGTGAAATAATTTCTTAAAGATCATAAGGTTCGTTAACGATTTTGTTTGTTTGTCTTCTGAATATATCATTTAGTTCTCGCACCCATGATGGGCCTCCTGTATTTACTTGATTCTGTATATTTAGACATTTTTAAACGTAACAACCCTGTGGCCCAGAAATCCCCCTCCTAGGCATGACCTAATTTCTTGATTTGTGCTTATGTCTACCAGAAGACATAGGCAAGATAATTCATCCAGCATTGGTTGTTTCGGTGCGGACAGTTGCTGTTATGGCCTTCCTGCCTATGATTCTTGAAAATTGATCATGTGGAAAAACTCCTTAAAGTCTGAAGAAGAGGCATGCTTGGGGTTGAAAAAGATGTACCCTGCTAATTATAGATCAGACAGGCCAGATGAATTTGAGTCTCTAGGGAACCACGGGAACAAATTGTTAATCAATTTGCAACCATCTCTAAATGCTCTGGCAACCAAGCTCAGATAAATGTAGTGCTGAGAGCAGCCACTTAGACAGGTTCACTGTTAAATATGGACTGACAGGAGTTCCATTCTCCTAGTAGGATGCTAGTGACAGCAGCATGAAAAAAAAAAAAAACCATAGCCATTCTCATTTAGGTGGGTCAGAAATTGCATTGAGCTGTATATTACTTTATCCAACAGCTTTTATGAAGCATATTTTAATTTTAAGGGGATTTGGGGCACCGCTCAGAGCTCTATGCTCAGGGACCACTCCTTGCAAGGTTTAGGAACTATGTAGTGCCTGAGATCAAACTCAGGTCAGCTGTGTGCAAGGCAAGCATCTTACCTTCTATGCTGTGTCCCTTTTCATCT
The DNA here is from genome assembly GCF_024139225.1 of Suncus etruscus. Classification (NCBI taxonomy): domain Eukaryota; kingdom Metazoa; phylum Chordata; class Mammalia; order Eulipotyphla; family Soricidae; genus Suncus; species Suncus etruscus. The sequence goes on from NC_064851.1 coordinate 118,614,780, forward strand.
TACATTTATTGTTTTGAGAAATCAAATTCAATGTTCTTTATTTTCATTGGGTAGTCACTAGGTATTATATGTAGCTTGAGATGTTGACACTCTGGAAACTCTTTGTTTTACTTTTGGGAAAGCAAAACATGTTATTTCCTGCCATGTTAGGCTTCTCAGCTTTTGGACCCCTTTTGTTCTCTTTTTAACACTGGACAATTTTTCTAATTGGCACATAAGCTTACCAACTGGACTGGAGTCACATCCTGCTCTGTTATGATAGAAAATATAAGTGTTATTATGGAGATAGGACACTTGCCTTGCATGCAGAAAGTCGGTGGTTCAAATCCCGGCATCCCATATGATCCCCTGAGCCTGCCAGGAGCGATTTCTGAGCATAGAGCCAGGAGTAACCCAGGTGTGACCCAAAAACCAAAAACCAAAAATAAAATAAAATAAAATATAAGCACATAGGGAAATAGCTACCATGATGTTTGACCTTTCCCCAAAATACATCAAGCTTTCATCAACATTTTTGTGAGGTTTCTCAAAAATACATGGCGGCAAGAGGTTAATTTATATGAAAGTATATGAGTTAATATTTAATGGCTTCTTTCTTTGTCTTATCAATTTTACCAGTCCCCAAAATGCCCCTTCATTATTCTTCTGTGTTCTGAGCAAATAGCCATCTTTAAAGGGCCACAGAGCATTCACTCAGACAGATGTGCCCTTTTAAACTGCTCTTCCCTAGTGCTCATCAGTGAGCCTAAATAAACCTTCGTTTGTTCCTGCAGATTAAAAAATAAAGAGACATTCTAAAGTATATTGGGGGTAAAAACTTTCTCAACCATGTCACTCTTGCTTTCGTCTCATTGATTCTCGATTTAACACCCATTGAAAATAAATCCCAGTGCGTCCTGGTGAACCAGCTGATCTTGTGTATTTTTGTCACTCTGCAGTTTAACTCCGCAGCCAAGCAGCTCATAGAATGGGACAAACCTCCCGCACCGGGAGCTGATGCTGGAGAAGGCAGCTCCATGGCAGCCCAGAGTGCCCCTGCTCCCAAGCACTGCGATACCAAGAAGAACACCAAAAAGCGCCATTCCTTCACGTCCCTCACCATGGCCAGCAAGTCCTCGCAGGCCTCCCAGAACCGCCACTCCATGGAGATCAGCCCTCCCGTCCTCATCAGCTCCAGCAACCCCACTGCTGCTGCCCGCATCAGCGAACTGTCCGGCCTCTCGTGCAGTGCCCCTTCTCAGGTGAGTCTTCCACCTGAAGGAATGGAAGGAGCCTTCTGGGCGCACGGTGAAGCATGCTTGGTCGTGGGCTGGAAAAGAGGGGTTAGTTTAGCCTCCAGAGGCTCTCAGGCAGCCACGCCTTTCTTTATTTTGTAGGTGGAAAATGGAATTAGTGAGAGTGTAGACCCAGAAATACATAGATTTTCACCCTGCCCCCCAAGAAAACAATAGGAGTTAAAAGGATTTAATAAATATTGTCATCAGTTTCACCAAGTCATTGCTCAGTTTTACTGTACTGTCTTTTACAAAGCTGTTTTGGGAGAACTTTCCCAAAGTTTGGAATATCCCAAAGTTCTAAAAATTTGATCCAGACTGAAGTAGTTGTGGGTCAGACCTTAACAGTCTTAGAACTGCAACCTCTGAAATTCAGCCATGTATTTGGGCTTTCTGGGAAGTATAGAGAAAGGAAGGGTGACAGGAAGCAGCTGTTAGGTGAGAAATTGATTAGGCACCTTTTGAAAGATCATTACTTTGTCACAACTTTAAAAATGCCTTTAAAATTAGGGTCAGAGTTGGGGCTGAAGAAATAGTACAGCAGTAGGGCATTTGCCTTGCATGTGGTTGACCTAGGATGGACCTGGATTTAATCCCCAGCATCCCATATGGTCTCCTGAGCCAGAAGCGATTTCTGAGCAAATAGCCAGGAGTAACCCCTGAGCGTCACTGGCTGTGACGCTGGCCCAAAAACTAGAAAAAGAAAATTAGGGTCAGAGTGATGGCACAGTAATGGGGCATTTGCCTTGCATGTGGCCAATCCTAGATGGACTATAGTTTGATTCCGGCATCCCATATAGTCCCCTTAGCCTGCCAGGTGCGATTTCTGAGCACAGACACACAGACCTAGGAGCATTGCCAGGCGTGGCCCAAAAACAAACCAACAAAACATGTTTTTAAACATGTGTACACAGTTTGGGTGCTGGGCTGATAGTCCAGCTGATAAGGTGCTTGCCTTGCACATGGCTGATCCAGATTTGATTCCCAGCATCTCATATGGCCATCCAAGTGATTCCTGAGTGCAGAGCTAGGAGCAAATCCTGAGTATTGCCAGATGTGGCCCCAAAACAAATAAAAATATATACATTCTTGTATTAAGCAAACAATGCTTGGGAACATTCTTTGAATCATTTGATAATATTGAATCCTTGTAATTCCACCGTAGAAGGCACTTGTATACAAGATAAATAATGTATGGGATTCCCCCACCATAGTCTTGAACTCTGCACTGCAAAGTAGGCCTACTTGTGGCCCTGCCATAATCACGGAACTACTGAAGTTATCCAGTTAGAACAGTCTAGCACTCTTACACCCTCATCTAGCACCTTATTGCAGCAGGAGAAGTCTCTTTCGTTTTTTATTTTATATTTTATATTCCTGCATACTTTCTGCTATCGCAGATAAATTTTAATTGTTGATTTTGGGCCCCCCTTTAGCTGTACTCAGGGTTTACTCCTGGCTCTGTGCTCAGGAGCACACTCCTGGTGGAACTCAGGAAACCACACGGAGTGCCAGGAATAGAGCCGCGTTGGCCACATGCAAAGCAAGTGCCCTTCCTATTTTACTTATTCCCACCAGTATAACCTTGGTTGTTGTTTGTTATTTTTTGTATTAAATCAAAATTATTTTCCTTCAAGATTAAATACAGAAACAAGCATGTGATCTTCTCCAAGTTTATAGTTGAAGAAATTTTTATTTAGTTGGCTATAGAGTTAGCTGTATATGCAGCTTGTTTTGCATGCCGTCAACCCAAGTTCGATCCCTGACACCTTACATTCTCCCTAATCCAGGTGTGAGCCTGAGTGCAGAAATGGGAGTAAACCCTGAGCACTGCTGCATGTGGCCCACAAACAATGATGTGTCTGCTTTTTAGTACACAATGCAATTTAAAATAGTTTTAATATTTTTCCTAAAGTTACTCAAAATTATTTTCTCTGAGCCTCATTTTATTTCTTTAGATTTTTCCTGAATATTGTGAGTTAAATGAATCCATTTTCTGAATAGATTATGGTTTGTTGCCATTTGGGGGGTGATAGAGTCTTGAAAACTCTCAACCTTTAGAAGGAAATGAGTGTGTTATGGGGAGGGAGTCTTTATTCCTTGGGATGGTGGACAAAGAAATAGTTGATGATTGGATGAACTACCTGAAAATTGGCAGAGAGGAAAGAGTCTCTTATCCATGTATGTAACTTTATAAGTAATTTACTAGACCCCTATGAAAAGTCAGCATCAGTTATAGAAGATCCAAAAAGGGTTTCTCTGAGAAAATTCAAAGATTTTTGAATCTTTGAACCAAAGATCTCCAGTAAGTTGGGGGGGGGGGGGGATTATTATTAACCAGAGATACCATCCACTGAGAGAAGAGCGAAGAGCGAATTCTCTCACTGGCACTTAGAGTGGAAAAAGCTTTAAAAAATATGGCCCTTAATCTTTTGGCAGAAGAGAAGGCTGAAAGAAAGGGGAAGCGCAAAATGGTGTTTAGATTTTGTGTGAAGGACTCTCCATCAGGTGTGAGCTTGTATGAGACTAGGAGCAAAGACTGAACACGCAGAGCTATTTTTATTTGGGTTTGAGGATCTTAGGAAATGAGGCTGTTTGTGTTCTACTGAGGCAGCTTCCCCCTCAGCCACCCCCCACCTGCTGCCGCCACCCAAACTTCAGTTCATTCTGTGTTCCCTGGCCCTGGGTTGCCTCAGGGAGATGTCATTTCTGGAAGAGGGTAGGAAATGTTTGAAGTAGAGTGCAGATTTAGAGAAAGCACTGCTTGGAGGGGGGAGGCTGTGTTTTGTGGCAGACCACAGTAAAGGGTTTCTGCAGCCTGTATGACATTTGCCTGCCAGCACCCTTCGCCTTGACATCATGGAGAAGATTGGTTCACAGGGAATATTTAAAACTGGAGGATGTGGACCAAGAAGTAGATAGTAGGAAGGGGCTTGCATTGCATGTGCTGAACACAGGCTCAGTTCCCAGCATCCCATATAGCAGGCATAACCCCTGAGCACCACTGGGTGTAAATTAAACCACGTTCTTAAGAACAAAGTGATTATACATTGAACAGAGTGCCTTGCAGGTGGCTGACCCCTGTTTAACCCATGTCACTCCATGTAGTCTCCCCAGGATCATTGGGTATGACCCCCCAAATAGGGGAATCTCTCCTTTTCTTTGCCCAGCAAGGACCTATCAATAAATTTGACTGAAGTCTCTGGCTTTTGTCCCCCAGAGAATGGCACACATCACAAAGAATGAGAATAAACAGTGTTGGCAGGGATGTGGAGAGAAAGGAACTCTTATCCACTGCTGGTGGGAATGCTGTCTAGTTCAACCTTTATGGAAAGCGATATGGAGATTCCTCCAAAAACTGGAAATCGAGCTCCCATACGATCCAGCTATACCACTCCTAGGAATATACCCTGGGAACACAAAAATACAATACAAAAACCCCTTCCTTACACCTATATTCATTGCAGCTCTATTTACCATAGCAAGACTCTGGAAACAACCAAGATGCCCTTCAACAGACGAATGGCTAAAGAAACTGTGGTACATATACACAATGGAATATTATGCAGCTGTCAGGAGAGATGAAGTCATGAAATTTTCCTATACATGGATGTACATGGAATCTATTATGCTGAGTGAAATAAGTCAGAGAGAGAGAGAAAAACGCAGAATGGTCTCACTCATCTATGGGTTTTAAGAAAAATGAAAGACACCCTTGTAATAATAATTTTCAGACACAAAAGAGAAAAGAGCTGGAAGTTCCAGCTCACCTCAGGAAGCTCACCACAAAGAGTGATGAGTTTAGTTAGAGAAATAACTACATTTTGAACTGTCCTAATATTGAGAATGTATGAGGGAAATGTAGAGCCTGTTTAGGGTACAGGCGGGGGTTGGGTGGGGAGGAGGGAGATTTGGGACTTGGGTGATGGGAATGTTGCACTGGTGATGGGTGGTGTTCCTTTTATGACTGAAACCCAAACACAATCATGTATGTAATCAAGGTGTTTAAATAAAAAAAAATTATGCATTAAAAAAAAAAAGAAAAAAAAAAGAAATTTAAAAATAGGACTGTGGAGATAGAAAAGCAGGTAGAGTGCTTGTCTTGCATGCAGTCAACCCAGGTTTAATCCCTGTCGCCCTATATGATTTTCTGAACTCCACCAGTAGTAATTAGCTCTTGAGTGCAGAGTTAGTAGTAAGCCCTGAATGCTGCCAGGCATGGTCCAATACAACAACAACAACAAAAAATTTAGAAAAGAAAAACATAAATAAAATGAAGGGCCTAAGGAAATGAGCACCCATTTTTCTCTCTCCTGCCTGGCAACCACTGTGAGTCAGCTTGCTTCACATAGGCCAGTGTCTCCAGACCACATCCCACCTTCATTGCATACTCTCATAGTTCCATCCAGATCTTCAAACTAGGATGGGACATGGACTGAAGGGAGAAGGCACTTGCTTGCTGATGTATTTGGGAACTGTTGACTGAAGGCTCTCAGATACGTAAGTTGGAAGATTAATCAGGCTGTGTGGTGCAGGTGGCTCTCTGAACAGATGTGCACAGCTGTCCGATTGAGATCTTCACCAGTGCATGATGTGACAAGTAACCAAGTCAATTTGTCTTCTCCTCTGGCCGCACCCAAGATATTTCTTGGTCTCTGCCAGCTGGAGTAGTGATTCATAATGTAATCTTAAATGTTCTTGTGGCATTTTTGCACTGAAGATCCATCTGCTTTTTCCCAACTCTTTCCCTTTCCACTGAGCCCTTCCTTGTGGGGAATACCAAAGGGACAGGCATTTTCCCCTGAAAGGGGGCACTCAGCAGGACGTCAGGCCATCCTTCTATAGGGAGAAGGTCCTGGAGCAGCAGGTCCTTGGCCCTTGGCCACTTATGGCTGCTACTTGTCATTCCTTGGGGATACCTGTCTCTTCCTTTATTCCAATTTGAGGAGTGTACACCCTGAATTAACTGGTTAACTGGTGCCTGCAGGATTCTCCTGGCTCAGGTTTTCCACCTCTATGCTGGCCCCTCACAGCGTCTGGAGATGTGCAGTGATGTCCCAAGGCTGTGAGCTCATTAGCAGTTGATAATTCCGACTCCCACTCTGGGACCAACAGAAAAATGCCATAGGGAGAAAACTATTTCCCTGCTCAGGGGCAAACTGGAGACTGTTTTGGTAATGGAGGTTGGTTGCTTTTGTGTTTGTTTTCTTCCACTTTCCTTCACAGTGGTGTGCACTTTGAAGTAAACATCATTCCAAGCAAGACCTATAGGGTGTCAATTTGCAGGTTTCCTTGGAGTGTATTTATCAACAGATTTAGTGCATGAGCTAGCAAAAGGCCACTGGATTTCATTTTAGAATGAAAACCACTGTGCTGCTTATTAGAAATTGATTAGAAATACACCTTGGTTCCCAGGAGAGGTTCCCAGAAAAGGAGGGTTGAAGGAGAATGCTTGTTAGCAGTGCCCTCAGATCTGCTTCGGTTCAAGCTGTCATATTTGTCAATATATGAGCCAACAGGTACAAACACGTATGTCAAAAGGTGTGGAGTCCGAATACATGCACCACAGTTTTATTTGAGAGAGTAACTTGTTGGCAGAGGTGTTGGTTTCCCTGATCTTGCCAGGATGACACCCACTAAGAAAATGAAAGTTTCTTTCTGCCCTAAAGAAACCAACCTTTGAGCTTTTTAAAATGTGTCTGTGTCTGTCCTGATATTCTTTTGCTTGTGGGAATCAAGGAAACGGTTCTTGGGATTACATTTTAATTACAGGAACCCAGGATTTCTTTTCTTTTCTTTTTTGGTTTTTGGACCACACCCGGCGGTGCTCAGGGGTTACTCCTGGCTCTTAGCTCATAAATTGCTTCTGGCAGGCTTGGGGGACCATACGGGATGCCAGGAATCAAACCCGAGTCCATTCCTGGTCGGCCACCTGCAAGGCAAGGCAAAAGCCCTACCACTGTGCTGTGCTATCACTCTGGCCTTAACCCCAGGATTTCTGATGTGTCATTGTTCCTTTAGGGAGACCAGACAGCATGTTTTGAAAAAGTGGAAGGGGCATGCCATTTTGGGGGGATCTCCCCACCCTGATTTTGGGCACATCACAAAACATAGCTGCAATCTGAAGTAGAACCTGATGGGCAATTTTTTGTGAAATTGATTGAGTAACTGAGCACAGACAACGAAATGACCTGACTCCGTTTCTTTCTAGTACATTAATCTTGGGCAGTATCCTCAATAAGACACCTTTGAAAACAGCTAATTTGCCTTGACATTGTTCCTTTAAAGGTTTTATAAATAATTACCTGCTATAGGCATGTTTAGGCAGCTGCATTTTAATTATGTGTCTCTACTGAAAGGCAGTAGTAATGAAAAATTATCCTACAAGTAGCAGAATACTTTCAGCATTTCACATAGACAACCACACATTGACAGACTGGAATATTCTGTCCCAACAGGATCTTCAAGTAAATTGGTGGTGGTTGGATTGCATTGCGGATTGAACAGTGGAAAAGGTCACTTTGGTTCACATTAGCATCCCTGAGGGGCAGCTTAATGATGGTAGAGCCAATAGCTCTTGAATTCTCTCTGTAAAGAAATAACTGTAGTGGGGCCTACTGCTGGGAGATAGTACAGGAAGTGAGGTGTTTGCCTTGTATGCAGATCCCAGGTTCTATCCTGGGTACTGTGTCTGGTTTCCTGAACACTACTGGAAGTGATTCTCCTTGAGGTCAGAGCCAGGGGAAAGCCTGGGACACTTCCTGCCCCCAAACAACACTACACTGTAGGGCCAGTAGAAAACAGATGACACCCCAGTGTCTAATGCATATTAAATAATTGGTAAATTTGGGTTGAAAACAGAAAGGCGTTTCCTTTTCTTTTTATAGTTGAAATTAGAGATTGAAAACAATTTGTGACTTGCCTTTCCAAGGTTTGGCCAGTAGAATTTGTTGCATTATTTATTAGTCCTTTGATTTTTTTTTTTTTTTTTTGCAGGTTCACATAAGTACCACCGGGTTGATTGTGACCCCACCCCCAAGCAGCCCAGTGACAACGGGCCCCTCGTTCATGTTTCCATCTGATGCCTCATACCCGGCTGTCCTTGGAGTGAGTATAGATTCTTAGGGCTGCATTTCCCCCTTTGCTGTTTAGATGAGTAAGCCTGGCATACCCACCCCACCCGAACACCTGCAGTTTTATCTCGATATTTGCAGGGTGGGGTGGCTCTTGTTCTATTATCTCTGTCAATCTTCAAAAAATAATCAGGAAGTCTGTTGATTGCATTCAGCAAAATGTTGAGGCTCAATGGCCTCAAGCTATTAAGAACTCTGTAAAATGCTCAGTTTTCATTAACGCTTAGCCTGATGTTCTGCAAGGCTTAACCTTTATTTCTTGAGCTTTTAGACTTTGCTTATTTCACACAGAAGCACCTTTATAGAAATATAAATGAAGGGGCTGGAATATCCCCATGCACACAGGTTTGTTTTGAGTCATGAAATAAAACAATTCCAAATCTTTCACTTATTGCTTGCCTTTTAATTGCTGGTCTTATATTAATATTTTCATAGGCATGATTTTCTGGGATACCTGTTGCCATGGAAAGCTTTTTCAGTACATGTACTTTTCTTTCTAGAAATACAGCACCCTACAGAGTCCAAAATATCAGTTGTTTGAAAACATCTGAACTGTATGGGGGAAATTAATTGAAAGAAGATTGTCAAGAGAGCATAGATTTAAAAAAAAGAGAGAAAAAGGGAAAAGAAAAAAAATAATACAAATTCAACCTTGGGTAGAAAAATCATAGTAGCTTAAGTCACCTTTCCCTAAAATTGTAGGCAATTGAACTGCAAGAAGCCAACAGTTTTTGAAATATCTCACATTCAGGTCAATGACTTAGCTTAGACTCAGATATTGGTTTTCTCAGTCCAGAGTTGAATGAGGAGAAAAAGTTCCTGGGTAGGAGACAAGGCTCAACTGGCTGTGCCCCGCTTAGCCACTTAATTGTTTTAGGGTCACACCCAGCAGTGCTCAGGGATTATTCCTGGCTCTACACTCAGAAACTACTCCTGGCAGGCTCAGGGGACCATATGGGATGCTGGAATTCAAACCACTGACCTTCTGCATGAGAGGCAAACACCTTACTTCCATGCTATATCTCTGGCCCCGATGCTGAATCTTTTTAAATCTTGCTGTGCCTGTCCATAAAGAGGGATTAATTATATCTGTCTGGGAAAGTTTGCTTCATGCCTGCAGTGTAGAACAGGGTACTTGTTCCTGATCTCATTATGGACCTTGACTGAGCACTTAGAGAATGGGCCTGGGACATGTGTCTGGGGTCTCTCTCAGATTGCCTGGGGAGTCCTGGTTCATTGGGTTAGGGGTTTCTCTGGTCTCTGTACAAGAAACAATAAGGTTTCTAAACAGCTAGTATGTTTATGAGTTTGTGTCCCTGATCAACCGCCCTCTGATCTCCAGGGAACTCTCTTCTCCCATTCTTCCTGACCCAGTAGATACACAGCCAGTTAGTACTTCCATTCTCAGATGACAATTTCACTTAGAAAAATTCAAACTTAATTTCTTAAGGTGGGGTGGGGAACAAAATTTTCTGATCTTGGGGAAAAAAACTAATTGGTCGTAAAGACACAGTGCTGGCTGAGTTTCAGTGCTGTGAGCTAGAACTTTTTCAATAACAGGCCAATTGCTCTTAGCCAAAGGCACAGTCTAGAGTAAATCAATAGGATGGGTCACAAGAGAGCATGAATAAACAAAAATTAATTTACATGCCCCCCTTCATCCTAGGATTATATAAGAAAGGCTGTATGCTAAGCCAGAGAAACCTTTATTAAACATCCTGGCTGTGCCAATTTGATTCAAAGAAAAACTCATTATAGACAGGCTTGTCCGTCATCTCAGGGGACATGCAGATGTTAAAGTCTCTTGTAGAGTAGCAGAAGTATTGAGGATCGAATATTTCAATTTTGTTTTCATAGCATGTGCCCCCTGCCTCTTACATCCATTGTGGCACTGTCCTATTTACCAAGACTTTGAATTCTACCACAGTAATAGTACAATCTGCAGCTTGGTAGAAGGGAAATCAAAATTTTCACGGTGTGGATTTATTGGTAATAAATGCCAGCACTAGAATAGAAAATGAAAATTACCCCTGTACTTTCTTTTTTTTCATGTATTGAGACTTTTTAATCTTTCATGCAGATTAAGTTATAAACATATTGCTCCATGCATTTTACATGTGACCATTAAAATGGTAAGTATCTATGAATAGGAGTACAACTGATATCAAAACATCAGATTTGATAGGAGTAAGGCATTTTTCCTTCCAACTAATTATATGGAAAGAAGAGGGTGAAGATATTAGGCTCGTATTGTGAAGCCTGGACTCCATTTTGTCAATCTAAAGCTAAGTTTCCATTTAAGGCTGTTTCTATACCAACAATAATACCCCAATGCCCTATAAACCACAATATACTGCCCCCAACAATAATGACGGAGACCTCAAGACCCTGTAAACCATAATATGTTACCCTAGATATCTAGCTGTAAAAAGGCATGATGAAACGCCCTAGAAACACCCTAGACAATAGTAAATCATCTTAAAGGTCACGACTTTCTGCTTTTAGCCCTATATAACCTGGTTTGTCTGGAAGGTGGTCCTGATCAGTCAGTTTGTAGCTTGTTGGTAGATAGAATATAGCTTTGCTTTGCCTTATTTCAATCCTGTGGTCTCATTCTTTGACTCAGACCCTAACATTATCTTCTGCACAATGACAAAAGCACTTGTAAAATTAGTGGTGAACAATCCCAGAGTTTCTAGATCAACTCAGAGGTATTTTTCACTGAGATGTGCTAAAGTTGTCATGTCAATAAAGACTAAATCCAGCCCAAGACCAATTATAACTTGATTGCATTTGCAACATTGGTAACCTTCATTCAAAGAAGTTGTGCACATATAGATACTGAATGTGTATGCATGCTTCAATGTTTGTGTGTAGGTGTGTGTGTTTAAGGAAACAAAATTAAATATCAGAAGAGCAAACAGGTGATTCATGCATTGTAGCAGCTGGGAGAAGCTAAGCAGAGTTTTTGTGTTAGCAGGACCAAGAAGGATGGTGGGTAGGAGGGATGGAACAAAAACCTTGGTAGTTTGAGGGGTAGATAGTCTGGCCTTGGGAGCTAACAGGGGCTATGAGACTTGGAAAGTGAGCCAAAATCACAACAGAAAAGGACTCAGGTCTTGGGACCCAAGACCTCTTGAATGTGTTGTGTTGTTCTAAGAGGGGCAGAAGCACAGCTTTCCCCTCTTTTGAGAAACACTAACTGAGGTGTAATGTATCTTCGCTGTTAACTTTGCTGGGTATTTGTGAATCCAAGAACAGTTCCCAGAATGAGAAATTACTTCCCATCCCCTTGTCCCCTTTCAGGGGAAGACCTTGATAAAATTTATCTGCAGCAAATAATAATCCACACAGACAAGAAGGATAGGGTGTAAAAGATTGGGCAAGGAGAGCCAGAGAATCCTCCTGCAGCCAGCAGCTTTCACAGAAGGACCCCTCTCCCCTGTTCATCAAGCTATTTATTGCCAACTCCACAGCGCCCCACCTGAAAGGGCTAGGTGGGGCAATAGTCACAGAACAATCCTAAGGAAACACTTTTATATACAACAATTCCAAGAATCATCTTATGGAAACTTTTTCATATACTACACTGAGGATCTGCTACCTGCTGGCAACACGGCAACATGTTCAGGTTGCTACATGTAAATTAAGTGCCTCACTGTTATACTAACTCTCTGGCCCCATATGATTTCTTCTAAAAAATCAAAGATAGAATACTAAATTTACAATTTGTCAAGGAAGTCCCATTGCCAGCAACCTGGCAGTTAGTCTCACTTTCATTGAGCTTCTCTCTGCTGTCTCCAGAACCTTGAGAGAGGGATGCTTCCTCTTGCCTATCTCTGTTGATAACCCTACCTTTCGGATTGGTAGAAGGAGAAATTGGGACCTCTGTAATTTAGCCAGTTACCTTTAGTCATCATTTATCCTTCTTTCTCTCTCTTCTCTTTACTATGGGACTACTCTCAGATTAGTGTTTGGAATCATTCCTGAAGATGCACAGTGGACCATGTGGTGCCAGGGATTGAATTCAGGGTTCTGCATAAAAACATTTGCTCCAGTCCCTAGGTACTTTTCTTCCTCTCTCCTCTCTCCCCCATCCTTCCCCTCCTCTCCCTTCCCTTTCTCCTCCCTTCCTCTTCTTTTCCATTCTCTCCCTCCCTTTCTCTCCCTTTCCCTCCTCTTCCCTTCCCTTCCTTCCCTTTCTCTTCCTTTCCTTTCCTTTTCCCTTACCTCTTCCCTTCCTCTTCTTTTTTGTTCTCCCCTGTCCTCCCTTCTCCTTTCAAGACTATACCTGGCAATACTCAGGGCTTACCTAACTTCACACTCAGGAGCTACTGCTAGTGGTGCTCAGGGGACTGTATGGGAATGCTGGGATTGATTGAATCTGGATTTGCTACATGCAAATCAAGTGCCTCACCTATTTTACGAACTCTCTGGCCCCATATAATCTCCTCTTAAAAAATCAAACATAGAGTGTAACTCCACCCTGGATTTAGGTGTACCTATCTGAGACCCGCCCATTTCTGGGAGGGGTCTTGGGAACTGAATATTAGGTGTGACCTTACCTGCAAGACCCCGCCCATTCCTGGGAGGGGTCTTGGAATAGGTAGATAAACCCTTGAGCCAGGGGATTAGGGGTCTGCCCTGCTGCGCTCTCTGGCTTTTGGGTAGTTGCCTCTTTTGGTCTTTGACCAGGATGGAGGTCAAAGGAAGATGGCTGAAAGGAATTAAGAGGCAGGGTAGCCTAGAATGGCTGAATGCTTAATTGGTTATGATATTGACATGTGGTGAATAGGTCATGAATAAAGCTGATGCTTCCTGATGCCTGTCTCTGGATGAGTCTGATTCCGCTGTTCACCTGGGCCTGGGACCCGCCGGCTGGATGGGGATCGCGGAGCCACGTGGCCTGGGATGGCAGAGAAGAATCTCTCCATCCACTTCCATCCATCACCATCCAGCACCATCCTTAATTATTTGATTCAACAATAGAGAAATAAATTTACAATTTGTCAAGGAAGTTCCATTCCCAGAGAGATATTTTTTAAATTACCAAATTCTTTTTTTTGGGGGGTGGTGGAAGGGGGACATTCAGTGGTGCTCAGGGATTACTCATGGTTTTGAGCCCAGAAATTCCTCCTGGCAGACTCAGGGAACCATGTGGGATGCCAGGGATTGAACCTGGGTCTGTCCCAGGTCAGCTGCATGCAAGGCAAACACCCTACCAATGTGCTATTACTCTGGCCCCTAAATTATCAAATTCTTTTTTTTCCCCCCATAAGCCACACTAGGTGACGCTCAGGGGTTACTCCTGGCTATGTGCTCAGAAATCGCTCCTGGCTTGGGGGATCATATGGGATGCCGGGTGATCAAACTATGGTCCATCCTATGTTAGCACAGGCAAGGCAGATGCCTTACTGCTAGCACCACCACTTCAGCCTCTACCAAATTCTTAACTGTATCTTTCTTGGTCTTTTTTTTTTTTTAAGTAAACTTGTCATTTAAAAAATATATATGTTTTTCCTCCTTTCCCCCCCCCCCTTTATCTTTATAGTCATTCCCACAATTGACTGGTTTAATTCCAGTGAGCATCCAGTTTAAACAAAAGACTTCTCATCTTTATGTTATTGCTTGGATTCTGACATTTAGGTTGTTTTTCCATTGTTTTATAGATTTTTTTAAATCTGTCCAGTTTTTTTCATTGTCCTAAAAAACAATGACTCTTATTCACTGCTTGTGGGAATGCCGTTTAGGCCAGCCTTTTTGGAAAACAATATGGAGATTCCTCAAAAAACTGGAAATTGAGCTCCCATATGAACCAGCTATACAACTCCTAGGAACACAAAAATACAATTCAAAATTCCCTTCCTCACACCTATATTCATTGCAGTGCAGTTTTAATAGTCAGAATCTGGAAACAACTAATATGCCCTTCAGCAGATGAATGGCTAAAGAAACTATGGTGCATATACACAATGGATTATTATTCAGCCATCAGGAGAGATGAAGTCATGAAATTTTCCTATATGTGTATGTACATGGAATCTGTTATACTGAGTGAAATAAGTCAGAGGGAGAGAGATAGACACAGAATAGTTTTTATTCATCTATGGATCTTAAGAAAAATTAAGGACATTATTGTAATAATGCCCAGAGACAATAGAGATGAGGCTGGAAGGACCAGCTCACAATATGAAGCTCACCACAATGAGTGATGAGTGCAATTAGGGAAATATCTACACTAACAACTATCAGGACAATGTTAATTTGTGAGAGAACTAGAATGCCTGTCTCAAATACAGTCCAGGGCGGGGAAAGAGAGAGGGGGCATTGGTGGTGAGAATGTTGCACTGGTGAAGGGGGGGTGTTCTGTTTATGACTGAAATGCAACTACAATCATGCTTGTAATCATGGTGCTTAAATAAAGATTATATATTTATATATAAATAAAACCAATAAGGCATACAAAGGGTGATGGTTCTGAAGGGGTTAACACTGCTGATTTGAGGGGCTGTGACCACACAGTGCCATGTAGCCACTATACATGCCCGTGGGTGCCAGAAAGAAAGAGGGTGTTCTGGAGGGCGGAAAGTGGTTTAGAAGGAAATGATGAGATTAGGCCATATTTAATGTTATTTGCCCCAAGAACCCAGCAAATGTTGGGAGCGTCTCCTGTCTGTCACTTTCTCCCTAGAATTGTGGAGGACTCTCATATCTAGTGCAACCTAGGAGACATATGGAAAAGATTCATTTTGGTCTCCTGAATTTAGGCCCAACTGGGAGACTGGCCTGTGACTCCAGGCTTTAGATCTGTGGGCTCAGTCACTCAGGTAGCAAGGTAATTCAGTGGATTGAAAGCAGGCTTTGCTAATCCCTGCTATCACATGGTCCTCCAAGCAGTTCCAGGAGGGATCCCTGAGCACAGAACCACAACCCAGCTCTGAGCATGGCTGACTGTGGCCCTCCCAAACCTAAGAGAAAATAGAAGGATCTTGTTCCTCATTGCTAGACAAATGTACTCTTGGCCCAACCCTTCTCCAGACTTGGTTTTGTAAAGGGCAAAAGAAGGTTGCAGAGAGGAAGGAGGGGCATCATGGTATGTGGTCAGTCCACATGTTTCTGCTCAAGGCTCTTTGAGTCTACTGGCAAACAGGGCCTCCCAGGGGCTTAGAACCGTGAGCACTTCTGTGTTGCTCCTGATGAAGGAAGGAAATTTTGGGCTGCCTAACAGTAGAGTCAGCACTAGAATCTACATCCATCTGACCTCCAGAGCCCAGGCTTGTTCAGTGCAAATCTGCCTCATCTGTAAGGGTCATTGGGTCAGGGGCACACATCTGAGACGTGGCCAAGCAGATACTGTTCACATTAGCAGGCTCTTTCTAAATCTTGTTTTCACTAGCCATCATTCAGAAATAGCCATTCTTGCCTCCAGCTCCAGACTGATAAGCAGAAGGTCTGAATCTATGAAGCCTGAGCAGAGGTTTCATTTTTAATGAATTGCAGAATGGCATTGAGTTTTTCACACCAGTAGCTTGCTGGCTGGGGCCAGAGCTTTATCACACTGTATTTTGATAAGATAGACTTTCTGCATTTCTATCAGGCTCTGCTACAAGTGATGAGTGCTTTTCTAGCCCCTATTAATTTAGCATGAAGGAGCTGGTGAAAATGGTTTCTGATACTGTATTCAGTTTAGAACATTATGGGACCTATGCAAGTCAGAAGATTGGCTTTTGTTTATGTGTTGGTATTGTTGGTTCGTTGGTTGGTTGGTTGGGATTTTTAGCTGCTAAAGAGATGCATCTTGGCCTGTGATACCTAGCTTGGAAATAATAGGCAGGTCTACAGGTCAGCTGTGGGTGAACGAAAGGCTGCGGTTTACTCTGTAGAAATTTCAGGTCTTGCAGGCTAGCAAACTGCCTGAAGCACAGCACACAGCAGGTCACCTTTTGAACTTCCACATCACCATATTATTTTAGTTTAGTTTGTTTATAAAGCAACCCACAGCTTCCTAGTCTGTCACTGCCCAGGACTTAGCAGAACCCTCTCATTTTCCCAAGCCCCCAGGGCCTAGCTCCATCTAGGAATCCGATTCTCATCAGGCTTTCCTTCTTGGTCTCTTCGTGCTTTTGTTACCTTCATATGCCACATCTCAGAATCTGATTTTCCTCACACTTTCTCTCGAAAGTGTGTGTTTAGTGTGTGTTTAGTGTTAAGTGTGTTAGATCTACATGTATCTCTCCATGTTCAATGCCCCATTCATGTGCAAGCCTTGGTGAGAAGAAAAGAAGTTCCCAGCAGAGAGCGATAGCACAGTGGGTAAGGCACTTTCCTTGCATGCCACTGACCTGGGTTCGATTCCGGGCATCCCATATGGTTCCCCAAGACCATCAGGAATGATTCATGATTGCAGAATCAAGAGTAAACCTTCAGAACTGCTAGGTGTGACCCAAAACCAAAACCAAACAGAAAGCAATATGGAGATTCCTCTCCTCCAAAAACTGGAAATTGAGCTCCCATATGATCCAGCTATACCACTCCTAGGGATATACCCTTGGAACACAAAATACAATACAAAAATTCCTTCCTCACACCTATATTCATTGCAGCTCTATTTACAATAGCCAGATTCTGGAAACAACCAAGATGCCCTTCAACAGACGAATGACTAAAGAAACTGTGATACATATACACAATGAAATATTATGCAGCCGTCAGAAGTGATGAAGTCATGAAATTTTCCTATACATGAATGTACATGGAATCTATTGTGCTGAGTGAATTAAGAGAGATTGATGCAGAATAGTCTCACTCATCTATGGATTTTAAGAAAAATGAAAGATATTTTTACAATAATTCTCAGAGACAAAAGAGAGGAGAGCTGGAAGGTCCAGCTCACGACATGAAGCTCAGCACAAAGAGTGATGATGAGTACAGTTAGAGAAATAACTACATTGAGAACTATCATAACAATATAAATAAATGAGGGAAGTAGAAAGCCTGTCTAGAGTAAAGGCAGGGGTGGGATGGGGAGGAGGGAGGTTTGGGACATTGGTGATATGAATGTTGCACTGGTGATGGGGGGTGTTCTTTACATGACTGAAACCCAACTATAATCATATTTGTAATCAAGGTGTTTAAATAAAGATATTATTAATAATAATAAAACAGAAAATGTTGCTAGCATTATTAAAGCCAGCTTCATTTCTGCACTCAAAACCCAGAGTTGTTTTTCCTCATCAGCACCATCTTTGGGATATTTCACAATACCCAATTTTCTGCCATCTCTTCAAGTCTGATACACCTACTCTGTAAAACACACACACACACACACACACACACACACACACACACACACACACACGATCTGTTTGTTTAGCGCATTTTTTTAACCACCGGAGGTGACCCTCCCCTCCACCCCCCTGCATTCTGTTTACAACCTATGACTGGTGTTTTCATCCACCGAAGTGTTTTCTCTTTTCCTTCTTAGAGCTGATTTAACATCATCATCTTTGTTTTTAAAAATATAATAATCCGTTTTCATTTCCTTTCTCCTTAAAAATAGAAAATGGAATCTTTGAGTCCTGTTTATTTCTAGGAAATTTCTTGTTGAGCTCAAGCCAGCCAGCTGTCTGCCTTCTCTCAGCCCCACTGCCCTGAACATAGGGCAAGGGCTATTCTAACCTCAGGGTATGGTGGTAGTTTCATCATCTCTGCATGTTAGTCTACTACGTGCAGTCTAGACTGTGATCTCACCCTTCAAACCCCTAGTGTATTATTACTCACCACCTGCCCTGGTCACCTTTGCTACGTATCTTGCTACGCTTATTCCTTTCTACCCTGTCCCTGGGAGGAGACCCAAGGGAACAAAGACTTGCACTTCTCTAAGCAAAGAGACTTTCTGGAGCCTCAAGAGCCCCAGTCTGCTCACACATTCTAGCGCTGGAACTGGCCTGAATGTTGCCTGTACCCTGTATGGAAATGTGAGAATTACCTGGAGGAATGTTTGTTAAGTTCTGTTTGACCGGACCTCTGTCTCAGCCTGATTAGCACTATGCATAAGCAGCTCCACACCTCATGCATTTCTGCACTAAATATTCTGCGATGGCTTCATCTGCAGCGTGGGAAAATCACTTTTGCAGGAAAAATTAATGTGGGAAACACTTGTAGCATCTGTCCAGAGATTTGAAATATTTTCCTACTCTGTTTATGATGTGCCTTAACAGGCCATTGAAGTTTTTGTAGTTGAAATCAGATTTTATTCTTGAAAATAAATAAATATGGGCCCGGAGAGATAGCACAGTAGTGTTTGCTTTGCAAGCAGCCCATCCAGGACCAAAGGTGGTTGATTCGAATCACGGTGTCCCATATGGTCCCCCGTGTCTGCCAGGAGCTATTTCTGAGCAGACAGCCAGGAGTACCGCCGGGTGTGGCCCAAAAACCAAAATAAATAAATAAATAAAAAATAAATAGAAACAGGGGCTGGAGAGATAGCATGAAGGTAGGGTGTTTGCCTTGCATGCAGAAGAATAGTGGTTCAAACCCCAGCCTCCCTGAGCCTTCGAGGAGTGATTTCTGAGCGTAGAGCTGGGAGTAACCCCTGAGCGCTACCCGTGTGACCCCAAAACCAAAATAAATAAATAAATAAAAGAAACAATGATGGTTTAGGCCTAGCTTTAGATATCCTTGGGTTTTTTTTCTATTAATGTTGCTGGTGTGCATAGGCCCTGTATGTCTCCCTAGGTGTAATCTCTGGCCTCCTTCCTTCTCCTTTGATTTTTTTTTTTTTACATGTAAGTGGTTCAAAGATGTGGGGAGTGTAAGGTGGGGGTTCAGGCGGGCCTTTGTGTGCCTGTTTTCCCAGGAGTTTCAATATACAGACCATAAAGAATTATCTGAGGTTTAGAGATCAGAAGGTAACAATTGCTCCATTGATTTTCAAAAGGCCTGGAATCCTGTAGGCAGATCCCTATTAGCCTGTGCCCAGGAAAGAACCAGCAGCTTTTCTTCGCTGGTGTACTTGTTAAAGATTACCAGCCTTGATAGTACCAAATTTCAAAAGCTGGTCAAGTTAAGAAAAGAGTAAGCAAAAGTAGCAACAATAGCCCAGTGATTGTGACTTGCTATTGTTCAGGCTTTTTTGGAGATCAGGCATCAAAGGAAATTTTCTTCTGATGGCTTGAGATCTGGTGCAGTGAAATTGTTTTGTGTGTGTGTTTTAAGGTTCAGGTTACAGAAACAATCACAAATTAATCCCTAGCAAGCAGCGTGACTTTATAGCGGCCTCCGCCTCCCCCGAAAAGTGTTTGGATTCTTGTCTGTTCTTAACAGTGGTATTAATCTTAAAAATCATACACAATTGTTTGCTTCTTTCTTTTTCTCCTGCCAAGTGAGATTGCTTACCTATGTGCTGAAGAGATTGTCATGGTTTTTAAGATCTTAAAGCATAACAAGAGATGGATATTTTGGAGAAAACAATGATCCCAGGCGAATCCACTCAGCCTGCTGTTTCTTGGCTGTGCAGGTTCAACAAAGCCTTTCTGTAGAAATTTCTGATTTCTTTCCCTTCCTACATTTCATAAAAGATGTAAATAAAGGCACCAAAGACGTAGGATAGGGCATGAGGCACTTGGTTTCAGCTATCCCAGCGTATATATGGTCCCCCAAGCACAACCAGGGGTGTTCCCTGAGCACAGAGCCCAGAAGAAAGTCCTGGGCACTGCCACGTATGGCCCCATGTACCTCCCAGAATTAAAGATGTAAATATTTTTCTTTTTTTTCTCTCTCTCTCATGCCAGGCTATGAACCCTCCTCTTCCTCCACCACCTCTCCTGGCTTCTACACCAGCAGGAGCTGCCGCTGCCACAGCGCCTGGGATGGGAGCCCGGCCCACATTGGGACCTGCTGACCAGATGGCACATTTACGGCCTCAGACTCGCCCCAGTGTGTGAGTGCAAGTGGCATTTGTTTCTTGGATGGTGGGACCACACCCTATGGAATGGTGCTGCCAACAGACCTGGCTGGTGATGGAACCTAACACCCAGGAATGTATACTTAGGCAGGGCCACACCCTGGCCCCAAAGAGGACATATGTTCCATACTTAGATGTTCCATTCAAACTTAACCAAACAGCAGTGGTAGAGAAGCACCTTTCTGTTATTGTCTTGTTTGGGCGAGGGGTGCACCCAGTGTAGAGGGACTGTTCACTACTCTGTGCTCAGGGGTTATTCCTGTCGGTGCTTAGAGTACCACATGTTTGGGGAGTCGAACCCAGGCTTCTTGCATGCTCTGTATGTATGCCAGCCCATTGACAAATTCTTTCTGGACTTGAGAACACCTTTCCTCTAGGGAACAGGTGACAGACTGACTCACCCACATTGTTTGTGCCTTGCACACTTCTACCCAACTATGCATATAATCAGGAAAGTGCTAGAACAGAATGAAACTCATCCCTGAGCTCTCAAGGCAGCTGTCTTGCTGAGGGAAGGCTCTTTCTAGGGTAGGGAGACAGCTGATTTCCTGCTTTCCAATACTGTGTGCAGCCCCTTTGGAACAACACTGGTTTTGGGTGTTTGTCTTCATTTTCACTCCTTATAGCATCTCAGGATAATAAGTCATGGACAGCTATTCCATAAACCAAACCTTTTTGAAGCTTGCATGTGAAAAGACTAAAAGCCCCAGGAGGACATAGCTAGAATGTCCAGATTTTTTCTTGTTCAGAGTTTCCTGATGGCAGAATACAACTTTATTTTGGAGGGTCTTGCATTGTGTGAATTTATTTATGTCTATGACAAGTTGAAGCTACTGATCAACCCTAGGTGCTACCTTCCATGTTTTGCTGGGTGGTGGCACCATTACTCATATTCTGGTGGGTAGAGGTTTGTCAGGCACCATGAACTGGACTTTCCTTTTGGCTTTAAAAAAAAAAAATCCATCTGGGGCCGGCGTGGTGGCACTAGAGGTAAGGTGCACTAGCCTAGGACGGACCACGGTTTGATCCCCCGGCATCCCATATGGTCCCCCAAGCCAGGAGCGACTTCTGAGCGCATAGCCAGGAGTAACCCCTGAGCGTCACCGGGTGTTGCCCAAAAACAAACAAACAAACAAACAAAAAAATCTATCTCTTCTCTGGGGCGAGCATATGGTGGACAGGTGTGAGCAGGCTTAGGGGCCAGGCTCATGTATCCAAGGTAGCTTGTTCTGCTTCCCTTTGCCGCCTAGTGCCATGTCTTCCCATGTCATAGATGCTGTTGGAAGGGCTCATTTTTCCCCATGGCTTCCTCCTCTTCCACACAGCAAGCTGGGCCTTCTGGGAAGTTCCATTAGTACTTGCAGACCCTGCCAAGACACCGATTCTTAATAAGGAAGGCCTCTGCCTTAAGATATAGATGCCAAGACCTCTGTCAACAGCACTTAGAGATCAAAGAGTTGTTGAACCTCTAACTAGCATGAGCACAGTATAGTCAAGTGTGGTACCAAGGAATGTCAGAGCATCCTGAGGTTGGTCTGTGACTGAACTGGAAATAAAATATTCTCTCTTTTCTAGGTATGTTGCTATCTATCCATATGCTCCCCGAAAAGAAGATGAGCTGGAACTGAGGAAAGGGGAGATGTTTTTAGTGTTTGAACGTTGCCAGGATGGCTGGTTCAAGGGGACGTCGATGCATACCAGCAAGATAGGGGTTTTCCCTGGCAATTACGTGGCACCAGTCACAAGGTACAGTGCTGAACAAATGGTTTGCTGAGCTCTAATCAGAGGCACCTATTCCTTTTCCACAGGTTTCAGCTTATCCAAATTCCTTCCCACATTATAATTGCCTACTACATAGCTAACATTAAAAAATATCCTATCCTTATTTGCTAAAGTCTCCCTAACTCTAAAATGGTTCACATTTCACAAGGTTGTAGGTGAAATTATAGGCTTCTACCAATTAAGTGCACTGGGTTTTGAATTATTTTAGATGAGAAAACCTCAACAAAGTCATGTAATAGCTGGTATGTTTTATGTATTATCCACCAGACAGTACAAAATAATTTAAACTACTCATTGATCTAGATGCTATTATTACCTGCACTTAATAGATGAGGAATGGAGGCAAGAAGATTTAATAAATAACTTATCTAACATCACACTTGAAGACATGCTCAGACCTAGTCTGTTCCATCATTGATGGCTACTTCTGAAGTCTGGCAATTCAAATATCTGTAATACAGTCAGATGTAAAATTCCTGAAATATCACAGAGACCCTTCATCCTTCTTTGAAGGTAATTTTGCTTGCACAGGAGGTAGGCATTACCTGCCTACATTTTGTTGTTGTTGTTGTTTTGTTTTGGGCCACACCCGCTCAGGGGTTACTCCTGGCTGTCTACTCAGAAATAGCTCCTGGCAGGCACGGGGGACCATATGGGACACCGGGATTCGAACCAACCACCTTTGGTTCTGGATCGGCTGCTTGCAAGGCAAACGCCGATGTGCTATCTCTCCGGGCCACCTGCCTACATTTTGGACCATCTAAAAGGGGAATAGGGCATTGTTTCTGGCATCTAGTACTTAAAAGCCAAAGAAGCAACTACACCTTTATAATGCATGTCCTTTTATGGATTAGCCTTCAGAAAAAGGACACTCTGGCCCCAAATGTCACTAAAGCTGACAAACCCTGTGATTTAAAAATAGGGACTTAGAGGAAGATAGATAAAACTTCTTGACTCAGAGTGTGCTTACCTTGGCCACTGAGGCAGACACCTTTGGAAATGGAGTGAAATGACTGATAATAGCATCAACATTGAGAGACGCACAGGTTTGGGCCACTGGTCTCTTAATAAGTAGTTCAATTTGACTGTGTTAAATCATTCCTTAAACCCCTGGTTTTAAATAAATGGCTTAATGAACTGACATGTTTGTCAGCTGTTGGCCTTGATTTATAGGCTGGCCAGATGCCTAATCAAATGAAAATCACTATTGTTGCAGATGGTGACAGAATGTTGGCTTTCATTTGACTTGAAGATTTTTTAATCAATAGAAATTTCTTGCCTGTATATGTAAAAATCTGCATTCAGGACCCATTTCATCCAGAATTTAGCAGATAGATTCTCCCAGATTTAAAAAAAAATCAAACAAGCAAACAAGCAAAAAACAAACAAAACAAAAGCAGCTAAACAATATAAAAGCAAACAAGAAAAGTTAATGAACAAAAACATTTTCATAATGTTCAAAAGTAAATGCTAAAATGTCTCTGGAAAGATGCTAACAAGAAAGCATCTTATTCATCATGGTAAATAAGAAAACATTGAAGTTAATGAAATATTTCATTTAGGAAAAAGCTATGACAGATTTGCTGTTTAAAGGAATTTAAAGTACTAAAAATACAGTTAATAAAACTACAGTGAACCTAATTTAATTAAATCCTGTTCATTAGTATTTGTTTAATGTTTGTTCTGCCCTATAACTGGCAAATATAGAGGGAAAAGAAAGAGCCATTCACTTGGGTCTTGCCTTTAATGGAATTTTACTGAATCAGAAGTATTTCAAAAGGAATTTAATATAGATGTGTTCTCTCTTGCTCTCTCTCTCTCTCTCCTGTTTCTCTCTCTCCTGTTTCTCTCTCTCCTGTTTCTCTCTCTCCTGTTTCTCTCTCTCTCTCTCTCCTGTTTCTCTCCTGTTTCTCTCTCTCTCCTGTTTCTTTCTCTCTCTCTCTCTCTCTCTCTCTCTCTCTCCTGTTTCTTTCTCTCTCTCTCTCTCTCTCTCTCTCTCTCTCTCTCTCTCTCTCTCTCTCTCTCTCTCTCTCTCCCCCCTCCATTTAGTAATCTAGGGCGACACAAGGAAGAAATCCACCGGAAACCAACTAGAATTATAGGCTTTCAAGCCTGAGCTCTCAGGTGGTTTCTTGAAATTCTGTGGGATCTGGAAAAATAAGTAAGATTTAGCTAGGTCAAGTGAAGCCAGAGAGGACATTCCCAGAATGTTAATATAAATCTGTGTGTGCACATGTATGTGGGCAAGTCCTCAGGGACTGGTGTGGTTTGGGCAAGTAGGGAGAAGGGCAAAATAGGGTGAGAGGGATGATGTATCTGTAGAAAATGTCAGGGAAGCAAACCTGACTTCTTAGATAGATGAAGCAAGAGAATCTAGGGCCTGAAGGAAAGTGCAGGATATGTCCTGGATATGAAAAGTTGCACCCAGTAACTGTATTTTCCTGAGCAGAGAAGATCACATATGTGTGACTCAGAATGCATTTCAAGGACTTCCTCTGCTCAGAACCCTTGGTACTTTCCATTTGCTATTTTTACACTCTGCAAAAAAATGTTCACTCATTTTAAAAAACTATGTGCGTCTTGAAATGGAATTAGTGGCCAAGGATGTGGTTCAAATAATATGGAATGTACTTTACATCTGAGGGGGATCCTGAGTTTGATCCCCTGCACTCTCTGAGCATTGCTGGCTGTGACCTCCAGCACCTCGATGCCCAGATCCACTGGGAATCAGTTCCAGTTCCTCTGCACTGCCAGGAGTGGTTAGAAAAAAATTCTCTGAATCATTTTTCTTTCCTCGAATTGTCCTGTCTCCCATTTTGCTGATAGATGGTCCTCTCTTTCTGTTTTGACAGAGCAGTGACAAATGCTTCCCAATCTAAAGTTCCTATGTCTACTGCTGGCCAGACAAGTCGAGGGGTGACCATGGTCAGTTCTTCCACTGCAGGAGGGCCAGCCCAGAAGCTCCAGGGAAATGGCATAGCTGGGAATCCTGGTGTCGTCCCCACTGCTGTGGTGTCCGCAGCTCACATACAGACGAGCCCTCAGGCTAAGGTTTTATTGCACATGAGTGGACAGATGACTGTCAACCAGGCCCGAAATGCTGTGAGGACAGGTAAGGAAGTGACCCAGTCTGGAAGTAATACAGAAAAGGGGTTTGCCTGCCTAATCTAAGCTTTTTTGAGAACAGCAGTTTTGTCCAATTAAAATAATGAATCACATTTGGACATGGAAGCAGGCCCAGGCTGATCCATGGCATTTTACATTTGTTTCTGTTGGCAAAGCCCAGCCTGCACATTAATTCAGACCTCAAATAAGGGTCAAAAGTATGAAAGAAATTAAGACAAGCCTATGAGTGGCAAGATAATATGGCATCTGTGGTCAAGATTACTTGACCTTCCGGGAAAATATGGCGGCTGAGGTCCAGATCACGTGATCCCATTGCTATTGCTCCCTGCTCACATCTTGTTACTGGTGTGCTTATTGTTTTTGATGAGCTCAGTTAAAAGACTATTTTAGATCCAAGAAATCTTAACTCTTTTTCCCATAGTATTGAAAACCTACCAAGAGTTTTAGGTGATAGTGATGAGGTAAATTGGTGAATTTCATTAGGAAAAACAAAATAAAACCAGAAGGAGGCAAGTGGGAAGGGCCAAAGACCAGCATAGTTTAATGCTGTGGGTTCTCATTAAAAT
Source organism: Suncus etruscus (assembly GCF_024139225.1). Lineage (NCBI taxonomy): Eukaryota > Metazoa > Chordata > Mammalia > Eulipotyphla > Soricidae > Suncus > Suncus etruscus. The sequence continues at coordinate 118,640,626 of NC_064851.1, forward strand.
AAAAACTGGCTCTTGTCTGTAGCTCTTGTGTATAGAAAGGCCTTGTCTTGAACAAACAGCGGGGACTTGGGTTATTGCTGAACTGCAAGCAATAAACTCCAGAGCAGATCTGGAAGGAAAAGGAGGTCTGAACTCCTTTTCAGACTGGGCTAAGATTTAGTGCTCCTTAAACTACCACACACCCATTATTGATGTAATAAGTACCACAGAGCCTTTCATTATGGTCTGAGGCAGTGAACCGACTCATGGTTTGGAGGGGAGCTTTTATCAGAAAGCTGAACTTTTCTGTTCCCTTCTAGTGGCTGCACATAGTCAGGAACGTCCAACAGCGGCAGTGATGCCCATCCAGGTCCAGAACACCGCCGGCCTGGTCCCTGCATCCATGGGCCTACCCCATCATCCACATGCCTCCTCACAGCCACTGCCCACAATGCCAGGCCCAGCTGCTCATGCTACTGCCGTGAACTTGGGTCGAGCTGGCATGCCCCTGGCCTGTGCCACAGTTGCTTCACTGACCTCCTCGAGCATCGCCACCACCTCTCTGGACACTGAGCCCAGTGGCCGGACTGTGGGTCTGGTCTCTGGACTTCCCACATCTCCTGACAGTGCTTCTTCGGCTTGTGGGAACAGCTCAGCAGCAAAGCCAGAAAAGGATAATAAAGTAAGGCCAGCACTCTGTGTCTCCACCTCCTTGTGGCCCATGGGTTCTATCCAATGAAAGCACTCCTGGTGCAGGCAACCTTCACCTTCACTTGGCGTGGTGGAGTCCTCATGCCTGGCATGAGATTCATGAATCCCTATTCCTCTCTGTACCAATTGACTGCTGCTGTCTGTGTTAGAGTCTGGGAGACCACAGAAAATACAACCAAGTCAGCCCTATGTTGAGTAATTTTCCTTCCCTTTTGGCTGCTCTTCGTCATTGTTTTGCTGTCCTTAATTCTTCCCATAGAGTCTGTTTTGCTTCAGGTTAAAAAAAAATGTATATATATATATGTATGTATAGGTGTGTGTACACACACACACACACACACACACACACACACACACACACACACCTTTTATATACAAATGGGCCTGAACTATTGATCAAAAGTGTGAAGTGTGGTTTTACTTTTTCCTATTATTTGACTGTAGTCTACCTGGCTGATTGCTTTCCTTTGACTTGAAATTTTAGGAAATGATTGTCTAACTTGATAGGTTAAAATTCTCTTCTTGGGAACTCAATGCCATAACAATATAGAAATACAAAGTCTGGGGGCCGGGCGGTGGCGCTCGAGGTAAGGTGCCTGCCTTACCTGCGCTAGCCTAGGAGACCGACCGCGGTTCGATCCCCCGGCGTCCCATATGGTCCCCCAAGCCAGGAGCGACTTCTGAGCGCATAGCCAGGAGTAACCCCTGAGCGTCACCGGGTGTGGCCCAAAAACCAAAAAAAAAAAAAAAAAAAGAAATACAAAGTCTGTCTTGGAAACACTAACCAAGAGTTGGGGTTGGAGACAAGGGAGTTGAGGCCAGAGAAATTGGTGGTGACTAAATATGGGAGGAAGAGAAGAATGAGAACCAAGTCTGGGTAATTGTATTATAACTACTTTTTTCTCCCTGTGTTTGTGCATTTCCCCCAATGAGAGAGTCCAGTTCTTAGATGCTCTATGGTCATCATAAACTCAGCCACCTGCTTTGTGGAAATACTGGTCACTTTATTTAAACAATTTAAGCCTTTAAATAAGAGTTCATAGGGAGAGAAACTTTATAGCCTACTAAAAAGTTAATATTTAATTGTTGGGTTAGCATGAACTTTTTCTTTTGAAAGATGGGTATCTGTTCAGTTTATAATTAACTACATTAAACTTGTACGCAAAATTACATTTTTATGTTTTTTCTTTTGTATCTATAAAGAATTGTTACAATTTAGATTTTACAGTTCTGGGACAATGTGTCTCAGAGCCCCTATCACAGAGGAGAACAAAGACTTTTCAGCCCTGAGCTAGAAGGAAAAGAATTTATTGAATCTCTGAGGCTTGAAAAGTACTCAAGCTAGACAGAATAACCCTAGAGAGGGCTGTGTCCTCATTTCTAGACCTAAGAAAAATCTTTCCTTTGCCCAATCAAAGGAATTTTATAAATGTGATTACATTAAATATTTAGAAATAAAATGATTATCATGAATTATCTGGGTGGTCCCAGTATATTTACAGATATCTATCTAAAAGGGAAACAGAAGAAAGAGGGAACCAGAGGGGCCGGTGGGGCCGGGTGAGGTGGTACTAGAGATAAGGTGCCTGCCTTGCAAGCGCTAGCCAAGGAAGGACAGCGGTTTGATCCCCCAGCATCCCATATGGTCCCCCCAAGCCAGGGGTGATATCTGGGCACGTAGCCAGAAGTAACCCCTGAGCATCAAACGGGTGTGGTCCCCCCAAAAAATACCCCCCCCAAAAATAAACTAATCAAAAAGAGGGTACCAGAAGCAGAGATCAGTGATTCTGTCCATGAGCCAAGGGACCACAAGCCAACAATTGTAAGCAGTCTCTAGAATCCTCAGTAATCCCTAGAATCTACCAGTGCTTTTTTAAAACCTTATTTATTTATTTTTATTGCTTGATTAATTGGTTTTTGGGCCACACCCGGCGGCACTTGGGTTACTCCTGGCTCTGTGCTCAGAAATCACTCCTGGCAGGCTCGGGGGATCATATGGGATGTCGGAAATTGAACCAAGTCCCTCCTGGGTTGGCCTAATGCAAGGCAAATGCCTACCATGTGCTATTGCTCCGGCTCCTTCCAGTGCTATCTTGGATCTTATCAGTAGTCTCTAAAATCTACCAGTAATCCCTAGAATCTATCAGCAGTTTCTAGAACCAGGAAATTGCAAGAGAACATATTCTTCTCTGGGGACTCCACAAAGAGTGAAGCCCTGCCAACACCTTGACTTTAGGACCTACATTTCACCACCAAGTGTGTGGTCATTGACTAGAGCAGTAGTGAGCTCATGTAAGAGCTCATGGGTTATCCTCCTTGATACCCATCATTCCACTGGTTTGGACACCTTACTAACTACTGGTACCCGAGTTATAGAGTATCCCATGCCCTCTAAAGATCCCTTAACATTCTTTTCTTCTGTGAAAGTTATGGAATTTCTGTATCTATATCTTTATATCTCTTTCTACCTTCAAATACATTTTTTTGCTTTTATTTTTTTAGTTAAAGCACTGTTAAGGGCCACTTAGAAAAAAAACACCTTTCTAGGTGATGCTGTAAGGTATTTGAGGGTTTTCTTCCTGCTGTGCTTGTTTTGTATGCAGCCAACCTGGGTTAGATATGCTATCACTCCAGCCCCTTAATTTTTTAAGGGCATGCTTTTGAAGGTGTGTGTGTGTGTGTGTGTGTGTGTGTGTGTGTGTGTGTGTGTGTGTGTGTGTGTGTTTGGACTATACTAGCAATATGCAGGAATTACTCTTAGCTCTGTACTCAGGACAACTACTGGAGAGGCTTGGGGGACCGTATGGAATGCTGGGGTTTGAATCCAGGTCGACCACCTCTGAGGCAAGTACTCTACCTGTTGTACTATTGCTCCCATTGTTGACATTTTATCATTATTCCTCATTCAAATTTCAAATGTTCCCTTCCTAAGTCTAATATCTCCAAATTGATTAAAAATAATGTTTGTAATTCTACTAGTAACACATCTAGAGTGCCATTTTGCTCTGTCACATCTACAAGACTATTAAGGAGAACATGTCCAATGTTGAGGTACAAAGTGTTTCACATTCTCTGATCTGAAACGTCACCCATTTCTTATTTCTACTGCTAATTAGTGATGGGAAAGTAGCTCTTAGAGAAGTCTTGTTGACCTCATTTCTTTTCCTAAGTGATCCTTTCATTTAACACATTGTCCTAGAGTTTTCCATATGGTCTTGTAAAGTGTATTGTTCTCTCTCCTCTTTCTTTTCTTCTCTCTCTCCCTCTCCTCTCTCTTTTTCTCTTTATGATTTTTGGGGCAGACCTAGTAGTTCCCCGGGGTAAATTCCTGATCATTGACTAGTTCAGTTCTTGGTGGTAAGTGTGGGACCTGAGATTCCCATTGACAACACATGAACCCTTTGACTGTCTACCACCCTGAACCTTCATAGTGATTGCTGAGACTGAACCTTCATATTTATTATTGAGACTGAACCTTTGTATTGATGATTGGGATTGAGTTGATGCATTTTCTTGGCCTATTGAGTTGACCCTCATACCAGAATCGATCAGATTATTGGTTACATGCTGGGTTTTTTTGTTGTTGTTTTTTTACTTCTTTTTTTTGGGGGGGGTTTTGGGTTTTTGGGCCACACCTGGTGACGCTCAAGGGTTACTCCTGGCTATGCACTCAGAAAACCCTCCTGGCTTGGGGGACCATGTGGGACACCGGGGAATCGAATTGCGGTCTGTCCTAGGTCAGCGCGTGCAAGGCAAATGCCCTACCGTTTGAGCAACCACTCCTTTTGGTTGCATTCTGGCCATTAATTTTCTTGGCGTCCTCTGGAGAATTCAATCAAATGAGTACTTATTTGATATCTAAATTTTAATCTCTTTATCCTCTTCTCAGAGTTTATGCTTCCTCTCCCTCCTGAAGAGTATCTTTATCTATCTTCATTCCATCCACCCCCAAACTGCAGATTGATGTCTCGGTCTTATTTCAAATATAACTTTAAAGCAGCCCCCTCCCACTTTTTTTTTTTTTTTTTAGTCTTTAGCATTTTTGCAAGTTTAAATTCATTTTTATCTTTAGCTTTCTTGAAATGCTGTGGGCCATGTTATGTCCTTTCTTATGGTTCCTTCTCTTGATCTTTTTGTGCTTGTACTTTAAAAATTTGAGCCCATTAGACAGCTCCCATGGGGACCACATCAGACCCTTTAGATGCCTCGGCATTTTCATCTGCTGGGTGATCTATAATTGTATGGTTAGAATTTCATTTTGGAGCGCTGTTCCATGCCTCTTGAAGTTTCTTTCTGTTTGAGTTTCAGGCCATGCATATATTTTCTTTGAACTCTTAAAATCAGTTCTTTGAAACTTGAGAGTTCAAACCTTGACTGTAGCCTGTGTCTCTTCAGGCACTTCCTTCCAAGTTCAATATATCTCAGCTCCAACCTCTCCACCCTTTACCTGCTCTTACCTACTTTTTTTTTTTATTTCTCAGTTAGGTCCAAAGTGGCTGTTTTCACAGCTTCCTAGAAGTTCCATCTAGTCAAGGAAAAGGTCAACAGAAATTCTAAGTGTATTACAAAATCTGTCCTTGTTGATTGAAGAAGCTATAAGCAATGAACTAAGTATTTGACCATTCCTTTATTATTTTCACTTCTTTTTTCTTTTTTTTTTTTAGTTTAGGGGCCAGACCCAGCAGTGTTCAGAGGTTACTTCTGGCTTTACACTCAAAAATCACTTCTGGTGAGCTGAAGGGACAATGAGATACTGGGGATTGAACTTGGAGTCAGCTACATGCAAAGTAAATGCCCTAGTCACTGTGCTATCATTCCTACCCTATTATTTTCACTTTAATTTATCTGTAGACTTTATTACTTTTCTTGGGTTTTGAAAAAACAAAGGTTTCCTTAGAAAAGTGCCTGAGCTTGCAGAATTCTCTTTCTTAGGTGCTCCATTGTTAGGCAAATAGAATGTAGAAAACCTCAGGACCCTACTCAAAACTTTGCCCCCTGGCAGGAGGACAGCATCATTTCTGGGGTCTCATCTGTCCCTTCACGGCATCTAATCCTCTGCAGTCTGCACCGTGGGATGTCTGCATCGGCTGCTGATGATAACACATCCCTTAGAAGTCATTAAAGCAATCTGTATTTAATGTGTTTGATCATTCTCGATGAACCAAGCCATCTTTCTTCTTAATCACTTCAGAAGCTGTTCCCTGGGCACCATTCTGTCAACTGACATTTTTCTGAGTGCCCAGCACTGAACTTTTAAGGAAGAGCTTTTTAGCTGTGATCCAGCAGGACTGTAATAATTTATCAACAAACTTGATGTTCCTGGTCTATTAGCAAGTCCATGAGTTAGAGTGTGGGAACAGCTGGAAGGGGGCGCTGACTGCTCCCTTAGAAGTGTTGGGCATGATTCGTTCTTTATCTTCTTTTTCTTCTTTTTGCCTGGATGCTTCGTGGCGAATGTGTAGAGAGGAAGAGTTATCACCCCTACAGTTGGGAAATCCAGAATCTCCTCTTTATTTCCTTAGCTCAAGGACTCATGAAATGTGTTCCCTTCTTCCCACATGCCTCTTCTTCTTCCAGGTGTTTCTATGCCCCTCGGCTCAGTAGGAATGGGGCTCAGCTCAGTGTACTGATTATGACACAGGTGGATGAGGTCCAGGACTGCATTCGAGCAAGTAGCATAAGTTTATAGGGTCATTTAGAATGCAATACAGGAACCTTGTTGGAAAATGTGAAATTGAAATTCATTGAATGAAATCAAAGCCAGTAGGGTGAGTAGAGGTCAGACCTTGAAAAGAAATGCAAAAGCATCTTTCTCCAGCTGAGCTAATGTAGGCAGCAGGAGGAGGAGATGGATGGGTCAACTTTGCACCTCTCATCTGCAGCCTGAGTTGAGCGTGTACAGAAATGGCTTTAGCTCCCCATCCCCCCACTCCCTCTTTCATTTCTCACCCCTGGGTTAACAGGTACCATGAGTAGAGTTAGGTAAATAGGCACCTGGTGCAGTCTATTTGGGATGAAACATTACTTTTTTCTTTTCCTTTTTTTTTTTTTGCCATTCTGCTTCTAATAGAACATTGCTATTATGGCTTTGGACCCTTTCCCCAAGGAATTTTTGTTGGACCTGAACTAATGCATATTCCTAAGAAAAAAATTTCTTCATGTTATATCTTTTTGGGACCTCAATTTACTTTCTTGTGCATGGCCCATAATAATTTCAATTTTGCTTCTAGATTTTAGGGGGATGTTAGGGTGAGGTTTTAACCATACCTTTCAGGGCTTATTCCTGGCTCTGCTCAGGGATTACTCAGAAGGAGCCTAGGGTATTATCTGTGGTTCTGGGAATGGAACCTATGTCAAATGCAGGCCGTATCATCAAGCACTCAGCCTACCATACTATGTCTCCAGCTCCTTTCCTCTAGATTTTTCTAAAGAATTTTCTACGGAGTATTTTCTTTTCAAGTAAGGTTCCCATTCAGAGTCTTATGATGTAGTTGACATTTTAATAAAGTAGCAATTCAAATGATGACTGTTATCAGAATCTGATCATCTGAAATCTCAGAAGGAACATGCATACTTTCGGAGTGAAGGCAAATTAGCCTCTAGATCCGGTCCTCTCAGCAGAGGAAAGAGCAAACGTGTGGAGACAGACTCTGGGAATGGCTTCCATAGAGTGGAACTGCTGAGCATAATTCTTATTTGTACATTTGCTTCCAAAAAGAGACATGAAAAAGTTTTTGATATTAGACTGAAGTTTTTGTTCTCAATTCTGCCTAGTTGTTTTTGGCTTTCTAATCAAGGAAATAGATACTTATCTAGAGAAATGGTTTGCTTTGGGTTATTAAATTTGGCTTGTTTAGATTCATCAGAATATCTGGGAAATAGTGGACTTTAATCCTTAACTCTGATCAGGACATTATCCGAAGGAGTCTGTAGATGGAAAGTAAAACGCTTAAGGGTGGGAACGGCAGAAGTTGAGGAAATTAAATCTGTAATCACGAATAGCCATTTTTGTCCTGAAATGTTTACTTCTGTCTGCTTCCACCAAGCTTAAGATGTAAATTGGTGAGTTTCTTGGCTCTCCGTCTAATTTTTTTTTATATTTTTACCGTTTTAACCCAACCTCAGAAGGCAATCGCAGTGAGCAATGAAATCACAGAAAATAAGAAAAAACTCACAGGCTGACAGGGAGTTAGAGAGGATCAAAGGCCTGAGCGCTGGATCAACGGGCTGATTAGTACATGCTTGGTCTGCTGGATCCCTTGGATGGAGGCTGAGCCCAGTCCCCAACACCACCAGTGACCCCACAGAGAATATAGCCCCTAAGACATCAGGCAGTTACCCCCAAACAAGAAGAGAGAGCTGAAAAAGCAGTAAGGATCTTCTGCTCTTAGCTTCAGGTTCATTCCCAGCACCACATATTCTACCCCACCTCCCCAGTACTGCCAGGAGTGCTGTCCAGCACAGCCCTGCATGGCCAAGGCCCACCCGCCATATAACCATTCTCACCCCCAAAAGAGGCTGAATTCACACTGCATGGAAATTGGTGTCTCAGTTGCTCAGAACTGTGTATGCACAGAAACTATTTTATTTTTATTTGGGGGTCCTGCTGAGCTGTGCTCAGATATTGCTCCTAGCTCTGCACTCAGGTGGGCCTCTAGGTCCAGACACAAGGTCAGCAGCACCCCACCAGCTTTCCTTATCTCCCAGCATCTCTCAGAAGCAATCACAAATGTCCAAATCAAAAATGGGATCGATCAGTGGCACCCCACGGATTCCAAGAGCTCTAGTTCTGTCGACCTCTCCAACTCAAGTGTTTTTGTTGTCTTTTTTTCTTTCTAGAAAGAAAAAAAGGGTTTGTTGAAGTTGCTCTCTGGCGCCTCCACCAAACGCAAGCCCCGAGCCTCACCGCCAGCCTCCCCTACCTTGGAAGTGGAGTTGGGTACCGGGGACCAGCCTCTGCAGGGCGCCGTAGGCCCGGAGCTGCCTTTGGGGGGCGCTCACGGCAGGGCCGGCTCCTGCCCAGCCGAAGGGGACGGACCTGGGTCTGTAGCCACAGTGGGAGCTGCTCTGCTCCAGGATGCTCTTCACCGCAAGCCGGGCACCCTGGGCACCCTGGACTCGAATGCACCCATCGCGCCACCCCCTCGGCAGCCCTGCTCCTCCTTGGGCCCTGTCATGAATGAATCTCGGCCTGTTGTCTGTGAAAGGTGAGTTGGTGGTGTTTCGAAACCACAATTTTTAACCTGCTATTCCAGACCTGTTCCCACACCCCTCAGTTTTCCAAATTTGTCTCTTTGTAATAATAATAATAATAATAAATATTTTTACTCTGGGGGGCCACACTTGGCAGTGTTCAGTGCTTCCTCCTGGCTCTGTACTCGGGGGTCAGTCCTGGCTGGCTTGGGAACCCTATAATATGCTGGCTGGGATCGAACCCAGGTTGGCTGGGTGCAAGGCAACCGCCCTACCCACCGTGCTATCTCTCCAACTTCTGCTCAATTTGTTTAAACGGAATTTGTTTCGATCTGGATGCGCTGCTTTGACCACTAGCCTCAGCCTGCTGTAGCTCCTACTGTGTTTTCCATCCAGAGTTTTCTTACAGCAGGCCAGCCCTCTGCTTTTCTTTCTGTTCGAATTTTCTGAGACAGCTGCACCCAAGTAGTATCCAGCTGAAATTTGTCAGCCGCTGGAAGCTTGTCTGCATCTCATTCAGCCATGGTACTTCTCTCCCATTGTCAGCAACTGCTCCCTTGTTCATGCTTTGCCTTTCTTTTATTAAAGGTTTTCATCAGTACCTGTTACTTGTAAAGCATCCGAGGAATGCTGCCAACCGAGAGGATTCTCTTTCTATTCATCCTGAGCCAGAAGAGTGCAGCTGAGTCCTCAAAGAGCTGCATCTCCTCCTGACCCAGTGACTCGGTTCGGTTACACACTGAACAATGAGCCCTATTTAGCGATTCTGGCCTCGGATAATGATTACAAATGGGAGCAGTTCTTTTTGATACAGCCACTGGGGTGATAGGACTACATTAGGCAAGAAAACATCTTCCATAAGACACACTCTCCACAAGGGTTGTATGAATTAAAAATGAGGCATTGTTCCTTGCGCAGGAAAGCATCATGAAGTCGACTAAAAATACTGAACTACTTTCATATAATGCGGAGCTATAGAAACATTTGTTTTTGAAAGTGTCATCTGTTTTCTGCTTTCTGTAAGCTTTGTTCTCTCGTTCTCTGCATTTCATAAATAAAGAACATTTTCTAGGTCCTGGAGCTCTTGCCTTTAGGATGCCATCTTCTATGCTGCCAATGGGAAAAATCTTGCTGTAAACTGCTCCACTTTAAAACCACTCAACCTCACCTTAATTCTATATGTCAGATGAACCACTTGTACTCGCCAAAAACTAAGGCATTCTTGCATAATAGTTTTTAGCATATCTGTTTTGGTTTTTCACACACAGAAAGAATAAACTCTAAATAACCTCTGTGCATTAAGTCTAAAATATACAACGTATGGTGTATTTTTAAAGTGAGGTGAAATGATTTTATGTAGTTCTAATTCTTCTGAGAGCAGTTTGGAGACCCCTAGCCTATGTAATCTCTCCACCCCCAATAACACCACCCCATCTTTCGCCTCTTTTCTCGTGCTCTTAACAGCTTTGAGAGTTTCCCCAAAATTCCCTTTCTTTCATCTCAGTGTCCACCTTTTCCTGCCCCATCCTTCTGCTTACAGCCTGGTGCTTTGCTCCCTGGAGTTAGTCCTGGGATTTCTTTGCTTTATTTCTGCCACAAAGACTCTGCTTCTCCCTCCAGGCATTGATCGGCAGGTTTCCCCTCCTGCCCCGTCTCTCTACTCTTTGCCCTGTTATTTGTGGTGTTTGTGTGAGTGTTCAGAGGGCTGGTTCACTTTGCCCAGATTCTCCCTGGGCACCGGCTTGTCTCCCTCCCTATTCTGCATTCCTTTTCAGTTGCCAGCTGTCCTCAGTCTCCTGGCTCTTGCATTCCAGCCCCTTCCTCTTAAAGGAGCTCATTTCTAACAGCCACTCCCCGTGGTGCCACACATCTGAAAAGAAGGAATCGCTTATGCAGGCAGGTGATGGCGGTTCTGGGAGCAGGGGTCGCACATCAGAGGGGGTGCATGTAGAATTTAATGATGGCACAGATGGGCACAGCCCACTGGGGCCCTCTGGCAGGGTTTCATTATAGCCATTTCATTTTTATAAGTAGAAAAGGGGTCTTTGGAGAAGATTTCTGCCAAAGTTTATGTTTTTAGAATCCATATGTTCAGTGAGATTTTGAATGGAAATTGCCGGTCTGACCAACTTCACACAGCCCTTTGCCTTCTTTTAGTAATGGTGATGGTGGTATTTAATTAACATGGCTTCCTCTGGCTGTCTGGTTATTAAAAAAAAAAAAAAAAAAAAGAAAGCATGGAAGCAGTTAGCAGGGAAATGTTCTCTATCTCCAGGGAGTGTGATTTGGGGGTTAATAGAAAACTACCCAGTATCTCATATGGGGATTATCTATTTCAATTTCCCCCAAATTTCAATACCAGGGAAGGGGACATAGCTCAGAGGGAGGAACACATACGTGTCCTGCATGCATAAAGCTAAGTTGTATCCCCCAGCACAGCTTGGTTTCCCCAAGCATTGCAGGAGGAGACTTTATCCCAGAGTGCCAATAAATAAATAAATAAATAAATCTCAACTGCATAAAATGCCCTTTCCCACTAAATATGCAGGAAAAAAACTAACTTCCACCTAGACTCAGAAAGCATTTCAGAAGTGTCAGTTCCTGAGTTCACAATGGGAGTGATCAACAACTCTTTTTTTGTTTGTTGTTTGTTTGTTTTGGGGCCACAGAGATCTCTGGGTTACTTTTGCTTCTGTACTCAGAAATTACTATTGGTAGACTCGGGGGACCATATGGGATGCTGATGATTGAACACAAGTTGGCTGGGCTGTGTGCAAGGCAAATGCCCTACCTGCTGTGCTATATCACTCAAGCCCCTGATCAACAACTGATGCCCTCACAGAATGGAGAAGCCTAAGGTTCTTTTCCTTTTAAAAAAATTTTTCGGATAGATTTTCATAGTTCACTTTCCTCTGTATCATGTTGGTACAAGGTGAGATACCAATCAGCAGTCTTGTCTGCTGATTATAATGAGAACAAGCTTCAAATTTCCTCTGCTTACTTGACCCAGACACCTAAAGTGAAAAAAAAAATATAAAAGAGCCCAGAAGCGCCTTTACGATCAGTGGAAAGGTGCATCACTGTGAGATAGATTTAAGCAAGCTCATAATAAGAAAAGACGGACTTTGAGGTGGGTTGACAAGTCTTAGGTATCAGCTGAGACTGTGTACTGTAGAACAAAAGGATTCTTTTGTGTTTGTTCGAGAGTCTGAAAAAAAAAACAACAAGCCAGAAATAAGCTATATCCTGGAAGCAGCAAATATATAATTGATGACAGCAGAAATAATAGAACAAGTATTTTAGGCTCTATGTTAGAGGGATTGAGAGAAAAAAATAATTAGAAAGTAGCAAAGAAAAAGTAGAAATAACATGTTTGAGAAGGGATGGCCAATGAAAATATATCTGAAGAGGTTATCTTCTAAAAGAATTAGAGAGCACAGAGGTAGGGCATTCACCTTGCATATGGCTGATTCGGGTTCTATGCCCAGCATCCCATAAGGTCCCCCAACCCTGTCTGTCAGGAGTAATTTCTGAGTGCAGAAAGGAGTAACCCTTGAGCACCGCTGGATGTGGACCCCCAAAAATAAAAGTCAGAGAAATAGTACAGTGATTGGGGCACTTGGCAGCCAACCTGGGTTTGATCTCCAGCACCATGTGTAGCTAAAAATGATAGATAGATAGATAGATAGATAGATAGATAGATAGATAGATAGATAGATAGATAGATAGATAGATAGATAGATAAAGGACTTCAATATATATAACAAGTCTTTCTCTGTATTTTTTGTTTTAGGTTTAGGAGTTAAACTGATGATCACCTAAGTCCATCTTCTAAATCAGGCTTGGGTTGGGGATTAAGCTAGAACCCTTAGGAACATGCAGATTGAAAGAGGGAGATGTACAGAAAGGCCTTGGAGCCTGATCATCCTGATTTATTTGAGCCTGGAGCAGTGCGCCCACTGGGTAAAGTAGTGGACAGAATTTACTTGGACTTGAGGCAAACTGCAGAGCAAACTTTTAACGACTTTGCCAGTGAAATACTTAATTAGATATTAAATTGCTTTAGCAACTGGCAGAGAGCAAAAAGAGTTATCACCCAGCGCCAGCCATGGGCATTACTCTCAGAGTCACGGGGGAAGGGTCAGAGAAAAGATAAGTCCTATCCAGGGAGATTAGAACAAAAATGTCTGAATTGCAGAGAGCTCTAGAACGTTCCGTTCTACTCCCAGTTAAGAAAATAGGCATTTATACAAATGAAAGATTTCAAGTGTTCTTTTTCATGGAAGTCAGAATCCCATAATACCAACCCAGGAAGATTTTGACTTTTGGATGGGGGACCTGCTTTGTTTTTAGAACAAGACACTTGACTGACCCCACCTGGTAACTATTTTTCTGGGTTGGGGTGTGGGGTGCTCCCAGGGAGCATCAGTTCAGGGGATCTCCACCAGCCAGCCTTGGCCAGGTTAGCTGGAGATTCAGTGCAAAGGCAGGAGGATACACTACCGCTCGACCTCACAGCAGTTTTGGGGACCCTAGGGCCACACCTGGTGGTGTTAGGGGGGGTCTCCAGGGTTGCACCTGGTGAGGAACATGTGGTGCAGAACTGAAGCTGAGTGAAGGGCCTGGCCTAGTCGCAGTGTTTTCCAGGTACTACTCGTGCTGCAAGGCAGCTGCAGGAACTTTAAATGGGCAAAAACGACTCTTCTACTCCTTGGCCCTGCTTCCTAATCTTTTCATTTTTTTTTAAACCCCTCATTTACTAGCTTCCTTTTAAGAAAATTTTTTGTAAAATATACATAAAAATAAAATAAATAAATAAAAAGTAAAAAAATAAAAAATAATAAAATAAAAGACATAAAAGGGTACCATTTTTTTCTATGTAAAATTTACTAGCATTACGTACATTCACTTTTTAATTTTTGAGCTTCCAAACCATTTCTTATTTGCAGTTATTGACCATATTCAGTTACTTGGATTCAACTTAATAAACATAAAATAATTGGGATTTTACATCATTGTGATTTTAATACTGATATTTTTTTAATAATTTATTTAAGCACTGTGGTTACAGAAATGTTCATTAAGTTGTTTGTCATTGAATGTACACCACCCTTCATCAGTGTTAATTTTCCCGCCACCAGTTGTTCCTTATCTCCCTCTCCTCTCCCACCACCCTTGCCTATTTCGGGGACAGACATTTTATTTCTCTCTCTCAGTATTATTTCACTCTTTTTGTATACCATTACCATGCTCCATTTCTAGCACGTTTTTCATCTCCCAAGTTTCTGTTCCCATTAAACACTAGCTTCCTCTTTCCTACCTGCACCCCAGCCCCTGGACAACAGCTGCTACTTTTATGTGAGTCTTATATTGTTACTGTGTGCACTTCCAGTGCATCTAATGACCTTAGAGAATATGGCTTCAGCAGGATTGGGATGTAGAACATTGGGAGAGGCAAAGTACAATGCAAGCTGTAACTGAGTGTTGGGTGACAGGGGGGAGGAGCCCTGAGGACCCCAGTGCTGCAGCAGCCACAGGAGAGGAGGGGAGAAAAGGGGAGAAGAGGAGAGAGATAGAAGAGAGAAAGATAAAGAAGATTTCACAGGGGACATGGAGATTCTCCATTCAATGACTTTCATAAGTCCCCTTCTATGACTTTCATAGAGGTCTAGTAACTAAGCAATAGAGAGACTAAGATCAGGTCATTGAGAACGTTTCTTCCAAGTCAAAGGGATTAACCTCCCACATAGTAACAAGCCATGGATAACTGCAAATCGAAGTTGGCCACTTAAGAAAACATCAATCTATGGCTTCTACAAAAAATGATTTTGTGGGAAGGAGGAGATTGAGTTGGGAAGACAGGTCGACTATTGACAGATGGAGGAGGAAGGTCAGATTGTGGTCAGCCAGGGTTCCTGCAGAGCCCATGGCAATTGGGGTGAATGATTTTTAACCAGTGGACCAGTGGGTCCCATCGGAGCTCAGGGAAGCAACAGTCAATTGGTCTCTGAGGTTCAGAACCCTAACAGATGTGACAGGCCTCTGCAGCTTGTGCCTTACATCTGCTTGTCCATTTGGTAAACATTTGCTTGGCAAAGGCTCTCTATGTCTCAGATAGTTGGCCTATGGTGCCCAGTATTTGGCCTTGAGAATTTGAATGAAAATCAATGGTACAAACTAACCTCACAAGAGCACAGAGCCAGGATCTTAGCTGGAATATCTCTGAGTCAAGTCTGTTACTGCCGATACCGGTGGTACCTGATACAGTCAAGACTGTGTCACAATTTCCATAAGGAACAGAGTTTCTCATCCTCCCTCCCCCCCAAGAGGGTTATAACTTAGGCAATGAAATTTCACTTCCCACTGGGAACTTGGGCAGAAAGATTATGTTCTGAGCCCAGCAGGCAGTTCTAGTTCAAAAAAAAAAATTTTTTTTTTTTTTACAAAATTGGTGAGGTGCATTTTATAAAGATGCAAATTTTAATCTAACTCACTTTCAGGTTTTCAAAAACTGCTTTTGCTCTGCTTCACCTTTAAGGGAGCTTACAGTGGCTGTGTGGGAAAATAAAATTCACAGGAGAGCAATCCAGGGCCTTGTTTGAGTTCCCTTGTACACTTTCACTCCAGACTTATATCCCTTTGCTCAAATTTTTTAATTTGTCCCAAATGGCAACTTTATATCACTTTTTTCTGATTTTGTTTGTTTTGTAGCACTAAGAACTGAACTCAGGGCCTCCCACATGCCAGACAAGTGCTCTACCACTGAGCCGTATGGCCAGCTCCACTTTACTTTGCCTTTTTTCCATTGGTATCTAGTATGACTGGTATCAGACTTGAGGACTCTCCTTATCTGGAGAACTTGTCTCCAATGAGTCTGTGATGAAATTAATTGTCCTGCTTTTAAAAACGTCAGCAGGGATTCCAACAGCCCTAATATGTCATTCTAAATCTAGTGGTCTCATTAGCAGGAAGTTGCTATTGAGGTTGTGGCCTGAGTCTGTTTCCTGAGTCAAAATGGCCAGCTGCCAATTAGCCTATCCTTCACCTCCTCCAAGCCCTGACTCCTCCCTGCCTACTCTTGTCTCTACATGATGATCAGTGGGATTGCTGGAATTCTGGGCTGTGAACTCTGATGGACTCCATCTTAAGCGCATCTCAGGAACAATCCCACTGCATTCCATGATCATCCCTGTGACCTCACTGCAGTCCTATTCTCCGATGAGAAAACAGGTCTTCTCTGAGACATCTGGACCAGAGTTAAGCTATTTCAAATTACCCTCAAGCCTGTGTCCACTCTTTGACAAGCCCCCCCCCCCCAAATACCTTGAGTCAATGCATGATAGACCCCTGAGCCTTGTGGTCTGTAAACCTTCATATTTGAATTAGCTGAACCTTTAACTCAGCTAATGGAAATGATAAGCCAGAATCTAGGTTCTTATTTTGCTTTACGAATGAAAGGATGATTTGATCCTTGTGTTTAAAGCAGTCAGAATTTGTTGGAGGCAGCAACTTGGACGTTGCAATGTTGTTTTGGGGAGGAGTGTTTATTGATTTGTTTGTTTTTGAACTTTCTACTTGTGTCCATTAGGCCTGGGGCTCCCACTGGCAGTTCTCAGCTAACTGACCTAGTGGGTGTGATACTGCTGGGCTCAATAGTCCCAAGTATAACTAGACCACTTGGCAGTGCTAGAGACCTTCAAACCCACACTTGGTGTTTCTCAAGGGACTGTGTGGTGCTGGGAATCAAACCTGAGTTGTGCACAAGCCAAGCAGTGTCCTAACAGCTATAATATCTCCTGACCTCAAGCATTCTCTATCTCTGTCTGTTTCTGTCTCCATGTCTCTGTTTCTCTCTCACTCTTTCACTCTCTGTCTTTTTAATAAAATAGTTTGGGGATCATGGTATGGTCCATTTTATAAAAATGGGTCTTAATTTTTTATAAAACAGAGATAGTTGAACATGCAATCTTTTTTGTTTTGGGGTCATACACAGTGGGTTCCAGGCTTACTCCTGGCTCTGCGCTCAAGATCACTCCTGACAGACTCATGGGACCATATGGATTCCCAGGGTTCAAACCCGGTTTGGTCTTGTGCAAGGCCAGTACCCTGCCTGCTGTGCTTATAGCCAGAGCCCCAGACCATGCCATATTCTAAGCAGTCTGGGCTGGAATGGATTTGAGGGCAATTCTATAGAATTTATTCATCTTTTTTCTTTTTCAAACCATAACATTCTTCCCTTGGAATGGAGAGGAGGTCTTATGAGACTATGAACTCATTTTCTGACTTGGAGCATGAAAGGAAAATAAAAACTCAAAATCCCTTTATGACTGAATATTCACAGATTAGCATCAAAAATGGTATTTTCCCATTTATTGGTCATCTATCACTGCATGGTAAATTATCCCTAACACTTAGTGGCTTACAGCTAGAGTAAACACTGATGATCTCACGGTTCTTTGGGCTGGGAATTTGGCTGACTAGCTGTTGCTGGCTCAGGGTCTTTTGTGAGGTTCCAGCTGAGATGTGAGCATTGATGAGCTGAGGCTGGAGGCCCCGTTCACAGACTCACTCATGCCACTCTAGGTTGCTTAGCTTGTTGGCTTTTGGGAAGAGACCCCAGTCACCCTCCTCTATGGGGATGCTACCTGATGTCTCAACATGTTTTTCCTCCATGTAGGTTTTCCCTGAACAGTCAGAAGGAAGCCACTGTGCCTCTCACAATGTAGCCTCAGAAATCACACATTCAACTTTTAGATAACTGTCATACAGCTCATTTCTCTTTTGGTGTGTATTTTTGGGGAGAACAGAGTGCAAAAGTGTGTGAGTAACATGAGTGTCCAAGAATAACTGAATGGATAAAGAAATGGCTATATATCCGGAAGAGAATTCTCTTCATTATTAGAGACTTCAATCTCATGAGTTTAGAAAAAGAAATCCTGCAGTTTGCTGCCACATGGATGCAACTGGAGTATTCAGGCTGAGTGAAATCGACCAAATAGAGAGGGTTAGATACAGGTGGCTCTGTCGCACAATGGATATAGCACATTGGACTTCTAGAGAGAGTCAGATAAAGAATGATCTCTCTGTATGTGGTGTTCAGAAAAACAAAAATAAAGACAGGAAAGGCCCAGAGAGATAGTACAGCAGGCAGGTGTTTGCTTTGCATGTGGCTAACCTAGGTTCAATTCGGGCATCCAATATTGTCCCCTGAGTTCCTTCAGGAGTGATCGCTGAGTGTAGAGCCAGGAGTAAGCTCTAGAGTGTGGCAAAAAGAAAAGAAACACTGTAAAGGGATAATAAATGGCCAAAGGCAATAGAATCTAAGAACTGGTCTGCAGAATTAAGTTTACCAAGGCAATATGAGAACGTGGTGGGGAGAAGTGGACACTCTGGTGGATGGTGTGAAACACTGTATGCATGAAAGCCTGTCACGGTATTTAAATCAGGTGCTTCAAATAAGAAAAGTGAGTTTTGAGTGTCTGGGCCCTCCACGGGGCTAGGATGATCAGGGACAGTCCAGAGGGCTGGGATGACTGAGGGCCCTCCAGAAGTTTGGCAACTAAATATTGCTGTTGGTTTGAGAAGGCAGACATAAAGGAGAGCAACCACGTTGAAAAATGGAGGAGCATTGAAGGATGAGGTGCCTAAAACAACTCATCTTCCACAGCAGCCAAGCAGGACTTTGCTGAAAGAGACCAGGCGTGGAGGCAGGGGGGACAGGCCATGTCCCAGTAGTAAGGCCTTCTGAATTTTTAAGTGAGAACTACATCATTCTTGCTCCTACCTGAGCTGAGAACCAGGAGAGGAAATTTCCTAGATAGCACAGTAGGGGGATCACAGCCTCACCCTCTATCAGGATTGGATTTGTGTGGTCACAGTCCCCCAGCTGCCATGCGCGTTCTTAGAACAGGGGAGGTTCTGGGTCCAGAGGGTAGATGCAGGCCCTTAGAGTAGCTGTTTCCTCTGTTTGGCTCCTGTGGATACACAGCACAAAGATAGACTTCCAGACACCTCTCAGAATGCAAGTTTGACTCATGGCCCCAGGAACCCCTTTGTGGTAGAGCAGAAGTCACTAGCTAGCTGCAGGCTTTCTTATCTATTGGCTTGTTTTGTTTTCTCTGCTAGTACCTAGGAGCTACCCATTGCTCCCTGTTTGAGGGTTGCTTCTGGCAGTGCTTTGGGTATCACATGGTGCTGAGGACTGAACGTGGGCTGCCTACAGGCAAAGCTTGTGCTCTGGCTCATGGAACTATTACTCCAGCCCCAGCTCCAACTATTTATCTGCTCCCAGCTTCAGCTCTTTATCTGCTTGCCTTCTCCCAACTTTATCAAGCAAATAAATTCACCCCTTTCTTCTGGGAGACAAGTAACGTCAAAAGAAGTTGCTTTCCCAGCCAAAGGTCTAAAGCTTTTCCTGCTGTATAGCCAAGAGTTAAGTATCTGAGAGGGGACAAGATCAGTTCCTCCTCTTAAAAAAAAAAACAAAAACATGTATCCTGGCTTTGGTAACTGCAAGTTTCCTATAAGCAAGCAGAGAGCAGTGGTCATTTGAGTATCTTACTACCATTCAAAGCAAACTTGTGGAATTGAACTGTTTGTATCCCAACTTTGGATGACCTTGACTGAGCTCTCTCTCTTTCTTTTTTTCCAGACATCGGGTGGTGGTTTCCTATCCTCCTCAGAGTGAGGCAGAACTTGAACTGAAAGAGGGGGATATTGTGTTTGTTCATAAGAAACGAGAGGACGGCTGGTTCAAAGGCACATTGCAGCGCAATGGGAAAACAGGCCTTTTCCCAGGAAGCTTTGTGGAGAACATCTGAGGAGAGCAACCAAGAGAAAGTTTCGAATCACTTCACACAGCAAAATAGCACAAAGCAATGTCGTGGAAAGAGCACACGTGTAGACTTCCAAGTGATCAGGAGATGAGCGAAAGGATTGAAGTGTGACCCCAGAGCCCCCCAATACAGCTCCATCAGCCAACAACAGCAGCATGAAGGAGAACTGGTGTGGGTTCCTCTCCGGATTCTGAAATGTAAAGTGTGCCTTGTACTGTTGGATTTACTCTATGGAGAAACCTTTTATTGTTTTGTTTTAAAGATATATAACTAAAATGAACCATTGTTTACAAGGCGTAACTAATTTATTTGCTTTTTTTTAACTTGAATTTTTCTTGTCATAGTTAAACTCTTTGGATTATGATTTTAAGAAATTATTAATTTATGAAATGATAGCTAAGGAGAAGCTGGGTTATCTCCTGTTGAGAGCAAGAAATCCTTTTTTGACAGAGAATGAGTCCCCCTCCCCCTCACCGATATTTTGTTTTGCATCTTTAAGAAATTCTAGTTCTCTTAATTTGGTTTTCCTCTTTAGGAAATGAAAAAAAAAAATACAACCAAATCAGTATCAATAAGGGCCTGGGGTAGGGAGGTAGAAGGTGAAGAGAAGAGCAGTTAGTAATTTCCTGTCTTTCTGGTTTGGTCAGGATTCACCCTGAAGACCTAGTCCTCAATTTAATTTTGTGGGTTTTTAATTTTCCCAGAAGGAAATCAATGAAGTGTTGAATAAAGCACAACCCTCGAACAAAAATGCAGTCAGGAAAGTATTTCGTTTTACAACAGAGTAGCCCCCATCCATTGATTGGCAGACGGGAAAACCCACGTTGTACACGCTGTCTGCAAATGGCTATGAAATGTAATCACCCATTTCACCCCAAGTGATCCGCATGCCCAGGACACAATAAGACGTTTGTGAGATCGTGGTGGTAAGTGATGCCCTCGTGCTAAAGTCAAAGGCGCTAAGAAACACTGTGAAACATTTCCATTCACCCATTGTGATTCTTTTCCCACCATTCTTGCATGTGTTTCTTCTGGCTTCCCACAGTAATGTAGAACCCTGCATGGTGTGTATAGTTCATTGCAGTGTCCTCTTGAGGTTAGTTTGTGTGCAGAATTGACCAATGCAGGAGGTGTAAAATAAACAGTGTCCCCCGCACTCCCCACTCTATCCCAAAGCCACTGCTGACCCAGTGTGCTTGTTCCCTGCCTGTCTATGGCATCCATTTGCCATTACTCAAGTCTTGGTGGATATGATCCTTTTATGTCCTTCCAGCTGATGGATATGAAGGATAAGCCCAGAGATCGTGCCTGCGACTGTTCTCTCGAGCTCTGGGAGACTTGGTGACAGCCAAGAGCCCACACCTTACAATTGTGGCAGGATCCAGCTGAGCCCGTCTTTTTATATCCATCCTTTGATGTCATTGGCCTCTTCTACCCATTTCATTCTGGTGCCACGCAATTGTGGATCTGGGTAGTCCTACAGAGAGAAGGAGGGAAGGCAGCCTGGTGGAGTGAACAAGATTGTTGCCATAGTTTTCTCATAAAACTACAAACACAATTTTTCTTTTTTTTTTTTTTTTTATTTTTGACTTAAGGATTACAACTGGGAAATCAAAACATGAACTGAAAAGTCTTCTTGGAGTAGTAAGGAGAGTTTCATGGTCTTACAAAGATATATTATGTGGTTGAAATGAAATCATTCCTAAATTAACCTTTTTTTTTTTTATAAAACACTGTACATTATGTTCCTGTGTGTTGAATTTTTTTAAAAAAAATACTTTACTTGGATATTCATGTAATATATAAAGGTCTGGTGAAATGAACTTTAGTTAGAAAAAAGCTGACATCAGCTTTCATCTGTGGAAGTTGACACCAATGTGTCATAATATTCTTTATTTTGGGAAATTAGTGTATTTTATAAAAATTTTAAAGTAAAAAGACTACTACAGGTTAAGATAATTTTTTTTACCTGTCTTCTTTCCATATTTTAAGCTATGTGATTGAAGTACCTCTGTTAATAGTTTCCTGGTATGAAGTTCGTTAAAGTTTCATCTGTTAATAGATCACGTAGATAATATAAATGTTTGGGTTTTCTATTGGTTTTTTGGAAACAGTAGATGGAGGTTTTGTAACGAGGGCTTGTTACACTGAGATATGGGAATGATAAAAAAAAATTGCAATTTTTCATTGCTTTCCATGTTAATAATTTGAAGACTCAAGAAAAGATTCAAGATTAAAATTTGATGTTCAACCTCGATGTGTCCCTCACGTCAATCCTTAAAACTTATTCCCCCCTTCAACACAGAACTGGTATCTACTTCCAACTATTTCTTCTCCCATATCAAATCGGATATATCTATAATAATCAATTTGGTGGTTTTAATATGTTTTACCTATTCAATTGACACTCCTTATTTATTTTCAAATGAGTGACTACTCAAAAAGGTAATGGTAATATGGCTTTGCTATCATCTCTCCCACTTTTTGCTGAGGGGCTTTTCCTAGCTGTGTGCTCAGCAGTCACTCATAGCAGTGCTGAGGGGTTTATGGGGTGCCAGGAATGGAATGTGGTCCTCCTCCTTGCAAAGCACGTGATTCAGCCCATTGAACCCTGTCTTTGTCTTTGCATTTGGAATTACCATGCAAATGTTCAGTGTCTCAGAACTCAGTACTGTTACAAGCCCTCCCATGTGTTGAAAGCATCTTAACTTTCACTTTGTATGTTTTGTTCATCGTGATACTATTTATCATAGAGAAGATCTGAAAAGAACCCAAGTACCCAACCACAGATGAGTGGAAAGAGAAACTGGTACCATATTTTCCGGCGTATAAGACGACTTTTGAACCAAAAATAAGTCAACCAAAAATCGGGGGTCATCTTATACTCAGAGTGTATCCCGAAAAATGTTTCAATATGCCGCTAAAGAAAAATTGTCTGAATATTGCCACAAAACGAATTTTCCAACTGGATCACTGCAAGGCTGCTCGGACCGCCTCTCTAACTCAGCCAATCCAAGCAGGCTTTTTATACATGCAAATTAGACAATGTTCTGGACAAGAATCTACTCTGTAAAAAGCCTGCTCAGATTGGCCAGAGTCAGAGAGGAAGTCTGCTACAGTATAACCTTTGACCCTTTGCTTGTTGTGATTGGCTCACTGTGGTACATGAGCACAGGAACACATGCAGCACAGGAACGTTCTGTCTAATACAGCGAATATAGGCCTAAATCTATGTTTTAACTGCAAAATTAGGGGGTCGTCTTATATGCCTAGTCGTTTTATACGCTGGCAACTACAGCATATATCCACAATGGAATACTACTCAGCTACAAGAAAAGAAGAAATTTTATAGTTTGCACCAACTTGGATGAAATTAGTACATCAATGTTAGGTGAGGTCAGAAATAGAAGATAAATACTGGGTGACCTTGCTCATTGATCAGAAGGAAGAAGAAAAGAAATTAGATAATCCCTTGTGGAAGCAAATACTGAGATATGATCAATAGGACTGGGAATTAATAGGACTGGGGATGTAAGGAGGGACCACCAGATAATTGTGGCAAGACCTTCAAGCACTGGTGGAGGGATTGGTGCAGTAACTTCACAACTAAATATACTCACTCCAATGCAATTTAAGCAATGATACCTCAACTTAGGAAAAAGAAAATGTAGGGTGCATGCCTAATATTGGCTTGGTCCAGGTTCCATTCTTGGTACCAAGTGGACCCCTTAGTACTGCTAGGTATGGTCCTGGAGGCCCCCAGAACTACTGCAGTAGCCCAGGTCTCCCAGACACCATAGGGCCCAAGCAAATATCATGCCCTTGAGTCCTTGCACAAAACTGACAGTTGAAACTCAGAACTAGAGGTGGACCCCCTGGGTCTCCTCAGCACTGGTGGGGTGCCTTCTGCCAAAACAAACACCTTAACTTTGGCAATAGGGATTATTTTGTCTCGATAATTTTTCTCCTACTGACACTCCCTCCACCAAAAAATGGAAGTAAAAGATGAGATTCTAAAAGAGAATGGAAAGATCGTGTTTAAATCTTTCTATATGGTGGTCCCATTAACCTGTGTGAGTGCTCATTCTTTTTTGTTTGTTTGTTTGTTTTTTGTTTTTGGGTCATACCTGGCAGGGCTCAGGGGTTACTCCTGGCTCTATGCTCAGAAATTGCTCCTGGCAGGCTCAGGGGAACATATGGAATGCCAGGATTTGAACCACCGACCTTCTGCATGCAAGGCAAACACCTTGCTTTCATGCTATCTCTCCTGCCTCTGAGTGCTCATCTTTAAGGTTTGCTAAGTATGTCTTTTTGTGTTTATATGGGTTTTTTTTGGGGGGGAGGGCATACACTGTGGTGCTCAGTAATTACTCCTGGCTCTGCACACAGGAATCACTCTTGGTGAGCTCAGGGGACCATCTAGGGTGCTAGGAATCAAACCCAGGACAGCCATATACAAAGCAAGCTCCTTCCCCACTGTACTATCTCTCCTGTCTGCTAAATATCTTGATTTTGCATCCACACGGAGCTCCAGGGTTAATAAGTGACCCCGCAGCTGTCAGAGGCTGCTCAGATGATCTACGTATTGCGCAGTTTACGGATACTTGGTCAGCAATCTGAGACTGGCTTTGTAGAGGGGGGCCATGGAGTAGTAACCCTCTAATTAAACCCAAAGCAACACCCCTGGAACAAAAGCCATGCTTCTTACTCCTGACCCCGAGCAAGGTCAGCTCCAGTGAAGGCCAGCACCTTATCTGCCCGATCACATCCAGTTCATTTCTTTTGCAAGAGAAAATTGAAAGCTTAATGGAATTACCTTTTCCCTTTTTAAAAAACACACAGGGGTGTTACAAGACATAAAGCAAAACGTCCTTCTAAGTGAAACCAATTTTCTTATAAATTATATCACAAAAGCACATTCAATAAATTCCTTAAAGGCAGAATCACAGTAAAGAAGGGCCTCCCCTCCAGCTTCCCTGTCTTAAGACTAATTCAGCCCTGTCTGTAAATTGCACATGTGTTGGACTCTTTGCTTTTCTTAACCAAGATGCAGCAAGGCCCCGAGATAGCTGGAGTGCTGCCTTCTAGCATGCACAGGTGCCAAGTTCAGTTCCCAGTACCTCTAAGCACTGCAAGTTGTGACCCTAAAATAAATGTTTTTCAAAGTTTTGTTAAAGAGCCACTAGTTTGGAGGTCAATGTAGGAGACAGAACTTGGTAGTAAAATTTCATCTATATTTTTGACAATATCAGCACTAGGGAATTTTGTTAGTATTTGGTGTAACAACATGCACTACTTTTTAGGGAGGTCACTTGGATAGTTGAAACTGTATCCAGTACATAAAAGTGGACATGGAGAGTGACTTCAAGGACATAGTGCTAGAATAATGGCTCATCTCTTGTTGGTACCTTGGCAGTGAAGCAGCCAAGTTGCCTACAGAGACATGACCTAAAAGGGCTGGCGATTGCACAGTGATAAAGTGCTGGTTTTGCATGCAATTGAATTGGGTTTAATTCTCCTGCATCCCCATAAAGTCTCTGCATCCCTCCACGTAGAGAGAGAGAGAGAGAGAGAGAGAGAGAGAGAGAGAGAGAGAGAGAGAGAGAGAGAGAGAGAGAGAGAGAGAGAGAGAGAGAGAGAGAGAGAGAGAGAGAGAGAGAGAGAGAGAGAGAGAGAGAGAGAGAGAGAGAGAGAGAGAGAGAGAGAGAGATTGGAATGGATCTAGATAAGGAAAGTGGCCAACTGGCTTCCTGTCTCTCTCTCCTGCTCCGGCCATTGTGGCCCTGGGCAGACTCTGTATATAGCCAGCCTGGCTTGTTCCTGGGGTAGCAATTGTGGGATTCCTCTGATGTGGTGATGTGTTGCAGAAATCAAAGCTGGGCTTGAATTTCTACCCATGAAGCTGAACTGGTCTTTCCTGTGATTTATTTACAGATGTTTAGGGCTGGCATATTATCAGTCGGCCCCTATAATAAAAACCGAAGTGACTGAGCTTTCAAGAAGAGGGTATCGCAAAAGAAATACTTCACATAAGCAAAGCTGTAATAATCTTTACCACTATCTAAATGTTCCCAGTGGCTTAAACCCGAAGAAAGCAAACTCAAAGCTTTAAAAATTAGAATCTTTGCCTTTGATCCTGAAGTAGTCTTTATGCCTGAGAGTGCCTTTTCTTTCTTTTCTTGAAAACAAAATCCTGTGGTTTCCATGATTTCCCTCTTGCCTCCCTATTTGTCTGGCTTGGTCTCTCCTCCCCTTTTGCTCTCTCTCATGTGTTAAGCTTGGTAGCTCATGAGCAGGCTGCCCACAAACAGATCCTCGTCAAGAAATGGTCTCTGCTCAATGGTTTCCTTTCAAGCCCCAACTGAAAAGTCCTTCAGGTTAAGGGAGTTGTTCCCCGCCACCTGGTTATTGGTTTTTACCTCTTCTCTCTTTAGTTGTGGTTTTATCAAGCTAGGGAACTGGGACAGAGAGATAGCATGGCAGAGTTTGAGTGGAGAAAGGAACTTCATTTAGATTCAGATTTTTAAGGAGCCAAAATGTTTCCAGGATAAAGAATACAAAACCACCTATGAGTGGAACCTGGGTGAGAATCTCCATCTTGGCTACGACAGAACAGCCTACGTCGTATTGTCATGAAATCCAAAATATGCCCCACAGTGTTGCAAAATCAAGTATTACATATGACTTTGAGTGGCTCCTCCCCACTCACCGTTGAGCTCTTACAGAAATAAGTACTGGAAATAACACAGAAAAAAAAGTACTGGAAATAATACAGAAAAAAATACATTTCATCCTGCCAATGTTTGGAGATTGTGTCCAAGGACATAGATAATAAAAATGGGGGGGTATGCAACATTGATATCATTTGAAATCAGTGAAAATGATTAGAAGGTGATATAGAAGGTATATGTAAAAAGGAAGAAATTTTTTAAATATTGCTAACAGGCCTCAAGGAAATTGCAGTTTGAAGACAGAGAAGAACAAACCAGAAATTAGAGGGGAGACAATGCATTTCTAGAGGAACACTGAAACAGAACTAATAGTTCAGGCCCAAGAGATAGCATGGAGGTAAGGTGTTTGCCTTTCATGCAGAAGGTTATTGGTTCGAATCCCGGCATCCCATATCGTCTCCTGAGCCTGCCAGGAGCAATTTCTGAGCACAGAGCCAGGAGTAATCCTTGAGCACTGCCAGGTATGACCCCCCCCCCAAAAAAAATTGAGTTCAGAGGAGGGGATAGTGAGGGATTCAACTAGATAGTGAGGCTGGGTGGATGATGCAAATATTTTAAGCAGGTATCAGAGAAAGCAAAGCATATGCTGGGCCTTGCATCCCAAACTCAAAGCCTGGCAACAGGCAGCCATATTTCTGGAAAGATGGAAGTCTCAGGATTTGTGCAAAATATCTGTTTTGTAGTTTCCTTACAGCCAGAAGGTAGAAAGTCTTGAAAAACAAAAAAGTATTTGCCTTGATGCTGCTGAAGATTTCCTGACACAGAGATGACCTAGAGAATAGATTTAACCAGCAATTGTAAATGATATTAGGGTGATAAGGAAGAGTTTGGGGATCAGGGAGCTGGGGTGTTTGAGGAGACAGGGATCTACATCATGAGCATGGATTGGTTGCCGAAGGATTGAAGCAAAGCTGAAAGACACGTTTTGGAGTAAAGAGTCATTAGGAGCTATATGAATAAATATGGGAGAGAGAGCATGATATAAATACTCCCTACAATTTTAGCCCCATATTGGGCAAAGGGGCTGGAATCCATTTGTGTACAAGTAGGGTGTTTTCCTTGCATGCGCCATCCTGGATTATATCTCTGGCACCTCATATGGTCCAACAAGCAATGCCAAGAGTGATCCCTGAGTGCAGAACCTGGAGTAAGCCCTGAGGACTGCAGGATAAGGCTTCCCACACACACACACAAAGGAAGCAAAACATATATTATCACATATTAAAAAAGTGGACAAATGCAGAACATTGAGGGTGTATACCTAGATGGGAAGAGCATCACCAGGTACAGATATCAAGTTTGTTGGGGTAAGGGGACAAGCCCACTAGTGCTCAGGGATTACTCCTAGTGGTGCTTGAGGGACCATATGAGATGCTGGGGATCGAACTTGCATCAGTTTCTAGCAAGACAAGTGCCCTGTCTTCTGAACTACCTCTCTGGCCCTAAGATGATATGCTTTATTCTTAAAACATTGTGTTTGAAAGAGAACACGTGTTTTTGCAACAAATGCCTGCAAAGGAAAGATGACATGAAAATTCCAGAGTCAGGATGGGGAGAAGCTATCTTCTGGGTGACTGAGCTTGTAAGAAAAGGACCTGTGCATGTGGACAGGCCAGGGCTGTGGGGGAAAGGCCCTCCTAAGACGCCTCTCTGAGCACTTTCTCTAAAACAGGGCAGAGTGAGAGGGACAAGATGAAGTCACATCTCTAATGATAGTAGAGTGGGTAAGGTATGTGCCTTGCAAGTGGTCAACCCGAGTTTGATCCCTGGCATCCCATATGGTTCCCTGAGCACCGATAGGTGTGCGCCCCCCCACCCAAAAAGAAGATGAGGCCACATCAGGTAAAGATGCTAAATCTGTTTGTTTGTTTGTTTGTGTGTTTTGGCTCACACTCAGCAACTTTCAGACTTTACTCATGGCGCTGCATTCAGAAATCACTCCTGACAGGCTGGGGGACCATTTGGGATGCAGGATATCAAACAGGGTCTGCCATGCAAGGCAAATGCCCTACCTGCGATGCTACAGATCTGGCTCCAGATGAACACTCTTTCGGGGAGAGGTCACACCTGATGGTGCTCAGCTGACTCCTGATTTGCTCACAAAGGCGAGGAGAGCAGTTTTGGAAGCAGAATCCTCTACAGCTGAGACAGACACCCAGAAAGAGCTTTGGATTTCCTACTCACGTCACCAGCAATCCCACTGAATCCTGAATGGGATTCATTTTACATTTGCTAGTTGGTCTCTGAATATTTTGGAAGCAAACCAAGACATTCTTGGCAGCCATCCTGACCTCTTTCTCCTCCTCTCCTTAAAAACAATGATAATAACCAAAAAGAAAAAATAAAAACGATTCCTCTTTAGAAAAAGAATGTAAAGACCTAGTAGGCCCAATCGGAGCTGCAATCCAATTTTGATGTTTCTATAAAGTAATTGTGGAATGAGGTGAAAATCCTACTGGCAGGTCAATGGGAGTTGATGTCTGAAAGGGATGTCTTTAAAAATCCCACAGAAATCTCACAGCTCACAGCAGGAAATTTGCTGCATAAATATGACAGTTTCCCTTGCATTGATTTTCCTTGTGCAAAGTAAGGACCCCGATTGGTTATGAGAACAGTCACACAGTGTCCCTTGCCTACAGTTCTGTTGATCTAATTGTGTGCAGAGAAACTACATGCAGGGTTTGAGTGGCATTTTGGCAAGCACTTTCTGCTACGAACACTTTCCAGCCTCCTAACTCACTCTGAATCTGCCTCATGGCTGGTCCTTTCCTTTAGGCCATATCCCACCCTACCCTATCCCCACCTCGAATTATTTCTCTGCTTCTTCTATTACATCCCATGCTCTGGGGGTCAGGCCCCAGAGAGAGAAGCCAGCACACACTGTTGATTCTGCTGTGCTACTGATGCCCATGAATTTGACTGGTGATTACTCAAGATTGAGAACAGGGGGTGACCTATAAAACTGTTTCCTTCCCGCCAGGACCGAGTGGGGGAGAAGTACCAAGATTATTTGTTTTTTCCTTTTCAGAACTGAAATATCCAGGGGTGGGAACAAAGGGGCCAGGCACTCTGCCAATCCTAAAATACAGCAGGCCGGTTTAAATTGGGGATTCCTGAGACTGAGATTGCAAAACTCATCCCTTTGCTGAGGAAGAGGAGAAGGTGCTACCCTCTCTCTTGGGTCTGGCTTCAGCAGGGGCTGGGATACTTGTGTTTTAGGGCCCCTTATACCCTGGAATAGGAGGGGAGGGTTGGGCAGCACTGGGTACCAATCCATGCATAGCTGGTGCCAATCTAAGCATAGAAAAAGAGTTGTAACTCCTGGGTCTTACTACAGACTCCAGGGGCATTTCCTGCACGCATCCCAGGCTCTGCTGTGCTCTGAGCTTTTGAGAAAACCTCTGGAGGAGCTTGACCTGCCTCCTGTCTTTCACTAACAACTGGACTAAGTATTATCAGGGCATCTCCCTGATGCTTTCAGTGACCTCTGAAAAAGGCTCATTACTTGGGTGTCTTGGGTAAGTCTCTGCGCTGTTCAATTTCTCCTATATCGGATGCTTTTTTATCTGCTGAGGTTTTTGCTTGTCTTTAAAGATGGGCTGGGCTACATCTTCAGGGAAAGGGAAATGTTTAAGTTTATTGTCATTCTCCTTAAACAACTTGACAGTGAAGGATCAGGGGAGTGAGGACGATGGAGACCAAGGGTCATATCTTGGAGCCAAAAGTTTTCTTGGAGCAGTAACAAATGGCCAGAAAATATGCATTCCAGAATCCTCTTCCCCAGAGGAAAGATGTGGCCTCATCCCCCCATTCTTCCCAGGTAACTTGATCTTACCTGCGAGACCCCACCCATTCCTGGGAGGAGTCTTGGAAAGGTTAGATAAGGCTTTGACCAGAAAGGATTAGGGGCTTTTGGCCTTTTGGTCTTTGGCCAGGATGGAGAGGATTGGGCATTTACCTGGATGGAGAACTATGGCTGAGGGAGAAGCGAGAATGCAGGGCTGAATGCATAAATGGTTAGCAGCCACATCAGTTGGCCAGGGCAATAAAGATGTTATCTCTCTGGAAGCCTGCCTGTGAGTGAGTTCAATACCCCTTACTTTCCTGGACCCAGACCCGCTGGGTAATGGGGGATGGAGCCACGTGGCTGGGACCTAAGAACAAAGGCCTCCATCCACCATCCAGCTCCATCCTAAAAGCTGCTTTGCAAGAGAGAGAGAATCTAGATCTCCGTTTTCCTGACATACTACCCCCTCCCCACACTCAAATGAACCATCTATGAGTTTCTCTATGGCTCTGGCAGAAGGCATGCTGCTGTAGAAGCCTGCAGTATAGGAGCTGGGTAGGGGAGCTGAGGGCTTGATGCGGCTGGTGCTGGCACCTTCTGTCCATGAGTGTTGAATTCCATCAATCCAGGGACCACTGGGAGATGTTTCCTATTACCCTCATCTGAGGGACAAAGGCTCCAAGACTATAACAACTCTAGGGATTTGGGGGGATTTCTGTTCGTTTTGTTTATTTTGGGTGAAGAGTGGGATGGAGTCACATCCAGTGGTATTTAAGGTCATGTCCTGGTTCTGCTCAGGAATGACCCCTAGCAGTATTGGAGAACCTTATGTGATGCCAAGGATTTGAATGTTGGTCAGCTGGATGCAAAAAATGCCTTCTGTTTTATCATCTCTCTCCAGCCCTTGGTCTAGGAACTTTGAATCAAATAACCCAATTTCTGGTCACTTCAGGGTATGACTGAACAGAGGGGAGTGATGGACATGAGCAGTCAGGGTCTGGGAGAGTTTGGGGGTCCTCAACAGAAGAGTTTGGGGATCCTCAGAAAAAATCAGAGGAGTTTGAATGCAATTTCCATTTCTACCCAAAAAAGAGGTACAGAGAGCACTCAGCATTTGTGCTGACCCTTTTAGATTCTAGAAATCATCCCAAATCACTATGATCCTGCTATGTTCCTTCCCCAGGTGCTACTTTACATGGGTGGGTCTTTAACTTATCATCTCTACATTCACTTTATGTAGTTTTTAGATGGGTTTGATTCATTAGGTCTTTCTAGGAGAGCCAGGGAACATTCAATGCTCCTTCTACAGAATAATTGCTACTTTATCTGGTGCCATTTGGGTACCTAAAAAGTATCATCGGGACCATCTCCCACTTTTAGAGTGGGAGAAAAACCTCTATCAGAGGCAGTTGTGCCTTGATGATTGCAATCATAGGGAAAGTGGTTTGAGTGACTAGAAAAGTAAAACATTTTCTGAAAGCCGTGGAAGTACTAACTGCAGAAGTATTTTTAAATGGGCCCAGAGAGATAGCACAGTGGCATTTGCCTTGCAAGCAGCCAATCCAGGACCAAAGGTGGTTGGTTCGAATCCCGGTGTCCCATATGGTCCCCCGTGCCTGCCAGGAGCTAAGCTATTTCTGAGCAGACAGCCAGGAGTAATCCCTGAGCACCGCCAGGTGTGGCCCAAAAACCAAAAAAAAATATTTTTAAACTTAAATAGAAAAGTGTCTCTGCCCTAGGCCTGCAAGCCTGCAGTGGGGAACACGAAGGGGGGGATCTTGACAGTTTCTGTCTTCTTTATCTTCCACCTGCACTCCCTCCACACCCCAATATCCCTACCTCTTCTCATTCCTTCTCTCCCTTTACTTTAGGAACCAAGTGGAAGTCTGACAATTTTGAGATCAAATTGCTCATTTGGAACTTAAACAAATTTTGCAAGAATTACAGAGGATATGAAAAATTAGAGAAATATGGAGTGCAAATTAAACTGTGTGGAGAGGTGGCAGTAATATAGTATAGCAGGTAAGATGCTCATCTTGATCTCCAGCATCGTATATGGTTTCCTAATCGCTGCCAAGAATGATCCATGAGCACGGTGTCAGGAGTAAGCCCTCTGACATATCAGTTGTGGCCTCAAAACCAAAAAATATAAAAATAAAACAAACACAAAACACAACCAAACAAAAGTATCTTCTCTGTGCACAGGAATTTTTTTATTTTTAAAAGTTACTTTATTTAAACACCATGATTTACAAGGTTGTTTCTAATAGTTGTAGTTTTTCAGTTACAAAGTTGTTCATGGTTGAATTTCAGTCATACTATGTACAACACCCTCAGCCAGTGCACGTTTCCCACCACAATGTCCTCAGTTTCTCTTCTGCCCCGTCCTCTGCCTGCCTGCCTCTCAGACCTCCATCTCTTCCTTCTCAATATTGTTGTGAAGGGGTATCATGAATATCACTTAACCTTCTTTCAACACCCAGTTCTTGTCCAGAGTGATCATTTTCAACTATCATTGTCATAGTTGTCTCTTCTCTACCCTAACTGCATTCCCCCCCCCCCCATTTGTGGCAAATTTTCTACCATGGATTGGTAATCCTGGCCCTCATTTAGATTGTCTCTGAATATTATTCCCCTACTATCTTTTTTTATATATACCACAAATATGTGCAATCATTCTATATCTATCCCCCTGCCTCTGACTTGTTTAGCTCAACATAATATTCTCCATATCCATCATGCATAAGCAAATTTTATTATTTCATTCTTCCTAATAGCTGCATATTATTCCATTGTGTAGATGCACCACTGTTTCTTTATTCATGCATTTGTTCCCAGGCACTTAGGTTGTTTCCAACCTTCTGTTGTGAATAGTGTTGCAATGAACATTAGAAATGCAGAGAGATTTTCTGCATTGCTTTTTTAGGCTAAAAGGGTATATTGCTAGCAATGATATTGCTGGGTCATATGCAAGCTCAAGTTTCAGTGTTTTGAGGAATTCACCAACACTGAATACTAATCTATTTCTCACTATATCCACTCCAGCATTCGTTTTTCTTGTTCTTTTTGATGTGTGCCAGAGTCTGTGGTGTGAGATGATACCCCATTGTTGTTTTCATTTGCATCTCCCTGAAAATTAATAATGTGGAGCATTTTTTTATGTGCCTTTTGGCTTTCTTTATTTTTTCCTTGAGGCAATGTCTGTTCATCTCTTCTTACCATTTTTGGGTGAAGTTAGATATTATTTTTTTCTTGTTAAGCTCTATCAATGCCTTTCATACCTTATCAATACCTTATACCTTACCCCTTATCAATGGGTATTGATTAAGTAGTTTCTCCCATTACATGGGTAATCTTTGTTTCATAGTCACCATTTCCTTTGAGTGTATAGGCATTCTTGAAAACTTCTTCCCTCTCTACTCTCTCTCCTTTATGTTCATTTTCTGGACATTTCCCCTTTCTCATATACAACCCCATTTCTAACAGTTTATTAAAAAGTGGGAATTTGTGCAAAAATAAATTGAACTTAAGATAATAACCCTAAAATTCATGCATCTGTGGAACAATCTGAATTAACATTGCAAAGTTTCTGTTGGCCATAAGAAAGTAAGATATTTGTATCAAACGAAATGATTAATTTCCTAAAAAACCCTAAAGAGTATAAGCTCCCTGTTACTTGATTGTTCATCTTGTCCTAGGGTAGAATCTTAATTATATAATAGGAATATGATTTTTTTGTTCAAATGACAAAAAATTGTGCCTGGAATAGGTTATAGACATTTATTATGGGTTTGTGAGTATGTGATTTTTGTTTTGTTTTGTTGATGGATGGGTATTTAGACTACACCTGTGATATTCAAGGCCTACTGCTGGATCCGGTCATGCTATGAGGATTGTATGCAGGCTGGGGATTGGTCACAGACAAGGCAAGAGCCTTAACTCCTGTTCCATCTCTCCAGTCATGGGCATTTGTTAACTTTGTTTCAGCTGTCATAGACATTTCTATCTGTTATGCATAGATTTCTGATAGCGCTGAGACACAGCTAGTCTACTCTTTGCCTTGATCTTCAGGAGTGTGGACAGAATTAGAGGTGTAATTGTAAACTGATAGTGTAAACTGGATAGTGTGCAATTCCAAAATAACAGAATTCAGAATTCTTCAATTCTAAGCTTCTCTTTCTCCTGTTTTTTTTTTTTTGGGGGGGGGTGTACACCCAGTTCAAGGGTTACTTCTGGCTCTGCACTTAGAAATGACTTCTGGCAGTCTCGAGGAACCATGTAGGATGCCAGAGATTGAACACAGGTTGGCTGCAAGCAAAGCAAACACCTTACCAGCTGTGCTATTACTCTGGCTCCTTCTCGCTTTTTAAGAATAGTCTTTACAAAGTACAAATTGAGTCATGAGTATTCCTTGTTGACATAATTGACGAATCTTTGAAATACAAAAATAACAGAGCAGGGCCTGGAGAGATAGCACAGCGGCGTTTGCCTTGCAAGTAGCCGATCAGGACCAAAGGTGGTTGGTTCGAATCCCAGTGTCCCATATGGTCCCCCGTGCCTGCCAGGAGCTATTTCTGAGCTGACAGCCAGGAGTAACCCCTGAGCACCACCGGGTGTGGCCCAAAAACCAAAAAAAAAAAAAAAAAAAAATAACAGAGCAGCAAAAGACAGAAAAATGTTTTTGGTAACTATAATTTCCAAGAGTGCGAAGGCATATTCTATAAATGATTAACTTGAGCTTGAGAGGGACTCTTGGTAAGGGCCTTGAAGAGGATACTTGAAGGCGGCTTCAGAACTATTAGGAAAGGAAGCCGATTATGGAGAGCCAGCAAGGGTCACTAAAGCAAATGGTGTCAGACTGTTTTCATCTCCTTTGAAGACAAGCTCGTAAATGAGATAGATGTGATGTGTCTGCATTCCGGGGCATTACAGTGCCACTGGGCATAAGGTGAGAAGCAGGGATCACTTGCTGTTTTAGGTCACAAACAGCAGACATACATTCTAGTTAGTATAAGCTGTAAAAGAAAAAGATATCCAAGGGTATAGGGCTACTTACTGCACTCTGCAAGAAGATCTGGACAACCAGGTTTGGATAGTACAAATCAGAACCACATGCAAAACAGAATGAGGGGGGTCTGAGAGATAGCACTAGGTGGTGGTGGTGGTGGTGGCGGCGGTGGTGGTGGGTTTCTTGCCTTGCATGTGGTAAACCCGGGTTTGATCCCTGGCATCTCATATGGTCCCCCAAGCACCGCCTGGTGCGATATCTGAGCACCTCTGGGTGTGGCCCCCCAAAACAAAACAAACAAAAAATTATAGAACTGGTCTCATGAAAACACGGGTGCTTTCCACACTGGCATGTACACCTCCCTTTACACTGCTGTCACCACTAGCCTCAGTGCAGTCTCTCCTTCTGCCAGAACAGCATTATGGATGTCTCAATTTCTTTGTATTTCTACTTTCTGATTATGGACAGTATAAGGACGCTGATTGGTGGATCAAGATCACGTGAATATCCCTCACTGCAAAGGACGCTGGGATAGCCCTTGGGGACATTGTTCACCTTTTGGGAAGGAGGAAATATTTCTCTGTCTTTTTTTTTTTTTTTGGTTTTTGGGCCACACCCGGTAACGCTCAGGGGTTACTCCTGGCTATGCGCTCAGAAGTTGCTCCTGGCTTGGGGGACCATATGGGACGCCGGGGGATCGAACTGTGGTCCGTCCAAGGCTAGCGCAGGCAAGGCAGGCACCTTACCTCTTGCGCCACCGCCCGACCCCTTCTCTGTCTTCTTAAAGACTCCTAACGCAGTTAATTGCCCCAAAGATTTAAAAAAGAAGTCAGATGGTGAGCTGCCACGAAACAGGGATAATGTCCTCTTCACAGGGATAGAGGAACAGGGCCTAGGTTGGTTTATAAATAGTTGAAGGACCATAGACTTGGGTTGCTAACTAATCAATTTCTTTTCATCTAAAATAAGACTTTTACTGGCATGCCATAGAATTGTGCTTTTTTTCTTTCTTTTTTTGGGGTGCTATACAAGGTTTCTTTTTTAAATCAGTAGCTTGGCTGCAGACAGAAAACAAGTCTATTTTATTTGCAGGTGACACCAGAGTCCCAGTGGAATGCTAATACATTCAAGGGCAAACTCAGAATCGCAAAAGAGTTCTCAGTGTCTGAACTTTGAATCAGTCCATTTTACAAGACAAAGTCTATCCATAGTAAATGGCAGGCTCGGAGTTTGTTTTTGTTTTTAAATCCAACCACTCAAATACATGGTTGCTGTGAAGAAACAAGCCAGAGTTTAATGTGGTTACCAACAAAGTGAATTTTATCTGAGGCTGTATGAATAGATAGATGGGATTTAGCACAAAGCTTTCTGCTTCACTCTGCATAAGATTGACCATGGCTGAGCCCTGTGCCAAGCTATGGAGCACCCTAGTTTTCATAGACTCTTATTGGCTGTTCATAAGGGGGCAGCAGTGGCTAGGCAGACACAGAGCCCTGAAGTAGGAAGAATGGTAACAGAAACCAAAGGAGGTAGCCCTGGGACAGAGGCCTTGCCAGAGAATAAGACTGTCCTCACCAGTTACCCAGAGTTTCCTTATGGTTGAAATGTTTTTTTCAGCCTCTATAAAAATCAGGAGAGAGACTTCTCAAAAAAAGTAAGAATAGAACTTCCACCTGACCCCGTCATTCTATTTCTTGGCATCTGCCTCCCCCCACAACAAAAACACTAGTTCAAAATGCACCTATTTTACTGTTGTGTTTAGTCAGTAGCCAGAATATTGAAAATACCCAAATATCCAATGAGAGAAGAGTAGATTAAAAAAGTTGTGATATATAATATTTGTTATATATCATATGTATGTATGCATATACACATACAACACAATACTATGTCGCTTTAGAAAAAGATAAAATCTGGCAATTTGGTGCAGCTTAGGTGGAAGTGGAGGGTATTGTGTGAAACCCTCCTCACACCTACACCATAGCCAAAAAACACCCCAGATTCTTCATACTGAAATGTGCACGAAGATGGGCCAAGGGTCACTTTGGGCTAAGAGATTGCTCAGTGTTCAGGAAGCTTGGGTGAGGTAGGAATGTGGGTATGGCAGATGCTGTTGTGGCCAGAAAGAAGGAAAATTCTCCTTTAGCTGGTTTGGTTGGGCTCTGAGGGTCCAGATGGCAATGACAGAGAAACCTGTGGCCAGGAGGGCAGTTCCTGTGGAACCCAGGTTTGAACTGAGCAGAACCGCTGTTCTTAGCTGTGCACACAAGCCCCAAGCCATTCTCTGAGACCAAAGCAAACAGTTGTCATCTTAGAGTTGCCTCTGCTGAATGTGATAGAATTGGAAGAAATGTCCTCACCTTATATCCATTGGCTCACATTAGTTCAGTCTCAGTCTCTTAGCTAACACTTATACTAGAATCTTCTGCTTCAAAAACCCAGGAGAAAATAAAAAATGCTGGATGAGTATTAGCTGTCATAATGATATGGCCTCAGTGGTGGATTGTAAGGGGCTGTAGAGGTGCTAGAGCTCCAGACTTTATGACCGAGTGAAGAGATAAGCCCTTTCTCCATAATACTGCCCCAAACTTGAGCCCTGGACATTCAGAGTATTTGGGTTGTCCTAGATGTCCAGAAGTACCTAATATTCCTTTATGCCTGTTCAATGTCTTCTAATCACCCCCCAAAGGGTGGGAGACTTCTGACAGAGAAGATTGTCCCCAAAGAGGGAAGAATTTCAGAAGTGCTCCACTGTGCAGCCTCATTTTGGGGGAAACCTTGATGAAGCTTGAGGATAATTAAGCCCAGACAGGGGAAAATAGCTCAAAGGCCTGGGCACTTGTTTTACACACATGAGACTCCTATTAACTCCCAACATTCATGTCCCCCACTTCTAGCATCATTCTGTAGAACTTCAGACACCCCTAGGTGTGGCCCAGGAAGCCCTGAATTTCCCTTGGGAGCTAGAATTAAAATTTCCCTTGGAGTATCATTGAGAATGGGTATACCTAACCTCTGCGTACTTTGTGGGAGCCCATACCCTCAAAATCACTCATCACCATCATCATCTCCATCAAGGCTGCAGAGATGGTCAATATGTGGGTCTGCTTCTAATTTGAGCGACATAAGGCCCTTTCCTCTGCCTCTTTCTCCTGTCCCATGCCCTGCATCCTATGCATGGACCACACTCACCTCTGTGGAGTCCTTTTTTCCCTTGGCAATGGGTGTTGACCTTAGTAACCTACTGCCTTAACTCTTAACCCAGTGCACCTTTCGGTGGCTCCCTGCCTCACATACTGAGACAAAAGGGCTGTGAACTCTTCTCTCATCTTCCATAGAGAATAAAATTGGGGAAGACCCCTGATTAGTGGCTCAGTGGAGACTTTCCATCCTTCCTGGTCTGCCAAGCTGGTCTTTCTGCTCTACATGTACCTCCTCTGGGTGGAAATATGGGCCCAAGTGCCTTCTGCCCTCACTTCCCTTTCTCCATACCACCATAGTGGAATTTTACCCAGGAGGCAGACCCTCCCATCCCACCACCCCATGCACTCCCATAGATGCTCCCTCCTCTGCCAGCAGCATCCTCTGGGGTCCTTCCCTGCCCCCTCTCCAGGTCAGGAACTATTTTATTTTTATTGCTTTCTTATGTGACAAGGAAATGACCTTGTGCCCTGACCAGAATCCTTTCGAGGTTAACACCTCTCAACCCACTGCTCAGGCTCCCAGCTTATCATTTGGAAGCTCAGCTCCTCTGGAATGCAAACCCAAATCCCCTCTCTCCCCTCACATGAGTCATTCTGTTTAAGTCTCTTCCATGTCACATGCTGTGAATTATGCAGCCATTCTGCACCTGGGCTGTGAGGCCTTGGCTGTTTTCACTTTCTCCTTAAGTCAGGAATGTGATTGATCCAAGGCTGGAGAGCCAATAACCCTGGGAATGGAGGCTGTCTGTAGAAAACATTTAAGAAGATGTTCAGTGTTGAGAGCCCCATACCCCCTTGCCAAATCCATGGAGATCAAAATCTGAAAATACGAGGTGACAGGACATCATTCCAGCTTGCCCCTGTCCTGGCATGTCTTGTGCAAGGCCAAGCTGGTGCTCCCAGAGATAGCTCAAAAGGAGGCAGCAGAGCAGTACTTACTTGTATTTGACCCAGATAGGCCACATCATTCTCACTCAAGTGTGGTGGAGGCAGGTACAGGTTTCTCTTTGTGGAGAGCAGCTGGATTTGGATTGCTGCAGTGTGAGAGAGCCCTACTGTCAGGGGATCAAACCCCAAACCTCATATGTGCTTGGCATGTGCTCTATTGATGAGCCATATTTCTAGCCCCCAATTTATATATATGTATGTATGTATATACATATATATTTAATATAAGCACAGTGGTCCAACCTATTCTGTGTGCCTGCTTTTCAAAATGGTTTTATGTTTTTTGTTTGTTTTGTACTGAGGGTTCACTCCCGATTCTGCATTCAGGAATTGCCTCTTGGCTGACTCTGAAAGGACTAATGGGGGACAAAGAACTGAATCTAGGTTGGCCATGTGTGAGGCAAATGCCCTATTTGCTGTAATATTGCTCTGACCTCTAAAATGACTCTATACTTATAGGGAAATTTGATTTGTATTCTTGAAGTCTGAGTTGGAATCAACTCTTGTGTATTTTTAATATTGTTTTCCTGTGTGGGAATGATGGAGCAATACAAGGTCATTGCCAGAGGGTGGCTGGGGGACAACTGTTGAGCCTCAGATCCTGTCTCTTGCACTAAGTCCTTTGCTGTATAACTACTTGACCTTAGGCCATTTTGACATTCAAAAAGAAAATCATTGGCTGGAGAGATAAGCCGAATTGCACGTTTTGCTAGTGAGAGCCCCATGTGTAATCTCCTGTACCACATGTACTCACAAGCACTGTCAGAAATTACCTTTGAGCACTAGATGGGAGCAGACACCTGCTGTGGTTCAAAAAATAGAAAAAGGAGTACAGCAGGTAGGGGTCCTGACTTGGATGCAGCTGACCCAGGTTTAGTCCTTGGTATCCCATAAAATTCCCTATAGGGTGTGCCCCCCACAGAAACAGCAAAGTAAATAAAGCAGAAAATAGAAGTGAATTATTACTCAAGAAACATAAAAATTTATGTTGTTCACACATCTTCCTTCATAAGATTCGTTTTCAAATCTTAGGATGCACATTCCTCAAGGAGCACCATGAGTGTCTGGCGATGGGTCTGTCTCACAGTGAACAGCTGCTGTGTTCTCATCCCACATTTAACTGACTGTGTCTATTCAGACTGCACAAAAATATTTCTTCAGTCACCCAGTTCTTATCTTTCACCAAATCCTCAGAAGCCAAAATCTGTGCCAAATACCAAAATTCTTCCTGTGTGATGCTAGACTATCAAATAGCAAAACCAAGAACTATTTCCATCATTTCCCAGAAACTTAAAGGCTCATCAGGAATCCTGAAACCATTTATTTGGGAGGAGATAGCAAGCACCTTTATCTTTTTCCCCTTCGAAAAACACTCCACCAATTCAATGAAGACAATCTTAGGGAACAAGCTGATGCATTCCAATGAGCGAGAATTGCTGGCTAATGAATCTTTCTAGATGTTTCCAGAAGTACTTGTGGAGTAATATTTGTCCCAGTTTGGTGAACTAGTGGTTTTGACTGGTGGTAAGATTACTGCATGCCCTATGGATTTGCAGACTCATACATATCTGGATCCTCCACTATTTGAATACCACTTCAGTCTATGAGGCATTGGATAGACCAAACTGGAAACTGTAGATGTATTTTTTCCTCTTTTATGGCAGTTTTGTTTTATGGACCTTCATTTATGCAGCAAAAATGCATGCAGATGAGAATTTTGGGCAAATCCACTTACATTACTTTGCTTCTAGAACAATCTTCTCTGCTCAGTCTGGCCTCAGAGTCCAGGCTCCAATGAGTATCAGTGATGTATCAGTGATGAATTGATAAGCTTTTGTGACTGATGTTGATGGGCGCTGGTGAAAGCTGCCCTGAGAAGATGGCCATCTGAAGAAATGTTGGAACTTGAACAGCTGAACTTGAACTCTCAGCTTGTTGGTGAGCAAGAGAGCATGAGAAAAAGCAGAAGGAATTATTTCTAATGAGGAAGATGGAGAGTGTTGACTCAGTATACATTCAGTGGGTACTATTTCACCCAGAACTTCTGATATATGCTGTTGAAAGGTCCGGCAGTCCAGATAACACTCTGATGTGGAGAAATGAAGAGACGATTACTCGGGCAAAAGCTCAAGTGGGTCTTTATTTCTGGCCAGTCAGGGTCTACCGCTGTGTGCCTGTAACAGGACAAAGGCAAAAGACCTCATGGTGTTCTACATTTCTTGTTATATACTATAAGGGGGAGGGGGTAGTGATGACTTCCTTAGGGGCGGGACATCCACCAAAGCAATTCGAGGTATTGGTGGGTAGTGAGGTAGTGACGACTTCCTTAAGGGCGGGACATCCGCCAAGGTTGACTTCCCTTTTCAATCCTCACTTCTTGTAGTGGGGCTTCTAATCCTAGAAGCCAGTGTGATCGGGGCCTCCATTTTCTAATATTCCTGGTCAGAATTTCCTGCGTGAGCTAATTCTTGGTATTGTTGGCGTAATACCATGAGCTTGACTTTCCGAACCTAAGCTCGAATGAACGTGGTGAGGCGGCTGATTATGCATGGCCTACCAGAAGTAAGAGGCCCAAAAGGGGCCCCAGTAGGGGTATTAGATAGGGAAGAATACTACCCCATAAAGACCATAAGGGACCGTCTAATAGCTCCTTTCTTCTTTTGGCCAGCTCCTCTTGATGGTGTCTGATTCTGTCCCACACTATTCCCGATTTGTTGGTATAAAAACAACATTTTTCTTGCAAGGCCAAGCAAAGCCCTCCTTTTTCTGCCAGGATTAAATCTAACCCTCGCCTGTTTTGTAATACCACTTCAGCCACAGAGTTGAGCTGGTCCTGCAGATTATTAATAGATTTATATATCGTCTCCACATCTGAAATTAACTTTTGCGAGAGTTTGTCATACCTGTCTATTGATATTACTAGTCCTGCTCCCCCAGTCGCTAATTCACCTGCTACCCCAAGCCCCACCAGTAGGGGCAGGAGCACCACAGCTTGTTGAGACAGACGAGTGCTGCCTAAGAGATCTATGCTAGGCAGAGGGATGGGCTCTGTCCCCGGGATGATGTCAATGTTGGGAAGTATTAATGCTGGGGCACAAATTCCAGTCCAGTTTTGGGGTAGAAGAGAGTAAGCCAAATTTCCGCCACATATCCATACCCGTCCCAGAGGTAAGCACCCTGGGCTGGGGGGTGGGCAGGTAGGACTTCTGAGCACTGAGTGGCTCACACCTGACCTAGGTCTACAGATTCAGTGCCATTATGCAAAGAGCAAACAGAAGATTCAAAGCTAAGAGGAACTACCTTAAAGGGTTTGACATAAGTACAACTAAAAGAAGCAAAGGTTAGATTACCTAGTCAGACAGGGACAGCCAGAGGCCAATTTTTGCCCATCTTCATACAAAGCCAACAATCAGCAGCTAAAGAAGGGTTAGAAAAATTAAGAAGTTTGTGAGTTTCCTCTTAGGATGTTCTGAGTATTTGGATCTAACTTCTCAGTAGGATCTAACTTCTTAGGGGTCGGAGGGAGGCATGCTGGGGCCACTTAGGCAGTAGGGCCTCCACCTCCTTTGTAGCCCAGTCTATGATCTCCTTCTCTCTTTCCTAGTCTGTTGCCCCCCCCCCATCAGAGATGTGAACGGGCGCCTTTAGGGTCTAACAGACCAAGTCTCCCACTTCGGCCATGCAACTTGCGGCTGCATAGGGGGACTTATGGCTATTAACTGTCCACTCCCTTCCCATGCTCCCCCTGTAAGTTTCGGTGAGCTTGGCCACCAGATATGCCTTGTTATTTTTGGTACACTCTCGATATTCCCTATAGCACTGGGAGTGAACTTGATTAAATTCCACACATTCAGCAGGGCATTTCCCCCCTGAAGAGGGAGG
Source organism: Suncus etruscus (assembly GCF_024139225.1). Taxonomy (NCBI): domain Eukaryota; kingdom Metazoa; phylum Chordata; class Mammalia; order Eulipotyphla; family Soricidae; genus Suncus; species Suncus etruscus. The sequence goes on from NC_064851.1 coordinate 118,683,903, forward strand.
CAAAGGCTGAGGTTTTGCTTTACACACCCATTCCGGCTTCCCCCAACATGGGAAGAAATAGGGGACTGGAGGTAAGCAGCTCTAGTTCCACAGTCTACTGATTGAGTGTACAGAAGCCTACTGTTGAGTTGATAGCCCACCCCCCTGCAGTCACAGGGGTTTCCATATAGTCTTTTTTCCAGTTCATCTGGGTGTACGGCCTGATCGAGTCCTCCCTCAGCAAGTGCCAGGAGGAGCATTGTCAGAGTCAGTGAGCACATCAGGGCTGGAGTGTGTCCGCTGAACCCGAATCTTGAGGGGATTCTCAGTACACTCCACTTTCCACTCATCATGGTTGAGATCAGCAGGGGCAGGTTTTAGATGAGAGGCATGAACCCAGGAAGCAATGCCATCCACCTTAACAGCAGTCGGGGTGATCAGAAGGATGACATAGGTCCTTTCCACCTAGGCTCTAATGTCTGCGAGCGGTGCCGTTTCACCAGGACCTGGTCTCACGGCTTGAAGGGGTGAGGCACTGTCAGTTTTCTGGGTTCATATGCCTGTCTGAGTCCCTTCCAGACTTGGCTTTGTAGGGCAGCAATGGTGGCCAGCTGAGCTGCTAGGGGAGTGGAATGGGGAGAGAAAACATCATAAGGCACAGAAAGCATTCGGACTGGGGGGGGGTGCACCATACAACACTTCAAAGGGGGTTAATTCACACAAAGAAGGCAAGGGGGTATTTCTTGCCCTGAAGAGGGCAGAAGGTAGGAGAGTGGTCCAGTTGTGATATGTACAATGCAGTTTCCAATTGATCCCCAGGGTCTTGGCTAATCCCTGACTTACCTGGGCCACAAAAGCAAGTCTGTTGTCTGACCCAATTACCTGAGGAAGTCCAAACCTGGGGAAGATGTCATCTGATATCTTCTTAGCCACCACCTGGGCTGTTTCCATCTTGCATGGGTAAGCTTCCACCCATCCTGAAAAGGTTTCTACAAAGACTAGCTAATACTTTAGTTCGTATTTGGCAGACTTGATCTCAGTAAAATTAATCTCCCAATGTTGGCCTGGTCTTTCCCCTCTCAGTCTCTTTCCGGTCCCCATCTTGGTAGGATAGGCATTTACCAGCTGACAGGGTCGGCAGGATTTTACAATTTTTTTCAGCCATTTCCTTTAGCCTCTCCAGTTTGGGTGCCCGGGGCAATTCTCTAATTAGCTCCATCATTTTTCTGGCCCCTAGATGGGTGAGTTGGTGAAGAGTTTGCAGATACTGATTGACTTCTTGTACTTTGTCAGAAGGAAGGAAGTCTACAGTTGACACTGGAGGGAGGTTGTTGGGTTCAGTAACAGTAAATACGAAGGGGTCTCCTTCGTGCGGGATGCCGCTGCCTTCGCCGCTCCATCAGCTCTTCGGTTCCTGGACGTGACGGTCCCTTTGCCTGTTCGATGACCTGGACAGGGAACTATGGCCAGTTCTTTGGTTAGGAGTAGAGCCGATAAAAGATGCAGTATCTCGTCTTTGTTTTTAATTTCTTTTCCCGCAGAGGTCAGGAGTCCTCTCCTTTGGTAGATAGTGCCGTGGACATGGGCAGTTTTGAAAGCATACCTGCTATCCGTGTATGTAGATGGTTGTTCTTTTTCCCGCTGCCATTTCCAGTGCTCTGGTAAGGGCTATCAACTCAGCTTGCTGAGCAGAGGTTCCATCTTTTAGGCGCTGGGACCAGATAACGTCATGGTCACTCACCACTGCAGCTCGAGCTCGCCTCTCCCCTTCCTGGAGGAAGCTACTTCTGTCCGTGTACCATATGACATCAGAGTTCCTTAATGGTTGGTCCTGTAGGTTCCTCCGTAGCCCACTCTTTCAGCCAGCAAATCCTGGCAGTTATGCAACACTGGTGTCTCTGACTCTTCAGGGAGCAGGGTGGCTGGATTTAGGGTCACAGGTAGGCCAATGGTTATTCTGCCTTTGTCTAGAAGGATACTCTGATAGTGGGTGATACGGTCATTTGAGAGCCAACAGTCAGGAGGCTGCCGAATTACACTTTCCAGAGCATGAGGGGCTATTATAGTTAACTTCTGTCCCAAGGAAATTTTATCCACATCTTTTTCCAGCAGTGCAGCTGTGGCTATTGCCCTCAAACATTTAGGCCACCCGCTGACCACTGAGTCTAGTTTCTTTGATAGGTAGGCAACCGGCCTTTTCCACAGACCTAGTGTCTGCATTAGCACTCCCCTTGCCATCCCCCTTTTCTCTTCTAGATATAAGGTAAAGGGCTTGCTAGCATCAGGGAGGGCCAGGGCTGGGGCTGTGAGCAGAGCTGTTTTGATAGAGTAAAACACCTTCTGACATTCATGGGTCCACTCAAACTTGGCGTCCCCCTTCATGAGGGGGTATAGTGGGGCTGCCAGACTGGCAAAACCAGGGATCCAGAGGCGGCAGAAACCTGCTGTCTCCAGAAACTCATGTAACTGCCGGCGGGTGGTAGGCACTGGGATTTGTGCCACGACCTTCTTCCGGGCTTCCGTCAACCATTGTTTTCCCTCTTGTAGCATGTATCCCAGAAACGTCACCTCTCTCAGGCACAGCTGTGTCTTTTTGGCTGATGCTCTATACCCTAGTCGAGCAAGTTTCTTTAGCAGGTCATGGGTGGCCTGCTTGCAATCCTCTTCAGTTTTTTCCTGCAATTAAAAGATTGTCCACATACTGTAGCAAGGTAACCTGGGGTGCTGGCTGCAGAAGAGACTTGTCTTGGTTCAAGGCCTCATCAAAGATGGTAGGGGAATTCTTAAATCCCTGGGGCAATCTGGTCCAGGTTAGTTGACCCGAAATTCCTGCCTCCGGATCACTCCACTCAAAAGCAAATAAAGGTTGACTGGCCAGATGTAGAGACAGGCAGAAGAAAGCATCCTTTAAGTCCAGTATGGTGTACCATACTCTTTCAGGGCTTAAGGTGCTGAGAAGATTGTATGGGCTAGGTATAGAGGGATGGATGACTTCCACTTGGCTGTTAACCGCCCTTAGGTCCTGTACTGGCTGATAGTCCCTGGTCCCAGGCTTTTTAACTGGGAGTAGTGGAGTATTCCAGGCTGACTGACACTGTACTAGAACTCCCTGTTGGAGAAGTTTCCAAATATGAGGAGTTATGCCTTTCTTTGCTTCCTGACTCATGGGGTACTGTCTGACTCGCACAGGGACATTAGTAGTTTTCAACTCTACCACTACTGGAGCCTGCAAGGTAGACAACCCCAGTCCAGCAGTTTCAGCCCAAGCTCCCAGAACTAGTCTCAACCAAAAATCAGTGTCTTGGTTTCCATGTGGCAAGAGACCATTTGTGAATAGTTTATATTCATCCTCAGCCCTAATGGTCAGGACAGAGGTGGTAAGTGGTTGGACATTGGGATTTAGAAAAGCAATCTCTGGACCAGTTTCTTTAAAAGTTATCTGGGCTCTGAGTTTTGTTAGCAAGTCCCGTCCCATTAGAGGTAAGGGGCAGTTTGATATGACCAGGAAAGAATGCTTGATTTCTCCTTTCCCCAAGTCCATAGTTCGGGAAGTAGTCCAAGGACGGTAGCTACTTCCATTAGCTCCTTGTACTAAGGATTGCTTACTAGGGAGAGGTCCCAAAAACTTCTTTAGGACCGAGGAGACTGCCCCTGTGTCAAGTTCAAAGTCTATGGGAGTCCCCTCTACCTTAAATTTAGCCCTGAACTCCTGGAGGGGGTTGGAGCCCCGACCCCCCTATTCAGATTCAAGGGCCAGGGTCCTTGAAGGTTGGGGGAATCGTGGGGGTTGGGTGCATTCTCGAGCCCAGTGTCCCCTCTGGTGGCAGTGAGCACATTGGTCCTTGTCCAGGGGTCGGCGTCTTCGTGGGCCCAGGTCCCTACCTTTCTGACATACACTAGATCTGTCTACCACTACTGCCAAGACCCTTGCCAGTTCCTTATTCCTTCTTCAGTCCTTTCATTCTTCCCTCCTCTCTCTTTCCTCTCTTTTTTCTCTGCTTCCTTTCTTTCTCTGTCCCTCTTCTCCTGCCACTCTCTCCTCTCCTTTTCTAGTCGCTCCTCTCTTTCCTCCTTTGTTTCTCTCTTACTGAACACTTTCTCAGCCTCCTTTATTAGGTCCTGTAATGTCTTTCCTTGGATATCCTCCAGCCTCTGAAGTTTCTTTCTAATATCTGCTGTTGACTGCCCTACAAAAGCCATAATGACTGAAGCTTGATGAGTTTCGAAGGTTGGATCAAAAGGGGTATACCTCCTATAGGCTTCCATCAGCCTTTCTAGGAAAACCGCAGGAGGCTCGTCAGGTCCCTGTATCACCTCTTTTACCTTGGCCAAATTGGTGGGCTTCCTAGCCACTTCCCAGAGACCTCTCATGAGAGTCTGGCGATAGGTGGACAGGCTCTCCCTAACTTCGTACGTGCTGGGGTCCCAATTCTGTCTCTGCAAGGGGAATGCATCATCAATAACATCAGGTCTGGTTGTCACCAAGCCATCTAATTCTATTACATTCTTCCAGGCTGCTTCCAATATGCGGTCCTGTTCTTCAGTAGTGAACAGGGTACAAAGCAGCTGCTGGCAGTCATCCCAGGTAGGCTGGTGGGTGTTCATCAGAGATTCTAAAAGATTAATTAACCTCGTGGGGTCTTCAGAAAAAGAGGGATGGTTAAGCTTTCAATTATAGAGGTTAGAAGAGGGGACTGGCCAATACTGGAGGGTAGGCATCTTCCCCCTTCCTATCGTCCACCATAGGCCTGACTGGCCTCAGCAGCATGATTGCCAAAGCTCTTAATGCTGGATCTCTTTATTTGCTGTGGGTCCCCACGGCTGGCCCTGTTCAGCTCTCATCGGCATGGACTCAGAGGGTGATGGAGGCCAGGGAGTTACTCCTTCCCCCTCTCCCTGTAGCATGGGGGAAGGCAAAGAGGAGGAGGAGGGGGATTCTGCTGGGGAATGGGGTTCTGCTGCCGCCTCGTCTGCTGGAGCAGAGGGGGCACGAGCAGATGGGCAGTAAGGAGGGGTCAAAGAGAAGCAGGTCCGTGGTGTCAGGGTAAATGTGGGGCACAGCTCACTCTTCCTTAGGCTTTGATTCTGACACCCCCTCCACCTTCATGGGTAGGATCGTAGGCTCCAAGGGTGGCTGTAAGGAAGAAGGTTTAGGAGGGGGAAGGAATGGCCGAACCCAGTCAGGGGGCTGGTACAAAGGTCTTTCCACATGAGAATGTAGGGTTCTTGAGCAGGATGTTTGTGTGGCCCTGGTCGGTACACAATGTCCTTTACTCTGCGAACTAGGAAAACATGGAAAGACCCTCCCTGCAACCATCCAACCTGAAAGGTAGGCCATTCAGCAGCACAACAGGTCCGCCCTTTTTGATGACTAGGGAATGATTTCGTGTGCAAGTCCTTACTTCTGACCAGTGGTCCAGAGTAAGAGACAAAGGGGTAGTTTGCTGCTGACCCATAATGGGAGTAGAAAATCAAAGGAGTAGATGAGGGAAAGATGGGAGGGGACAAAGGAAATGAGGAAATGAAGAGTTCAAGGAAATAAAACCAACACCCACCTACACAACCTACACACTTACACAAAAGGAAAAACAAAACCTCAAAAATGAAGATCTCCAATTAATAGAAATAGGGTCCACCACGGCAGCCCGGGAATGCCTTCCCACTGCAGCAAAAACCAAACTCCTGGGGTGCCTCCAGGGTCGTGATCTATAGTTTTTGAATCCGTCAGTTTACTACCACTCGGAATCCACATTGAGTGGGGACTCTTAATTCCACCCGGAATCCACGTCAAGTGGAGACTCTCAAGCCCTCGGTCACACAACTATTTCCCTATTTCTATTTCCAACACACGTCAAATCAGAATCGACAACACAAAATATACTGCTAGTTTCTACACACATCAAATTACAACCAACATCACAAGATATACTGCTAGTTTTTACACATGTTAAATTACAACCGACATCACAAGATATACTGCTAGTTCCTTACACACATCAAATTACAACTGACATCACAAGATATACTACTTAGGACCTACCGAGTCCATCTATTCACCACTCTGTTCCGGGCATATCAAGGACTCCTGGCTGGCTCGCCAATGAAAGGTCCGGCAGTTCAGATAACACTCTGACATGGAGAAATGAAGAGATGATTACTCAGGCAAAAGCTCAAGTGGGTCTTTATTTCTGGTCGGTCAGGGTCTACCGCCGTGTGCCCGTAACAGGACAAAGGCAAAAGACCTCGTGGCGTTCTACATTTCTTCTTATATACTATAAGGGGGAGGGGGTAGTGACGACTTCTTAGAGGTGGGACATCCGCCAAGGTAATACGAGGTATTGGTGGGGGCAGGGTAGTGAGGTAGTGACGACTTCCTTAAGGGCGGGACATCCACCAAGGTTGGTGGGGGCGGGGGTAGTGACAACTTTCTTGGGGCGGGACATCTGCCAAGGCAATTTGAGGTATTGGTGGGGGTGGGTAGTGAGGTAGTGACAACTTCCTTAAGGGCGGGACATCCGCCAAGCTTGACTTCCCTTTTCACTGTAGAGGAGTAGTTTTTAGTTTTAAAAAGTAAAGGAGATGAGGGTGTCTCTTGAGGTAAAAAGAGAACTATTCTATGTACAAAATCATTTATGACATAATGAATAGAGAAAATACAAATTGTAGATTTAAAAAACCATTGTACATGACCAAAAATCTAGAAAATAATATATAAAAGAAATACCTAGAACTACATATTTTATTTGACCAAGGACAAAGGGAGGAGTGGGAGGTTGGTGGTTGTAGTTTAGTTTTGTTGTTGTTATTTTTTGTGGTGTCAGGAATTGAGCCCTAGAACTGTGTGTAATTTAATTTGGGACCCTGCAAAGCTTATATTTTTAGTCTATTATTTTTCGATCAATTTCTTATAGCAGTCACACCAAGCAGTGCTGTGCAGGGCTCAAAGTCACTTTCCTGCAGCTCACCTACCCCTGCACTGATGCTTGAACTGGGACAGCAGGGACCCTTAGGGCAGCTCCCAGTGAGACTCAGCCCAGCACATGCTAGACATGTTTCCCTTGCTCTTGGAGAAAGATATCCCCTTTCCCCAGTATTTTATTTATTTTTTTTACTGTCTACTCTTCTATTTTTTTTCTTCTCTATAGTCTTTGATTACCCTTATTTTTTAAATTACTTTTCAAAAGTCCTCCTCCTCAGTTTTAGAAAAGTATTGTTTACCTGCACCTTAAAATACGTTCAAAGTATATCACCTTAAGATACTGTGAACTTGACATTATAAAGTTCAGTTTAATATATAAGGTAACTGGCACAATAAGCTTATTATACATCATTTTATGTAGAAACAATGAAAGAGAATATATATTTATATTTTATAATATATTATATTCCTATATATAGGAAACAAAATACTTACTTACTGCCTTACAGCCAGGACCCTAGTTTGATCCTCAGAATTACATATGTTCCCCTCACACCACAAGGGATCACTTCTGAGCAGTACAGAGTGAAAGATAGGCCCTGAGCACCATAGGGTGCCAGACACCTAAAGATAGAAGAAAAAGAGAAAACTAGAAAAGAAAAATAAAAAGTCAAAGAAAAGAAGATATTTCTCCTTGTTCTGAGTACTCTTGGGTTTTATTTCTGCCTCTCAAATAGATTCTGCTGCAGTGTTAATTGTAGTCATTGCATTGTATATTCTACCTCTAGTTCTTGTTTTATATCAAGAAAAGTGTAAAATGTGTGCCTTTCCCTCCTTCCAGTTTTCCTCTTTCCCCACCACTAGTATCTAAAGGTCAAATATATTTTTCTATGAATACTTAAAAATTAGATTCCAGGACCAGATGATAGTACAGCAGGTAAGTTGTTTATCTTGCACGTGGTAACCCAGGTTCAGTTCTGGACATCCCAATTATTTTCAAATCCTGTCAAGAGTAATCCCTGAACTCAAATGCCAGCACCACTATCTGCCTGTCTTCTGTGCTGTGTTCCATTTTTGGCCTGATTTCATCCTGTGTGTGGCTCATTTGCAGATAGCTCGTCTTCCTTGGAGCCTTCCCTAGAGGTGAGCTTACATGCCCAGAAAGGGGAAGCCGCTGAACTCTGCTGGAACTCAGATGCCAGGACCCCTATCTGCCTGTCTTCTGTGCTGTGCTCCATTTTCAGCCTGATTTCATCCTGTGTGTGGCTCATCTGCGGATGGCTCGCCTTCCCTGGAGCCTTCCCTAGAGGTGAGCTTACATGCCCAGAAAGGGGAAGCCGCTGAACTCTGCTGGAACTCAGATGCCAGCACCCCTATCTGCCTGTCTTCTGTGCTGTGCTCAATTTTTGGCCTGATTTCATCCTGTGTGTGGTTCATCTGAGGACGGCTCACCTTCCCTGGAGCCTTCCCTGGAGGTGAGTTTACAAGCCCAGAAAGGGAGGAGCCAGAGGAGCACGACCGCTCCGCTTCGCTTCCCGGCCATGCACATCATTTAGACAATGAATATGACCACAAAACCTAGAAAACCCCACAATACAAGTGTGCAACTGTGACAATGGGGAAAAAATGCAGGCCAGCGCCAGACATAGTGAATAATGATGGCAACTCTGATGACTTGAACATGACCAACCAACTAGTCAGTCTCTCAGATAAGGAGTTTAGAGTCGCAATATGGAAGATGTTTAATGAACTCAAAAAAAGTATAGAAGAGAACACTAATAAGAATCAAGAGAATATGAAGATAGAAATCAGAAAACTCCAAACTGAAATTTCAGGTCAAATAACAGGTTTGAAAAACTCAGTAGATGAAGTGAAGAAAAACATGGTTGAGCTTTCCCACGGGTTAACAGCAGCTGAGGATAGAATTAGTACATTGGAAGATGAGATGAATAACAATTCCATACAGCAGAAGAAATTGAAAAAAGCCTTAAAGCAAATGATCAAGCAATGAAAAAAATTACTCAAAGAATGGGAGCAGATGAAAATAGAAGTCTATGATAAGCTCAACAGAAACAACTTAAGAATCATTGGAGTCCCAGAGACCCAGGAAGAAAATCTCCAGGAAGAATCAACAGTCAAGAACATCACTAAAGAGAAACTACCAGAGTTAATGAATACATGCGATCAAATCCTGCATGCCCGAAGAGTACCAACTAAAAGAGACCCCAGAAAAAACACCCCAAGACACATCCTAGTCACAATGACGAATCCCACAGATAGAGACAGAATTATGAAAGCAGCAGCAAGATCGAAAAAAGAAATTACATTCAAGGGAACATCCTTGAAATTTACTGCAGACCTGTCACTGGAAACACTCAAGACCAGAAGGCAGGGGTGGGACATAGTGAGAAAACTCAATGAAATAAATGCTTCGCCTAGAATATTAGACCCAGCAAAATTCACTGTCAGGTTTGAAGGAACAATACATGGTTTCACAGACAAACAGCAGCTCAGACACTTTACAGACTCAAAACAATTCTTAAAAGAAAAACTGAACGGCCTACTTTAAGACAAGACTGACCAACAGAACACCAAACTTTGATATAAAGATGGCACTAGCTCCCAGGACAATTCTTTCTATCAATGTCAATGGACTAAATGCACCAGTTAAGAGACACAGAGTGGCTAAATGGATCAAAAAACTCAATCCAACCTTCTGCTGCCTACAAGAAACGCACCTGAATAGTCAGAACAAATATAGACTCAAAATAAAAGGCTGGAGAAAAATTATCCAAGCAAACAATACCCATAAAAAAGCTGGAGTGGCCATACTAATATCAGATGATGCAAACTTTATACTTAGGAAAGTTGTAAGGGACAAAGATGGATATTTTGTATTAATCAAGGAATACATACAGCAGGAAGAAATCACTCTCCTAAACATATATGCACCGAATGAGGGGCCAGCAAAATATTTAATAAAATAGTTGACAAATCTAAAAAATTATATCAATAACAATAATTGTGGGAGACCTCAACACGGCATTGTCAACACTTGACAGGTCAACCAGACTGAAACCCAACAAGAATATACTAGACCTGAAAAGAGAAATGGAAGAAAGAGGCCTAGTAGATATATACAGGACACTCCACCCCCAGAAGCCTGGATACACATTTTTCTCTAATGTACAGGGGACATTCTCCAGAATAGACTACATGCTTGCACATAAATCATACCTCCATAGTATCAAGAGGATAGAAATTTTGCAGGCTACGTTCTCTGACCACAAGGTCCTGAAATTATATGTGAACTACAAAGGGATACAGAAGAAAAACTTTAATACGTGGAAGTTAAACAGCCTAATACTGAATAACCAGTGGGTCCGAGATAAAATCAAAAAGGAAATCAAAACCTTCCTAGAAACAAATGACAATGGAGACACAAACTATCAGAACCTATGGGACACAGCAAAAGCAGTACTGAGAGGAAAATTTATAGCTTTGCAAGCGCACATCAGGAAAGAAGAAGGGGCATACCTGAACAGCTTAATGACACAGCTCATAGAATTAAAAAGTACTCAACAAAAGGACCCCAAAATAGGGAGACAGAAGGAAACAACAAAGCTGAGAGCAGAAATCAACGAAGTGGAAACCCAAAAAACAATCTAAAAGATCAACAAAAGCAGAAGTTCGTTCTTTGAAAAAATAAACAAGATTGATAGACCACTGGCAAAACTAACAAAGAAAGAGAAACTTAATAATTGTATTAGGAATGAAAAAGGAGAGGTCACTATTGATATGGCAGAGATTCAAAGGGTAATCAGAAACTACTTTGAGAAACTCTATGCCACTAAAAAATAAAAACCTGGAAGAAATGGATAAATTTTTAGACTCTTATAATCTTCCACGATTGAATGAAGAGGATGTAGCATATCTAAACACACCCATCACTATTGAGGAAATTAAGACAGTAATCAAATGTCTGCCCAAAAACAAAAGTCCAGGCCCAGATGGATTTACTAATGAATTCTTTCAAACCTTTCAAGAGGAACTTCTATCAATCCTGGCAAGACTCTTTCATGAAATCGAAAAAACAGAAACACTTCCAAATAGCTTTTATGAAGCCAACATCACTTGATACCTAAACCAGACAGAGATGCTACCAAAAAAGAAAATTACAGGCCAATATCTCTGATGAATACAGATACAAAGATCTTCAACAAAATCCTGGCAAATAGGATTCAATGCCTCATTAAGAAGATCATTCACTACGATCAAGTAGGTTTCATCCCAGGAATGCAAGGATGGTTTAACATCCATAAATCTATCAACATAATACACAACATCAACAACAAGAAAAATAGAAATCACATGATCATATCAATAGATGCAGAGAAAGCATTTGATAAGGTCCAACACCCATTCTTGATCAAAACTCTCAGCAAGATGGGAATGGAAGGAACTTTTCTCAATATAGTTAAGGCCATCTACCATAAGCTAGAGGCAAATATTGTCCTCAATGGGGAAAAACTGAAAGCCTTTCCTCTAAATTCTGGCACAAGACAATGCTGTCCTCTCTCGTCACTCCTATTCAACATAGCACTGGAAGTACTTGCTATAGCGATTAGGCAAGAAAAAGATATCAAGGGAATCCAGATAGGAAAGGAAGAAGTCAAGCTCTCGCTGTTTGCAGATGAAATGATACTCTACCTAGAAAACCCTAAAGTCTCTATGAAACAGCTTCTAGAAACAATAGACTCATCTAGCAAGGTGGCAGGCTACAAAATTAACACATAAAAATCAATGGCATTTCTATACACCAATAGTAATAAGGAAGAAATGGACGTTAAGAAAACAACCCCAGGGGGTAGGGAAAAAAAAAAAAGAAAACAACCCCATTCACAATAGTGCCACACAAACTCAGATATCTTGAAATCAACTTGACTAAAAATGTGAGGGACCTATACAAAAAAAAAACTATAAAATTCTGCTCCAAGAAATAAGAGAGGACATGCAGAAATGGAAGCACATACCCTGCTCGTGGATTGGCAGGATTAACATCATTAAAATGACAATACTCCCCAAAGCATTGTACAGATTTAATGCAATCCCTCTAAAGATACCCATGACATTCTTCAAAGAAGTGGATCAGGCACTTTTGAAGTTCATTTGGAACAATAAACACCCTAGAATAGCTAAAGCAATCATTGGGAAAAAGAATATGGGAGGAATTACTTTCCCCAACTTTAAACTGTACTACAAGGCAACAGTTATCAAACAGCATGGTATTGGAATAAAGACAGGCCCTCAGATCAGTGGAATAGGCTTGAATACTCAGAAAATGTTCCCCAGACATACAATCACCTAATTTTTGATAAAGGAGTAAGAAATCCTAAATGGAGCAAAGAAAACCTCTTCAACAAGTGGTATTATCACAACTGGCTAGCCACTTGCAAACAATTTAACTTAGACCCCCAGCTCACATCATGTACGACAGTTAAATCCAATGGATGAAAGATCTCGATATCAAACCGAAACCATAAGATATATAGAACAACACATAGGTAAAACACTCCAGGACATTGAGACTAAAGGCATCTTCAAAGAGGAAACTGCACTCTCCAAGCAAGTGAAAGCAGAGATTAACAGATGGAAATATATTAAGCTGAGAAGCTTCTGTACCTCAAAAGAAATAGCACCCAGGATTCAAGAGCTCCCCACTGAGTGGCAGAAATTATTCACCCAATACCCATCAGACAAGGGGCTAATCTCCAAAATATACAAGGCACTGACAGAACTTTACAAGAAAAAGAAACCATCTAATCCCATCAAAAAATGGGAGAAGAAATGGACAGACACTTTGACAAAGAAGAAATATAAATGGCCAAAAGACACATGAAAAAATGTTCCACATCACTAATCATCAGGGGGATGCAAATCAAAACAACTATGAGGTACCACTTCACACCCCAGAGATTGGCACACATCACAAAGAATGAGAACAAGCAGTGTTGGCGGGGATGTGGAGAGAAAGAAACTCTTATCCACTTCTGGTGGGAATGCTGTCTAGTTCAACCTTTATGGAAAGCAATATGGAGATTCCTCCAAAAACTGGAAATCGAACTCTCATATGACTCAGCTATACCACTCCTAGGAATATACCCTAGGAACACAAAAATACAATACAAAAATCCCTTCCTTACACCTATATTCATTGCAGCACTATTTACCATAGAAGACTCTGGAAACAGTCAAGATACCCTTCAACAGATGAATGGCTAAAGAAACTGTGGTACATATACACAATGGAATATTATGCAGCTGTCAGGAGAGATGAAGTCATGAAATTTTCTTATACATGGATGTACATGGAATTTATTATGCTGAGTGAAATAAGTCAGAAAGAGAGAGAGAAAGACACAGAATGGTCTCACTCATCTATGGGTTTTAAGAAAAATGAAAGACATTCTTGTAATAATAACTTTCAGACACAAAAGAGAAAAGAGCTGGAAGTTATAGCTCACCTCCTGAAGCTCACCACAAACTGGGATGAGTTTAGTTAGAGAAATAACTATCCTAATAATGAGACTATCCTAATAATGAGACTATCCTAATAATGAGAATGTACGAGGGAAATAGAAATCCTGTCTAGAGTACAGGCAGAGGTTGGGTGGGGAGGAGGGAGATTTGGGACATTGGTGATGGGAATGTTGTACTGGTGATGGGTGGTGTTCTTTACATGACTGAAATCCAAATACATTCATGTATGTAATAAAGTTGTTTAAATAAAATATTTAAAAAAAAAGAGTGATCCCTGAACACAGAGATAGGAGTAAGCCCTGAGCATAGCCAATGTGGTCCCCCCCCCAAAAAAAAACCAAAATAAAAATATATGCATATAAAAATACCCTATATAGGTTAGGTTATATAGTGTTGGTCAAGGCTCATACAGATTGTCACAGATGGTAGAGTTCCTTGGTATTTTCTGTGGAAGAATACACTCTAGTATACACATAAGTTAAGATCATGTATTCTTTACCCACCCATCCACTAGTGGGCAATGAATGGTCTTGTTTCCAAACCTTTTCTATTATGTATGAAGTGGAAATGAACATGGAGGAAACAGCTCTTTTTGAGTTAGTATTTCATTTATTTTTATTCCCTCCTTTTTGGGGCCTCTCATGTGGTGTTTAAGGGGCCCAACCTCTCTGGGGATCCTTAGTCACCCTGATGAGCAGGTTAGGATATGGTGCTTCTTGGGGCTCTGCAGTAAGCAGGATTGCCTGGGCAACCCTAACAGAAAGTGGCAGCCTTCAACACCACACCAGGTAATGCTAGAGGGACTAGTGTATAATGTTAGGGATTAAAGTGGGTTGCCACATGCAATGCATGACCTTTAACCCCTGTACTATCTCTCTGGTGTTTCTTTCCTAAAGAAAAAATCTTTTCAAGGCCAGAGATGTAACCCAAAAGTCTGCTTTACATGTTGTGACCCTACATTTGTTTGTATTTTGTTATTGTTTAGTTTTGGGGACAGACCTGCGGTGCATAGAGAATACTTCTGGTTCTGAACTCATGGATCACTCCTGGTGACTCGAAAGACCATATGGGATACTGATTATTGAACTCAGGTGGGCTGTGTTCATACAAGGTAAACATCTTACATGCTATGCTATTACTCTGGCCCCTTAGGCCCTGATTTTGATCTCTAGCACCACACACACACACACACACACACAGAAAAAAAATTTAAAATTTATTTCCACTAGAGAGAATAGAATAGTTCTGTTTTATTCTAGTATGTGGCTCCCTGAAATGTATCAATAGGTTGAAAATTTTGTTATTAGTAATACTGTTTTAATGTCTAGGGTTATTGAATTTGGGAGAACCTCCATCAACTTCCTTTTTTTAAATAAGCTGTAAAGACTGGAAGAATATTTTTTTAGTCTAGGAAAGATTTAAGAACCAGACACTGGGGATGCCAAAGACCTCAGTGCACATGAAAATGGGATCAGATTTGGGCACACACTTTCTTGTCATAAAACTGGGTGAATCGGCTCATGGGCAGTGCTAGTCTTAGAGGTCATTTTTACATGAGGTGACTCATGATAACTTAAACCATACAAAGGCATTTCTTGTGAAATCAGGTGAATATATTTCCATTAACTCCAACAAAATGTTCCCTAGCTCAACTTCCCTCTAGCTGAAATCACCAAATGCTCCTGGCCACTTCTTTGCCATTCAACACAAGGGAGCAGTAGAGTGGAATGTGAGTGGTCTTCAGTGTTTGAAGTTAAAATATTTAATGTCTATATGCATTGTTTAAAAATAGACAGATGCATTAATAGTGCCCTCCTATAATTTGGGAGAAGCCCCAAATGAGAGAAGTCAATGACGATTTCTGTAGCTTTACTTCCATGCACTGGAGGATGCTGAGCAGAGACGTCAAAAGCTTACTGAGAAGAACATGGCCAATCCCATGACTTTCTCTCTATGACATTTTGAAGGTGAGATGAAGGGTTGCATTAAATAAACTTCTGAATGACGACTCAGACAGGGGATGAAAGGATTTTTCTATTGGTCCTCGGGCATTAGCTTGGCCAGATGTCCACTCACATAGAGATTCTCTTGTTGAGCTTCAGAAGTCTTATGTGAGATTCCTTCACATCCTGGAAGTTCAAGTGATGTGATTTGAGACTCAGCTTGTCTTCTGTGTATTTTCCTTTATCAGGCTTGGTGTTCAGTGGCACATCTGTGAACAAAGGATGCCTTTGGTGCATATCACACCCTGCCATTCCAGTGAGCTAGAGCTCAGTAGAAAACGAGTTGCTCAGAGGACACAAAGGCAGCCTTGAGCTGAGAAATTGTGGACTACATTTGACTGAAGAAGTTCATGTGTCTCACAGTTGCTATCAAGAAAAGGACCAAGCCCTGGGAGATCTTGGTTCAACAAAGACTGTCTTTTGAGTCACGCCTTTACAGATGTCTTGGGAATCACTAAAAAACCAGAAATGCCCAGACCTAGTTGTGGGGCCTTTCTTTTCCCCCATGAATTCAAAAAAGAAAAGATAAAGCTATATAGCCCTTTTGCTTAAGAAACATCTTTGTTTAATCATCCAGGCCAGAATGAGAGAGCAAGAGAAAAATCAGTATGGAATTGTGAATCTTTGTGGTTATTAAATGATCCTTGTCCTATTGCTCTCCTTGGCATCATCAGCACAATTTTCTAAACACCCTTGTCAATACCAGCCTAATTTTAGGGGTGATCTTGAGTAATTATCTTTTTTCCTCCTTGCTCCCTATTTATCTTCTCTCTGAATCACTGCCAAAGTAATGAGAGTCGAATCATTTCAGAGCCCAGAGCACAGGGAGTGGGTTTGGATCTCGATGAGCCAAGCACGGGAGAGACTTGCAAAAATTTGAACAACCCTCGGATGTTGATCCTACACATTTACTTAATATTAACTGGTGTTGGCAGAGGTTTATATTGGAAAGACTGCAATTTTCTGTTCTTCACTTAAGCAAGATAAAATTCAGCGAGAGGAGTATTGGTTTAATTTAGAATGGCTCTGGCTTTTATTTGATACTAAACAAAGCACGCAGTTTATAAGTCCTGTGACACTTGAAGATTTGACTATTTTTTAAAAAAATAATCTGTCTGGGATCATTAAAGGCAGTTGCCAAGGTGAGGACTTGGAAGCATGTGACATTTTAAATAATAACCTTTGAGTGTTTTTCCTGTGGTTGCTTTCTCTCTTTATATTACTTTGTTCAGAGATTAATTTTTGGTCTGGTAGCTTCTTTTTTGTTCTTAAATGCTAGTTTCTAAAATATAGCATTGAGACAAGAAATAAATTGGATGATCAAGCTAAATTAGGTTATTAACCTGTTAACCTTTGTTTTTGATTCTGGCATTTACATATGTGGCATTATAAACTTCAACCATAAAGAATAAACTTATATGATGATATTAAATCCACACTGAACATCATGCATAAATTCTTGGAAACTGACTTTAAGTGCAACAATGCATAACAAAACAGTCTTGCCCTAGGCTATTTGATACAAACAATAGTTAAGTTGTGATCACATGCTTCAGAAAAAAATCACTGAACTCCTACAACACTTTTTTAATTTGGTTTTTGAGCAACATCCAGTGGGTTTCCAGGAGATACTCTTGGTTGGCTTGGTACTTAGGGATCACTGCTGGTTGTGCTCTGGCACTATGAAGTGCTGGGGATCAATTATGCAAGGAAAATGCTCTTCCACTCAGACACCCCCCCAAACACTTATAATGTGATAAATATGATCCACTAAAAGAAAGAGATATTGGTGGTTTTCAAGGCTTTTCTTTTCGCAACAACATGAACCTCTGGAGATTAAGACCTGGCAAAGATTAATGTTCCAATGGTCCCTGAATATTACAAACAATGGGGGTGGGAATCCACCTAAGATAACTTTTTAATTTCTGCTCACTCATCTTCCAGAGTGAAGCTGGGGAGTTCAGGGTTTTGAATGAAGAAAGCAGACTTAGGAGGTCTGGTTTCAGGGGGGTGCTCCAAGAGCTGAATGTTAAATTGTACTTGTTCTAAAGAGTCCTGGCAAGTTGGTTGAGCAAATTTGCCCAGCCACGGGACCGTGCGTGTGACAAGGGCTGCCAAGCAGCATGTGTTAGTGGGGGAATGACGGGCACAGGAAGGAGAAGCTGAGAACACAGAAACTGTTCTCGATGTGCAGCGAGAAAAAGGAGGTTGTTGCCTGGCAGAGTGGCATGTTGGCTGGGAGAGGGGGTGATCGGCAGGGCTGGCAGGAAGAGCAGAGATTGTGTGAGTTGACAGAAAAGGCAGCAATCTGGAGGAGTCTTGGAGCACACAGCCCACAGATAAATAGGGTTCATTTCTCTTTACTGGCAAGCTGGGCAGGGGCCCAAAAGAACCTTTCTGTGGGCCAACCTCCAAGCTAACACTTTTCCGAGGCTTGTGGGTCAGAAGCAGGTTATTCAGACTTTTGAAAGACACTTTATGGAGACGCTTTCCTCTTACTGGATGGCCAGGCTGGTCTGACTTGTTTACAGACCAATCTCTTCTCTCTGTAGAACTCTACAACCTTCCAAGGGCTATGTTTCAAGTGGGATTATCATGGTATTGGGTCCCTGGAAAACTGATTGCAGGCCTCGTGGGTGTCAGTTCATAGTGGGTGTGGTTGATGCTTTTCAGACTGGAGAATTTTCCTGCAGACATGAAGGAAAGCCAAGCTGAAGTCAGAAAGAAGCATAATTGTCGGCTTCAGGAAATGCTGTATTTGCCAATGCCAGCCTTAGTTCAAACTATTGGAAACCTACAGAATGAGGCTGTCATTGCTATGTGCAGAGGAAAAGAGCAGGAAATTTGAAATCTATAGGACTTGCGGTGATGGACCTTGGGGTTCTTTTTTCTCTTCCTGATCATCTTCCACCAGTTTCCACACCCCTGGAAGGATTGTGGTTTCTAAAAATGACAGCAGGTCTGGGAGGTGCTGGCTCAGAAAGGTACCAAGTATTAAGTGATACAGTAGATGTGGACTATCATATAAAGATTCTCAGTCACTGAGCTGTGTTAGAAATAATAGCGCAAGGATTGGTTGACTTACTGCCTGTACTAAATCTGTGAGTTCCCAATCTGATGCTGACCCCAAGAAGACCATTATAAACATTGGAGCCCTCAGGGGATCACTGCAGAATTCCCCTTCTATTTCATGACCTGTAACAGTTGGTCATCACCATGACCTTTAGTTCTTGGGAGGGAGGGACAGGAAATTTGAAGAGGGGGGTCACCCTAGTGCTTCTGGAGGTCATCTTCCCAGACTTGTCTAAGACACAAACCTCTGTTTTCCACTTCATTTTGCATAGTTTTTTTATTATGAAAAACTGCGTTTAGTTAGCATACAGAACTGTGTAATAGGTATTCACATAGCTACTATCCAGATTGAACAAATACTAACATTGTCACCCATCTGGATATTTTTAAGCATCCAGATAGAATTTAAACTCATGAGTATCTATGGTTAGTAGCCGGCAATGCACAAACAAATTCAATTTGAGTAAGTTGTTGGATATATCAGCTACTTCCTGTGGGTCTCCAAATAATGGAAAGTTTGTGGATTGGATCACAGCCTGAAAGACGCACAGATCTGTTCCAACCAGCAAGATTGACAGTGATGTGTGTGTCTCAATATGCTAACCAATTTTCTCAACCTTACATTGTGACTCTTTCTCTGCCACTTTGCAAAGTGTCTACGGAGTGACTGCCCATCAGTTAGGGACCAAAGACTCTCTGGTTCTAAAGGTCAGAAGCATAAAATAGTGTAATAAACTTATTTAGAATTTTGTCCTCCTGAAGAAGAAATGATGGGTGAATATTTTAGAAAATCAAACAACCCTTTAAAGGATCTTTAGAACTTCTTAATATTAGCATCAGCCAAGTTTCTTGAAAGCTAAGCATTTAACATTTAAATGTTAGAAAGACTAAGGACCCGGAGATATAGCACAGCGGTGTTTGCCTTGCAAGCAGCAGATGCAGGACCTAAGGTGGTTGGTTCAAATCCCGGTGTCCCATATGGTCCCCCGTGCCTGCCAGGAGCTATTTCTGAGCAGATAGCCAGCAGCAACCCCTGAGCACAGCCGGGCATGGCCCAAAAACCAAAAGAAGAAAGAAAGAAAGAAAAAGAAGAAAGAAAGAAAGAAAGAAAGAAAGAAAGAAAGAAGAAAGAAAGTAGAAAGAAAGAAAGAAAGAAAGAAAGAAAGAAATAAAGAAAGAAATAAAGAAAGTGAATAGGTAAGAAGGAAAGAAAGAAAGAAAAAGAAAAGAAAAGAAAGAAGAAAGAAAAAAGAAAGGAAGAAAGAAAGAAAGAAAGAAAGAAGAAGAAAGAAAAGAAAGAAGAGAAAGAAAGAAAGAAGAAAAAAGAAAGAAAGAAGAAAAAGAAAGAAAGAAAGAAAGAGAAAGAAAGAAAGAAAGAAAGAAAGAAAGAAAGAAGAAAAAAGAAAGAGAAAGAAGAAAGAAAGAAAAAGAAAGAAAGAGAAAGAAAGAGAAAGAAAGAAAAGAAAAAGAGAAGAAAGAAAGAAAGAAAGAAAGAAAGAAAGAAAGACTAAGGATTTAGAACTTTGTAGAAAGACATCAATATATGCATTCTAATGGAACTCTATTCCTGGATTTCCATCTCACTTTATTTCTACCAGAAGGCCTGGGCTCCTGCCTGAAGCCAAATTCATTCTCTACTCACCAATTCTGCTCTCGTTGCAATTTCTCCATTTTTTTTTCCCATTTAAGGTACCCTTATTCTTCCAGCCACATGATTCAAAATGTGGACCAGCCTCGATTCATTTGTCTCTTTTGTCTTCAGCATCTAGTGATTTACTAAATCCTGATGAGCCTTTCTTCAAAATGTTTCTCTCATCTGTTTGTTTGATTCTAATCCTCCTGCCACAAGTCAAGCTGAAACATTTTTTCACATTTATCCTCCTGCTCTCACAACAGATTCTGCCTTCCCCCTTTTTCTTTTCAGTCTAAGCATTAGATTAATCATCTGAAAGAAGCATCTTGTGCCATTCTGCTCAAAAATAGTTCAGCAGTTCAGGTATCTTACCAAAGATTAGCCTTTTATTTATTTTTCACAGAAATAAAGATTACAGAACACCATAGAATTTCATTGAATTTTTAATGGTTTTCTGTCATCTTTTTCATCCCTAAATTTCCAGATGTTTCCCACATTCTAACTGCCTGAAGCCTGTGCCCTAGGCTCAGAGCACTACTTGCTTTCTTTGGTTCTCTGAGTTCTGCTCTGTTATTTGCTGAGCTGGGATTTTCCTTTCCTTCTTTTATGAAACTAACCTACCATCACTGGGCACTGACCATTTTCCAGACCAGGTGGCAGGTCCTAAGTTTCTCTGGGAACAAGACAGAAACAATCTCTATCTATGTAGCCCTGACATCCTAGAGGAGAAAACAAGAATAAATAGGAAGTTGGCATGCAAGTGGTAGAGAAAACAATCTGAGCAGGAAGGACAAAGATTCCTGAGCCAGGCACGGAGATTGAGAACAGGTTCTCCAGAGGACCAGCTGTCCCGATTATGATTTATTTTCCTACTTGTTACAGTGATCACATAGGTGAGAGGAGAACAAGAATTCTGCAACAGGGAGTCATCCTTCTCATATTGCTTACTCCTATGCATCCTTTACAATCTAGCAGGACTTTTCTAATTAAACTAGTGAGTAAGAAGTAGAGGTGAGAGCTCAGGATACAAGTTACCCAAATCCAAATTCCAACCTTGATTCTATGACATGATAGTTTTAGAAAATAATCATTTAATGTTTACATGGTCTTACTTTCCTAATCTCTAAAATTATGCAGACTAAGAAATCATTCAGTCAATAAATATTTGTTAAGCCTAAGAGGTAGATATTCTTCGTGATGATAAGGAGGCAATTGTGAATACATAACAGAAATCCCAGGCCTTATGACACATTTAGTAGGTAAAATAAAACTATGAATATAACAATTTACTTTACAAAAATGTCAATTATGCAGTATATTAGAAAGTGATACAACCTATGAAATGAACTGGAAGAAGGAATAAGGGTGGTTTTTTTATTCATTTGTCTTTTAAAACACCTTTTATGATAGCATTGTGACTTATTAAGTTGTTCATAATACATTTGTTTCAGGCATTAAATGTTCAACCATCAATCCCACCACCAGTGTGACCTCTTTACCATGTCCCCAGTTTCCCACCCACCACCCTAGTCTACCCACTTGCAGGCACAAATAAATTTACTTCATATTGTTTGTTACAATACAAAGACAAATGAAATTATCAAAACTTATCTCACCAAGGGTCAATTGAAAAAATTATTATAGGGGCCGGAGAGATCACATGGAGGTAGGGTGTTTTTCCTTGCATGTAGAAGGACAGTGGTTCAAATCCCAGCATCCCATATGGTCCCCAAGCCTGCCAGGAGTGATTTCTGAGTGTAGAGCCAGGACTAACCCCTGAGTGCTACCAGGTATGATCCCCCCCCCAAAAAAAAAAACAAAAAAATTGTTATATGTTTTCATGGTGTTATTAAAGCTAGCATCTAGGGCTGTGGTTTGGTGCTACTTGAGCCTTCTATGGTACTGTTTAGGTTCACTGTACTTGATAGACTTCTATATAACTTTCCCATCAGATTAGCTGTGATACTACTAGGCTGACAGTATTATAAATATTTGAGGACCAGGATCTATAATATCTGAAACAAATTTGGTGGCTTGGCAGTTGTGGAGCTGGACCATGTCTGTCAAAGAGTGTCAAGTGTGGCACTGGACTTCTGTAGCTTTAGGCAGCAAATGGAATCAGCTTCCACATTTTTCGGAGAATGTTCCAGAGATAACAGCCTAAAATAGACTACTTAAGAAGAGTAGGCAGCCAATTTCTTTTGGAGCTGAGGAGATGAGCCAGGCTGGATTTTTGTTTGTTTGTTTTATTTTATTTTATTATTTTTTTTTTTTGCTAGAAAGATGACAGGTGTAATCATTAGTTTTTTTTATAGCTCATTCACTTATGTGCTAATGAAAGCACTGTTCAAGGATCTGGGGATACAGCTGTGAGCAAAATGAAGCATTCCCACCTTTATGGGGCTTACACTTTTGTGCAGGAGAGAGACAAGAAATAAGAAAAAAGTTAGAAATAGGGAAAGGCCCACAAACACTATTTTAAAAAGACTTTTGTGCTACTAAATTCATTGCACCACAGTAGCCAAGCTCTGAAAACAACCCAAGAGTCCTAGAATAGACTTGGTAAAGAAATTGTGATACTTATACACAGTAGAATACTACTATACTATAAGAAAAAAAGCCCAAAGTATTCAATATACTACTAGATGGAAGGTATCATGTTGAGTGAAGTCAGTCAGAAGGAGGACAAATAGGCTGCAGCCACCATGATTAAACTGAGCCAGCTCTGTAGACTCACTCTTCTCGAATGAGATGTAAACCGAGTTGTGAAAGATTGTGGCTACATTGGCCCACACAGCACAAAGCTGGCCATCTCAGAAGGAGAGAGTGAGCCAAGCCCCTATCCCTGGCTGAAGCTACACTTGCTCCCTCCGTCACTCAGAATCACTCTTTCATTGTTGGCCTGCCTCATCACTGACCTTCTACAATTCCCTGTGGAGATGCCTATCTGACCATACTTCAAGTAGGCTGGTTGTTGGGCTAATGTCACCAGGGCTTTTTAAATTTTGGGGGGGGGGCACACCTGGTGTAGGTGCTCAGGGGTTACTCCTGGCTAGGCACTCAGAAGTCGCTCCTGGCTTGGGGATCATATGGGACACGAGGGGGGGTGGATCGAACCGCTGTCAGTCCTCGGTTAGCCGCGTGCAAGGCAAATGCCCTACCACTGTGCCATCGCTCCAGTCCCTTCACCAGGGATTTTTTTGGGGAGAGCAAGTGTAGACATCCTCCACCCATATCTCTGTTCTTCTGGGAAAAACCTGGTAGCTATAACCATGCCCATAAACACAGTTGCCATATTCATATCTGCCTTCTTCCAGGAGGCTCTGCAGCTGAGTATATGCCCCTAAAATTCATAGTATTACAGCTTTGAATTTATGGACAACTATATTTCTTTCATGCTGTCATACCTAAAGGAACACTCTAATTTAACAAACTGGGAATATAACAACAGTAGCTTAATAAAACTTTTGCCATTGTATTAATGACTTATTGGTGATACAATAATTTTCAAAAATGAGCTTGCCACTGTACTTTTCTTTCTTTCTTTCTTTCTTTCTTTCTTTCTTTCTTTCTTTCTTTCTTTCTTTCTTTGTTTCTTTCTTCTTTCTTTCTTTCTTTCTTTCTTTTTTCTTTCTTTCTTTCTTTCTTTCTTTCTTTCTTTCTTTCTTTCTTTCTTTCTTTCTTTCTTTCTTTCTTTCTTTCTTTCTTTCTTTCTTTCTTTCTTTCTTTCTTTCTTTCTTTCTTTCTTTCTTTCTTTCTTTCTTTCTTTCTTTCTTTCTTTCTTTCTTTCTTTCTTTCTTTCTTTCTTTCTTTCTTTCTTTCTGTTTTTCTTCCATTTTATTTTTCCCATGTTTTCTATTAGCTTTAATTTCACTTATTTGGAAACAAATTATTATTATGATCAACCATGCCAAATATATTACACATTTTCATTAAATAGATAAAACTTTCTTTTCTTAAGAAAGGAGGATAAATATAGAATACTAATTATTGTGTGTGATATAAAGAAATATAGTCAGGGAATTAAAAAAGAACCAAAGACAGTAGAACTGAGTACAGGAGAGGGGTAGGGTAGAGGGAGGAATGAACTTTGGTTAGGTTGGAGAATCTGACACAATAGTGAAGGGAGGCAGACACTCTGGTTAAGAGAGTAGTGTTGGAACATTGTCCACATGAAACCTTAGACAGTATTGTAAATCATGTGCTTCAAATAAAAATAGGTGTTTGTGCAAAGCAGAATGAAAAGATGGAGAAAATGAGGTATTCAAATGTTCAACAGGGAGGCAAGTTAAGCCCACTGAAAAAGCAACACCTCAAGACATGGACGAAGGGAAAGACAGAACTGGCTTCCCACTAGCGTGTAACAAATGGCCAGTACAGTGGTGCCAGAGCAGGATCCAGCAGTGTAAGAGGGAGAAGTTAGTGAGGGGAGAGCAGAGGAGAGAGACGGAAGGGTGGCAATGCAGATCAAGAACCCATGACTATTGTGAGGACTTTGTCTTTGATTGGGAGTAACATGGAAAGACAACTTGGAGGAGAGTAGTGGCCCATAATATGAACAGGATCATGATGACTGAGTCACAAATATTCTGCAGAAGGGTGAATCTGTAGAACTCTCAGAAACACTGTACAATGAGTTAGACCATAAGGAATGGTGACTTGGACCAGAATGATAGCAACAGAGGTGAGGGGAAATTGAGGGATGTGAGCTCCAGATAGATATCAAAGGCAGAATCAACAGCACTTGTATTGGATCAGATATGAGGTACAATAGAAGTGAATTAATTCCATGTGTGACTTAAGCAATTAAGGGGATGGAATTGCCCTCTTCACAGTTGAGGAAGCCTGGGATAAGCTGATTGGGGTAAAATGTTTGTTTGATTTTTGACATGCTGTATAGGATTTAGCGATCCATCAGGATTCATTGCAAAAGAGACAGTTCAGTAAATGTTTAAAGGAGACAAGGCAGCAAAACCTGGGAGGACTTAAGAGGGTGTTTGAAAGAATACTTAGCACCATGCAGAGCCAGGCGAGCTCAGACTTACCGAATTCCATCTGTCATCACAGACAATTTTCTTATGCTCCAGGGGCAAAGATGGGTGCTTCTTGATTCTAACATCTTCCCTCCAATGAACAGATAACTCATTGAGCCTTATATTGAACAGTATTTGCTTAATGAATGAAAGAACAAAACACACTAGACTCAGCAGGGGAAACTATTCTATCTGCCCTTATCCAAGACATGGTGTATTGGAACTTCCAGTTAACATGGTGTGTTGGTTGTCCAAGTGTGAAACCACCTGCATCAAAATCAGTAGGGTGTGGGGGTAAAGGAATAAAATATAAAATCTTGGTCTCTTTCCCAGATTTTCTCACTTTGCATTTCTACAGGGAGAAGCTGTGATCTCTGGATTTTAGATTCATTGAGTAATTCTTAGAAAACAAAAAGAATTCCTGACTAAAGAAGACCACTCACTCTTGGACTTTCTCTTTTTTTTTAAATACATAATTTCCTCAGTGGCAGATAATTCCCAGCTGTTATGTGGTGATCATCATGCTTTTATGGAGACATGTGCCCATCACCTAATTAAAGGCTGCACTAGTATGGAGAGAACCTGGCTCAGAGTCTTCCTGAGGTCAGGTAATGACTTCAGTAAAGAAGATCTGCCAGATCTTTGGGGTAAACTTTGCAGCTTGAAGACAGAAGTATGAGGGGACTTAGCCATGCCTACATTCAAAGTATTTGAGGGGTTTTTCAATCAGTAAACATGATTACTTTCAACATTCTCCAGAAATAATGTGATTTTATTCTCACCTATGACAGAATAGAAAGACACATAAACCCTTTCTCCCTCTACATTACTTAGCAGATTCATGTAAAAAAAAAACAGGGCGAAAAGCCACTCATCGACTTTCAGCCCTGGATGGAATGACCCAGTTTAGGTTCTTCTGCTAAAAAAAATCTGTCTAGTCCATAAGGATTAGAACCTTTGTTGTTCTTTGTTCAGAGCTGAGAAGCATGGCTGACACCCAGTAGTCACCCAATAAATGTTTGTAAAGGGTAAGTAAGTCCATTCCACTTCCTGCCCTGGGGAGCCATGCTCACACGCCTTTCCATGTGTGTAGTGTCTCTGATTCCTGGGGCTCACTTCTACATACCTCACTCCCCCTGACTTAACTAGTCCCAATATAAATCTATGCAGTTTTCACATAAGATATAACTTTCTGGTGACCCCATAAAAATTGGCAGAAATTCTCGGAAAGGATGATATTGTAATTAGTCTTGTGGGGGCTCCATGGAGGGATACATTTCACATTATTCATGTTTCCAGATGGGCTTGTGTCCCCAGGGCAGGCATTCCAGAACCTGTTCTCAGCCTTAAGTTTACTCCAAGAAACATAAATAGTGATTTAGGGCTTGATTGCTCCCACCAAAGGACCCCCTGTTTTTGGTGTGGAGTGGGGGGTGGGTGGAGGTAAAGGTGGCTGGGGAACAGGGTGAGGGGCAGTGTTCACAGGGAGGATACTGTATTGTGTGGGGAAGCAGGGAGATGCTGCCCTGTTTCCTTGGAGGATGAGAGCTTGGGGGGGGCCACTGGGGTGTGGGGGGTGAGAGAGGAGAGCTCTAGACGGAGTCGGCTGCATGATCAGACACTTCAGCCGCTTGGAGCAATGACAAAGCTCTGATGCTGCTCGCCAAGACTGGAATAGCTGTGGGGCTTCCCAACCTCTTCGGAGATGTCTTCAGTACCAAGGCTAGAGTCCAACTCAGCATTTAGCTGCTTGGAGGGCTGCCCTAAGATTAATTGCGGCATAAAAATTAATTGTGGAATTCATTTTGAGGGACTAGTCCTATAATATAGAGTTATATATACATATGTGTATATATAAATGTGTGTATATATATATATATATATATATATATATATATATATATATATAGTAAGGTACTTGCCTCACATGCAGCCAACTTAGGTTTGATCCCTAGAACCATATCTGGCTCCCACATTGCATCAGGAATGACCCCTGGATGCAGAGCTAGCAGTAACTCTAAACACTCTGGGTATGACCCAAAAAATTATTTTAATTATAGTTCAGGCAATCCGCTACAATAGTGTTCAAGTTTATGGTACTGCAAGTACAAGTACATAGTTTCTTCCCACTATCATCATTTACAATGTTCATGACCCTTCACTTCAATGCTATGTAATTCTGCTCAGACCCTCCTTTCCTCCCTCCATCCTTCCCATTCTTTGTTGATTGACAATTATTTTTTTCTGATTACTTTATTATTTCCCCTAGCATCACCCATATATTCTGGACCCTCCCACTTATGTTCTCCCTGCTGCTTCCTATTCAACATAGTGAAACCTATTTGTTTCCTGTCTTTTTTCCCCAACCTGGCACTCTCAAATCTGTGTTCTACTATCTGAGATTTAGTTTATTTCTATTGTCCAATCCCTTGATTTGTTTCTTTATCTATTACCACAAATTAGTGAAATCATCTTGTATTTGTCCCTTCTGCCACTGACTTATTTTGTACAGCAATAAATCCTCCAGTTCCATACATGTTGTTGCAAACTGCATAATTTTACTTTTTGTTTGTGACTGCAGAGTATTCCTCCCTGTAGCATTGCCACAATTTCTTTATACATTTCACTGTTGCTAAACATTAGGTTGCTTCCATAGCTTGGCCGTTATTGTAAGAACTAAACATCAACTCTTTCAACAAACATTGATTTATCAAGCTTCTAGGTTGGGCACTATGGAGAATGCCAAAGACAATAATAGGAACTCAGATCTCTGTGATCAGTGATGTTTTCTATGTTGTAAGGTCTCAGACTCAACTCATAGGTCAATGGTTGTTGAATGTTTGTTGTTTTTAGATCAGTATGATCAGAGTAGGTCTATCAGAGTATATTCTCAGGAGTTCCCAACCAGGAGTTCAGGTGATTTCCTGTTCTTAAGTTATGATGATCTAAAGTGTGAAAATCAACCAAGCACACAGCAGTTTTTGCTTCAGGTAAGATTCTATCAGAATTGCGTTATGAGCTCATAGGCTGGGCTTTTCATTGTTTGCAAAGACTTCAACGTGGATTTTTTTATTCCATTTCTACTACAACTCATTGAAAACTCTCCATTGATTTCCTGTTGCAATGGAAATCAAAGCCATGCCCACTCTGGGACCCACATGGCCTGAGGATTGGAGACAAGCTTATATAGAGACTTTAGAAACTCATTCTTCCCAGGGTTTGGCCCAAAACCCTTTCCACATGATTTCTGCGTCTCTACTTTCTCATTCCTCAGCGTTCATTTCAAACATTGAGGAGAGAAGATGTCTTATCTTTACCCTGCAACATCTCTTTACTGCCTTAGTATATGTTCTTATTTTTTATAGCCCAAATGGGAAGCAGTTTGTCTCATTTACTTGGTTGTACAGGTTTTTTTTTTTACCCAGCAGTTTTTACTAGAACTTGTTTGAGCAGAAGAGAGGAGACAGCACTTTAGTACTTGCGGACTGAATGCCTGTCACATTTCCTTAATGTCCAAAAGTTTTCTGGAGTGAGGCTCCTACTGTTGCCAGATTGTCAGGGGCTTGACAAAACACTTGAAAGCATGTTTGAAACTCTTGTGCCTGCACCTGTTAATAATGCTTTTGCACCCATTATTAATCAATGCTTAATATTTTTGCTAAATTGACTGGCACTAAATTAACATCAAGCCAGTGACAAAAACTGACAAGTGATTGAAGAATCCCATTGGTGGTACCAGACAAGCCCCACCCCCAGAAGACCTGTTGTTACTGATTGCTTGTTTATAAAGTGTCACCCCACATTTCCTTGGCTGAAAAATGCAGGGCTACAGTAGAGTGCAGGTGCATGGCATTTCCTCAGAGGAGACCTAGGTCATCTCGAGGTGGCCAAGTTAAACTGTGGTGATGGTAGTTAGTGGTGCCAGGGTCCTGTGCTTGATATCCTGGTGTGAGACTGAACGTCAAAGCCTTCGAGGCTGCACTTGTGGATGGACAGTCTCTATTTTCAGAGCTGACAAGGAGAAAATTAAAGTTTGCCTTGCTTGTTGGTGTCACACATGAATAACCAATTGCTTGGCAGCTAGTTAAAATTCATATTTCTTTTGTCAGGTCTTTAGCAACTGGGAAGATCGAGTTAATGTATGTCTTCCCTAGCTCTGCCCTCCAGATAACTAGCTAGCAGAATTTGCATTTCCTTTTCATACGTCTTTTCTTTGGTCTCGTCTCTTTGACAGCACAATATGGTATCATCTTCACAAAAGTGGCATATTATCTTCACAGATGTTCCATGTTGCAACATATTTGTTCTTCTATAAACACAGAAGCATAAACAGGTACTTTGTACATATCTGATCCCCACTTTTATTTTTGGACCATACCAGGTACTGCTGAAAGGTTCCTCCTGGCTTGGAATTTGGGGGTGGCTTGTGATGGTGCTGGGGAAAGTGCATACTGCTTCAGATCAGATGCCAGCTCCTGTCTGCCAAGCATGCACTCAGCACATGGAACAATATGCAGCCTTCTCCAGCCCTTCTAATAAATTATGGTCAAAGATTGTTTTCTTTGTCTCAGAGGAACAATCAAAGAGATAAAAATAGATCTGACAAGTACTGGGAATTAGTGAGTTTTCTGATCGCTTTTAGGAAGGGAAGTTCTAAGCCTTAATAAACCTGCCTTTGCCATCTGCATAGATTCACACAGATTGCTGTTTGTCCAGTTGAGTCACTTTTGAAAATGAAATCCTCTAAACACGAGCGTTTTTAACGCAGTAGTGGAAATCTTTTTTTTTCCTCCTCAACTAGTCAGAACCCTCAGATCTCAGAGCTATGGGAAACAGGCAGCCTTTGCTCCCACCACCACCATTTCTCACATCTTCTCTTCCCCCCTCCACAACCAACATCAAACTGCAGCTAAGCATCACTTACTAGCAGCTGGATCCACAGAGCTCTGCACAACTCCAAAATAACTGAGCAGGGAATTAAGAACTGCCTCTGGGTTTCACAAACAAATGCCTCAGGAACATGACTGGTCATCACCCCAAACGAGGGATGAGAACCAAGAACCGGATATGAATTTTTCTCACCCTTGAGCAACCCATGAGAGATATTCTAAGGATTGAAGGAAATTTGTTTCTGACCCCAGGGTCACAGAAAAACTCACTATGAATTTTAATTGGCTGTCAAGTCACTGCTAATTCATCTCTGACTGGCAATAAGAAAAAAATTAAGTGTTAAAGAAATGAATTTCATAGGAAGATTTTTTTTCTTCTTTGCATGAACTGGATCCTATAGCTGCTGAAAGTTTAACTGAGGGGATGGTAAATAAACACATAGGGTCAGACAGTTGCTTGTAGAACTCCATGCCTGGAAAACATCAGTACTCACTGTGGCTGACAAATTCTTTTATGCTGACAGGGAGTTATCCTGTTACTGCCCAAAACTAGTCCAGTCATTTTGTGATTTGAGGCAAAGCCTACAAGGACTACCAAGTTGTACTTGATGAATAAAACCAACTTCCCTTGTAGTTTGAGAAGCTGAACCCCCATGTCTCTGGCCTCACTTCCTGTCTGTGCAGAGTCTAAGGGATTCATTTTCATGGCCTTACTTTTTCTTTCCTTTCTACCTTCCCCCCATTTTTCCTCAGGACTCTTTTTCTCTTTAAATTCACATTTTCTTTATCCATCTTGATATCTGTTACATAGATACATTAAAATGTGCTTGAAAAATTCACAGTTGAGTCATCAGACATCTGAATTCCTGTCAAGAAAGTGCTCCTTCCTGGGTGACAGAACCTGCCAGACTGTCTGCACACCACATGCCTCCCCACCACCAGGCCCTTCTCTACCCTTATCATTATGGCTTCAAAGATAAACTCTCAGACTTGCTTGTTGCTAGGTGAAAACTGAGGAGCCCAGTTTCTAAGTAAGAGTCTCCATGTGGGTTCTAGCCCTTTTCAAAGAAAATCATAGCCTCATTTTGCTCTAGTCACATGTTCACCTCTGATCTCAATTGTGAAGCCTAGAACAGATGGAACTCCATTTTGTTGACCAATGTTAAGTTTCTATTTAGGGCTAAAAAAGACTAAGTTTTTATTAAGGGGCCAAGTTTCTTCTTTTTTGAGGGGGCATACCCGGTGACTCTCAGGGGTTACTTCTAGCTATGTGGCTCAAAAATCATTCCTGGCTTGGGGGACCATATAGGACTCTGGGGATCGAACTGAGGTCCATCCTGGATCAGCTGTGTGCAAGGCACTATCCCTCCGTAAAGGCCAAGTTTCTATATAGACTCCAAGACTTTTAGAGACCACAAGCACCACCCTGAGACATCTGGTGAGAGTAGATAAACTGCCAAGGCCACTCGAGAGTTGTGGGAAAGTCCCCTAGATGTTAACCATATGGTCACTATACAAGGTAACTTCCCTGTGCCAACCCTATATAATCTGGGCATTATCCCACAGTGGGATTGCTTCCTGTGGGAGATGGCCCTGACAGGAGAGTTTGGGGCTTGTTAGTTGACCGAATAAATTCCTGCTTTGCTTTATTCTACTTGTGTGGTCTCATCCTTTGACTCTGGACCCTAATGCCAACCATGCTCCCTGTACACTGCTCTCTCCTTGCTAGTCAACTTCTGCATTTGCTTACTGCTACCCTTCCACCATCCAATAGTATTTCTTAAACCCTGCCTAGTTTTCTCTCATTTACATCCAACCCCACTGTCGATCATCTATGTGACTCCTTCCTTTCACCAGGAAGTGTTTCCAGGTTAAGATCTTTGCCCTCTTTGTGCTCTATTCAGATACAATAGTTAGATGGTCTGAATGCAGCCTTACATATGTCAGCTTACTTGAACTAAGAAGCATTAGAGTCCCTCTTCTGGCTAAATAAAATAGTCTCTCCCTACTACAAAAAAAAGTCTCTCTGAGGAAGGCTGCATAATCACTGTTAGGTTCATGCTAACAACTGATTGATAAAACAAAGAGACCACTTGGCAATGTGAATCACAAAGCAGGGTTTATTAAGCCAGCATGCTGGGATCCAACTGCTCCTGACCAACAGGATGTAAGTTAAGCCCCGAGCTTGGGATCCATAGAGTTTTTATAGTCACTTACACCATGAACATTGTTCACTTAGCCTCAGGAAACAGCAAAGGATACACATTTTGCATTACACAAGTAACATAATTCAAATAGATCAAGGCACATCCACGAGGCCTAATGTGGGAGAGTGGCCATAGATAATTGTTTCTGGGGGCACCATAGGCATCTATTAATATTAGTTTCAGTGCCTCCCCCATGCCCCTTCTGGGAAAATTGGTAGGCTCTATTTCCTCATGTCAGCCTGACCTCTGGCAATGTATATAAGCATTAAGGCATAGTTAAAGCATAGCCTAGGGCCTAACTGGCCAGGCATCTCAGTCAGTGTCTGTGAATGTGAGGTTGGCATGTGCCCACCTGTTTTTATACCACCACCCTGCAGGTTCTGAAAGGCTGTGTTTACCCCACTGGTCCTGCTCTTATGTGTATGTGTCTTCCCATATTTACAAGGGTTTGACTCAGAAAACTCAAAAAAAGACTCTTTTCCTCCACTCTGAAGAGGTGTTGTTCATGTTAAGTCCTTCCCCCATCACATCCTCTTAGCCATTAGGCCCACAAAACTATAGGAACCCTTTGTCTAGAGTTTCCTCCAGAATCAAGTACCCTGACTTCTTTACTGATTCACAGAATTCTCCCATATTGTATGCATGTGCCACAGGGGAAATGGAGCAGGTAGGAGACACTTTCTTGATTCAGCCTCTCCCTCACACTATTGAAGGACTGTCAAATTCATTATGGTTCCTTGTGTTTTGTTTGGTTAGGTGGTTTTTGGACCACATTCAGTAGTGCTCAGGGCTCGCTCCTGGCTCTGTGCTCAGGGATCACTCCTGATAGTGCTTGATGTACCATAATGGGATGTCGGGGATTGTTTGTATGGAAGCAAACGCCCCACCCACTGCACAATGGCTCCGTTCCTAGTTCCATGTTGTATTAGTAGGTGACTCTGACATTTGACAGCTCAGGTCTCTCTCCCAGATCAACTGAACTCCTTGAGAGTCATGGACACAAGTTTTAGGAATTAAATTTCAGAGGAAGTCAGTTGGAAGATCTAAAAAGCTGTTTTTTTCCTGATCAGATAAGAAAAGAATGAGAAGTGAGGAACACAGGATATTCTGTCTTTGTCCCACCTTAAATACAGATGTGATGGTTGGAGATGTAGTTGCTTTTATGTGAATATAAAATCTCCTTAAAGATGCCAAGAAGAAATGTGGGAAAAGGTTGGGTTCTTGAAATCACTGTTGAGCCAATTCAATCACCTTAGGATGTCTGTCCTTGTACTTTTTGCATAAGAAATGTTAACTTCTTGTAGTGGTTTAAAAACAAAGGTTCACAATTTCTTTGCTTTCATTTTCATTCGAAAGAAAAGACGTAATTTTTTGTAATTTCTTTTCCCTTAATTATGAATCAGTTTTAGTTCATTGCTTCTAACAAATACAATAAGATACATTAAACATGATAAGGCTAGGGCATAAAGGTAATCTCTCCCTCTCTCCTGCCTTCACTCTCTCCTCTCTCCCCTTTCTCTCCTCTTTTTTCCCTGTCATTTTTCTTCTCCCTCCTCTCTGTCTCTCCTGCTTCTCTCTCTCTCTCTCTCTCTCTCTCTCTCTCTCTCTCTCTCTCTCTCTCTCTCTCTCTCTCTCTCTCTCTCTCTCTCTCTCCCTCTCCCTCTCTCCTCTCTCTCCTGCTACTCTTGAGAGCCCTTAACTGACATATTGAAATCCAACTGTACTGAAGTCACCATTTCATCTTGTCATCTTGTTCATGCAGCTGCTGGAAGTCTGAGAAAAGGCTGTAAATAAACACAAACTCGGGATAAATAGCTGAAATGTTGAGTACTGGGTTTAGATTACTTAAGATCTAGCATGAATCATTCTAGGGGGAATAAAGGGGGGGTAATGAATGCAACTAATTAGCCTGCTAAGTCTTCTCTGTAACTAGAGGATATTTGGTTGCAACTAGAAAGCTGAGGTAATTATCTCTTTATTATGTGTGAGTCTTATTTACATGATCACATGGGCCTTTGTGGCTAGTTAGCACAGATAAATGGACACTCAGCCTATGACAACATGATGCCTTTAGGCCCAGAGCTTCCTTTTATTATAACACCACAAGTTTCATTCCTGGTAATTTTATGTGGCTACCAAGTCTAGAAACAAAAACAATAATATTGCATTATATAATGCTAATAAGCCATGTAGTATGCAATTATGTAGAGGCACCTTTATCAAAGGGAAAGATACTAGCGTATCTTGTGAGTCGAGCTCTGCCTTTTCTGAGCTCTGTCTTAGATGTCCAAAAGTGGCCTACTAGAGCCATAGCCTATTAGTGACATGAATAGCAGGTCTTAGATGATGGAGCTAGAGGTGAGCATATGATTCAAGCAGGTCCCATGACATTCATCCTTCCCTGAGCAGCAATGGGGAGACTGTTGGTCTATCTCTGCTAATGCATGGAATGATCACTCATGAGCTCATTAGCTATGGTTCAGTGTTATGGGAAGGAAGCAGAGGAAATGGGATTCTGGTGTCAGAGAAAGGGGCAGTTGAGAGAAAGAGAGGTAGATAGATAGAAGATATCTAGAGAGACAGAGACAGAGATATACAGAGACAGAAAGAATGAGCATCTGTGATGCTCTCCATCCTGAACTACAGCCCTGGCAGAGGTCGGCCTACCCTCCTGCTTTTGAAGCCTTGTCATACTTCTGTGTCCTAGTACCAAATTCTTTCTTGGTGCATAAGACAGACTTAACTGGCTCCTGTTACCTGCCAATAAATCTACCTAATATAATGGTAAACTATTAAATTAGAGGCTGGAGAGATAACATTTTATGTAGCTGACCCTGGTTTAATCGGGGCCCTACATATTGTCCCCTAAGCACTACTAGGAATGATCCCCAAGCACAAAACCAGGAGTAAGTCTTGTGCATCACCCAGTGTGGCATCAAAATAAAAAATTTAAAAATAAATAAACTAATAAGTCATTTTTATTTTTTGCTTTCAAAGCAATAAGCTGAGGCTGCTATAATTAATAAATACATATTAAAGAGACTCAGAAATTTATTACTGTGTATTACTGTGTTTATTACTGTGTATACTTTCATTGAATAGAGGAGAAATGAGTAAGTCCCTAAGGTGGCTTGGAATCCACCTTAAAAACTATCTTAATGGAGGTAGGCAGGAAGGAGTGTGGATCTTTGAGAGGACAGTTATGGGGAGTATTTGGAAATGAGGTGAAAGGCCCTTGGAAGAACAGGTATTTGGGAGGATGAGCATTTGTTCAGAATTTGCCTGGATATGCTGCTGCTGCTGCTGCTGCTGCTGCTGCTGCTACTGCTGCTGCTGCTGACTTCTAGCTCACTCCATTGCCAGGGTGCATTCATCCTTAGCTAAATGAATTCCTGGAGGAGACAACACTGTGCTTTTATAGGTTTGATATGCAAGTGGAAGAGAGCCATCACATAAAGCCTTTCCTCACATTTGTTTTTCAAATGCCTTTATCCCCAAACAGACAAAATATCTAGGCTGCATATTTGAAGACAATATATTATGTTCTACTTTAACTCTCATTTCCTCAGAAAAAGCCAATGGGTCAGAAGTCAGCATAAAGTGTAGGAAAGATGGAATCCGTGGTCATTCCAGGGGATGCCAATGAGGAGCACCCTGTTCTAGAAGAGCACCCCAAGCATGTCTGACATGCTTGTCAGGCACAGATGGCAGTGCCCCCTTTCTGTAGAGCAAGGACAGTTCTTTCTCTCAGGACATGGATATTTTTTCTCTTGAGGTTTCTTGTTGACATGCTTTTGTTCCAGAATCAAATTCAAATCCTCACACTCTAGTGTATCTTCACCCCGATAAAGTCAGCGTCTGGGTTCATGACAGAAAAGTTTTCGTTTACTGATGGAGTGGAGCAAACATCCCAAAAGGTCTCTTCAGTTAATTTAGGGGCTATTTAATAAAATTGGGTCTAGAGGAAGAATGGAAATTACCTTCAAAAATAATATTTATATAACCTGCATTATCACATGCAGGCATGGTGATATCTTTTCTTGTGATATAATCCTCCATCAATTCATTTATTCTTTCTTAATGTATCTAATTTTTAATACATCATGCAATCTATAGTTAATCAAATAAATTTACTTGAGTATATAAAGTAACTGATTGCATATGAGTTGACATATAAAAATATACATCACTTAATCACTTCATTAATGCCCTATTTTATATTTTGGCACTGGAAATATACCTATCTACTCAGGATTTTCTCCATATACTCATATTTATTATTTGTTTGTTGCTGTCTTACTTTCTTTTTGTTATACTATTCTGCTTTCAATCATGCACCTTGATAATGAATGTATGTTTTACTTCAAATTCATATATTATGTAATTTTATGCATTTTATAAGTTTAAAAGGTCATTTAATTAGATTAAAATTTCTGGTACTAAAAATGATATTTATATGTAAATCTCTCCCCTAATTGGCCTAATCTTTTTTTTTTGTCTCTTCTTAAACTTAAGTTGTAAGGTAAAATTAGTTTATAAGAGTAAAATGTTGGGCCAGGGATATAATGCTTTGTATATAGCCTACTTCAATTCAATCTCTGGCACTGCATATGGTCTCCAGCATATTACCAGGAGTGATCCCTCAGCACAGAGCTAGGAGTACCCCTGAGTAGCCACAGGGTATAGCCCAACACCACCAAGTGTAAATGTTTATCTATTTAAGGGGGTATAATATTAGCATACCATCCCTATCATTAAAGTATAATAAGCCCCTTTCTTCCCCTACATTCCTTTATTCTGCTCTATCCCCTCCATCATAGGTTACCTTAGTTCTGTTGTCAGAGTCTAAAAGTTTGCTTTATTGAACATTGTTTATTACTTTTCTTTAATTTTTCTATACAACCTCTGAGTGAAATAATTTAGTATTTGTTAAT
Source organism: Suncus etruscus (assembly GCF_024139225.1). Taxonomy (NCBI): domain Eukaryota; kingdom Metazoa; phylum Chordata; class Mammalia; order Eulipotyphla; family Soricidae; genus Suncus; species Suncus etruscus. Next base: position 118,721,112 of record NC_064851.1, read on the forward strand.
CCCCAATGTATTTTGCTTAGCATATTTTCCAGTTCTAATTCATGTTGTAGCAAAAAGCAAGGTGACTTCATTCTGTCTTGTAACTGAGTAATATTCTGTTGTGTGTATGCACCACAACTTCTTTATCCACTCATCCATAATGGGTGGTTATGTTGTCTCCAGATTTAAAATAATGGCTATAGTACTGCAATAATCTTTTTCCAAAGGAAAAAGAAGAATTTACATATGTATAACCCTTTTTTTGGGAACCTTTTGGTTTGTTTCCTTGACTGAAATTCCCCTACCTTTTCCCAGTATTCTCTGCTCTAGCTAAAGCTATATAAGTATAATCTTTAAAACCTCGTGAATAAGTTGCTCAGCTTTGTTGGTTCTCTATGATCTAATATTTATACAAGGTATAAATGTCATTAATACTTTTCTCCTATCAGTGTGTCTAATAGCTCCTTAATTACTTGTCTAGACTCTGAAAAACACAGAGGGACATGGGATCATGTCTCATTCTTTTGTGGGCTGGAATAGATGTCTAAATTGGTGCTCAGGAGATCTGGGGCCTCACTAGCGATTGTTGGCCAACAGGGCTGGCAGTTTAATGCAAATTATTGAGGAGCCCCTGGGATTATCTGGGCCACCTCAGAGGTGCTCAGGGGTCTCCAGGGCCACTAGGTGATGCTCCAAGGTTGCATCCAGGAAACTTGGGAGACCATGTGGAACTGAGAATTGAACCAGGGTTGTTGCAGGGAAGGCATGTACTGTACTGTTCTCTGACCCCTGGTATTTTTAGTGGTTAGTAAAAGGGAACAGAAGGAGGATTTTCATTTTTTTGTAATATCCCTTATAAGAAAATATATTTATAAGAAATATATATCCCTTATAAGAAATGTATATTTCTTATATTTGATATTATTATGATGATGGCACAAAAGGTAAGTGGGATAGCTAAAGATTCAAAACCCAAGTGTAAAACAGAATCAAGGAAAAAAAATTTACAGAGCCTGACAGGAAGCAGCAGGGAGGAAGCTGTAAATGCTCCCAAAGGACCAGGACCTTGCCCTAGAGCCAAGTAGCTTCTCTAGAACAGGACAGGAAATGAATTGGTTATGAGCTGGGTTAATTGATCGAGTGTACAACAGATGGAATGACTGACACAATGAAGATGAGAAAATGAGATTACCTAGAGAGAAGACGACATGACTCTGTGTCTGTCAAATTTCTATTATCAATCTCCTTGAAATTTGTTCACTCTGATTTGAATAGGCTGGAGTCTCTGGATATAAAAAAATGCATTTCTCAGAGCTTGTCTGGCTCTCACATTTTCCCTTTGTTTCCCACCACAGTCACTTGGGGATTGAAGCAAACAATCACCTGAACACGGTCAAGTCCATTCTCCTGGGTCAACCAGCTGCACATAGCACAAGGCAGGAGGAAGTCTGTTCTATCTGCCCAGCTCGTACTGGTAGCCCATTCAGAGACCACAGGAAACTCCCACCTTCCATTACAGTCTCTGTAGTAAAAGACTCCATCAAATTTGAAGTCAGGTTAGTTGTTTTTTTTTTCCCCATCTTATTAACAATAGAACATCCCACCACTCCAGTAATTACAGACCTATTCCTGAAGCAATCAAATTGCTTATTTGAAAGAAGGATGGTTTCCTTTCCCTAATGAACGTGAGCAGTTCCCTAGAGCCCGAGGGTGATGTGTCTAAATGACCCACAGTGACAAAGAAAAGCGATTATAAATAAATGACATAGCACAGCTCCATTCTTCAAAAATCAAGGCATGATCAATTTGAGAGACATTCATAGAGTGATGGGACTCAGGAGAATTGGTTTTAATTATTCTGCCCTAAGGAAAATGATACTTTGTTCTTCCCACTGTTCACAGAAGCTCAAAGAGGCTGAAAACATGACGGGTTTCATCCTCCTCAAACACAGACAGACACAGTTCACCCTCGCTGTTTTTCAAGAAATGACATGGAGGTCCAGGGAAGGTAGTTTCTGTTTATAGCAGAATCTCGCAAAGCTTCTACATTATCATAGTCACCAGATATTAATGTTTCCCTTCTATTTAACTGCCCCTAATGAGTATATTTGAAAATCTACCAAAGGAAAAGAAATCAATGGGAAATGTTTACAGAAAATGTTTCTTCACCCTTTAAGATTCTTTCAGCTGGGATTCAAGAAATGTTCAGGCCAAGGATTGTAGCTCAAAAGACTTGAATATATATTTTATTGATGGGAACCTGGGGTTTAATTCCTGGAATTTACTGAATAGTCTCTCCCAAACACTGCTTGGAATAATCCAGCTGCCAAAATGGCTCATTTGAGGGGGGCTTCTTTTGGAACTTCTTGAAGACTATGAAAAAGAACGCAGTGAACTTTTAAAAAATTATTAGAAGTTAGATGTATATGGGAGCCCACATCTAGTTTAAATATGGCTTATTTGGGGGTCAGGAAATAGTGAGATGGTGCAGGAGAGGATGCTTCATTTTGGCATCTGTTTGGAGCAATGACTGTCAGCTAACATGATAGTTCTTGAGTTAAGGGGCTTGGGACAGCAGAGATCGGAGTTGATGGGGTGGATAAAAAAAATCATCGAAATGATTCTTCTGTCAGAGTAGAATGCCCTGATATGAGGCTTTTTGTAATACAAAAAAAGTTACTATTTGACACAGATTCCCATCTGAAATCAAAGGCTGCCCAGAGCATCACATTTCTGGGGGATCGAACTATGGTCCATCCTGGATAAGCCCAGTGAAAGGCAAATGCCCTACCACTATGCCACTGCTCTGCACCCCCCCTCGCATTAATTTTTATGGTTATTGTCTGGGACCACCTTGAGAAATCAACTTGTTATTCTTTTCTGTTTCTAAAAAAGATAAGAAAAAATGAATCAATTTGAAATTCATAGGTATGAGCCTGCAGAGTTTCCCACAAGATAAACTAAAAATACCTCTGGCTTACATATATTCTATTTCTATTTCTAGAAGTCTTTCCTGCAATATTGAGTCATCATAACTTCTTAGATGATGTCTGGATTCTGGGTATCATAGACCATTGTGCTGCATTTTCACACCAGCAGCCGGACAGCATTTATAACCAGCTGGCAAAATGCCACCTACCCAACCCCAGTTCAGAAAAGACTTGTTTCTGCTTATTTTTAAAAGTAATGAACACAGAAACTACTAAGAATTTTTTCTAGAATTGGACTCTAGGTTTTTGAAGGAAATTAACTAATCACATTGACCAAATCAGTAACTTAAGTAAAACAGTTTAACTGATGACCAGGTTAATCAAACAAATCAGTGGTTCTTGCTCAGGGTTTGTGTGTTGGTTTGTTTGGTTTCGACATGCTCTAGGCCTACTTCCAGATAGGCCAACCAGACAATTGTGCCAATGTGGATGATAGATTTTAAAAGGTGGCCTCTGTGAAGAATTAGATGGAGTTAAATGGGTTAAGCTTACTAGAAGGGAAAAAAGAAAAGAAAGGAGAAGGCTATTCCTGCCAGGGAATGATGTCTCTAAAGAAAGTGATTATGTGAAGGGGGTCCCTCTAGGCCTAGGAACAATTAGTTCTTAGAAAATTAGAGGACAGCCTTGGTGCTTTCAGGGGTTCAACTGGAACAGGTGTCTTCCGTCCCTTAGGAACCCATCATTCTTTCCAGCTTCTCATTTTTTGGATGCTTGCCTCTGCAGGGTAAACCCCGACCCTTGAGAGTTAAAAGTTTCTAGTCACAGAGACTCTGAATAATTGGATTCTTGGAAGACATTCCTTTTGTAAGACTCTACCACATATTACTTCCTGGGGGCATTTTCTGTCCAAAAAAAAATTCTTTTTCCTTCTGAGAAAAGTCTGGAACTAAGATGCCAGTTTTCTTAAAGTGGGTGATTGGGAAGCGATATGGATTTTTTCTTTTCCTTCTGTCACCTATTTGATTTTCTCAGGAGACCATGAGAGTGGAAGAGGATCACTGGGTCGAATCCCTCAAAACTCCGACGGGCAGGGGCAGTGGTCTTCCGGATGAATGGCTGCAGTGCTATAAGGCAGAGACATCAGTGGGAGGAAAGGGGGAGAGTGGGCACAAAACAGAAGTGACATAGAAGAGCCGATAAAAAGATGTGTTTATTAGAAGGAGGAGATGTGTTTATTCTAGGGCGCTGCAATTAAACCAAGGAAGACAGTCTGACAGAGAGGTAATGAGAGATTGGAATGTATGAGGCAAGATGAATCAGCCTCTCTCTGCTATGTGGGGTCGGGTAGAGAGAAGAGAAAGTGGGAAGAGGAATTCTTGTCGTCACACAGGAAAGACTGTTTTTCTTTTCAGAGTAGAGCATCTCCACCTTAGGAGAGAAAGTTCAGACATTGTCTATTTTGACCACTGAGGTTGAAATCTCTCCAGTGGGGAGAACCAGGTTTGGGAAATTGCCCCTAAAAATGCCCTTGGGAGAAGCTGAGCTGAGAGAGTTTGGCTGGGCCCAGGCACAACTTTTAGATTTCAGAGTCTAATAGAGGATGAGGCCTGACAACAAGGAGAAGAAAAACATAGAAGGTCTTCAGAGGGGCTTTGGGAGAGGCTAAAGTTGACAGAAAGATGAAGAGGTGAAGCCACTAAACGAAGGGAAAGAAGATATTGGGGGAAACTCCTGTAGGACAATCTAACTCCATATACCTAAATCCCATTGAATGTTACAAACCTCTGTGACCACAGTCAGCATCTATTATTTTCAAAGTTCACATTACTATAGAAAAAGCCATCATTTCCACAGAAAAATGAAGCAGTAACCAAATGGTAGAAATGGAGTTTTGTAATACAATACAAAAATCCCTTCCTTACATCTATATTCATTGCAGCACTATTTACCATAGCAAGACTCTGGAAACAACCAAGATGCCCTTCAACAGACAAATGGCTAAAGAAACTGTGGTACATATACACAATGGAATATTATGCAGCTGTCAAGAGAGATGAAGTCATGAAATTTTCCTATACATGGACGTACACGGAATCTATTATGCTGAGTGAAATAAGTTAGAGAGAGAGAGAAAAACGCAGAATGGTCTCACTCATCTATGGGTTTTAAGAAAGATGAAAGACATTCTTGCAATAATAATGTTGAGACACAAAAGAGAAAAGAGCTGGAAGTTCCAGCTCACCTCAGGAAGCTCACCACAAAGAGTGATGAGTTTAGTTAGAGAAATAACTACATTTTGAACTGTCCTAATAATGAGAATGTATGAGGGAAATGGAAAGCCTGTCTAGAGTACAGGCGGGGGTCGGGTGGGGAGGAGGGAGATTTGGGATATTAGTGATGGGAACGTTGCACTGGTGATGGGTGGTGTTCTTGACATGACTGAAACCCAAACACAATAATGTATGTAATCAAGGTGTTTAAATAAAATATATATATATAAAGAAATGGAGTTTTGTTTTCTTTGGAAACCAGTGAAGGCAGCCAGATGGGATGCAGCAGAGAATGTGTCAGTATTGGATGGAGAAACATAAAGGCTTCCTGGACACTTGGTGTCAGATTAGAAACTGTAGGTCTGAAAATGGGGAACAGGATCCAGTGGTGGGCCCTCCTGATTTTGTGAGTCACCAGCTCAGCAATGTCCAGCTTTGAGCAGTGGTGAATTTGTGCTGAAATGTAACTTGTGGCTGCAGAGATCAGCTCCCGTGAAATAAGAGGGACACTTGTCCCTTAATGAGAAACTTATTCTCATTGAGATGTAAGCATGAAACATCTCTTTGGAGGAAAAAAGTTTTTTTGGTTTTTGATTTTTGGGTCATACCCAGTGGCGCTTAGGGGTTACTCCTGGCTCTGTGCTCAGAAATGGCTCCTGGCTGGCTCAGGGGATCATATGGGATGCCGGGGTTCGAACCACCATCCATCCTGGATCGGTTATGCGCAGGCAAACGCCCTATCACTGTGTTATCTCTCTAGCCCTCTTTGGAGGAAATTTGACAGTACTTATCACAGTTTTAACTGGCACATCTTCCAAGTCAATGATTTCTCTTTAAGGAATTTGCTCTGGAAACATATACACGAGAGTGTAGAAAGATGTAAATCCTCGGAAGTGGTTTTGGTTTTTTGAGGGGAATGTTGACATATCAAATGGCATTTGGGCTCTAGTCACAGCTTTTTGCTATGGGGTCTCTCCCAACAATGCTTGGGGAATCATGTGGTGCTAGATACTGAACGTGGGCCTCGTGCATGCAGAGAATGTGCTTCAGCTCTTTGAGCTTTTTCCATAGTCTATCAAGGAAGGTTTTATTGTGTTGTTTGTTTGTATGTAAAACCAATGGGTCAAATCCCATGCACCATGTATGCAAGGCATCAACTCTAGTGTATGCAGACACATCCAAATCATAGCATGATTTATAACCGCAAAAACACTGGAAACAGTCTGATTGTCCATAATTAGAGAAATAGTCACAGGAATATTTTGAAATTGAACAAAAATATCTCTATGTATTGAGTATTTTTTTTCATGGTTTTGGGGATCAAACACATATAAGACCTCTGCAATGACTACATCCCTGGTCCCTGTTTTTTTTTTTTTTAGTTCATAATAGATTCATTCATTTATCCATAAGCCATTGCCAAATGTATAAACTGGCCACCAGGTGTATTTGGTGAACAGTCACCTCTGCCTTGTTCCAAGACATCTCATATGTCTCAGAGGGGATCCTGTACCCACTTAGCAGTGAACCCCACTGCCCGGAAAAACAAATGCAATTGTTATAGTTGTATGTACAGGACTATCATACTTACGTTTCTAAAAGCTCTTCAAACTAGGTTCAGAGACTATCATGAGTCACAGAGACAGTGCAGTTGAGTTGAGTTAAAAATCTCAGATCCAACATGGACATAGATCTGTGTCTTTGGACAAGTCTTTGTCCTTGGGGCCTTCTCTCCCCAGGAGTAAGTCAGGGAAAATAACAGTTCTGCATGGAGAAGATGTGAACAGTGGCACTGAGGATGAGCCTGGCTGTTGCTATGCCATGTGATTTTTTTTTCTTCTTATAGTCAAAATTCTAAACCTATTTCTTGATTAAGGAACAGTCCTAAATACAACTTTCCAGTGTCATTCCCTTCAGGCCAGGAAATATCTTGCACCTTATTTATGTAAAGGCTGCAGGTAGGCCTTGTGCTGTAGTGCAGCCCATGGGGTCCTCAATCTTGTAATTCTCAAAGGCACAGCAGAAGCCTGGTTTTCCAGTTGACACACAATTCTAAGAGATGCATGTCTGTGAAGTAATTATTTTGGAATTACTTTTAAATCAAGAGTCTTTGGGGGGAATTTGTAACATAAGTGGAAGGGTCTTTGTGAAGTTGAGATATTTAAGGAATGGAGAAAGAGAAGAAGAAAGGGAAGGATGGGGAAAGAAAAAAGAAAAAAGAAGGGAGGAAATGAAAAGAAAAGCAAGAAGAAATTGGAGACCCAAACTGGTTAAGAGACAGGAAAGAAGCAGAGAAAAGTGGAGAAGAGGAGTCAGTGAGCCTGGGATTATTGTTATAATTGCAGCCTCAGCTCTCACTGGTTCAAGAATGAGCCTGTATAAAGCGTTTCAACCAAAACTTAGAATGAAGGATTTAAGAAACCTCTTTTCCTCTTTTCTTCCTTCCTTCCTTCCTTCCTTCCTTCCTTCCTTCCTTCCTTCCTTCCTTCCTTCCTTCCTTCCTTCCTTCCTTCCTTCCTTCCTTCCTTCCTCTTCCTTCCTTCCTTCCTTTCTTCCTTCCTTCCTCTTCCTTCCTTCCTTCCTTCCTTCCTTCCTTTCTTCCTTCCTTCCTTCCTTTCTTCCTTCCTTCCTTCTTTCCTTCCTTCCTCCTTCCTTCCTCTTTCTCTTTCTTCATTCTTTCTTTTTCTTTCTGTTTCTTTTCTTTCTTTTTCTTCTCTCTTCCTTCCTTCCTCTTTCTTTCTTCTTTCTTTTCATTTTCTTTTTTCTCTTTCTCTCTTTCTTCTTCTTTCTTTCTTTTTTCTTTCTTTCTTTCTTTCTTCTTCTTTCTTTCTTTTCTTCTTTTCCTTCTTTCTTTCTTTCTTCTTTCCTTTTCTCTTTCTTCCTTCCTTCTTCTTCCTTCTTCTTTCTTTCCTCTTTCTTTTTCTTTCTTCCTTTCTTCCTTTCTTTCTCTTCTCTTCTTCTTTCTTTCTTTCTTTCTTCTTTCTTTCTTTTTCTTCTTTCTTTCCTTTTTCTTTCTCTTTCTCTTTCTTTCTTTCTTTCTTCTTTCTTTCTTCTTTCTTCTCTTTCTTTCTTCTTTTTTCTTTTCTTTCTTTCTTCTTCTCTTTCTTTCTTCTTTCTTTCTTCTTTCTTTCTCTTCTTCTTCTTTTCCTTCTTCCTTCCTTTCTTCTTTCTTTCTTTTTCTTTCTTTCTTTCTTTCTTCTTTCTTTCCTTCTTCTCTTTCTTTTCTTTCTTTTTTCTTTCTTTCTTTCTTTCTTTCTTTCTTTCTTTCTTTCTCTTTCTTTCTTTCTTTTTTTTTTTTCTTTCTTTCTTTCTTTTTTCTTCTTTCTTTCTTTCTTTCTTTCTTTCTTTCTTTCTCTTCCTTCTTCTTCCTTCTTTCCTTCTTTCCTTCCTTCCTTCCTTCTCTTCTTCTTTCTTTCTTTCTTTCTTTCTTTCTTTCTTTCTTTCTTTCTTTCTTCTTCTTTCTTTCTTTCTTTCTTTCTTTCTTCTTTCTTCTTCTTTCTTTCTTTTCCTTTCTTTCTTTCTTCTCTTTTTCTTTCTTTCTTTCCTTCTCTTCCTTCTTCTCTTTCTTTCTTTTTCTTTCTTTCTTTCTTTCTTTTCTTTTTCTTTCTTTCTTTTTCTTTCTTTCTTTTCTTTCTTTCTTTCTTTCTTTCTTCTTTCTTTCTTCTTTCTTTCTTTCTTTCTCTTCCTTCTTTCTTCTTCCTTCCTTCTTTCTTTCTTTCTTCTTTTCTTTCTTTTCTTTTCTTTCTTTCTTTCTTTCTTTCTTTCTTTCTTTCTTCTTTCTTTCTTTCTTTCTTTCTTTCTTTCTTTCTTTCTTTCTTTCTTTCTTTCTTTCTTTCTTTCTTTCTTTCTTTCTTCTTTCTTCCTTCCTTCCTTCTTCCTTCCTTCTTTCTTCCTTCCTTCTTTCCTCCTTCCTTCCTTCTTCCTTCTTCCTTCCTTCTTTCTTCCTTCCTTCTTTCCTCCTTCCTTCCTTCCTTCTTTCCTCCTTCCTTCCTTCTTTCCTTCCTTCCTTCCTTCCTTCCTCCCTCCCTCCCTTCTTCCCTCCCTCCCTCCCTCCCTCCCTCCCTCCCTCCCTCCCTTCCTCCCTCCCTTCCTTCCTTCCTTCCTTCCTTCCTTCCTTCCTTCCTTCCTCCCTCCTTCCTTCCTTCCTTCCTTCCTTCCTTCCTTCCTTCCTTCCATCCTTCCTTCCTTCCTTTTTTTTACCAAACCTGGTGGTGCTCAGTGATCTCTCCTAGAAGTGCTCTGTCACATGTACCCCCACACTACCTCTCCTACCTTCTTTGAGTTTTTGTTCCTCAACCCCACCCCACTGCTTCCAACCGGATCAGAAAATGACAGTACGAGCTGCTGAGTCCCAAGCACCTACTAGTCTGTTACTCACTTTTCACTCTTCCTAGGCACTCTTTCAGGGCAGCAGCCATTGTCAATCTCCAGAAGCCCTTGGAAGAACCCCTGCAACCTCCACCTCTGAGAAGCCATATACATTTGTTTCTTAAAACAGTCCACGCTGGCACAAAGGAGTGCCAAACCTTTTAAGTGTTGAGTACTATGGTGTAAGCTTTGGAGATAGTGAAGAAAGCCTAGCGCCAGTCACTTCCTTCTGGGAAGAAGATGGAAATGAAAACATGTCTTCTAGGTCTTGCAGGATCCAACCAGAAGTATGGAACATCTTTTAGGATGGAACATTTGATTTTATTTGTTTATTCTGGGTGCATGGAAACTGCTAGGTTGGTGCTGGGACCCCCTGCAATCATCTCACAAAAGCTTGTGCTACAGAGCTTTACAACCGTTTTGCAGCCTCACAGGGAAGATTCAACATTTCATGTGCTCCCCAAACACCAGGATTGAGGTATTGTGCTAGCGTCTGTTTTCAAATATTTAAAGAATGTCTCAGCTTTCAGTTCATTTCATAAAGACCTCTGGAGGGGGTTAGCCAACTTCAGCATCTTCTAAAATGGCAATTTTGCTTCTGATAACTTTTCAGAATAAATTAAGTGTGTTGTGAAGGATAAATTATAGTTTGATGTGAGTTGTCTTGTTAAAATGTCATTCCTCTTCCCCAGCAACCTGTTTGCCGTCTCATTAAGCCAGCTGACTGGCTATAGCTAGACAATTATGATGGTGATTTACCACCTTAATGTTCAATTGTTTCTGGAAGCTGGGGGCTGGGGGCAGGGAAATACCTTCCCATCTCCCTTGTCTCAAGCTGGAGAGATCAAGTCCTCAGCTGGAGCATTAAACACAGAGATAGAAAGCAGAGACACTGTTAAAAAAAAAAAAGCATTTTCACTGCTGTTATGAACTGAGATATAAAATGAGATTTATTTGCAATAATCTGATAGAGAAAATTGAGTCCTGAGAATTGATGTCTCAGAAAGCCTTTCAAGTCAGCCCAGAGTTACTCAGGGACATGAGTCAAGCAGCAAAATATGAATTGGGGGGGGGGGGACGAGCTTTGACATTTTCTGTGGCTACTGTTCAAGATAAAGAAATTGACCAGTTTGCTCAATAAGAATTATAGTCACAATTACAGTCTCCCTCAATCCAGTTCTCCAAACAGTTGGATGCCTTGGGGCCTTAAATTGTTGCCATAATTCAGCTTTTTAAAAGTGGTTGTTTGGCACATAAACAAACCCCCCAAATGGCTCTCTCTTTTCTAAAAGGTTTAATCCCAATAAATAATTTCAAATAACTATGATGGTTCCCTTAGAATGTTACACTTTATTTAGAAAATTACCACTCAAGTATGAATCAGATAAATATAGCAATTTTTGTTGATATTATAAAATGAAAATGGAAATTAGAAGTTGATGTTAAATTTCACTTACTTGGACATGCATTTGGGACTAATAGTAGTCCGGGTGTTCTGTGGGCTATCGGTGTAGGGCTCTGTATGTTTAGGGAGAAGAAAGATACACTTTTTGCATTTGTGTGATTCTCTTCCAGAGTATTTCCCAATGTATCAGTCTCTAAATTTGTACCTACCTGTAACTACTAGACGTCACAGATCAAAAAGGCAAGCAACCTAACAAAAACAGTGAGATTTTGGAGCGAGTGATAGCTCAGAGATAGGTTCTTTGCCTTGCACGAGGCTGACCCAGGACAGACCTGGGTTCAAACCCCGGCATCCTATATGCTCCCCCAAGCCAGGAGCAATTTCTGAGTGTGTAGCCAGGAGTAACCCCTGAGCATCACCGGGTGTGGCCCCAAAATAAAACAAACAAAACCCCAAGCTGTGAGATTTTATGTACAAATGAAGGCTCTACAGAAATTAATGAGGGATCCCTTTCTCCATCAGACTAGATTCAGTAGTTCCTTTGGTGGGGAGGGGTGTAGGGCCCACATTAAGCAGTGCTCAGGGCTTATGTCTGGCTCTGTGCCCAGGGATTTTTCCTGGTGCTGCTCTGGGAATCATATGCAGTGCCCAGGATGAAACCTGTAGTTAGGTACATGCAAGGCCAGCACCTTGACCACTGTCTTCAGTCTTTCAGTTCTTTTTGATAATCAGGGGGACTGAAACAGCAGGACAACAGTTGATCAAAAGCAATTTTTGCTGCTAAATTCTCTAGCTTTGACCCAAAACAATGATACCTAACATTACTACATGGTTTACACCTGTGTCAGCAGCCAGGGAGAGACAGTTAAAACGCTACAGAAACAATCCATTTATGAACCAGATACCAATTTCAGAAAAAAAAAACAAAACCTTCTGACACCTCTACTAACCCCATAAGATGGAGAGGAAGACTGTAGTCATCAGACTGAAACTGATACCTTTGATCATCATTACTTTGCATCAGGTGACAGGTTTGGGGAGGGGGGGCAAGAGCATCTCTTTTATTCATCTAATGACAGCTTGGTTAAGGACTTTGCTGACCTTTCTTCTTTCAGTTGTTGTGAATTTCTTTTTCTGGGAAAAGTACTTTTTTGCTGTGAGTCACAAAATTCAATTTGCTTAATGAATACTTTGCTCATTTCAACTTTCTTCCTTTCTCAAGAGATTTAGCCGACAAGGACATCATTGTGTGGTAGTAGCTGAGTATTTCTTTGACCCCTAAGAGTAACAGAAACAAGTTTCCCAAATGAGGCTGTTGACTTAAAAAATAACTTCTTTAGGATGGGAGAGATAGTACAGTGGTAGATCACTAACCTGCATGCAGTCATCCTGGATTCTCTCTCCAGCACCCTAAGTGGTCTCCTGAGCCCCACAAGGAGTAGTCCCTCAGCACAAAGCCGAGTGAACCCTGTCAAGGTTGTGGTCTGGGACCGGAGAGATAGCATGAAAGTAAGGCATTTGCCTTGCATGCAGAAGGACGGTGGTTCGAATCCCGGCATTCCATATGGTTCCCTGAGCCTGTCAGGAGCGATTTCTGAGTGTAGAGCCCAGAGTAACCCCTGAGTGCTGCCGGGTGTGGCCCAAAAACCAACCCCCCCCCAAAAAAAAGGTTGTGGTCCCAAAACCAAACCAAACAAAACCAAAAAGTGTTTTACTCATTACTCATGCTTAAATAAGATTTTTAAGTTTAATTCTCAACTAAAATATTAAAAATAGTATTTCCCCTGGTTTCATCTCTAAGTTCAAAGAAACTGTGGCACAGTCCCCAACGTTTCTTTCTCTTAGATATAAGAAGGCAAAATATTCATTAATCTCAGAACTATCTAGAAATGTTAAGGAAAATAAGGAGTCCATGTGGAAAGGTTTTCTCCTGTTGTTAAAAATCTTTCTTTTCCTTTTGGTTGTTATTGCTCTTGTGATGCCTGGAATTATTGTCTACACACAACGTGTCACCACGGGGCCTCTGAGGTTTTCACACTTTAGTTGGGGTGCTGCACACTTGCCTATAGGGCTCCTAAATGACCAGGATCACACTCAGAACATAATAGGGCAGTGCTGGGGCTTAAACTCATGGCCTCATGCTTTGCAAGGCACATTTACTGCCACTGAACTTTTCTGCCAGTCCTCTGTTAAGATGAATGTTTTTATTTTTATTTTTTTTTTCGGGCCACACCCGTTTGATGCTCAGGGGTTACTCCTGGCTAAGTGCTTGGAAATTGCCCCTGGCTTGGAGGGACCATATGGGACGCTGAGGGATCGAACTGCGATCCTTCCTTGGCTAGGGCTTGCAAGGCAGATACCTTACCTCTTGCGCCACCTCGCTGGCCCCAAGATGAATGTTTTTAAAAGAACATTTATCTTTTGATATCATTACTGACTCCTGGAAAGTTGTGAAAGTAATATACAAAGTTCCACTTCCATCTACTCTCACCCATCTCTTTTCCAGGGGGACATGTTATATAAATAAATATAATATGAAGAACAGTAAAATGTTTTCTGAACCATAAGCCTTATTTAGTTTCACCAGTTTCTGCATTCACACAAGTGTGAGCACTTTTGTGCGCACGTGTGTGTGTGTGTGTGTGTGTGTACATGTGAATGTTTGGTTTTGATCTCAGATACAGATCTGTGTATTGATCACTACGAACATACAGACTTATTTCCTCAACTCCTTTGTTCTATTCCTTTACAGTCAGTGTACCATTCCCTCCCCTGTCTTTAATACTGGCAGCCACTAATCTGTGCCTCATCTCCATCATTTAGTCATGCCCTATGAAGCTCTAGTTGTCTGCAGGCATGACAATGCCTAAGGGACCCTCTTCCAGACCCTCTACTGAACCTTTCAGTATATAACCTTCTCATTCAGCCTAATTCCTTTGAAATCCATCCAGAATGTCATGGCATCTTTTTGGCTTTTTATTGCTGAGTCATGGAAGGGTCTGTTTGACCTTTCGCTCTTTGAAAGACACTTGGGTTGTTTCTGGGGTTTGACTATTATAGAGAAAGCTGCCCTGCACATTCATACAGACATTTCTGTACATGTGTGGGTGGATCTAGGTTTTCATTTCCCTGGGACAAGTTCCCAAGATTATATGATTGCTAGGTTGCATGAAAAGTGCATGGTTAGTGTGATAAAAAAATGGCTGAAGAATTTTCCAGAGTGGCTGTTGCATTTTATTTTTTCTCTAGTGGTTTTAGATGAATCTAGTTTTTCTGTATCCTTGTAAGCACCAAATGTTTTTATTTCTTTAGAAAAATAAATACAGCATCTTTTACTATAGATTGCAAACTATTAAATAGCTTTTATTGTTGTGTTTTATTTTGTTTTGTTTTGTTTTTGAGTCACACCCGGCAGAACTCAGGGTTATTCCTGGCTCTACGCTCAGAAAGCTCGGGGGAACATATGAGATGCCTGGATTCGAACCACCAAACTTCTACATGCAAGGCAAATGCCTTACCTCCATGCTATCTCTCCAGCCCCCTAATAAATAGCTTTTATAAACAATTTAAAAATTTTATTGACCACTGATATAAAATATAGAAGTAATAAGTTTAGAAATTACAGACATTGCTAGGAAGTTATATCCTACAGTTTTTGAACTTACCTGTCAAACCTATCTCTATATGAATCAAGACAAGGTTAATTTTATGAACACAGTGTAAAGTATCTTCCATGTAATTCATTAATGATAGGATAATTATAGGTTTACAATGATTACTTGCAAAAAGAGCCTCCAAAAAATCAATATTCACTTAAAAAGAAAACTTGGCAATTTAGGAAGAAGTTGTATCTTTAATTTGATTTAAAAAAAAGCTATAAAAAGCAGCTAGTATCATAAAAATGATATTCAATGCTATAAACTAAGAAAAAGAAATAAAGGACATCAGGGTAGAGTTAAAATTGTCATTATTCATAAGTAATTCTATATTCAAAGATTTATGAAATGTTCAATACAATCTAGCATAAATAAATGATTCAACTAGGTATGGGGCCTGAAGATCAATATGAAAATTGTTGCTACTTTTCCTTTCTTTCTTTTAAAAATATTGTAATAGGGTCATATTTAAAATTTTAGGAGCTGAAGAAATAGTAAAGCAGGCAGGCTTTTGCCTTGTAGGTATTCAACTTGAGTTCAAGCCCCAGCACCACAAGATTCCCTGAACCTACCCTGAGAACCAGGAAACAGCAACAACTTGCTTTAAAGGCAGGTTCCCCTGCCTCACCACCTAATGGTAAGATGAAATCATATGACATTCTGTGACACCCTGGCCTCTACATAGGATCTGAACAAAAATCAAGCTCTCTGATTACAGAAACCTGAATGTGACAACCACAACTGAGGAGAACTTTTCCTAGAACCATGAAGAAAAGACCTTGGAGTTAGACAATTAGTAATGCCTGGAGCCTGTAGTTTTGTCTTATGAGAGGATGCTTCATGGTTAGAAACACCCTGTTTTTTAGGCCAAGGGTATTTCCTTTTTAATTTCCCCTAATGTTGTCTGTGCTCATGCAAAAAAAATCCAAAAACAACAACAAAAAACAAAAGCTACCATCACCCCCTTTTAAAAATTGTATTTATATCTTCTAGATAGGGACTCCTGCCTTTTTTTCAGAGAACCTTGGGACATGAATTACTTTGTTTTACCTCAGATTTCTGCATCTTTCTACACATTGAAAAAAAAAAAAAAAAACAGTGAATGAGGCCCAGGGGCCAAGTGGTCTCAGGTGAATTGGTGGAGAAAAAAAAAAAAAAAGGTCAGAAGTAAATACCCAAGCCAAACTCACGACAATAGAATCAGAGACTCAAATTATAACAATCTAAACTAAAATAAACCTGTTACACTGGTAGGCAAGGGAGCTATAGGATGCACATTGGGAACTTTGATAGAGGGAGGTCAACACTTGTGCACTTGTGGTAGGAATGACCCTAATTCACTGTCACTGTATGCCTGAAATTCAACTATGAAGGATTTGTAATTCACAGTGGTCTCAATTAAAAAAAAAAAAAAAAAGATTCCCTGGTCTTGCCAGGAGTGATTTCTTAGCACAGAGCCCTGTGTAGCCCTGGGTATAGCTCCCCCCGCAGTTTTTTTTTTCCCAAAAAAATTTTCAAAAAAAAAACCTCATCGACCAAACATTTTTGATGAATTAATGAGCATCATAACTCTAAAATGCACAGTGGGTAGGACATTTGCCTTGCAAGCGACTAACCCAGGTTTGATCCCTGGCATCCTACATGGTCCTCTGAGCCTGACAGGGGTGATTTCTGAATGCAGAACCAGTAATAACCCCTGAGTGTGGCCTAAAAATCTAAATATAATAATAAAAAGGAACTGAGCTGGAACAGAGACCCAGGGTTGAATATGCACTGCTAATGACTTCCAGGGGGCTAACAGTAGTGTTTGCAGGGACAGAAAATTCCCACAGCTACCTATTAGCCTGTATAGCAGCCACTGTGTAAAGTCACATGAGCACAGGGTCACCCAATTATGAGCTATGCTCCCCACTTGATAAGAAACCTCCAAGTCAGCAGCTGTTAGGCCAATGATGAGGGCAAGCTGCTTCAGGAATTGTACTGAAGAGCAGTTTGTGCCAGGGAGGAAAATGGTTTCCTAGGAAGAGTCTAGAAATCTTCTCTGTGGGTTATATTGCCTTGAACACCGTTCCAGGCTTTTGAGGCTGGGATAATTGCCGGGAGAAGATCTTGGAATGCTGACTTGTCCGGGCACTCGCCACCATCTGCCCTTCATGGTCCACTCTGGCTAAGGTTAGCCTTTGCCTGATGAAACACAGCCTCATCTAGTGCTACTATTTCCCATTGTGTGTGTGTGTGTGAGAGAGAGAGAGAGAGAGAGCGCATTTATTTTTGTGTGTGTGTGCATACATGTGTCTGTTTGGGGCCATACCCAGTGATGCCAGAGCTTACTCCTAACTATGTCAGTGATCACTTCTGGCAGTATTTGGGGAGATGCTATGCATATGTGGTACCAGGATTTGAACTGTCCCCTGTCACAGGAGATAAGAGCCCTACTCACTGTACTTTCCGTCTGGCTCCAATTCTCAACTCTTGATGGCTATTACCCTGGGCTGTTTCTTTCTTGTTCATCTCAGCCAATTTCTGGCCCACTCAGCACTACTGGGCTCTGACTGTGGGCATGGCAATGCCTAAGGGTTCCAGCTGTCCCTCATCTTCCTCCCCCCATATCCCCACCATCTCCTTTAGACTTCCTCACTGAAGAGCTAAACTCTCCTCACCGGTTCCTGGCAGCTCTCCTGCCAATGTGCGGAGAGAACAACACTATTTCTGTCTGGGTGCCCTTTGCTTGTTCCTGGTGGTGCCTGCAGCTCCTTGTGGACTCCTTTCCTCACTGGAGTCTTTGAGTCTTCACTGCACCTTGGTTCAGATCTTGCTCATGGGTTGGGGCTCTGGCTCTGGCTCCAGCCATCCTCTCTGTGCTGTGTTTGTTTTATTCTTGACACTCACACCAAAGAGCATGCTTACACTCCCTTGTTATGAGAAATAGGCAGTGGTGGAGGGGACTCTGCCAGCTTTGCCTGCCCAGACACGCACCTCTGTTCAAGCCCAAAAAGGACCACCCATGACTCTGGCTTGCTGTTTGACCACCTGTGTCAACTCAGCTGGTGGAACTGGCTGGATCACCGAATCACTGTTCTGTGTCTGTCTCCCCCCAGCCCCCATATACCAACAACAGAAACCTGTTTCCACTCGAGGGTGGAGTTAGAACTTTCCTTCAATGCTAAAGGGGCAAAGCAAGCTCCTTATGTCTTAACTAGCTATCTTCCTGACTTCCAAAGTACAATAGTGACTGAAATTTGTATTTATAAGTTGCAAATCAGTTGATTAGTTAAGTTACAAATGTTTGGGGCCAAGAGACAGATCAGAGGCTAATGTGCCTATCTTGCAAGCAAGAGGCCATGAGTTATGCTCCTGGTCCCAGTGCCTACTCTGAGTGTGATCTTGGAAGCTCTGCTGTCTATGATTGCCCATGCTGCAAGAGATATGAGCATCCCTCTTAAGGATGCTCTTTTTAAGTGTGGCTACCTGGTCAACATTACAACTGAAAATAATTTAGAAACTGAGGTGAGGCATTTATTCACCCTCATCTAGCAGATCTGGAAGGATCAGAGTGACCTACAACAGAGAATACTATAACTAAAAAAAAGGGATCCCCAGAGGCACTAAGTGTGGGGTGCCACAGTCCAT